>NC_138894.1:41568597-42168597 GCF_965194825.1 Balaenoptera physalus
GAGGATGTCTATTGTCACCTGATACTGTGATCCCCTATATTAAACATCATAAAACATCTAAAAAAGACTTGCACAATTAAAAAACACCTGCCACACTTGCATTCACACAAACGTACACCACTATAAAAATATAATAATACTCTGTTGCAAGATAACACAGGCAAAAGAAAGTAAATTTGAAGCCAGACACATCCTAGACCACTTACATGGTCTGAAGACAAGTCACAACCTCCATAACCTTAACATCCTAATCCGTAAATGAGGATTAAGAAAATACTCCTCTGCAGACATAGCATACATCAATTTCTAGGCGTGCAGCAAGTGGCACCTACTATAGCTTTTAATGTGACAATAATAAAGTAACAACACTAATGGAACAACGTAGGTTGACCTAGTCAACCCTAAAATATCTACATACAGGTGTATTCAGTTTATGGACCTTCTGGAAAGAACGGTTAACCCGAGCTGGTTTCGTGTACAGCTCGCTATGCCTTGGGCTATCTCCCAGCTGGTGTGTGCTCAGGGGATGCAAACTGATCTTATTTTCACCTTCAAATAACATGATTTTACAGGTGGTTTGCTCCTCCCCACCCCACTGAGTTTCATTTGATACCTAATATTTATAAATCACTTTACAGTCTACGAAGCACTTTGACGTTTTATTGCACTTGGTTTTTCATCACATCAGTATGATGCCAGAATCATTTTTTGTTTTTTTTTTCAGGCCAAAATAGTGAGGTTTTTTTCCTTCAAAGTGTCTACCCTACCCGTCCCACTTTAAAAAGGTGGATAAATGAGAGTCTCGGGATCTGGATTCTGAAGAGGTCAGCTAGCACCTATGTAGAAATTGATGAAATGATCACAGTGTCCAAAATCTGAAGTTCAGTCTGCACCTATCAACAGGCTTTCTCTTTGGGGAAGTACACTTACTTTTTCAAACCATCAGGGCCTCTTTAGTAAATGATCTCTAGTGGCCTGAAAGAGCTGGCTCGCTTCTAAAAGTGAACAATCCAGTCGCTCCACACCAGGGGAGTCCCAATCCACGTGGGGAATGCACCAATGTGCGTGTACACACGCTCACGCCCCTACATCTGCACACACCCGCGCACACGCATACCTGCACTGATCCACGAGGCAGAGCCGGCGGGCTCACCGAATGCCACCACACCACACCACCAGCATAGCCACATCTAATCAGTCCCCTTCCCTAGACTTCTCCCCTCTGTCTAAACAGTGTCCCTCAGGATCCTTAAAGGCACATAACTTCAGCAGGTATGACCCTTCAATGTGTCTCTCAACCAATGGTGCCATCTGAAGAAAAGGCACCAGAAAGACCCAAACACGGAGCAGTAAGGACAAAAGGGGACCAGGTCCTCCTATGAAAAGGGGTACATGTTACCTGTGTGTACATGAGGCTGAGAAACTGGGGATCCTGAGAATTTTTTATTTATGAGTATCTGAAGTCTGCTGTGCTGAAACTCCTGCTTGAAGATCTTGGTGGTTCCCACTGGCATCCGCTTGATAACCAAAGCATACCAGAAAGCTCTCTACACACTCGGCCGCCAAATCGCACCTTCAACTTGCTAGAGCCCTGCTCTAGCAAAACCTGCTCTAGTAAAGCCTGCTCTTCTCAAAACCTACCATCCAGATGCAAATTCAGATAATTCCAAGAAAATGTAAAATTCTTTATACGGATTTCCAAAAAAATCCCTGGAAATCATTAAGCAAAGTTCATTTAACCAGGACAACTTTGAGCAGGACGCTTTAACACAGTGAAACTGCCCCCTTCCCTTTCAAGATTGTATATGTTTCTAAACGCCAGAAGCTCACAGATTAAGACCGCAGCCCGCACACATATTGCAGATCAGGGCCACGTTGAAACGTGCTCGGGAACGGTCTGGAGGCAAAACCTTTTCTAAGTCCACCCTCGGTCCTGCCGAAAGATGATAAAGTTCGGGAGGTGACTGTGGGGCTCTGGGGCGGTCCCTGGTGGTGGCTTTCACGTGCCTGGGAGACAGACTCTTTCAAAGGTTATCTCCCGCACACACTTCTCCTTTTTCTCATTTCCTTCCCCGTCCCCGCCTCTACCACCTGCCTTGGCCAAGTCTGCCGGCCTGCCAGGGTTCTTGTTGGGCCCCCTTTTAATGCTGCGATAAAATGCGCTTATTACCCCCGCTTAATAGAGGCCTGAGGGTAATTCTGGTGACTCCGGGCAGATGGTAAATTCATTCGTGGTGAGACAATGGGAATCCAGCATCCCCTCTCAGGGTCTTCGGCTCTCCCCAGGACACCACCCTTCCTCTTCTCACACGTCCAGCCCCACCATATTTGCCACTGTGGACTTTTCATCTAGAAATGCACCTCAAGGACTATTCAATTATCGCTTAATTATGGTGCTCACAACCTTGGTGCCAGCCGGTAACTTGACGCACGGCATAAGTGTGTCTAACTCAGCATCGAATAAGGTAGAGTTCTAAAACCTTAACAACATAGCAACTCTGATGTATGGCTTTAAATATGTACACATATATATGTATATACATTTACACACACACACACACACGATTGCATGATAGCAGGAGTGGGCAGTTTGTGGAGGCAGAGACAGCATCTGTTACATTGAGTTCTATATTTCCCAGCTCTCACGTCCCACAAATGAAACCTACAAAAATGATAATTTTGCAAACATTGAATCCTCTATCTCTGTGTAATGGGGCGTGTCGAGAGGAGGAGAAGAATTTTTGTGCTTTTTTGCCTTTGGTGAAAATTCTCCAAGGAGTAATTTCATCTTTAAATGAAAAGTTTTGTATCAGGTGATTGTCTGAGCTCCAGGAATCACCGAAGCCTCTGGTTCAGACATGGGGGGACACGCAAGTGCACTTTCATGTATACACAGCGCCACGCAGCCATCACATGCATGAGGAATAGGGCACAAGAACGTGGAGAGAACTGATTTTAGTGTTTTTAATTACACTGTGATGGAATCTAAAGCAGCGAGGCAGTCAGATACATTTTTAAAATCTCCTAGCCCTTAACTATTTTGCCTACTCGCCTGCAAATATCCAGGCCTCATTCTCCCAATACTCAAGGCAGCAGGGAGGGCAGTGAGCTTAGGAAGCTCAGGCCCAGCACGATGGGTCACTCCCCGAAAGCTCCTTAAAATCCTACTTTCCCACAGCCCAATATCTTTTAGGTCACAACTCTGACGGTCTCGGGTCATTACTAATCTGCAGAGTTGAAATAATTCATCCAGGAAATTATACATGAATTGACAATGCGAAGGAAAACGACGACAGATATAAAACACCACCCAAAATATTCCAAATGCTTTCCTTATGAAATCCACACGGCACTGATACATTTTGCCCAATTTTTCGACATTGAGAATCAATGCCAACACCATCCCTTAGTGACCCCACTGTGGTCTCAGAAGGGGATATAGATTCGCACTTGGGGTAGGGACATTCAGACAATTACAAAGAAAAAGAAAAATTACACCCAAAGGGAAACTGCTACCAAGAGGTGATACCAGTTTTATCCAAATCTCAAAACTGCAAAGTAGAGGCAGAACTAAAGATGGTTCAAGTGCACTGAATGTTCAAATTCTACTAAGCAGTTTGTTGTGGAGAACAAAAGAGAAGTTAAAGCCTCATTACACTCGGAATCTTAGTAAAAGTACGTAATTTACGTTTTAATAACCTTTCCTTTCCTATGCTATTGTATTATGGCTGGCATACTATTAATAAAAATAAACTCCTATATTGATTGTATATGCTTTTACTCCTGAAATTGTACCTGTGAACTATAATTCACAGTTAAATGTTTTAAAAAAAACAACAAAAAACCTCAAATCCAACTGCCACCACTGTACTTCCAAATATTTGTACCTAAATAATTCAAACCTTACTCTTCATTTATCTGCTGAGAACTTTCTGCTGAAATTTAGCTGATTTTCTATCACTGCTATTTAGGAGTGGCAGAAGAATCTGTAAATTATATGTCAGCATACCTGGTGTTATAAAGTTCCTTTCATAAGACTGCCTGCTTCCCAATGTTTTATTTTACATTTGTAACTCAGTATTCAGTGCGCCTCATTCTGCAAACAAATTAAGATAAAATAAACTCAAAAGTGTCCTATATATAACAACTTCAAACCACAAATTTTCTAGGCAACCATCCTAGCAAAAAGAACATCCGATAAGGCCAAAAACATTGTATCCTCAGTACAAGTAGATACTGAGATCTTGTTAGCAACTGGACCTCAGCCAGGAAGCATTTGCACTCAGAAATGTGGGGAAAAAGTACTCAGCACAAGATCTGCACATAACTGTTATTTGAAGTTGAACCTAAAAACAAATCTGTAGTGATTCACTGTCCTATCTTGGCCACACATCTGAGTGGCCAGTCCCCTTTCACACTATGATGAAATCAGAATAATAGCCACCCCTCCTAATAGGAATTAAGACAGTATTTTGCTTAAACTCTATGATTATATAATGGCCTGTAAAATCACACCCCATTAACAATTACCCAATCTCCTCTCCCCAAATCAGATTCATGTTGTTGAAGGCTGGGCAGACTGTACAGGTAAGAAGATGAAATATTATGTAAGGTTCTGTTTAGGGTTTACTGTTTTAAATGCTTTATGTGCATTCTTACTTGGTTCTTATGCAGCTCAGTAAAGTGGGTTCTTTATCCCCATGTTACAGATGATAAAACTGAGGCTCGGGGAGGTGAAGTGACTTACCCCCTCACAGCACAGCCTGCATTGTGTATATACTTTATTGGGATACCGCCAGCCTGAAAGGTTGTGTAACTCGAAATTACCATCAATGCCCTTCATCACTCTCTTTCAAGTGTCTCTGAAATCTTCTCTCTTCTACTTCTAAACTCTCAGACCAGAAAATCCACAATTTTGACACAAGAAGGAAACAAGAATTCAGCCAAGATGCAGTCATGTTTTATTCTACTACCTTACAGCATTACGCTTTGGATAAAAGAATAGCGGAAACTTACATTTACCACTGATTTCCACTAACAATTAGCAACAGGGTATTTTCTAATTTTTCGGTGCATGTGTGTGTGTGTGTGTGTGTGTGTGTGTGTTTTAGAAGTGCTGCCAGTTTTTATATTTTCAATCAAATTTTATTTTCTAAGTATCATCATTCCTCAAGGATTTTTGAATTTTCAAGCCCTCTCACAGTGTGAAATTTGGAGGTGGGGAGTAGATTGTTCCCTTTTCTTCATTATTTATCTCGGTAAAATCATTAGAGAGGCCTTTCTCAAAGCACCTTGAAATTTAATTTGTGTTTCTGGTTCCTAGATTGGCTAAGTTCTCTGTAGTTCAAGGCCTTTAACTGAGAGATCAACTAAAGCAACTGTGAATTCCAGAAGCAGGAGGCTGAGCTGTACCACTGGTGCACTTTTTAAGGAATTCCAGTTAATCAGAATGCCATTCTTCCTCCATACCCAGGGCTATTATTCTTGAGGCTCTTTGTATTATTTTAACAGTTATAGAGTATTTGGAGTATTAGAAGTATACTACAAGTGAAGAAAAGCCCCATAATTGATTTGTTAATGTTTTATTCTCCTCTTTTTCTATTGGCATGTTCTTTACATTCCCTCAATAAATATTAAATACTCAAGCAACGCCCTCCCTTAGGTGGCAAGCAAACCTTTAGAATGTCGAAACAGTAGAGAGAAGAACAATGCACCTAATTGAAATGGCAGGGTAATTTGGAAAATAAAATTGAGTTGCTGCAAATCCCAAATTCCAGAATAAAAATGTTTATGCTCACTCAGATGCAGATTGTTCCTGGCTTTGAATAATTATTAGAATAAAAAATACTTGAGCACCAACAATACACTTGATATACATAGAACGAGCGCAGTCTACACGTCTCTATTATTTTGTGCAAGGAAGTGCAGGGCACAATGAGTCTGATATTTTTCTTGGTGTTTTTGTTTTGAATACAGCTTATAAAGCGTCCCAATAAGGTGAAACAATAGGCCAAGCCACCAAATATACAACCAGTGTTAAAAATGTCATGGACAAGATTCTTCAGAAAATGGTAAACACCTTAAGGAAGGGACAGGGAAGCATGCTGAAAGAAATGAAGGGGTTAAATGATTCTGCTACTCAGTATCTTATTTTCCCCCTCAAACATATTAATCACCCAGATCAATTCAAAATGTGAAATTCCGGATTCTCTTTGGCAGAAGCTAGAGCCAAGAAACAATTAAAATGAAAGTGGAAAAATGCATTTGCGCCTGTTATTATGAAATGCTAACACGTACTGACTCTATAAGAGATGATGTTTATCTGTACACTGAGGGCAGTCTTATTATCTACTCAGGGCTATGCCACTCTTGGCAGAGATGCGACCCATATCTCGCAAAGATAAATTCCATATGCTCTGTAGAGTTATAGCATATTTCCCATAAATAATGTATACAATAGACTGTAAATAAATAATACGTTTATCTGAACTGTTCAAGAGTGAAGGGCAGGGTGCTTACTCAGGAGACGAAGTCTCTTATGAATGAACAATTTCAAATAAAAGTAATGTCCAATGGTGAGTTATCACAAAGTTCTTAACGCTAAAATATTCTTAAGCTGGGGTGGGGAGGGGATGTAAAAAGAACCCCAGATCTGGTGGGAACTTTCAAGTAAATGTTCCAACTAAACGCAAAATGCCCAATTTAATTTTACTGCTAAAGTTTCTATTGTGATTGTAGCATCATAGCTAATAGGGTTTTACCTATTTGCTGCAATTCTGAACTCTCTCTGTACACTACTGCTTTTTATGATCAATGAAATACCTAGACTTAAAATGTCATGTACGAGTTTTTGTCCCATGAAACACACAGTGGATTTTTTTTTCCTTTGTGTGAATAATTTTAACATTGCACTGAATAGAAAGGAAGGCTACGAAAAAAAAAAAAATTCAAAAAGAACCCACGTGCACTAGGTAGTTTGCTAGGACTTTACGCAGTAAAAATTGTTAGTTCCCCACCCCCGAAGTATCTCCCTTTTTGAAGCCCAGGAGACACACAAACTATTTCCACTTTTTGAAAATAGTGGAAGTACGCCTTTAGACCCGCAGACATTGTACACCATTTAGTATGAAATTAAGTTTTCAGATCGCTAAGGAATAGTCTCTGAATTACAGAAAACACTATAGGTCACAGTTAATTATAGCTTGTCTGTCAAATTAAGTTAACATTCGAGAACACATCCAAATAGTTATGGAGCCATTAAGGGGAGTTTTATTGTCAAAGAAATTCTTATCCATTCAGCTTCTAATGTTTTTAAAAGAAGAGAGATAAGCCTTTTTACAAGCTGGGACCGAATAAGAAAACTCTGGGTTTACATCAAATTGCTCCCTTCATTGTCCTTTTGATGACGATGTCAGTTTCATTATAAACTTCATTTTCCAGAGTTTCATAATAGTCATAAACACACTTGGCTTTAAAGAGTTTCTATGGGACATAATGTGAATGCAAATGCAGAATAAAATGCAAATCATGGAGGTCTGGGACCAAATATGGACTATCAGTTAAGAATCCAGTCACTGAAAACAAACATTTAGGCCTTAAGAGGAAGAGCACGAAGAGGCTGATATGAATCTTTACATCAAGTATTCACAGCCCTGGGGAAAGCAAGCAAGAATAACAGTTTTCAGTTTTTCACCTAATTGTAAAGCACAGTTTGGGAATATCTGATGACTTTGGTTTCTATTCATTCCTGTTCTAAAGTGAGGAACATTTTTCATCTTCTCAGGAAAATAAACCCACATGTGGGTAATAACCCACAAGGTACTCAAATAGGGAAACGAGACCTAGCAAACTAGTTCAAGTTCAAATCTCAGGCATAGGAGGCTTGCCAGTCAGTGGGGGGAAAAGTGATATGAAAAAGAAACAGCTATAGCTCTGTCTTGCTAAATAACAACCAACAACCCAGACATTTACAGCTAATGAATAATGAGCATGCAATCATGTTGTGTTGTAAAATGTGAGGAAAAATCTATAGAAATGGAAATTCATGATAACAATTCTAAGTTAGCATATGTTGTCAAGGAATCATTCTAATATCACTCAAAATGTTAATTATTTACGTACTACTATCTTCTAAATGAGTCAGAATCATGTATGTTTAAATCTATTGTAAAATTTAAGACTTGATATTGTGTCAAAATGAAGGAAAAAGAAGACTATAAAATGTTGCTTAAACTTGTTAAACTCATAAAAAGTTGCAGTGATTTTAAAAGTATTACTTAGTAAACTTATTAACAGTAACAGCATTTCCTTTCTGTGGAAAAATACAATTTCATTTAAGTTTTTTTAAAAAACCATAACATTTCACATTCACGGTTCTTTACCTCATGATTATAAATCCTATTACTTGTAAATGGAGTCATGAGACTATCAAGGGAAGAAATCAATGGGGAAATGTATTTTTGAGGATTGCAAATAATATAAAATTTATTTTCACAACTTAGTTATCCTACATTAGTTTATGCCATATACAGTGGTGCATGGAAAAGCCAGAGTATGGTTATTGCATGACTTAAAGAGAGTTAATGACTTAGTTCTGGTTATAATTTGTATTTAACTGTATGTACTCATGATACCAATAAACAACAGGTGTATAATTCAATAAATGTAAAAAAAAAGTGTTTTTTCAACAGAGAAAAAACTCTTTTGGATATGTTTTAGTCAGTTTTAGGAATTCTGAACCAAGAAGTCCAGAAATATAAAATAATTTCAAAAGATTTGCACTCGTATTTTCCTTTAACAAGAACATATTTCCTAGATTAAGAAATGCAATTTGGAAAAAGAGTGTCCAGAGAGAGTGTAGCAAAGTGTTGCCAATTGCTTTAATTCTGCACACATGAATGCATTAAATTGACTGAAATTGGATTCTAGTGACAAATATTTAAATGAATATATACTCGCTTATTTCACATGGTAGCTTTTATACCATTTATTAAAATGTCAAATTTAGAAGTGTGGGAAATCCAGCAATTGCCCGATATAGGTCTACTTTCTGGAGAGGCTGTTTAAGACCCCAATAAGCTTTCCCAAATTCCCATAATCCTGAAATCATGGCATATTAAATTAAGGATACAGTGAGGGAGTCTTTTTACCTTTTACACTACATACACATACTCGTCTGCTTGAATTTTTCAAAACTGATTTTATACACGTGAGGTTTCTTCACAAATATTTAAGATAGTAAAATATCCAAACTTTTACTGGATCCCCAAAGTCAAATTTTGGAATGATTATTTAAATTCAAATTGTGAGTCTGTATTTCATGTTTTAGACCCTAACTTTTTAACAGGTACCAATATCCTGATGTTTCCTGCCTAGTAAGGACACCAAGCCCTATGTGATTTACAGCGGTGTTGTTTTACTTGGGATTTTGAAAACTTTCAGGCCTAACATCTGCACAACTGTCAGATACACTGTGTCACATGTATTCTATTTTTATTTCTTTATTTGTAAAAGAATACTTTCCCATAGTTTTGATGTCATTTTTAAATATTAAATTAATTTTTTGCACTCAGGAGAAACGGCAAAAACGTCTGTTTCAATTATAACATAAACTCAAGTGCTACTTTGATACAAATATAACAGATATCATAATCCAAAAAGGCCACGGAAAATGCTATAGTTGCAAACATTTAAGACTGTGTAACAAAAATGACCGAGAATGGTATCAGTTTACTATCCTTCAACTATTTCCCTGACAGTGGAGTCAAATAATGTTGAATTATAGACCTTCTAACAGGAAATCTTATTTTGTGTTCGTTTTTTGATCATTCCCTTGCTAGTCTCTATAGGAATTTGGCTGCACGCCGACTTCTCTTTAAAAGTTTCTGTATACATACTCGGGTTGTGTTTGTTGATTAAATGATCATTTATTAAAACTTAAGCATTTCACATTGGTTTGACATATTTACATTTCATGAGAAAATATTGCTATTGCAATGGCAAGCATAGCATTACCAATGTGAAAATACTTCACTTGAATTCATTTGACAGCATTTTCATTTATAAGTGTCTTAATACAACTTGTTATGCTCTCTTCAGTTTCTCCAACTCCACCTGCGAGGGAAGGTAAGCTAGTTTTATAACAGTAGGCCCCTCAGTAATACTTTAGTCTAACCGCTTGGCCTTAAAAAACCTACGTTTCTACTATGGGACCACAAATAGTCTTTGTTTTTAAGAATATGGAGTTTTATTCCATAATTTTCCATCCGTCACCCGGCAACAGCTGTGTTTTAAATCTTTCGGACTATGACAAACATTTTAACATTTAAACATACGAGTGTTTGAAAACATAATGATTTAAAATTTGTTTATTTTCAAAGTTGGGCAATTACAGCATATTTCAGTTACTTTTTTGAAAGCAGGGCCCGTATTTTAATGCCTTTTCTTCTTCCTCCTCCTTCTCTTCTTCTTCTACTATTTAAGTTTCTCCATGCTTTCTAATAAAAATCTCTATGTTAGGACCGACAGCAAGAGTCCACACAACCACTCTATATATATTTCCAAATCATGAGCAATGGAGTCATTCTGGTGGGAAAGGGATTGCTATTTGAGTGACCTATTGCCACAGAGCTAGATAAATCACTGAACAATAGTTACTGTTATGGGGCTTTACCTTGTACAAAGTAGCATTAGTATCATTGCTTTCTATTAACCATGGAACTTGCACTGGAGACTTCCACTGAGAGAGAGAGAGAGAGACAGAGAGAGAAACTAGGAAAGGGGAATAACTTCTGTAGTATTAGCATTTAGACTTCGAGACATTTAACAATGTAATTGATCTCAACCTATCTGCATATACTCTGTACTTCTTTTTTTTCCTCTCAAATGTTTTTGACATGCCCCTAATAAGAATCAATACATCCCTACTCTGACATTCACACATAACTACACACAAAGAGCCAATCAGAACACAACAATAAAAACACACCTGGTAAACAACTATCTTTGAAATCAAAGGATACTAAGCAACAAAGGGCCTAGAATGAACATCCCAATTAGCCACTGTAGTGACAAGCAGTCAACACCTTATTATTTAATCATTAAAGAGAATCTTGCCATAATTTCCCTTTGACATATTTCCAAAGGGAATTAAGAGTACCCTGCATGACTCACAACAACAATCAAAATAAAGTTAGATGGTTTCAAGACCCCATCACTTGCAAGGCCTGTGGACACGGAGGTTCCAGGATTAACGCATTAACTGAGACCCTAAAAGTACTTACAACTTAAATAAGATGTGTCCATGTGTAAGCATTTAGAAACAAACTAACTGACAAAGGGACCATTTTCCTAACCCTTGATGTTTGTATCCAGTTTTCTTATTGGATGAAAATAAATTGCTTGCATTCCTAGTATTAGTAAATATCCCATAGCCTCATCTATTTTTTTCTTCCCCTAAAGCAGCAGATCTAATACATCAAGAATATTAGGCCTCCCTATCCCCATCCCTTAGTAACACCTCCCCCAAAAGAGAAAGCTTAAATCTCCCTTGGAGCCATCCCCATCACACTTTGCAGGGAGGGGTGCTTTCGATCAAGTTCAGTTTTAAGAATTTTATCTCAAACTATGCTTTAGAAACAACATTCCGGACTCTTCAAATAAAACAATCGCCACCTGGGTTCCCTGGCCCACTGGGGAACCAAATCGCACTGGCTCAGGGCTGCCCCTGATCCCCAAGGCCCAGAAGCCTGGCGCTTTCCAGCCTGGGCTACGCAGCCCCGGCGGCTGTCCCCCCTCCCCGGGGAGCTCAGCAGCACTTGGCATTTAACCTGCCTGGCGAGCTTGGCTTTCTGGTTCCATCTCCGCGAGCCACATTACTTCTCCCCAGATATTAGAGACAAATCTGGATTAACAGGCAACAGGGCGCCCTGTGCAGCCCGCCAGCCCTTGCACAGGAGCTGTTAAATGCAGATTCAGCCGAGGACCCCCCGGAGAGCTGCTATTGAATAAAAATTGTAATCCAAAGGGACCTTTTCTTTGCCTCCCACTGGTCGTAGGAGAACCCGGGTTGGCGCCCGAGCACAGGCCAAGCTACTCCCGCTCGCTACCAGCAGGCCAGGCCACCTCGGCTGGTGGCCTTCAGGGTCCGGGGACTCTCGCTCCTCTCTCCACTCCCTCTCTCGACCCCTCCTTGAAATGGAAAATGCTTAGATTCAAAGAGTGGAGAGCAAAAAACAGCCCTGGGAAGGAAGGCTTACTTCGATCGCTCCCTCCTGGAGTGCGGCCTAAAGCCTAGCGACTGGGCAGCCAGATTCTTCCCCGCGTAACCCCTCTTGGCGCCCCCAATTCCACCCTGGGTCCCCCAAACTCGCGCCCCGCCTCCCCTCGCCCTGCGTCCTTCTCCATCGCCAACCAGGCTCAACCCTGGCCTCGACGCCTCGCACGGTGCCCCCCTCTGCGCCCGCTCCCGGGATCCCGGCCCGGCCCTCACCCCCTGCCGAGGCTCGGAAGCCCCCGGTGCCCCTCGCTGCTCCCAGGCCCTGGGCGTCGGGAGCGTCCGTGCCAAGCGGGGAGCGTGGCAGTCGGGAGAGGGCGCCCGGGAGGCCTGCGCCCGCGGGAGGTGACTCCCGGGCCTGGGACTTCGGGGTCTGGGGGGCAGGGAGTTGAGAGTGGGGTGGGAGCGGGACTACGGCTTCTACTGGCGTTTTAATCTGATAGGAAAAAAACAAAAACAAAAAATCCCACCAAACTAACGACACTACAAGGCCAAGTAGATTTCCACCGCCTTAGCCCTCCGGGAAACCGGCTGGTATCAAAGTCGTGGATCCCAAGTCCCCGCGCGGGTGGCAGCCTTCGCGCCCTCCGAGGAGAAAAGTAAAGTAAAATAAACCGTGCAGCCAGCAGGCCCTAGAGACAGAGGGGTTAATGAGCTAACAAGGCCCCGCGCTCGCACCACACCTGAAGCATCCAGTCCCGAAGCGCACGCTCCACCGGGGCTCAGACTGGCTGGGCCGCATTCGCAGACAGGTGGCGAGGCCGTCCTTTCCGGGCCCGGCCCCCGGGGACCGGCGAGCCGGCTCCAGTTGGGAGCACTGGCGCCCACCTGGCGGCCCTAGTGCCTCGTCCCTCCGTCCCCAACTCCCAGGACAGGGGACTCCACCCCGCGGCCCAGGCACAGTCCCGCGTGCGCCCCGCGCTCTGCGCGCTCCTCCCCAAAGGGAGCCCAGGCGCTCTCGCTCCTGGCTCCAGGGAAGCGGACAATTCCAAAGCACAAGCTTGGGGTTTGCCGCCCTACGACCAACGGAGACTTCGGTGAGCCCGAGGGGTCACGCGAGTGCGCCCACGCGCACAGGCCAACGGTGCCACGAGCTCAGCCAGAGCTGCGAAGCCCACTTGGAAGCGGCGGGCGCGGCACGCACACTGCTCATTTTCTAGGTGGGGAGGTGCATAAAGTGCGAATTTTTATCGAAGACCACTGCCTACCCATCTGCATATCTCAAATAAAGGTAACCGAGTAACAGTGTACCTAAGGAGTAGGGGGAGAACTGAATGATGTTTTATCAATTTTGTATCCCCCCCCCAAACACCCCGAACTCTGGTCCTTTATCTTTGACTTTAATAATGATTCGATGAGAAAATGGGGTATAAATCTTCATTTTGGAAGCAATTAAAGTGTTGATTTCATTCATGCCCCTAAGCGATTCTTGTAATTTGCTCAGATAGCTTTATGTACCCAGCACTCCGGAGCTTTTAGAATCCCATTTTCTAGTTAGGCTTGTTGGATTACAATTTTTATTCAACAGCAGTTACCCGAGGGTTCCTCAGCGGAATCTGCATTTAACAGCTCCGGGGTGAGGGCTGGCGGCCTGAACCAGGCGGGAGGCCGGGCAGCTGGCGGGGCCGGGACCCGGAGCCGCCTGCAGATTTCCCACCTCGGTGGGGACGCTCCAGGATCGCGCAGGCTGCCTGTTCCGAGTGTCGTCTACACTGCCGAAAGTTTGCAACTCGCCAAATAGTAGGAAGGACCCGGCGCGTTGGCGCTTTTAAAGCTCAGCTTTGCCTGCCTTCCACTCCTCGTGGGAAAAGGAGGAATTCAGCCTCTGCCGCGGGGTTACCCAGAGAAATCCAAGCTGGGAATTTATTTTAAGGGGTGATACGGAGAGAAGCAAACTTTAAGATGACACCAAGACCGAGGAGTCGGGCATTCCGGCAAGGAGTCTGCAAGGCGTCTGCAAGGCAGCCGCTGGCCAACCGTGATCATGGTAGAGCTTGCAAAGAAAACTCTGCATGACCGGCTGTCCTTTGGCCTAACAAAGGCAGGCTGCTCTCTCCCCCAAGACGGGGCTCACGTGCCAAGTCAGAAAGAGAAACAACTCTGGGCCTTCACTTATAGGTGGAGAGGCACAGGAGGCCCGCCACCCAAATCTTTAGACGCGGTGCCACAATTCACAACCGAGAGCTGTCCTGAGCCCTGTTTCCTCTCACCCACTCCTCACGTTTTCACTTTCAGTGCATTTTTGCAACTCCTCTGGACCAATCCAGAGATACAGCGACAGGAGCGGGGGCGGGGGAGGGGAGAGAGACTGGGAGCAAACATCGGTGTTGGGGTGAGAGAGAGAAATCCCCCCCCAGCAACTCCAAATAAAAGTCGTCCCCACTTAGCAAAGCAGCGGAAGAAGGGCCTGGAGGGAGGACGAGAGAGGAGGGGGCGAAGCAAGCAGAGGCCGGCAGTTCAGAGCAGGGCGGCGCGAGGTCCACCACCCGCCACACCGAGGGAGTCCCCGGGCGCCCCCGTCGCTGACACTTCCAAAAGCTGCCAACCCAGAGGGCCCAGAGCACGTACCAGCTGGAGGATGAGTGGAAAGGAGGAGGAGAAACGTCCATATTTATCTGTTTTTATAACCTCGGCCTGGTCTTATTTTTTCTATTAAGTACAATAAAATGGGCGAGCTTGCAGCAAGCACTGCACAAAGCAATGTTCAGTGAGGTCTAGAAGCGTTCGGCCGAGGAAAACTGACAAGACAGGCTAATGAACCGTATAGACAGGGAGAAAATAGCCAGCATTTGCTAGATTTCAAACCCTCCCTGTCGCTCTTAGACCACCTATCTTGGGTTTATTCCTAATAAAATAAGAAATAAGCAGACCCTACACTTTTCTTTTCTTCGAGATAGAAGGGGGAAAAAATGCTCCAGAACAAAGCCCTACAATCAGAGGCGGTCACTGGCAGTTAACACTCTCATTATTATAGAGGGTAAATAAAATAAAGACAAAAATTAAAAGCGACAAGAAACAGGTCAAGTTTGCAGGCAAAGCTTTTACAAGCTCATCTCTCCAGGTCGAATCCCAGAGCCAGTCTTAATGAAGCAATAATAACCACATTATTCAAAAATTTTCATTTCGATGGAAATGTATCTAAAAGGGACTTAATCATATGCAAATAATAAAAGGAGGTGGTAGTGACCCAGCAAGCAATATGCATACAGATTTTTTTTTTTTTTTCTCCCAGGGATGTTGAAATTGAAAAGCGCATACCTGGTCAGTTAGATTTGCTGATCTTGTTATATCTTCACTGTCTGATTTTGATCCTCCTTCTCTATCGTCTATCACCAAATCGATAGGCATTTTCCCTTTCAAACAGCTAATATACCGGTGGCAGAAATTGTCACATAATTCGTGTACCTACATTATGACAGAAATAAAAAAATGGAAATATAATCAGGAGTTCATAAATGACATTGACAAGTGCAATCCACCCCCCTTGTGAGATCCAAACTTCTAAATAGGGGAAACACAGGGCAATTGTCCTCCAGAGACCCTCAGACGCATCCAGAATTAGGAATAACTTTCTTTTCTTGCAAAATAGAGATATCGCAGAAAATTGACAGTGACAAGATGATTCACAGGCTACAACATATTCAACACCCGTGTTAAATTCATCGGCTCCCGGGGCTGTGGCCATTAGAGAGGTGACCTGCGTGGGTGACATTTAAGGTAAACTATTTAATTTCATCCAGTTACTTTACCAGAAATCCTTTTCCAACATGTCTAAGAAAAAATTTATATATATATATGTGTGTGTATATATATATATATATAATCTCCAAAGGACCAATACTGTGTTGGTATAGGATATATGCCTGACAACCCAAGTCCCTGTAACATTTGTCATGAGGATTTCTATCTATAAGAAGCATATTTTATGATGCTTCCTTGAAAAAAAAAAAAGACTCATGATATGGGGGAAAAAAACCCTACAGCCACAAAAAGTTATCGAATTGATTTTTAAAAAACAAAAAAAAAGGAAAAAGGATGCTTCAAAATATTTAGGCATAAGTGGAGTGGTCTCTTACAGGACCCAGGCATCACTGACATGCAAAAATTCACAAGAAACCCCAGTGTGCTTGCAATTTAATGTTAGTTTGAATTACAATGCATTAAGTTTTTATTGCTGAGATTTATGGAACAGCTAGCAAAATCACGTTATCCCACACCCTTTCTTGAGTGTGAAGGTGGGGTGTGTGCAGGATTCTCAGATTCAAGAAATTGACACAACTATCAACTCTGCTTTGTCTCTGCAAAACGGTTAAAGTGCCTCCCCCACCACTCCTCCAGACTCCCTGCCTCCTCCTCCTCCTCCCCCTCTGCCTCTCCCCTGTGTCTGACCTGCCGCTGCTCTCAGACTGTCTTCCAGAAACTCACTAAAACTAAACAAAACTTTTCCCCCCTCAGAGGTAGCAAAGAAGAGGAGGAGGAAGAAGAGAAGAGACCACAGAGGTATATAACCTGCAAGCAAACTCGCAACAGCATTCTAAACATCAAAGGGGATGCGTAGAATTGCAACTATTTATACAAAGCCAGCAAGGTATTAAGAATGAATACAAGGCTAGGGCGTTTGTGATCCCGGTTTTAGTGGCTAAAATTGTAATTAAACTGCAAAGAGAAATGGACGCTAAGATTGGCCTTGACACTAATTACCAGAAAGAAAGTCATTTATGCAAATGTCTCAGAAGCCTGAACTTCAGCCATTCTGAACCCTCCCCCTCTGTGTGTTTGGGCATGAGGGGGAAGCAAAAGGAGAAAAAACTAGAGAAATTACCTTCTCTAATTCCAACAGATGAAACCTTAATACTTGTATGGCTTGAATCATCTGCAAAGATACAAAAAGAATGAGCGCCCCATTCCTAGTTTGCAGAAAATTGGCTGTTGCAGCTCTAACATCGCCAGCCTCCCCCCGCCCCCCAAACAGAGTTATTTTGATTTATGGCAATAACACTAAAACTTAACAGCAGCGAGTGGGTACCATCTAGAGGTTTATATTTCTTAAGGAGAAAAAAATAGCTAAAACAACAACCAAGCATCTAAGGGGGGATCATAAACCTTCTCCTCCCCCATGGCTCCCCCCGCCTTTCTCAGCCCCACTGCCCCTACCCCACTCCCAAAGGGCCGCATCCCTCGACTAGGTGTTTCCTTGCAAGGAATGCACGGAAAATATTCCCAACAGTCCCCAGACTGTGGCTTTTCACACTGCAAACTTTCTGCCACCTTCTGCACACCTTTCAGATAAACTGGTGGTTTGGGGCCTCTGGCCCGGTCGCTGCCCTCATGACGCGACTTTGAGGGCTGGGAAGTCCGCAAAGTTTAAGCACACACGCTGACAGGCCCGGAGATAAATCCCCGGGCTGATTAGAGCCGCGCTGCCCGGCTGTCATAAAAAACAAAGCTCGCGTTTCCCCGCGCCGGCTTGCCCGGCCCCTCTCGAGGTGAATTTATTTCCCCGGGACCTTGTCCCGGACCACTTGCGGGTGGATGGAAACCTTTGCAGCCCACTTGCAGATAGGGGAAGACCGGTCTAGAAACCTCAGGGCTCTCAAAGTAAAGCTTGGGAGGAGGGGGGATTGTGTGGCGGGGGAGGGAAGGTGGGAGGAGGGGAGTAAGGGGTCCGCTCTTACCAAGTTATCCAGTTCTGGATTAGAAGAAAATAGAGGTTTTTCTGCGCGAATCTAAATACAAGTGAGAAGGGGTGGGGGAGAGAAAGAAACATTTGAAATCTGGTCGCCTTCCTAGTTTCTTGCCTCATTACACTGTCGGGGGCAGGATGTAACCTCCGGGAGAGGCTCTGTGACACCGAGTTCGTCCCGTGCAGAAACCCTTCAATGTGAGTCAAAGAATCCGAAAACAAGCCCAGAGCACAGGGTTACTTCTCCCAGCAACTGTGCTTCTAAGAGATCGCTGCCCAGCTCGCCAAGTCCAAGGCAGCTCCTGCGCGTGGGCTTTGGGGTTGCATTTTACAGACTGAGCTTTCTGCGTCGGGTTAGGTAGCGGGAGTGGGTAAGAACTGGGGTGATTTTCAGGCGTCCGCAAAGACACTCATTTAGGAGGAAAAGCTCAGAGAAGATGTAACAGGCCTGGCTTAGGGCGGACTGTTCGCTGGTTACTTTTGCAAATGTGCTGGGTGGGAGGGAGGGAGGTTCTTTCTTTTCTTTTCTTTCTTTCTTTTTCTTTTTCTTTTTTTTTCTTTTACTTTTGAAACATTGATTTTGCTGACCTGTTTGGCGAACACGGCTATATCTTCATTGAATGACTCTGACGAGCAGACGTCCCCGCCCGCCACCCCCGGCTCGCGGGGGGTACAAGTAGCTAATTCACATTTCTCAAAAATCAGTGCTAAGAGAGGGAAGAGGGGGTGTCTGCAAGAAAATACAACAGTCACAAACAACACAATGGTTAGTCCCGCGGCAGTGAAAAAAGGCGCCCAAGAAAAACAGCAGGACGAGCTCAAGGCGGGGACCCCCTCCCTGGTTTTGTCATCTACTTGTTCCCCTTCCCCCGCGCCCCCAGGTGACTGCTCACCTCCCCTTCCTCCTTGGGCCCCCGAAGTCGGAGGCCCTAAGCCATGGACCGTATCTGAGGACCGGTTCACCATATCTGGCCGGAGAAATTGGGAACATTTGCTAAGAATAAAACCCAAGCGGTTCCAGCAGCCATTTTGAATTAAGTTTCCCACCCCGACCGGCCCTCGTCCCTCCTCTGCACACCCAGGACCTGCAGGGGGGGAAAGGCGCGGGGCGCAGGGGGTGGGAAAGCTCTTTCAAGTGGGTTCCTCCAAGGCCGTCTCGCGAAGCCCAAGGCTCTGGGGATCTTGGTGGCAGGCGCTCAGCTAACTTGGGGAAAGGACCTCTCTGGTTGTGGGACCGACTGTCAGAGGGCTGCATCTCCCGATCCCGACCCCACGGCTCTCGGAGAGCAGGAGGGCTCCTCCTCGGCTCCCTGCACACCTCCCTCCCTTCGCCGATGGTCCCCACCGCCCCCCAAAGAAAGTTCCTTCAAATGTTCCTGCGGTCAAGCCTTTCATTTTTGTTCCTGCGTAATGGCAAAGCAGCTAGTATTGCGAGGGGCCTAGATGTCGCTTATCCCAGCCCATCAAAAAAAAAAAAAAAAAAAAAAAGCCTCCTCTAATGCCCAAAGAGGTGTCTCAAGTCTTTTATTAGCTCTCACAGCCCAGCTGGGAATTTAACAGTTTGGGGTCCTTTTCAAAAAGCTTCCCCAAATGTTCTGTCCCGGAGCCTAAACGATTTGCAGTTAACAACACTGCGGAGAGGACGCTGGGATTTAAACAAGCCCTTCGCACAAGGGAACCAGAAGATAAAGCAGAAAGGGTTTTCAGCCAGGGAGGGTCAGTGTTGCCTGATTTTTTTTTTTTTTCAAAAGAAGAAATAAATAAAAATAAAAGTGGCTGCAAAGTAAAAAGAGGTCCCCCAATACATCAGCACACAGTAGGCACAAGTGACTTTCAGAGGGTTTTACTAGTCCAGGGTCTAACCCAAGGGCCCGGGAGAACACGGTGTGAACTGCAGCGGAAGACGACACCGGCCCGAGAGCAGCCCGCATCTACTTCTAAATCCTGCAGGTTTCGCCTTTGAACACAAAGTCCTAAAATGGCTAGAAGTTTCTTAAGGTCTGTGACAATTCAGAGCGAGTTCCTCTCCTTGACTACAGTGGTCCAACTCCCTAAATGCAAAGCATGTTCCCCCTTGCCTGACCTGCAACTGGCCTGCCTTGATTTTATTGTGCGGTGGCAGAGCCAGCATACGGCGGCTGAGTAAACTTAGCAAGTCAGAACAATCAGTGGCTTAAAAGATTTTCCTTTAAACTAAAAGTTTCGTTCCAACACAAAGGCGCCTACGTTTAGAAACCCCCAACACTCTCCCCGCGAAGTCGAGTTAGTGAGGAGTACAACCCGCTGAGCTACCGAGCCGGGGTCTGGGGGGACGAGGGACATTTGGCAACTTCTGCACGGCGACCCCTCCGCGGGCATGGCCTCGGCGGAGCGGGGCGCTGGACTGGCGCGGAGCGTGTGCGGAGATGGGGGCGGGGGGGGGGGCGTCTGGGATGGCAGGCCGCCTCCCCCAAATCTTCATGCAAAGCGAATGAAAAGTCACCAAATAATGTACCTCCAATCCAGAGGGCTCTGGCTTTCCTCTTACTGAGGGCAAAGGGAAATAGAGAAAGCATCGCCTCTCAACTGCTTAGCCTGCTGCCCGTCGTACCTACCCATAAATGGCATCTTTATCTCTCTTTAAAGCGTCATTGACGGAGGAACCCATGCTGGGAGCCATGGCGTTGGTGTGAGCTGTGTGCGGATACTGATGCGAGTGCAGAGGAGGCCCGTGGTTCAGGTGGTGGACGGGCTGCATGGACCTGGCCGCGTGCGGGTCCCCATACATCGTGGAGGGGATGCCTACTCCATCCATGCCCCCATAATGGGGTAGATCGTCGTACTGCATGACAAACAGGAGAGAAACAGGTTCAGAAGGCCAGGCAGGCAAATGGGGGAACGGCAGGGCACGGAGCTTATATAATGTCAGTCCAGCTGGATCCTTCAACCCCGAATTCGGTGGCCTTGCATCTCTCAAGCTGAGATTTCTCATTTAAAAAAATATTTTTAGAAGTAAAATTTCTAGGATTCTCTGTAAGACTCGGCTAGATTGAATGGTCTTGCCCTAACTTGTGTCCCTATCAACTAGCCAGAAATTCAGGATCCTTTGGCAAAAAAGGAAGGAAGAAAGAAGGAAGAAAGGGAGGCATTCTCCCGGAGGGCAGAAGGTAAAACGTGCACGTCTCTAGAGGAGGAAATTCAAAATCACAATAATAAAACGTGCCAGGACAGTACAGCAAACCCGCCTAGTTTCACAGACCCTTCCCATCAGGGGGAATTAAAAAAAAAAAAAAGTTACGATGGGAACAGCTAAGCCAAGCACGTGAATTCAGACAGGCTTCTCATTTTATTTGCCTGCCAGCGTGGGGTTAGGCAGTCCTGCAAGACACTGCATTTCCTTTGCTCTCCAAGACAAACTCTGCTAAATCATACAAAACTAACTGGCTCCCTTATAAGTGAAACTCAGAGAAGGGTAGCTTCTCTTCAACATCGGGGCTGAATTTAGAATTGGGCAATATTCCCCTCAAGTTAAAGAAAATGTACAGTTGGAGCAGTTATTCTATTTTTTCTATTCTTATGAACTTTCCCCCTAGACTAGAAGTCTGTGAGCTAAATGTTAGTCATCAGGTTTAAAGCAAATTTAAAAGTAAATGCACATTCAACCCCCCCCCCCCCATCTTCCTTCTCCAGAAAAACTACTTTCATATTGTCATTATTTTTGTGTGCAAAATTTAGCTATTTAGGTTTTCCTCTTTGCTTCATTTCAGGCATGTTCTTTTCCCAAGATTTGGAGGCGCCGAGAGTGAAATGATTTTCAAAGAAAAGAGGAATTGCCACTTTCATCTCCTTCAAGCCAGAGGTGTGAAAAGAGTTTGGAAGAACGCTGACATTTGCCTGAACCAAAGGAGTAAAGAAAAAATGTGTCAGCCTAGTAACTTTCTTTTGCAAACAGGGCTTTGAGGGCCAGGGCACAAATTATGCAAGGAAGGCTTTTTGTAGACCCCTTTTCTTTTAAGAAACTACCTCTGTTGGGTTGTCATTGTCTCACTTTACTCTCACTACATTTCCATTCAAATAGGAATATTGGGGAAATTAGTATTGCATTTTTAAAGTGAGTAGTTGTGTGCTTAGTATCCAATTAGTGCAGGGCTCTTCTAAGAAAAACTTACAAAGTATTACCTTGCATAAAAAACCATGTACATTAAAATTACTTTTAAAAGATGAATGCTTTCCGACCCCCAAAACCGTTGTACTATGACAAAGTTATTTGCTTAAAAATGCTGAATACTTTCAGTGATATTAAAGATGAGCATAATCAATAACATATCAGAAGTTTCTAGCTGCTTATTTTAATTTAAAAATAGCTTTAAACTTCTGCTCCTTGAATGCTCACGCTATATAACATTAGGTATCTAGCGCTGTTTGTTTTTGTTTTTTAAACAGATGATTACCCGAGCTTGTATTTTTATCTATATAGCTGCTGGTTAGGAATCTATAGAAAACTTGATTACTTGAATTAACAATTACATGTTAATATACATAAGTCTACAAATGCATTGAATAAATCCTCTCGCTTTAGGCCACGGCTTTAGGAGCCTCATTCAAAAAGACAGAGAAAAAAGGAAACTTTTTAGCAGTGTCTTTCAGCCACGTTTCAATTTAATCTCACATTTGAGTTCCACAATTGTTTTTTAATACGTACCCTTTGCGCCATCGGCCTCCCTGGCTCCCTTCCTACTTCAACTTCTAATATATCCTCTTTAAGGCCAGTGTGAAAAGAAACAAATACGTAAACTCCCCCGGAAAAAAAAATAAAAAGCACGATGAAAAATCCCTTAACGTCTCCAGCAACGTGAGCTACTGGTCCCAGATCTTCGGTCTATGGGACCTGAAGCAAAGCTCCCGAGTCACTGAGCATAAAAGCGCTCCGTTTCCAAGACAGCAGCGGGGGCAAAAAAAAGCAGATCTTCTCTCCCCAAAAAATCAGTTAAAAAAAAAAAAAGCGCCCCTCAGACCCAACTACCAAATCTCATGGCTTTCTGCCACTCCGGCTGTCAATCACAGGCGAGGTTGTCAACGTGGTGAATGAATGATCATCCGCTCAGTCTTCTTCTGGTCAGAACACCTCAAATGTTAATATTCAAATGCACAAAGCCCTAGCGCTCGCTTCCCTTGAATCAGTCCTAATTCCTAATCAGTTTCTCTCTTCTCTCGCTCGCTCTTTCTCTCTCTCTCCCTCTCTCTCTCTCTCTCTCTCTCTCTCTCCCTCTTTGCAACTGCTGCACTGGAGGGAGATTAGAGGAGGAGGGTTAAAAAAAAATGTCTGTCTGAGTTTGTCTTAAAGGAGCCACGATCGATGCTGCCCGCTTGCAGTCCCCGTGCGTGTGTAAAGTGTGTGTTGCACAGGCGGAGAGGTGGATTCCGACCAGAATGCTAGAACCCGGAAGTAGTGGTGGCCATAACAGGTCGCGTCTTACACAATGCATTGGGCTGCAGCAAGTAGGCTCCTCGGCAGGGGTGGGTGCGCGAAGCGAGCTCTGGCCGCACTGGAGAGGCAGAGAGGCGCTCCATTAAATCGCACGCCCAGGCACAAACACCCACACACCCAGGGCACACGCGCACAAGCGCGGGTAGTAGCCCCCGGCCGCCGGCTTTATTTTCCGTATTCTTTTCTCTCCCTCCCCCTCCAGACTCTCCCTCCAAAGCTCTCTTGAAATAGATTGGGAATAAAAGCGGGGCAGGCAGCAGCGGGAGTTATTTTGCACAGGGCTGCGTGGATTGACTTCCTGACTTTCCTCGAAATTATTGGGGTCTGCCAGTATTTTTCGGGGCGGAGGGGGGCTGGTGCAGAAAGTAGTGGATTCTTAGAACCAAACACACCACGTAGAAAAGTCAAACCAGGAGCGAAGAGGAGGAGGAGCAGGAGCAGGGCTGGGAAAGGCTGTGCTAAGAAGTCCCGAGAACGTGGGGTGGAGATGGCTGGGGCTTTCTGCAGATTCACCTTAGAGTTTTTTTTTTTTTTTTTGCTGTCAGAGGTGGACACCCGGCCCAAGGAAAGGAAATGCTTGCGTTTTCTCACTTTGGGGATCTGGACGCCCCCACCTCCTAGTCCCGGAGGCCTCCAGCCCCAGCCCCGGCGTCCTGCGCAAAGTGAGAGAGGAAGGGAGGGAACAATGAGCCCAGAGCCGGGAATGTGCCCCCAGCGCCTGTTTACAAACACGAAGCTATTTATGATCGCCGGAAAGCGAAACCCGACGCGGGCTCTGGGCAGCCAGACCTCGCGGGTGGAGCCCGGGCCAGGGAGCCGCGGGGAGGGAGGCTCTTTCTCCGACCCGCTCTGGGCGAGGCGGCCGTGCGCCCAGGGCGCGGCGCAGCGGGGTCGGCGCGCTCGGCTGGGGCTGCAGCCGCGCTGCCTTTGTCTTCGAGGCGCCGAGGGGCTCCGGCCTCGGCCACGCTCTTTCCCCGGCGACGCCCCGCGCTCTCCTCCCCATGTCCTTCTTCCCCCCACTCCTCTTTCCGATCCCCAGTCCGGCTCAGGGAAAACTCCCAGTGCCAAAGAAAAAGAAATTCACTTCGGGGGCTGAGATTTCAGACAAAAAGCTGCCCCTACCCACAACTCGGAGGCCCCAACCAGCCACTAATTTGAACTTTCTCCCTTTAAATACCTATTTTCCGGTTTAAACAAACAAAAAATTCCTTTTCTTTATTCTCCCGCTCTAAACCTGCCCTTTATTATTATATTATTATATTTATTATTTTCGTTTTTATTTTTCTGCCCGCCCGGCTCTGATCTGTCGAGATGGCTCAGCCGCAGCAGCTCGACCAGCGGGCTGGAAACCTCACATCCCGGAGCAGGGCTCGCAGCTCGCTCGGCTCGGAGCACGATTTTTTTTTTTCCTCCCTCCAGCTGAAACCTCGCAGAAAACTCCCCCTGCGGTCGAGTGGAAAATGAGCTCACCCAAATCTCGGTAGGCAGCCGGGGAGGAGGGCTCGGCCAATCAGGAGACGCTCCCGCCAAGGCAGCAGCTTATTGGCTGCGGGGAAAATCAATTATCAAATAATCGATCAGCAGGGAGCTTCGATCTGCCGGGAAGGCAAACTGCCAGTCCGGATTCCCGCCCTGATGGTGGCCAAAAGGCTGACTCCCCCAAAGCAGTCGGCCTCTAGCTCCCATCGCCCCTACCCTCATCCCACCCCGCCAGCTGCGGACCATCCCAAAGCGGGGGAGGTGAAGGAAGGGGGAAGAGTTTTGAGAAAGATTAGGGGCTCGTATCCGCATAGACAGTTTGGAAAAGATTAGGAGCTCTCAAATGTATTGAAGCCAACTCTTAATGCGCAAACTAAAAGAGAATTCGCATCGGTCCGAGAGACAGGACTGAAGTTTCTGTTTAAGTGGGCTTTCGAGGAGCAGGGGACACACGGGGCGAGCATCAGAACGTAGATCTGGAATCAGATTCCACCGAGCGCACGTACCTCCCTAAGCGTCATGTAATGCTTCTTTTAATACTTATCACGAGTCAACGCCCAGTTCCCCCCAATAGTGGAGTTTTCATAAAGCCGAGCATCAGAGCCTTCCCAGACTCCCGCACTTCTCCCCCGCCCCGACGCCGTACTCGCCCCATGTGTTCCCGAAGGGCTGACACGTTCACCCAATGCCTTCGGATGCGTTTTTCCTTGAAAGAGCTCCGACTGTTAAAAAAAACTCATCCTAGGATCCCCCATCATTTGCATCTCTGTCTTCTCTCTTCCTTTCTCCCCCCACACCCCAAGTTTTAAGATCTTTTACTTTTCACCATCGCAAAATGTAGAGTTTTCTGGTACAAAAGCCTCGACACATCACGCGGGAGGTTAAGGCAGGCCCGTGTGTCTGAGCCGAGAGGATCCAGGTGAATTACCAGAGCCTTTGTGCCACTGCCTGGCAACCCCGAACCCCCACCCCCCGGCCCTTCCCCAACGTGAACTTGGAAACAGAACTCAGGCCAGGATGGGACCTCCCGGTCTCAAGAAGGCCATTTCTCTGTTTAATTCCTGGGAAGCTGCGCTGGCTGGACCAGCCAACGCAATCCTTTTCCGATTACAGAGAAGACCAAACTGGGCCGGCCGCCTGCAAGCTCTTCCTGGAACCCCAGCCGGCAGCGGCCAACACCTGAGCGCCTTCCGACGGCTGCTCGCTGGGGTGTGAGCTCTTTCTCTCCAGCAGGCCCTCCCGGTATCAGCGCGGCTGGCGGTAGTGGGGCACGAAGTGGGGGGGGGGGAGGGGAGCGTCAAGCCAAACACCGACTTGGGCACAGCTACGTTTATGATCCTAAAATGAACTGCGAAGGAGATTGTGTAAGTATAATTTAACCGAGAGAAATTTACTGCGAAATACATCTCGATCACCATAGTCTTTAACAGCCCTACGGGTTCTCGGGCAAAGACCTAGGTGACCGACCGGTTTGGAGTTACCTCAAGTCTGCGGCCACGTTTTCAAATGTGGAAAAGGCCAGTTCTGGTATATATAGTTCTTTGACAATAGAATGCATTTTGTATTGATGCGTTCCGGTAAGTTCTCTCTTTTGTTTTCTAGCAGAGATGAAAAAAGAAGGTTCAGGTAAATCTCTCCTTTTCCAACACAACCCCAAACTTCAAGCAGTAAAAGACTATTACGCTCTTCAGCCATGATCTTCAACTTTAAATTACCGACAAACAGATTTTCCTTAAAGAAAGAGATAGTTTGAGTTTGTGGGCTTAAACTAACCTCATTAGCTTTCAAAAGTGTCTTCTTCCTTCCCTCCCCTTCTTTCCACGTATAACTGTGAACCCGATGGTCCTAGGCCTTTATAAGATTAATTCTGAACAACCGAGAGACTAAAACACTTTTACAGTGTAATTACAGTAGTACAAATTGTTTGCCCAAACCTCATTCTGGATAAGGATTTTACAATTAGCAAACAGTTATTACAGTTGGGGCTTGCTGAGAGAAATTGCACAGAGGACCTCTGGAGTTGCAATATAGTAGCCATAAAAAAGAAGAAGAAAAAAAAACTCCTTTAGCAGGGCAGCAATTAATCATCTATTAAAAGGAAAAGGTAAAGGGATAGTGCTAGGTATCTTAGAAAACTAGTACTGATATTTATAGCTGTTCTATGGCAGTACCTTTTTTAAGCTTATCTCAGATACTTGCTTTTTAAGGCAAAAGTACTTTTATTTTGCAAAAAGTTGGCCTGGTGAAGGGTTCTGGCACTTGCCCCTAGTTCTTTTGACATGGGCCTTCCATACTCAGCTTACCCTTCTCATCCCAGACCATCTTCCCAAAGATAGAGAATGAGGACTTTAAAGAGGCAGCCTGGGGCCTAGGTCTCTATTGTTTAGACCCTCCTGCAAGGAGGCATTTAAAACAAATAGTGCCCCTTTAGGCTGTTGGTACAGTCCTCCGGGAGAACTTCCCTCTAGTGTTCTGTTTTCCTATAAGGAATCGTGCCTTTGGAAAGACCTATATCCGGAATTAGGCTTTTGTCCCTGAAGTTCACACTGATGAGTCAGCTCCAAAACCCTCAGAAATTAAAAAGGCACCTCTTAAGGTAAAATGTGTGTGTATTTGCCAGCCCAGAATAAACAAAAGCCTGTTAATCAATCGAGTTTGGCAGCTGTGTTCACAGAATGATAAGGGTTTATCATCTGCCACCTAACTTTAAGATGCCTGTTAAAATGTTGTGATTACTCTTTAGGTTGTCCTGTGGGCTGGAGGCTTAGGGTTTGTTCTTCAAGAACATTCATCCTCTGAATCTCATCCCACATTAGCGTTTGCATTTCAAAAAACAGAAATAAGAGAAGGGAAAGACAGTTCAAAGAAAATAGATTTAAAATCTACTAGAGATAATAGAGGAATGTTGGAGATAAGAGCCTGGATGCCATATGAGAAAGGTACCAAAAAGTCAAAGCTAATGAGTGGCTGTGAGAAAAGTGAAATAAACTATTTAGAGGTCTATAAAAGGGAGAAACCTGGTTAGGTGATATGAAAGGGGGTTAACCGACAGGATTAGGGAAGACGTTAATCAAGTGCCCCGAAGCAATCTGGGCTATAAGAACCTGGAGATTTGTTTACTGCATTTTGCTTCAGAAAACAAAGAATGTCTGGGTCCAGTTCAGAAGTCAATGAGAGGTCAGCTGAGGCTCTCCAGTCATCGCAGGGAAAATACCCGTCACTATATTCGGGCTGGATAATGCAAAAGTGAAGAAAAAAAATTGCGGGGGGGGGTGTTTTCCTTACCACTTTTTTATTTCAAATCATTAAAATGCTTTGGTCTCTAGAGGGGGAAAAATTACGCTGGTTAACATAATTACTAGCTCTGACATTTTCAGAAGTTATAGAGGTCTTTTATTAATTAAATGGAGGGCTTAATAAAATATTCCTAATAAAATTTATGGTTGTCTTAAAACTTTCTAAACAGTGCTATAAATTCTTAATAAAATTAACTGGGAAATGAGTTATTAGTCCACACTTTACCCTCTCCCCCTACTTCTACATAAGGAGTGTCTGCAGGATGAAAAGGGAAATAGAAGCCTTTTAGTAAAATATAAATATTAGCCAAAGTCACACATTGCTTTAGGAGAGGCAAAGTTTCAACTAAGTTATTTCTTATGGCTACCTCATCCGATATACCCCAAAAGCTATTCACAAAATTTCTAGAAAATTTCTTCCCCCTTTCTACTAGGTATTATATATGCCTGTATACATTAGCCCATTTGAAATACAGTGCTTAATTTTCTGGTCTGAGTTGTGTGTCAAGTTTAGTAAAAAGCATAGATACATCATGCAAAATTCCAATATAGAGTTTTGAAGGTTCAGGTTGCAAATATTTTCTTCATCTGTTAGAAGATAATTAAAAATGAAATGCCTTGTACTTTTTCTCAGTTTAATTTCTTTAAAGGTAACTTAAATAATAAACTTCTCAGTAACATTTCCCTCCAAACTCCTCATTTATAACAGTTGCTGTGTTATCTGAAGCAGCATTTTGGTGAGCAGATCTACAAATCTTTTTCATATCGTTATATTTCAAAACTTTGTGGAGCTTTCTTAAGTTTGGGGATGCTTCTCTGTTTCACAGATACAACGCAGGCTGGCTGACTGTTTAACATGAACAGTACACTCAAACACACTCCAACCTAAACCAAATAGCTTTGGTGGATTGTTCATTTGAAGGCTTGATCTTTTGTGCCGTCTACTGGACAATGGAAAAACTACAGTCTCTATGATTTAAGAAACTTTTTTCTTGTCCAGTATTTGGGGGAGGGGGGGTTGTGATTTGGTGCTGGTAAGTAATAGGAGAGGACCACAGGACCCAACTTAGACTCACAGGACAGGTTTTGTGGCCTACTCGTGTGTTCAAATCCAAGTTTAGGACATTATACTAAGTATAGGCACACTTCAACCACTGGACTAAGGCACAAGGCTAAAACCTACATTTAATACAGTTGTGCATGTGTGGGGGTGCACAAAGTCAGCTTGGGAAGAAAAAGAAAAGATGGTGGGACAAGCCTGGCATCTCTGAAAAAAATATATGTGTATGTGTGTGTGTGTGTGTGTGCACATGCATGTGCATGCAGTTACTTGGCTCTGAGTGTGAATTTGCTTGACAGTCAAGTTAAATGTGTCTACTGCCTAGGTAATCCAGGATGTACAAATTAATTTTTGAAATTCAGAACATAATGTTGTTCAGTAATCAAGAAAAGTACTTGTAGGAGGGACAGAATGAAATTGGTAATTAGAAAAATTTTAGTGCAGTTCCTCTTTTGGCATTATTGGACGAAAATATGAAACTTCAGTGTTTTCACTTGGAGACCACATGTGGGAGAAAGTGTGGCTGAAATTCAGTCAGATGCCTTTGTGTAACAGAGACTGTTTGATGTTCTCTTAAACATTTAAAAATATTGTATACATTTTTTGTTATGATTTAAAAAATATTTATGGAGCTCTAGCATTATGGAAGCTTTGTACCGAAAAAGAAAAAATTCATGAAGCTAACTTTGACCTCTGTTTGATATTGACATATTTCCTGAATAATCACAATTATTCTAGAGAACTGATAAAGCCCACACCAATAAAATATGGAGAAGTCAAGCTGATTTTGGCGGAAGAGACATAGACTTGGGTACCAGCCTCTTAAAACTGTTTATCTGCTTTCCTGAAGTTAAAATTCCTTATTGCATTAAAAAAGAAAAACACCTATTAATACATGACTAGCTATTAGGGTACTCTTTAATAAAAACCCAGTAGTGAAAAGGAGACAGCTTTAGGACATTTTATTGATGCATAGATATATTTCAATGATCTACTTCAAATATACATTTTGATGTGGCACTATGTCAGAATGACTTTAAAATATTGTGTTAAATATAGATATGTCAGAGAACTTGGGTTGACACTGACTACTTAAAGCAGTGAGATTGCTTGCATTGCAGTGTAAAAGTACAGGATGGTTTCAGTTGGTCTGCAGAGATGGCGGTGATTGGGGATGGGGGATGCCGGTGGTGATGGCTGTGGTGGGTGTCTTTTCAACTTTAGCATAATCAACTGAATTGTGAAAGTTTATTTTATAAAAGATGCCATATGGTTCCAATGGTCCAGATTAAAACAACAACAAGGACCCTACTAACAATAGCGGGAAAACGTAGACGAGGCTTACAGGAACCAATCATAAGTATTCACGCGTTTGAGAAATTCTAAACTAGTAGTGGAAGTACTGAGTGCTGGGGAACGTCTCCAGTCACCAAACGCAAACGTTTACCTTTGAAGCCACAGGATGAGCCAGACTGGTCATGATTAGCACCCACGCTGGACTGTATAAAGGGGCATATTTTGTGAAAACCTTCAGGCAAAAATCGTACTGATTATTCAAAAATAAATATTTTAACATTTCATTGAGTTATCCAATGAATAAGAAAAATATCGAAGGCTTTCTGCAGCTCAGAAAGAATTCTAGTAGCGTGAAAAACAGAGAAGGAAAGAACTAGAAGAAACTGAAGGACGCCCGCTGAGTAGTTATTCACTTGTGAATATCTGAAAAGGTACCTTTCCGCGCCCTTATTTTGAAAATGAAAAATAAATATCATCTTTCCTTGTCTTTTTTTTTAAAAAATTAACGTCAGAACTCTGGTTACGCTTGCTAAAAATCATAATTTGTTTCCAGGCGATTTATGCGAGAAAGGGCCAATTTGAAAACTTACAACTAATGAAAGAAATCGACGTACAAGCCGCAAAGAAATCGGTTCACAGCCGAGCCCACAGCCCTGAGAGGCTCCCCTCTTCCGAGCTCATCTTGGATAACTTCATTTAGTGGCAGATCTGCGGCCACTTCCGGGCCTCTCTGCCGACTGGGGTCCTTCCTCCGCTGAGCGCTCTGCGGGGCTGTCCTGTCGCCTGTGCGTGGCGGGGTGCCAGGTCCCGCGGCGCCGAGCCACCCAGAGCCCCGGGCCTGCCTGCACCCCCGGGGGCGCACACTCCTCGGGGCGAGTGGAGGGCCCGGCAGGATACGCTGCCCGGGGTGGGGGCCCCCCCCAATCTGCTCACACCCGGCTGGGCGCGGGGGCCGCGGTTTGGGGGGGGTGAGGGTAGGTTTGGGGAAACGTGTTCCCTGGGGACCCCGAACCGTCGGGAAGGAGCCAAAGGTTTTCTCTCCTGCCAGTGCACCCCCTCCCACCATTCTAGACCGCGATCCCGTCTCCTTTGGGGTTCGCCCCAGCCTCTGCCGGAGGGAGGGAGGGAGGGGGGTCAGGCCTGCGCCGCAGGGGTGGCGACCCGGGAGCCGGAGCTCGAAGGACTCGCGGACCCCGACGCGGCGACTCGGGGTACCGGGCTCTGTCTGCCGGTTCTTGGGGCTGAGCACCCGAGGGCGCCTCTCTCCCCATCAGGATTCGGGGACACGGGCTCACCCCGCCGCCCCTTGCCAATTAGCCTAATTCTGGAAGCTTCTCGCCTCCGTTCCTGGACGGTTCTTCCCGGGGGCGCCGTGAGCCCCGGGGTGCCGCCCGGCTCCCGCTTCCGCCTCCGAGGCCGAGTGTGCTCTGCGAGTCTGTTTGGGACGCGGGAGCCTTCGGGGACCCAGGCCCCCCAGTGCCCCCTGCGCCCGCGGCGGCCCCTTGGAGGGGCTGGAACAAGCGCGCGTCTGTGGCCGAGGTTATTATTTCAGGTGCGCTAATGGGAGTAGCGGCCGCGGGAGAACTGTGTGGGGACGGATGCGGTTCCTTCTCCCGGTTTCTTCCGCCGCCGGGTGGAAGGGGAGGCACCGCCGGCGGCCTCTCCCGGCCGCACCGCCCGCTCGGCGCGCGCGGCGCTCACACCACCCAGGGAGGCGGCGGACCCCGCGCCCTGGGCCTGGAGGGCGGGGAGCAGAGGGGAGGGAGGGGGAAGGAAAGGGGAGAGGCGCAGAGCGACGGCGACAGAAACGCGAGGAGGGAGAGAGCGAGCGGCAGTAACAGAAAGACAGAGTCAAGGAAAGCGACAGAGATGGAATCAGATCCAGTCCTGCCCGTCCCCAGGGCACAGTGAAGCAGCCATTCCACAACGACCTCGCCAGGGAAGGAGAAACGCGCTCTTTATTCCCGGGTGCTTTCGGCTTCCGAGGGAGCCTTATCATAGACTTTTGCATAATTGCATATTGACTTTCCTAAATAGTTCCGCAGCTATTTATGCTTCCACTTGTTCAGTCGCAAACAATTCCTTTGAGGAAAAGTAAAAGAAAATGTGTGTGTGGGTGTGTGTGTGGGGGGTGGTGAGAACTAAGGCCAGAGGCAAACAGTACGACCCTCTTGCAAAATGTCCCCTAGGCCATCGCAGAAATGACCATCCTATCCTGGGAAGTGCGAGTCACCATCCCAAATAGGGTGAAATGATCGGTCTGCATTGGGCCCATTTTTCACAGCCCCCTCCCCACCATAAAGAACCAGAGAATGTTCGGGCTAAGTCAAGGCTTTTAGTTCCATTTGCCCATTTCACAGATGAGCAAGCTGAGATCGAGAGAGGTTAAGTGACCTATCCAATTTCTTCTCTCTCTTTTCTGGGTGTCTCAAAATTCTCTTTTTATATATATTCCCCAACACTTAAAAAAAAAAAAGTCACAGCTACAGAAGAAGCCTTTCCGACTCTTATTTCCTAAGATCACTGGAGGTCAGTGCCTCTGTATCTTCTGTCAAAAGCAGCTGCTGTGTAAAGTTGATGGTTGTGTGTGAGTGAGTTTAGGGGCTGGAGGGTGACTCTTCCCTCCTCCCCTGCCCCAACCCTGAGTCCATCACCAGCCCCTTTCTGAGAGAAGCAGGCTGGGAACTTGTTGCTCTGTGAAGACCCTTCCACAGAGCATGGAGAAAGAAGCAAAGGAGAGCTTGTATTTGGTGGTGCTGCTGCTGGGGTCTCATAGGCTCAGCTTTTCTCCAACCAACCCTCAACCCTCAAACAAACAAACAAACAACTCAGGCCTTTTGCTTCGACTTCCTGTGACTGAGTGACACTAAGCAGAAAATTGGTCCAGGTCACCCAGGGCAGGAGCCGGGACGTTCAAGGCCTTATTTACCCCAGGATTAAAAACAACATCCCCTCTAACTCTGTCTCTCCTCAGCAGCTTGCCTTTTAAGGATGTGAGAAGGAGCTTCTTAGAGTATAAACAGACATCGTAACTCATGGAGATGTTTAGGTTTCAAGTTTACAAAAACAGCACTTTAGCTCTGCTTTCCTGAACCCCACTACAACTAAGACCCAGGCTACCAAACCCTTTGCAAAGGCATCCTGTATCATTTATGGGCGAAATATATTTTTGAGTGGTCACTTCTAATTCTGAAATATTTTTATTTTTAGCTTCAAATTTGACTCCTAAAACAAATCAGTTATTTATCACCTGCTTTTCCCCATTCCCTGATTATTTTTTAGCCTTTCATTTAAAATTTTTTGTTACCTTGAAATTTGCCTTGATTTGGGTGTTCGGTACAGAAAACCTGCTTGTAGGCTTATTATCTGCAGCTATCTGCATTTATTTTGTCAAAACTCTGTGAAGTTTACTGTTTTTTGTTGTTGTTGTTGTTGTTTTAACTCATTGACTATTAACAAAAAATAGCCTAACACCCTTTCAGGTTTAAACCTTAGTTCTGTCCTAGCCTAGCTTTCGTGAAAAGCCCATTGCACTGGGCTTGTTGATTCACATATCTTTTAGTTAAAAATCTTTTGAGGATTTAAGCCCAGACTTTTGTGATATACTACACTATAATGTATTTTATTCTCAGCTAGTTAGTGATTGTAGGCTGGAACAGAGAACAATTTTGGAAATTGGTTCTATTAGAAAAAGCTCTTTGTACTTCCAAATATTTCCAGCCAGGATTCTGGGCAGTGGCTGTGAGGTTGAGCAGCAGAGCTGAGAGTACACTTGGGTGCAAATTATAACTCAGTCACTAACGGGCTGCTTACATTTGAAGAAGTTAATCACCTGCAAAATGAATTGGTTATGTTATTTTGTTCTCTAAGTCTACTTTTGATTCTTGTATTTAGTGATGATTCTGTATATAAAATTAGACACGGAGAAAATGTGTAGCTTCATAATGACCAAAAAAGTTTAGTGTTAAGACATTGCAATATTACCTATTTCACAGTAAATTTTTAAAAGGTTGATATTTTGGAGTTGGATTGCAGAAGGTTATCCTAAAGCAATGTTTCCCTGCCTTGACTTCAGCCATTTACATACAACCATAGGGGTTTTGCCCTGTTTAATGCCCTCTGAATTACTATTTACTTGTTCTTTTAAAAAAAATAGTTTCAGCTAAAATAAAACACATAACTGTATTTTAAAATGAAACTTTATACCATAGGATTTCTTTTGCATCTTTCCTAATGCAGCATACAATAAATACAATAATACATTTAAAACAATTTGCTTGGATACATGCTCCTAAATCATCTTTACCCCACTTTGGGAAGCAGTGACCAAAGGTCATTTTAAATCTGTTCAATATGCCATGTTCAGCATGACCAAGTACTGTTCAACAAATATCACACGCTGAACACAAAGAAGAGGCATTTGGCAGAGAAAGAAGTGAACACTAATGACTTGGAAAAAAATAAACACTCATTTTAGGAAGAAATCATTAGTGTTTTATAATTCAGCTTCGGTATTTCAAGTGGGATTGTATCTTGTAAACCTGTAACTGCAAACTTGCTGATATTGGTGAACTATATGACGCTTCCATTTTACATGACTGCATTTTGAAATATAATCACTACAATTTTAGATATTTGTAAGGCCCAAATTTTAGATAATAATATGCAATTTTTGAAAACTATACTAGATTCTGTAAAAATGACAATAATTTCTCACAAAAACCTTCAAAATACTGAAATCCGAAACTCCTGTGCTTTATATTCCAGGGAAGGAAAACATAAATGCTTCTACTTTGGACTTTCTTTTTTTCAATTTATTCACTCTCTACTCCCCCCTCCTTTGAGATTCTTCCTACAGGGAAATGAAGTGTCAGAAGAATTCCTTAATACCTTCAGGCACTGTAACCTCCAGATATTACTCTCAAAGTTTGAAAATGACAACTTAGGTCTTTGTTGAAAGGTACACCCGAAAGAACTAAAGTAAACAGAAAGATGTCTAAAGCATAGGATTAATTTTTGTTACCGTTTGATTTTATCTGAATATTCTTTAGTGTGGTTTAGAGGTTAAAACACTTAATTCTTTCTCCACTGGCCAGGCAACTTCTGGAGACACTTTCTCTAGTTCCCTGATTTCACATTTTCTGTGTAGCATTGCACACTGAATTTGTAGAGTGAGAGATAATTTATACCTAGATTTCATTTCTTTATGCCTAATAGTAGTTACATATTTCAGCAAACCAAATGCCATTCACTGGAAGCCTTTATTCTGCTTTGTTTCTTCCTAAATACGGAATTAAGTTGAAATAATAATTTATTGAAACAACATAAACACCTGACCATCTTCAAAACCAAGGAAAATCAAAACCAAAAAGCACTGCTTAGCACAACCAGAATACTTAAGAACTTAAAAGCCACAAAGTTGGAAGTGGACAGTTATGGCTCTTTTAATAACTGTCATTTTACCGTGATTCTAAATCAGTATCCCAGGACAGTGAGGAGTGTGGTTGAGCTTCAAATGCTCTGGAAACCACTGCTTTGAAGGTCAAACAGCCATGTTTAAGTTCCCAGCTATACTACGCTACCAGCGATCCTTGGTGACATGGGACCAACCACGCCCCTGACCCGGTAAGAACAAAATGCTCACAGCCAATTAGTTCTCTGACTTGTGATTCTGTACCTGGCAGTCACCATTTTTTGCCTTTTCTTTGAGCATTTAACTTACTTTAGTTTCATATTTTTGCATTTCTCTGGTAGTTGGCCAGCACCCCTTTTTATCCTAATTTAGACTGAAAAGTATTACATATTTTCGGATACTCTTACCCGTTCCATGCTTAGGGCTTATTTGTTTGAGATGCAACCAATGAGCCTTCCTCAGTGCTTGAAGCTTTTTACCCCAAGAGGGAATAGTTTGAATTTGCTTCAAAATTCTCTTCTTTTTATTTGCTTTTTCCTTTCCTATGAGTCTGTAATTTAGTTCTGCTGACACAGTTGGTTAACCCCATACCGGGGAGCTGATTAAAAAACACTTTCTAAAAATGTCTATTCCTATTGCTGGTATTCATCAGCATTTTTTTTTTTTTTTTTTTTTGCCTATCGCTTTCTTTGGGTTTGTTTATCAAAATCTTTCCACCCCAATAATTCGAAATGGGCACAGTTAAAAAGCTACAAACCCTGTTCTTTTTAGGATGGGGTAGTTCTCACTGCATAATCTCTAATGTACTTACTACTTGAGAATGATTCCGGAGAACAGTAAGTGGTCTTAGAGATTCTATCACACCTTGTATGTGCCAGAACAAATGTGAGCAATAATCAGGTTTGTTCTCATCCCTGTGTTTAGGGGACCATTCAATTGCACGACAGATTCCCCTCTGGGGGAATACTTTCTTGAAAAATCTGAATAATTGTTGTAGGTAAGCTGAGAAGCTGCTCAGGCTTATTTTATACACTCAGTTAACTGAGTTACTTTATTTTTGTTTGTTTGTTTGTTTTTTATCTGAGTTACTTTAGACACTCAGTTAACCCAGATACCAAGGCCACCCTCACTATCCTACCCCTGTTCTCTTGGAGACTTTTAATAAGACATGAGGTCCAAAAACAGTTTCATAGTTTACCTGCTTTTCTCATTTTCACTGACATTTTTGGGGATAGTGATAAAAACGCAAGTCTGTTGCCAATTTCATAAATCGGTCTTTTCTCTCTGCTGTCAGGTTGCCCTTCTCACTAATGTCACCATATGTCACTGCTTGTCCCAGACAATCTGAGATTGACTGAAAAGTGTTTGAATAACTTTTGGGTCCTATTGCCTGTAATTAGTAAGACTTTGCCGACTTTTGGGTTTTACACTGTTCTGTTTAGAACAGTGTTATTTGTGTGATGTTAATTGTCTGTCCTAATCAAGTCTTTGATGTTCGGGGATAAAATTGAGAATTTAATTTTTGTCCCTAGTTTAAGAAAATATTTCACAATTTGCAAAGCATGCACCACCCCCATGCCTAAAATCTTCCTTTACTCCCCAAAACCCTGTGAGGACATGTTATTATCATCTCCATTTCACAAAGTCACACAATTGTTTAGGATCAAAGTCTGTGTACTGAGTTGTGGCATCAGTGGAAGAACATCTCTGTAACTGCATCCTTTCATTATGCTAAATATTTGGGAGGGAGGGCATGAGAAAAAAATGAGAAAACATTTCCTTTTGGTTGAATTTTTTAGTTATTTTCTCTTTCTCTCCTATCATCTGCTATAAAATTAGAAATATTTGAACTTCTGGAACCTATCTCCAGAAAGTTTTACTATTTCTAGCGTCCAGACATTTTGAACTGATTAACCATGCTCAGTGTGAAATGTTTGCTCCTCTGATTTCAAAGTTATTTTTTGTTGCATAAACAATATCTACTTTTGAAAGATCATGCTTGAAATTAGCTATAGAACACAAGATTATTATGTAGATTTATTATAATCTTTCATTCTACAAATATAATATTTGTTTTGTTCTTACAGTTAATATACCTTTTTTTGCATTTAAAAAAACTATAACATAGGCATAAATCAATGTATGAGATATTATGGCATGGTTTTCAAGGAGATAGCAATTCAAATTTTCCATTTAAAGAGAGAGAACAAAACTTCTTTCAGGAAATATTAGTTAATCGGCAGGAGTCTTTTTCAGAGCACGGTTACCATGGGATTGAGAAGTATTTGCTAATTATAACAGTGCACTAATTATCTGCTTTTACATCTCATCTTTCTGTCTTTCTGTCTAAATTCACTTCTAATTGTATGGTACCCTTTTCTTATATGACATATCTAAAAGTATTGCTTTTATCAGATATGAATTCTTTTACTTGGAAATATTAAAGACATAGTTTCACTTCCAAAATATTTTTTCCTACAATATAGTGAAATCTTTTGGTTATGGGTTGAATAGTCTGTCATGTCGGGGGGAGGGAGGGACCAAGGTTTAAATATTAGACATTTTGTATCTTCCAAAAGAGAATAGCAAGGCTGATCAGCCTTGTCATGGTTTCTAGTTTTCAAATGCGATTAAGCAGATGTCACATTACCCACTCGTCATCACTATCATTGTCATCATATTTTTATTACTCTTCACAATTTCAAATGTTGTAATTGATGGACAGATATTTAAAACACAGTGTAATAAAGGAAATATCACTGGGTCATCAGAACCTATTTCCATGGGATTCATTGGTCATCTGGATTGCAGAGGTAGGCTCAAAACAAAAGCAACAATAAGAACAACAAATGTGACTTCAGTTCCTATATTCTGATTCCGCCTGGGCTTATTGAGCACATGGAAACAGGAATTCACTTTCTGTGTAAATAGAGTCTCACTCATCTCCCCAAAGCAGGAATTTCACTGGGGTCGGTGGGGGGGGCACTTATAAATTGAGGGTCTCCATCTTTAGGGGATCTACAGGCCTTCCTCCCAAACACAGGCTCCTGTGGCAGCTGTTAGCCCAACTCATTTGTGGGTATACACTTTCTCTAACTCCACTCCTGATCATACTTTATTGATTATGAACTTTAATGCACACATATTCATTTCAGTGTTTATTTGTTTTAAAGGAAAGCTTAAAGAATAATTTATAAGCTTTTAAAGAAACATCTGATAGAGTACTTGAAGCTTCTGCAAATACAAACAAAATCTGCTCTGCAGTATTTAAGCACATATAGATATGTGGATCAAGCAGTTTTAGATCTCAGGCTCCAGGAGGGGGTCGAAGGAGGTGGATGGCTGGATGGAGCACGAGGGGGAACATTTATTGAGGGCTTCTTCTATGTTAGGCACTGGGTTAGATGCTTTTGTACACATTCTTTCATTTTGGTAACATTCAAGGCTATTGACGGTTGTTATAACAGTCAAATCAGAACTTGAGTTCTGATTTGATATATCTTTTACATTGAATTACACTGAGCTAAAAAGTTGGATTTTCTGCTATCAGTTTCACTTTTATGCCTGGCCACAAAATCATTTACATCCATTCAACCTCAGATGCTCAATTGCCCAGCAAACTAAGGATGTAGTAAGGGCCTTGGGAGCTACGTGGGGGCATTCCCTGCAACTAGAGACATTTCTGCAATGGAAGAGCCTCTTCATTATTTGAACAGAGACCTCTATCCATCCTTCCCACCCCCGGGCCTGAGGCTTCTCATCTGGAAATCAGGATGACTTGGTTCTATTTTTGATATTCCTCCCAGCCCCAGTGATTTGTGAATTTTGTATTTGATTCTGCTGATGCCAAATGTTTACAGCTGAAAGGGGGAAGGCAAACTAATTATAAACAGAACTTTCCCAGTTAAAATCTCAAGGGCTCAAGAGAAATGATTTAAGTATTTTCTGACTCTGACAATCGGAAATGCATTCCTGCGTGGCAGTTATAAGTTACACTGAAACACACCCCCCCTTTTTTTGGGCTGGGGGCTTTTACCATTTAAGTTGTAATATGTTATGGAAGTGAAAAGCTTCCAAAAGGGTGGAACAATAGTCCTAATATTAAGCCACTGCAGATTGGGGGTTATTTCTTGACTGTTTGCTGTGTGCTTTGGAAAAGGAAACCATCCCTCTCTGGGCTCAGTAAAGTAATGTTAATTCCATCTCCTTCAAAATGGAGTTCTGATGTTTAATCAATGTTCATAACTCTCTTCAAGCTCTTCACATGATAATTGTGACATAAAGTACAAAGTATTATCCTTGGAATGGGGTAATTTTATCCAGTTAAATTTCCTCTGAGCTATCACCTGGGTCGGAAACATTGTTATTACCTTGCAAATTACTTTGTACTTAGGCTTTCTCATGTTCCCTAATCGTGAGCAAAAGTCCCATCCGAAGGCTTAGAATGCTTAATATTTGCAACATTGACTTTGATGGAACATTACAGTGGAGAACAATCTGGTCAGTGCTGTGCTAAGGGTGGGTCAGAAGGACCTAAATCTCCTGGAGGATGCAATTTATGCAATGCCATTAGCCTTTCTTGGAACAGCTGTATAATTAATAACTGGACACAGCATGTCATTAATTTGAATGGGATCATAGGAGAATTTGAGTTTGAAGCTAGGAGTCAAGCTGGTCTATGAGATTTGCCCGAGTTTCTAGAGACTGGGGTCTATGATCATTTGGTGGTGTTTGCTTTTTTAAATGCAGCCAGCCCTTCAAAAACAATTGCCAAACATGGAGTTTATACTCAGTATTTCCTAGCAGACACTAGAAGTTACCTGCCATGTTTTAAATGGACCAGTCTAGACACTGCTCTTCATTCATTCATTAATGCATTTATCCAATAAATGATTTATTGATTACCTCTGTGCCAGGATCTGGATTAAGGAAGACAAAGAAGTAGGAGGATGGGGATCCTGAGGAAGTGTGTGATCGGTCTAGTTACCTTCACGGCCAGTTAACATATCGTTTTAGCTGCTGGTTTTATTTTGGAAGCTGTTCTAGAGAGTTGTACTGTCACATAGAATGAAAATGACTCCTCTCCACCCCCGCCTCAATCCACAGCTGGGGTCAATTCATCAGGCATTCCGTGAACTTTTATTACATTCAAGAATAAAAGAGGCATTTATGATAATTAACATTAAAAAATGAGAAAAAATGGCTCTTGTTTTGGCCACAAATTTTTGAAGTTTGTATGGCAAGTGAAATGAGAGCATTCCATCATTTTTAGTGTATGCAGCTGCTTAGGTATTTGAGAAATAATTATCTCCTTTTCTTCTTTTCCCCAACCCCTCTGATTATGTCAAAATTGCAGTTACTATTAAAGATTGCATAAACACACCAGGAAGTTAAAGATTAAATTATCAAAGTGGTACTGAAGAAGAAATACTAAAGAAAAAGGAAAAAACAGCCAAAATCCCACCATCCAAACTTAGCTAAAAGCAATTTCTTTCTTCAGATGTATGTTTTTATATGATTATGTGCTTCTGCTTTCCATTGCATTATCTCTTTTTCAAATTATTACATAAACTTTATATCTATTTGTAATGTCTACCTAATATTACAAAGCCTAGGTGTACCATCCTACAGTTAAATGCCACCGACTTTTGTATATTTATTTTATCTCAATTTTTTTTTCTCACTATTGTAAATTAAGCTACAGGGTGTGTGTGGGCATGTAGACTTCCCTACATTTTTTTTAGATAGATATCTAGAAGTTAGAATTCTAGGTCTTTAAAATATATTAAAATTTTTATGGCTTTAAAGATTATTTTCTTTTGCTGAATTATCTGTCAACATTGGATACAATGATTTAAATATTCCCCTTACCAAAATTTCTAGGTAAAAATGAACCCTTATTTTTAAAATTGCATTTTTTATTACATGCAAATTTGTATTGTTTAATAGTTCTTGTCCTTCCTTTTTGAACTGTCTATTCACTTTCTCTGTGAATTTCTCTGTTTGGGATATTGTAGCTTTGAAAATTTAGAATCCTCTTTCTTATATGAAGGAATGTATGAAGTCAACATGTATGATGTTTCTGAATAAATATTAATAAAATGTAAAATGCTCATAAAAATAAAAAGACAAAACTAAAGTAGATTTGCCATAATTACGTATGTGTTTGAAAGTACCTAAGGGAAAAAAAAATCAGTAGAAATTCATAAATGTATTACTGTAATTGTGGTTATAAGATGGTGAATAATGTCTACTTTCTTTTTTTACTTTTCTAATTTTCAAGGTTTCTATAGTGAATGTGCACTATTTTCTTTTAAATCAGAAAAAGCAGTTATTTATAGATATGCCTTTCTTTTCTCTGAACAATTTTTCTTTTTAACTTGGACATTTTTTTTTTTTTGGCCAGACCATGCGGCTTGTGGGATTTTAGTTCCCTGACCAGGGATCAAACCCTGGCCCTTGGCAGTGAGAACACAGAGTCCTAACCACTGGACCGCCAGGGAATTCCCTAATTTGGACATTTTTAAGACCTGAGTTTCATTGAAACTGATGGGAATATGCGAGTTTGGAAGCTATATGCAAGTGAAAAGGTAGTTTATGGAAGATTCTTTCCCTTGTGAAACCCAAAATTTCTGAAAAGATGATTGGGAAGAGGAAGCCAGATCGATTCCTCTGAGTGGGTAAGAGATATTCAAAGTGCATTTTCCTGTGGCCAAACCGTGTGGAATAAATGATTCTTAGCTGCTGTTGGTGTCACTTTCCAGGCTGTTCTGAGACTTTGCATAGTAAGGTTTTTGTGTCATCTTCTGCCTGAATTTTCTCAGTGACAAATTATCATGGGTGAAATGGGTACACAAATTATAACTGGATGTCCACTTTTTAAAAGTTTGCCCTTAATTTAAAATATCTTTTGTGTACAAGTGTCAAATTTCCATATTTGGTCAATTTCAATAAATAAAATCTATTGTTTGCAAAAGAATAACAAGTAGACAAGCTTTCGAATCTCTCTCTTGGTTAGTTAGAGTAACAGTGGAAGCCTGTTCATCCTGACCCCTCCACTCTCAGCAGGTACCAAGCCTCACCTGACAGTGCTGTACTATGACTGCAGGTAAATGGCGGAGAGAAGTTAAAACTGCCTCTTGGCTGCTGAACTAGAAAAAGTCTCAGTAAAGACCAATCTCGCAGTAAAGACCAATGTTGCAGGGGCATATATTTCAGAAATTCCTCCAAATCTCTAGCGTGGACAAGAAATGGTGCAAAGACTTTCACAGAAATAAAAATTCATTATTTCTCAATAGTGTAAGCATTCGTTCCTCTACATTTTAGTCGCTAGTTCTCCACGAGAGTATATTTTTAAAATTAGGGTTTTGTCTTTATCTTTGAGATGACATTCTTGGATTGGGCAAAGGGAAAGGGCACTTTCTGTTCTTTGGGTTTACAAATCCTACAAACCTGAGTAAAGCAGGGCATGTTGAGGTTTAGGGGAATGATGATTAACACTCTTGCTCATTCCCAAACCCTTGGGTTAGGGACCAATTGAAAGATTCACAAAGGAGCATGATGGAGAAACATCAACTTTGGGGAAAAAAAAAAGCTGATTAGCAAACAAGGCTTAGATCTAGGCTGCTAACACCCATCTTGTCTATTTAATTAAACAAACTTACCCAACAAAGTCTTCCCAAACCACAGCTGCATAGGTATGTGAGTCCTGAGCATAGGCTGCCTGAAATTGAAAGAAAACTCAGCACTCAGCAGAAGCTGAGCCTCCAAGCTTGGTTCTTTTTTCCCCTCCAGATTCACTGATTAGGAAAACCGATCTTCTTTCAGAGAAATGTGAAAGGGGGAAGCAAGGAAGTCTTTGGAAGACTTTCTTCCATACTTTGACTTAATGAGCATGGAAGTTCCCCCTTCTACGGAAATGAATAGGAATAAGCATTCCCTCCTCACAAATAAATTCAGTGAAATAATGACTGAAAAGTAAATATTATGTGGATTTGAGACATGAGTGGTAGCCCTCTTTGGACATGTGTAAACTGTCATCCTTAGGACGTCCGGGAGAAGTTGGCAGGGTATTTCCAAGATGATAATTCTTTTCTTCTCCCAGAACTTGAGAACAAAAAACAGCAAAGAAATCTCTGCAACATTCCTTAAATAAGCTTGATAAAGTGTGTGAAGACAGAGGTACTGGGAATCTTGAGATACAAATCTTATCTCCCTCTTCTGGATCCAGTACTTTAAGGAACACATGAAAGGGCACTTTTCTGAATAACTCACTTTTGCATCCTTCATTTGCAGGGAAGGAGTCTGGGACAGTGTATGGTCCACCAAGAGGGAGAAAACCCAAAGAGGCCCTTCTAGAGTGTAATCAAAATTGGAAGAACCACCAGGATTGGCAATTGTGCTTTTCTGTTTGGCAGGAAGATGGGAAATTAGCTCAAAGTAGGATTATTCAGAGGTAGTAAAAGAGAAAAGAAATATGATTAAGACCTCTCAGGGTATTATTGGCCCAGAGAAGAACAGAGTCAAAGTCTTTTCAGGTTTCTTAGGATCTCCTGTGGACATCTACTGTGGAGTAATATTGCCAGCGCCAACGCCCTAAGGTTTTGCTGATTTAAACATCCTTCCTCCAAACATCCTTCATGCTCCAGCCTCCAGGGATGGAAAGGGGATGGGAGCTGCTCTTTTGGTGGGGACGGTTGAGGCTGGGAAAGAAATTTTAGTGTTGTTTCTTTCCGAGGAAGTAGATGTCTCCTATTCCTTGAATTGGGGGAAAACAAATCTTAAATTCATGACCACGCCCCAAAGGAAGAGGATAAACTTCGAACTAGGAAAGTGAATCCAAGTGAGGAGATTTAAAAGATTATTACAGAAGAAGAAAACAGAACTAATCCACTCGTCATAGTTGATTCAGCCTCTGGTCTGTCTCCCTTCTATGATAGAAATTGAGTCTAGAACAGAAACCCTTAGCATACAGACTTCAAACCAAAGAGAATCTGCAAAAAGGACCCAGATGAGGAGGCGTGGGCAGTCACTGAGAATCCATGTACACCATATTCTGACCAAAAGAAAGTCTACGTAGAGCCATACTCCTCAAATGACAGTAATCTGGGGAAAAAAATGTTGGCATCGATTAAAAATACTGTAAGAAAGAAAGGAAGAAGGAAAGAAACATGATAGGTTAATGATATAAAAATCAAGTCTGGAGAAAGATACACCCCAAGAAATAGACAACTATTTTTGTTTGCAAGTGCTATGAACTGTCAAAGAAAGTAAAGGGAATATTAAATCTTTGAAACAAGCCATCAAAGTGTATAAGTAGTATTATGAGTTAGAAAAGAAAATTGAAGAGTAAATAAAATAAATGGAGACCAATATAAAAAAAAAACCTTGAAATTCTATTGGAAAGAAATAAAAAAAAAGAAGACAAATAAATGGGAAGGCATTATCTGTTTCATGGATAGGAAGACTCAAGATGTTTATTGTCACTAAATTATGTAAGTAAGTGTGAATACCCAAGATGAGTTATAAAAGGAAATTTAAATGGGCAACCAATTTACAAAAATATAATACACTCAAGTAATAGCTGGGATGTGATGAATGTGGCATACCTAATCACTGGGGAATATATAATCCAGTTAATAAACGGCACACTGCCTAACCATGTTTTAAAAAAAGAGAGAGAAAGAAAAGTGGGATTTCTACATTACTTTCTCTCCTGAAATAAATTCCACATTTGTTTAAATATACTAGCAAAACAAAACAAAAATCCCCAAACCGTAATTATAGTGTATAAAATATACAGCTTGTACAATCTAGAAGCTAGAAAGGAAAAGATTGCTCTTGCTACCATCCCTTTATTTGAAATTATGTGCTTTTTTATTAGTTGATCAATGTTTGCTTCTCCACTGGATTATCAAGGTCGATGCAGGTTCAACATCTGTTTTGGTCACCATTGTATACTTAGCACATAGTAAATATGCAATAAATATTTGTTAAATAAATGGATCAGTGACATCTGGATAAAAGTCAAATATCCTGCACTCTACAAAGCAATATAACCAAGATGAAAAGACAACAAATCAGGGAGTGATGTTTTACAACACAGAAAAAAAGCTGACTTTATTAATATGCAATTTATCTTGCAATTTAGAGAGATTACCTATAATCTAATAGGAAAGTGGACAGAGGGAGGAATAAGTGGTTTAAGAGACAAGTTTCACGTAATAAATAATCATAAGAGAAATGTTCAATTTCACCCACAATTAAAGAAACACAAATTAAAACGACCAGTTGTCTCACATATTATTAGCTGGACAAGGATGAAAAAAATTACTACCACCCAGTTGTTGGTGAGAGGCAGAGGAAACAGGAATTTTCATACATTCTCAATAAGAGTATGAATTGGGAGAACATTTTAAGGCCAATCTAGCAATATCTATCAAAGCTTAAATGTTCAAATTGTTGAACTCAGCATTTCAAGGAGATTAACTGCAGATATATTTGCACAAGTGAGCAAAGATACACATGAAGGAATTTCATTTTAGCCTTCTTTGTAATAAAGAAAAACTGTAAAAATAGAAAAGTATATTAAGATATGATTCCTTAAATAAATTACAGTATATCCATGAAGTAGAATGTTATCAACCATAGAATGAATTAACCAAATCTAGATGTGGTGAAAGGAAAGAGGAGCATTACATATTCTCGAGTGAAAAAAAGAAGTTGCACCAGTATCATATGATATCATTTAAGCAAAACTGTATGAGTGTTTATAGAATATGTCTAGAAAGCTACTTTCATATAGTTCTGTATTTTTTGATTTCTCCCTTAAAAAATAAAATTATTTCTTTTATAAGAAAATATTTTAAATGGATTAACATCCATACATATCAAATATTATGTCTCTAAAATTATAAATGCTACTAATCTTTTTCTTATTTAATTTTAGGTAAGGATGGGTAACATGTACTCTAATTTTACTTTCTAATTGTAGTTTTGGACGATAACTTGCCCCGTTATTTCTCAGTTGGTGTCTTCTGGTTTATATTGCATGTTCCTTGTTTATGTAGAACATATAGAACTACTTTGTTCACAACATTTTTTCACTTTAAGAATCGTATTCCAAAAAATATCAGTCTCTTTTTTATACAGAAAAAATGGGGAACTAATCACTCCCTAAACCAATAACAAATATGATTCAAAGAGCTGAATATCTTCATTCCGATTTTAAGATTTTTTTTTAACTTCCACATAAATAATAAAGTTCATGGATTCATTTAACAAACATTAAAAGTCTATGTGATGTAGTTTTGGGGTTGAAGTTTTCAACACACAATGTCAGTAAAACCAAATGTAAATTTCCTAAATTTTCAAAAAAGGAATTAAAATCACTTTAAAAGGGAAAAAAGATATTATATTTAAGCCCATCTTAAAATCAAATTTTGGGTTTCTTTTTTTTTTTTTTTTTTTTTTACTCATTCAGTATTTATTTCTTTAGAGTAAAAGTTTTATTCAAATAGAAAGATTTTGGAGGAATATAAATATCTGTGGGCTGGAACAATTCTGTAGCGATGGAACAGCAGTCTACCAAATTCCTCCTATTGATTTGAGGTTTTCCTGGAAGTGAGTGATTCGGTTTGCTCTCCACAGCCGCCCTTAAGCAAAGCACTACTTTGCATATCTGTGAGCTGTAATTCAACCTGGGTTCCCTCTGACCCGGGGTAGCCAGGAGCTACTGGAATCTTTTGTTCAGAGCACAGGATTTAGAAGAATAGCAAAAGGAAGCACAGGAAGAGAGGAAGAAGACTCCTTCCCATTACGAGGAGCAAAAAAATCTTGAAAATTTCAAATTCTGGTATGCAAACCAGCTAGGAAAGAAACAGAGAAACATGAAGTCATAGAATTTGAAAGCTAGAATAGCCTCTTAGAGGCTGTCTAGTGCAGGTGAACACTCTTACTTATGGTTAAGGAAACTGAGCCCTCCAAAACCTGACTTGCCCAAAGGCCCACTTATTTGGATAGTAGCTAAACCAGAAGTACTGATTTTTTTTTTTTTTTTTTAAGTTGGCTCTCCTCTTTAGGATAAACAAGAAACAATGCGCTGAAAAAAGTGGAGTCCTTTGCTAAACAATTAAGGAGGATGGAGAAACAGAATTCAGAAGCAACTCAAGTGTCTTGTCTCTTTTTATTTAAATTATGACTCTCTGAAGGCCATGGCACCAGTAAGATAGAAATAGAATATATAGCAAAACAAAAGCCTAGGAGAAGGGTAAGGGTAATTGGGAAGGTCGGTTCTCCTTTCTTCTTTTCTATCAGTCTCTTTATTTTGTGTCTACTATTTTGCAATTATCAACCTTCCCACTGCCTCACTCCAACAGCGGGAAGGGGGGTGCTTCTGAGGGGAGCAGACCTAAAATTGTATAAGCAGGCAGTTTCCAATTGAATTTATGGCTTCCCGATCTATTAAAAGCACAATCTAGGGATATCTTAATTTACATATATTGCATAAAATGCCTTACTGGGGCATAGATTGAAGCTCTGAAGTCATACACTCTGAGTTGTTCTTCACTCATCAACCCTTTGACTTTGCTCAAGCTACTGAAACTCTGTGCCTCAGTTTCCTCATCTGTCAAATGGAGAGGCTCGTGGTTGGAGCCACCACATAGGCTTGTAAGTACACAATAATGCAGTAAATACTAACTCTATAAATAACTTGATAAATGTTAACTGTCATTACTTATCACTCAGTTTACTTCAATTCCAGGAGCCCACAACAAACAAGAATAACTGACTCATGTAATCTCTCGTAATTGTGTTAAGAGAACACAATGAGTGTGTGAAATGACGTCTACAAGGTGTTAGTGGGCTCCCTGTAGCAGAAGCAGTGAGATCGTTTGCTCAGCCTTCTTTCTCTGAATTCTGCTTCATTTATTATCATTCAAAACTGACTGGTGAGTAAGGAGGTGGACTGACTTACACAGCCATATAGCTCTGATCTTGGACTTCCTTGTTCCTCTCCATTTGCCTTCATTTGACAGATATCCATATTAAAGAATGCCCACCCTGTGTACATCACACCTATAAGGTCAAAATTTAGATAATATATGTGAACATGCCTTACCAAGTATACGACAATTTCTAAAAATGGAGGTAAGATGACTATTATCCTATGATATATTTCACTGATTTTTGGCCTTGAGTACCCAGCTGGAACAAAAGACCTTGAAAACAGGATCATATGATAGAAGAGCCTTTCCCGAGGTTACGTTATAATATGGTCAGCTGTTTGCGGAAGAAGAAAGGTGAGAGAAAGGTGGCTTCCTCAAATGTCTGATTCATCTACATACACCTATGCTTCCTTGAAAGTCACACTTTAAAAAAGACAGCTTTATTAAGATAGAATGAACATACAATAAAGAGCATGTATTTCAAGTGTACAATTTGATAATTTTTGAAATATGTATAAATCCATGAAACCATTGTCACGGTCAAGAGAATGGATACCTCCATCACCCTCAGAAGTTTTCTCATACCTCTTTGTAATCCCTCCCTGATCCCAGGGAACAAATGATTACTTTCTGTTGCCATATATTAGTTTGCAATTTCTAAAACTTTATATAAATGGAATCATACATTATATGCTCCTCCTCTGTCTGGCTTATTGGTATAATTATTTTGAGTCTCATCCACAATGTTGTGTGTATCTTTATTCCTCTTTATGTATGAGTAGTATTTCTATACAACATTGTGTTTATCCTTTCACCTGTTAATGGACATTGGGTTATTTCCAGTTTGGGGTTATTATAAATAAAGCTGCTATAAGCATTTGTGTAAGTCTTTGTATAGGCAAATGCTTTCATTTCTCTTGGGTAAATACCCAGGAGAGGAATGGCTGAATTATATGGTATGTGTGTATTAAAGTTTTTAAGAAACAGCCAAACAATTTTCCTAAGAGGTTGTTCCATTTTACATTTCCACCAGGATTATGAATGCTCAGGCTTCTCCACATCCTAGCCAACACTTGGTATTGTCAATCTTGTTAATTTTAGTTATTCTACTAGGTGTATAGTGGTATCTCACTGTGTTTTATTTTGCATTTCCTTAATGACTAAAGATACTGTGCATCTTTTCATGTGCTTATTGGCTATTTGTACATCTTTATTGGAGAAATGTCTATTCAAACTTTGTCAATTTTTAAATTGGCTTATTTGTTTTTTATTGTTGAGTGTTAAGATATCTTTATGTATTCTAGGTATAAATTCCTTATCAGATATATGATTTGCAAATATTTTCTCCCACCCTATGATTGCCTTTTCACCTTCTTGCACCACCTTTTTAAAAATTTTGATGAGGTCCAACTTATCTACTTTTTCTTTGGTTCGTGCTTTTGGTGCCACATCTAAAAAACATTGCCTAATCCAAGGTCATAAAGATGTTTCTTCTAAGAGTTTTATAGTTTCAGCTTTTAATTTAGATTTATGATCCATTTTGAGTTAATTTTTGTATATGGTATGAAGTATGGATTAACGTTCTTTTTTGCATATGAGTAATCAATTGTTTCAGCAACATTTGGTGACAAAATTATTTTCTCCACTGAATTGTCTTTGTACCTTGTCAAAAATCAGTTGTCCATGTACGTGTGGGTCTATTTCTGAACTCTCTATTCTGTTTAACTGATCCATTTGTCTCCCTTTATATGACTGCCATATTGTTTTGATTTCAGTAGATTTACAAGAAATCTTGAAATCAAGTAGAGTTAGTCCTCTTCTCTTTTTCAAAATTGTTTTGGCTATTCTAGGTATTTTACATTTCTATAGGAATTTTAGAATCAGATTATCAGTTTTTACAAAAAGGACCTGCTGAGATTTTGACAGGAATTGTGTTAAATCTGTAGATCAATTTGGAAAGAGTTGTTATCTTAACAGTAATGGGTTTTCTGAACCATGAATACAGTGTATCTCAATTTATTTAGGTCTTCTTTAATTTCTTTCAGCAATATTTTATAGTTTTCAGTGATAGCTCTTCTATATCTTTTGTTTGATTTATCCCTGAGTATTTCATATTTTTTTGTCTTTAAAAAATAGACATATGTAAAATATTTGTATAAAATTAATACAGGTATATATGTTACCATATGTATCTACATGAAGCTAAACATATGTCATATTGATATTTCCAGCTCTAATCCACTACCACATGGACCATTCTGGCCTCCTCCCTTGCTCATCTGTAAAGTCCCACACCAACAAGTGGTGAGATTCAAGTTTCCCATCTACTAAATTGTTCAATTCCAATACACTTGGATAGATAGCAGTATAAGAATTTTTAAGCTGTACCTCTGTTGGAAAGACCTTTATCAACTAGAGTACAGTGCTTATGTGCAGTTTCTTTTCTTTAGTTTTGCGCACTGCATTCCTTGCCAAAGTTACTTGGGTTAGCACTTGCCCCCATCTCCTTCGTGAGCTTTTTTCATTTGTATGCTACATTTGTAGCATAGTTGAATTCTCTTATCATAGTCTACGTCCCATCCTAAGATGCAGGACTTCTCAAATGATTTTTTTTTTAATTTTAATACATTAAGGTTCACTATTTTTAAATATCTCTGAGTTCTCACAAATGCATAGTAGTATCATGTATCCATCCTTACAGCATCATACGAAACAGTCTCACGACTCTGAAAAAAACCCCTGTGCTTCATCTATTGAACCTCTCTCCTTGGAAAACATTGATCTATTTACCTTCTGCATAATTTTATCTTAGGATATCATATAGTAGGAGTTGTTGAGTATGTAGCCTCTTCAGAATGACTTCTTTCACTTAGCAATATGCATTTAAACCTCCTCCATGTCTTTTTGTGGCTTGACAGCTCATTTTTAAAAATTACTAAATAAAATTCCATTGTGTGGATGTATCAAAGTTTGTTTATCCATTCACAAATTGAAAGACTTCTTAGTTGCTTCCAGTTTGGGATAATTATGAATAAACATGCTATAACTAGGTCAAGTTTTGTGTGGACATATGTTTTCAAATACTTACATAAATACCTAGGAGCATAATTGTTGGATCATATGGTAAGTGTATGTTTCACTTTATAAGAAGATACCAAACTATCTTCCAAAGTGGCTGTACCATTTTGCATTCCCATCAGCAATGAATGGGGGCTCCTGTTGCTCTCTGCATCTTTGTCAGCATTTGGTATTGTCAGATTTTTGGATTTTAGTCATTCTAATAGATGTGTAGTAGTATCACGTTGTTGCTTTAATTTGCAATTCCCTAGTGGCAAATGATGTTGAACATCTTTTCATATGCTTATTTGCCATCTGTATATCTTTGTTGGTACAGTGTTTGTCAGCTCTTTCTCCCACTTTTTAATTGGGGTGTTTTTCCTTATTGTTGAGTTTTAAGAGTTCTTTGTATATTTTGAATATAAGACCTGTATCAGATACCTATTTTTCCCAGTCTATGGCTTGTCTTTTTATTCTCTTAAGAGTGTCTTTTGCCCAGCAGAAATCTTTAATTTTAATAAAGTCCAATTTAACAATTTTTTTCATGCATCATGGAAAAATACTTGTGGTGCTGTGTTGGTATCATGGTAATTCAGCCCTCACAGAACGAACTGGGAAGTATTCCCTCATTTTCAATTCTCTGGAATAGTTTGGGTAGAGCTGGTGTTATTTCTCCTTAAATGCTTGGTAGGATTCACAAGTGAAACTATTTGGGCCTGTTGTTATTTGTTAATTTTCTTGTTTGTTTTTCGTTGGGAAGGTTTTAACTACAGTTTCAATTTCTTCAATAGACAGGGATATTCAGCTTCCCTGTGTCTTTTTGAGTAAGCTTTGGTAATTGTATCTTAGAAGAAATTTGTCCATTTAATCCAGTTGTTGAAATTGGTGGCAAAAAGACGTTCAAAATAGTCCCTTATTCCCATGTAGAGTAGCATTCTTCTCATTCTTTCCCTTCCAGGACTCTGTCCGGCCAATTCTAGCTGCTTGCTCGCCCTGGATTCTCAGCTCTATTCCCTCAACTAGAAGAGTCTGCCCTGCTCTGTCTGGGTTTCTCCTTCCTGCACCACAGCTTGGAAACCTTCAACACAAGCACAGGGCTCACCTCATTTTTTCCTCTCACTTGAGCATCAACTGCCTTTTATTCCTTGATACACAGTGCCTAGAAACAAACTGTTGTTTGTTTGCTTGTTTGTTTTTCTCTTTCTTTCTGCCTTTTTTTCTTTCCTTCTACCCTTCTTTCTTTTTTGTTCTGTTTTTCAGTTTCTTCAAGTAGGAGGATACATTTTGTCCTTGTTATTCCCATCTTAGCCAGAAGCAGAAGTCTCACTTGGTTTTTAAGGCCTTAAAAAAAAATAGTCTCTACTTTAACATCAGGCGCTTATATTTCCCCAAATAAACCTGGCTTTTTCAAGTGTCTCCGCCAATAGTTTTCACAGCTAGTGTTTTGCAGAATCACCCAGGGAGCTCAATAGAAAGGGATATTCCTGTGTCCCGCTCCCAGAAATTCTGATTGTGGAGTTCTGGGGTGCACTCAGGAATGCACCCCTGAGGATTCTGAGACCGGTGGTCTGAGGAACATAATATTTTATTTTTACATAATATTTTTTTCTTAATATTTTTATTTTACATAATGTTTTTTTCATAATATTTTTTCTTACTGGAATTCCTGTCTTACTTTTAAATTCAACCTAACCCTCTGGGAAACCTTCCTGATTTCCTCCAGGCCGAGTTAGTTACTTACCTCCTTGGTGTTCATATATCACTTTTTAAAAAAACATATCTTTATTTCTACACTTGCCACAGAACATTATAATTCTTTGTGTTTTTATCTCCGTCACTAAATGATGAACTCCGTAAGTTGTAAAACAGTGCCTGGCACGTGGGTGATGCTTAGTACATTTATTTATTTACTGGGACTGTGTAAATAAATGATTGGACAAGAAGGACACAGACTTCAAGTTTGAAACCCGAGATCCATCTCTTCCTAGTGTTCAGAGCTCGCAGTTCACAATACTCAGACCAGAACAGCCTTGGGTGCTTGTTCAAATGCAGATTCCCATTTTGAATTCAGTGGGGCTCTAGGGCCAGCTGTTGAGATTTGTTTGGGATGTGCTCTAAAGCAACCGTTCCAAAATCAGGCTGACAATAGAATCAGATGGGGGGCTTTCAACAACACACATTCTAGTGTCCCACGTCCAAAGATTCTGAACAACTCAGGGTGGGGTAGAAACTGGGAATCCCTAATTTTAAGTCCTCGGGTGATTCTTAGGATTAATCAGCCAGGTTTGAGAACTACTGGTTTATAGCTATTCTTCCCCAGAGGCACAGGTCAAAATCAGCTCAGAAAAATGTTGAAAGTTACATGTCCAGTTCCCAGCCTGAGCATCTGATCCAGAAGTTTCGGGATGACTCCTGGGTGCATGTGTCCTATTCAATCCTGACTGAGAGAGTTTAAAGTTTGAAGAATGTTGAATGAAGTTTTGGTTTCTCTCCCTTCCTTCAGGATTAATTTTATGCAAACCACTTGATTCTGGGCTTGGTTGCCCCTCCCCCCAGTTCTACGTAAGATTATTCGGGCAGGACTTGAAAGACCCCACGGCTTTGTTCTCCCATCCTCATTTCTTGATGGTTTTTGCTGTCTGCTCTTTAGTTTCAGCGTCTGAGTGTGGGAGCTGCTCAATAAATATTCTGAATTAAACTGCCAGGATTTGGTTCTAGTGAGGAGAGGAATTGGCATTGCAAAAAGACGTTGCCGCCTCTTTCCCCTTTGAGTTTTTCCTTTACCCTCATCAAGATTAAGTAGGCTCTTCCAAGTTCCACTACCACCTTCTTCAAAGGGTTTGGGGGCACTGCAGCAGAGTGGGAAGAGGGGGCTGGTGGTCTTGGGAGGGAGGGGAGACGGGGGAGAAGTGGTGAAGAGTTGCATGCATGGGAGCTTTAGGAAAGCTCCATCAACCCCAGTATTACAAGTGTGTTCAGGTCTGCCCCGCGCTAACCCAAGCCTGGTGTCATCAGGTTCACTAGGGTGTCAAGAGATGGAGGTAAAATATAACCGGAAGCGGTTCCATTCCTTCCTTCTCTCTTGCTGGGGCACTCCCTTGCCGCTGCCTTCTGGGGCACCCCCATGAGGCAGTGTCACGTCTTTGCTTCACTCTGATGTCTAGCCCATCAGCCCATTGTCATATCTGACTTCAGCAGAGCTAACCACCCTCACTATATACCGATAGGTGGGACACTTTCACAGCTAACAGCCATCTAACTGTTACTTTGTGAGAGGTGATCATTTTGAGGAGTTCGCCAACTGCTTTGAGAAGGGGGAGGAAATGCTTCCTGCTACAGTGATGAGGAGTCTGGCTTCGGTCACTGCCCCAGCCGAGAGGGTAAAAACTGTGGACTGATGACGGGGCCACACTCCCCGCTGTAGTAACATCTTTGATAAGCGAAACATACATACTTGGCCTGGGCAAGCCTTAATCCTTTTGTTGTCTCCTTGTCTAATCATAACTGGGACACTTGGAGACCAGCGAGTTGCTTGTCCTGAGCTTCTCAAAGCTAGTAGGTTTCGAGCTGTTTGCATATCATGTAACAATTCATCATCTGAGTTTTTTAAAGGACACAGAAGGTGCCAAAATACCACTGAAGTCAGCGTTCAGATCGGGTCATTCACGAATGAGCTTTCTCCGTGGTTTTATCTACAAGAGGGCCCTTGTTCAAAAGGCCTGAAAAATAACTCTTTGCAATGGAAGTTGTTACTCTCCACCAATATGGAGACACAGAATAGAGTCACATTAACTGACTCCTTCCCCAGTGAGTCTCCCTCCTGTGAAGGTGTATTATTGGAAAATGGCAGTTAGCAAGAGGACACTTTTGTCAATTTTAGTGGATTGGATTCTCAGCTTCGAATTAGCAGAGGGTTTTTTTTTTTTTCTTTTTTCTTTTAAATGTCCTTTCTTCTTGAAACACTAATAGCAGGGAAAGGACAGTAAGTGATTGCATATGGAAAATGAGAATGCTTACTAATTTCAGCATGAAAGGGCGGGGGTTCAAATAATTATGCTTGTGTTAAGTGGTCTCTAGCTTTTCGCTTTGAGTTTAGGTTACATTTCTTTACACTTCAGAACTTTATTTCAGATCACACGCCTACCTTGTATCAAATTGTAATTGTCCCTATCACCGGAGGAAATATCCTCTTAGAAAATGCAAAGGCAGCTCATTCAAACAAGTAGGGGTTTTGTTCCTTTGAAAAAATATGAATCACACTGTAAAGCAGTCTTCTTATGAAAAACCAAGTCAAATTTCCTAGTCGAGAACCTTCAGATTGGCTATTTTATTGGAAAATCACAGGGATAGAATATATTCTTGTTTATCTGCTTTTTGCCTTCCAGAAATGAAAGCTTTCCATGCTGAAATCTTGAATGCATTTGATTGGCAATACTGGCAATATTGGCTGGCAATACTGGAAACTTTATTGGCATTCTACATGTTTGTGTAACTTTGACTTGGCATGTACCTTTTCATGTGGAAATATTTACATATCTGAGGAGCCAGTTTAATTTAAGGATGTCATACAATTTGTGGTCTCACCGTACAGACTCAGATGACTAAATTTGCAATTGAAGCTACAAATTTTGCTTTCAGAAATTACAACTTCTGTTTTTCTTTTTTTAAAAAACAAACTCAGTGGCAAACCAAGGTTTACTTTAAAACTTCTTCTTTCCTATAAAACGACAAAGTGGCAGCATCTCCTGAATATATGTGTTTGCGTGTCTGTAAATGTCTATCAGCTACCTGATCCATCAGCCCTCCCTGACAAATGCTGATAGCCCCACAAGTGTGACAGACAGGATTAAATATTATCTCTCCGAGGACTGATCAGAAACTTAATAACTGCATGATATTCATATTTTTTCTTTACCTGTAACTTTGTTGGCTATAAATACTGAACAGTGATTTAAGTAATGGTAATTTGGGGACTTTAATATGGCATTTGTCATCAATAAAGTGTTTATCGTCTTCATATAGTTAACTTCCTAACACCATTGTGAGCTAATTAGTTCAGTTGGGTTCATATCCTATATTGCTCAAAGGGAATTTTCCTATTCTGTATGCCTGTTGTACAGTTGGAGAAAGTACAGAAATATTGCTCAGTGAGTGAATGCACAAATTTAATACAAAGGCAGTACTTACCTCTGTAGTCCCCATGTGACCTTTTTAATTGAATAGTACGTTAAACTGAAAAGTGTATTTTATTTGGAGCAGATAGTCTTATTTATTTTGAAGGCTTAATATTTCTCTCTCAGCACTTAATTAGCTGTGTGACTTCTAGTGAATCACTTGAGCCTTTCCATCCTCAGTTTCTCCATCTGTAAAATGGTGATAGTAACATATCTTACCTACTTTGCTAGTGCCATCAAGAGATCGAATAAAAATACATGGGAAGGCACTTTACCATTGAATTCTAATCATTACTATAAAAAGCTAGCTGAAAGGGGAGAGCGGTTATTCTTTCCCCATAATTGCTTTAGCGTTCTTTGGCTCAGTGTTTTCTAATCTTCAGCTAGTCACAAATCGCTTTCACAAGTATTGCTGTATCTTTGCTCCCCATGCCATTATTTGCATAAATCTCTTGAAATCTTCTTTAAAGTATAAATACGTGCATTTTAAAGGGGAATTTGGTGTCATTATCATAAGTGGGGTTTGCAATACCACTGCTATGAATAGAAAGTAATAGTAAATCTAAATAAAATAGATTTTCCAAGTAATAACAGTTGCTCTGGTAACACCCAGTTTTCTGTGCACTTCATTTTGAGGAGCCCTGACTCAGGTGATGGTGATGGTACTTGTTGAGGCTTTGATCACCACAGCAGGGATTCCGGGTGGGGCAGGGAACTGGCCCTGAACCTCAGGCTTAGCCTTGCCTACCTTGGTTTTCTCGGCCCAGATTGCCTGGCTCAAGGGGTGACGAATTGGGAACCGCTGGCTGTGACACCAGGGGAGCTGGAAGGCAGAGGTCGATGGCCAATTAGGCTCTTCCCTTTCCTTATACATAAGGGATATTTTTGTGGAATCTGCTCAACTGGAACGTGTGACTAACTGCCAGAGAGGGTCACAGGAGTAAAATAAGAGACGCCGTTAATGCTTAGCCAATAAATAGAGCATTTTATTGGATCTGTGTTTGTGAGGCGTACTGCACTCTGTTTTGGAAAAACAGGGGGCAGATTTGCTGTTCTCTTTGTTGTAAAAAGTGAAAGATTTGCCCAACTTCCAAACGGAGCTTTGAAAAAAGAGAGGATGCAGATACAGCTTTATGCTACTCAGCCATTGTGCATCTGTTTCTATCAGGAGTAAACTTAAGATGTAAAGTTTCCACTGAGGTTTCCATTTAGAACATGACAGGGGGCGAGGGGGGAGGGGAAATAAGGCCTTTCTTCTACTTCAGGGGAAGTTTCTCGTCCTCCTCCTAAAAAAGGAAATCTGCAATCCAGTCACAAGAGAATTTCTAATCTGTACATATCTAGGCATATACTAGAAATATATTTTTAATCTGTAAGCTTTTACACCATTATCTGCTTTCAAAGGGTTTGGAAAATTCCAAAGTTACTTGAATCTCAGGTCTGTACAGCATGGTTCTTTCAAAGAGTTAAAAATGCTTTCATGTGTTATTTCATTGTGTTTCTACAGTTCCACAGAGGTAGGAAAAAAGGATGCTATAATTCTTGCTAAAAATAGATACCATGATTCTGTTTTAAGAACAGATAAAACTAAGGTCCAGAGATATAACATTTTACTTCCCATAGTTAGTGTGGATTAGAACATGAGGTTTGATTTATCAGAAGTTAAGCTTTTGTTTCAAAATTATCCTTCCCTCCATAACGTTCTCAGAGAGCCTCTGAGAGCTCTTGATATTCCTTCCAACCCTCCTGTTGTTCTTACAATTTCAATCGGTTTTAGTTCGTCCAGGCAGGGATTTTAATCAGTTTCCATACCCATATAATTTTGTACTCATTGAAGGCACGTCCTAGAAATGACCCCAACAATAACAGAGAGTTCAGTGTCAGCGCTAACAATATCAGATATTTCAAACGTTGAGATATGTAATACTTTGCAATTTGCCGTCCTAAAGCTCCTGTGATATTTCTCCGAAGTGCATGGGGATGCCTGCAGATTGTGCAGGCTCATGGGGGGAAGTGATAGGAACCTACATGTAGCTCTACTAGTAAATGGCATTCTCCTGCCAATGTTCAGACACAGCGTATGTATATTGCAAAGACCATTGATTCTTTTCAACTTGCTTATTAACTCTTGAAAATGTAGCTCACTCCAGTAATTGTATTCATGACTAGATTGATGCTGTTACCTGTTATAAAAGAACTAAAAGCCTTGAATTTTCACTACTTTTATTAGTTTCTTCAAGCCATTTTTAAAGGAAAATAATATGCTTCAAGTTTTGTTTCACTGTGCGTAGACTACAAAGCCCTGAGCATCCGTTATTAGTACACATTAAAAATTCATTGATGAAAGTTTGAAATTCCTTAAAATCATTTGAAATACCAACAGGCAATTCTCCATTTCATTGCCATCGATTATAAGAATTCTAAAAATTATTTCCTTGACATCTGCCTGTCTAAAATTGCATCCATTGGACTCAAGAAGCACAAATTAATTATTCTTGTTTTCAGGGCTGGAGCTGCAAATCTTTGAAAAGAAATTGGCCCTATGTACTAGGCACATGACTAATTCAGAAGCGGAATAAGAACCAGTGTCCACATTATGAAAACAAATCCATAAGCACAGGGAACATCAATTTCAGCCTTATCTTTCCTAGTTATATTTAGCGCCTTTTCTTTTTTGCTGTTATCACATGCAAGCATATCCCGGCTTGACTGAAATCTATTTTGCTCTCCTAACGAACTTATAGAACATTTCTCCATAAGATATGATTTATCTTGTATTCAGACACGTCTCTGAGGCCACATAAAACTACAAGACAATGTAAATGATATACTTTGATTGGAAGGTCTATTGTTATTCATGATTGAACTAAGAAAAATACTGGAGCTGAAATCACATACAACAATTCATGAAGCAATGTTTAGATAAAAGTGAACAAGATAAAAATAATGATAAAAGTTACAAAGCCTTACTAGTAATATCATTCAATCTTAATAAAAACTGCAAACAAACAATGAAGGCAATGATTAAGCTAAGAGCTTAGAGCGCTAAGCCATGTTTTGAGAACATGGATTCTATAGAATTGTTCCTTTTTCATCAAAAAGGAAATGATTCCCAATTTATCATCCAAATTTTGTAAGCAGATGATTAATTTAATTGTTTTCAGTTTTATTGCTTCACAAAAATTCTCATAAATGATCTTGTATAATCGTTTCCTTCTAAAGTAATATACTAATTAATTTCAATTAAATATATGTAAAAGAAGATAGATTTTGAAAAATGCGTCTCCCTTGCCATTTGTTAATATATTGAAAAAGTGTAAACCTTGAAACATTTAGCATAGAAAATATTCATTTTTGGTAATTTCTCAAGGGGGCAATTTATTAAATGAAAGGCTTTTAACATTAGCTAAAAGCAGCCCTGTAAATCATGGTGTCATCAAACCGCTTCATCACTTCATTAATTTAAAAGATTATTATATGCGTAACTGACATAATTTTGAACAATGTTACATGGCTAATTTATTAATGTAGAAAAGCAGAAATGACACACTGACTTGATTTATTTTTGTAATTGTATAATTTTAGAACTTTTGCCTATGACTTTCACTAACAGAAGAAATGATTCAGTGTCTCACTGCTAATTTTATCAAGGTTTCTTCCCTGCTAATGCTTTGCCAGTGGTAATATCTCTGGTCGCTTAATTTTAAAATACATTTCTCAGAGTGCAAGACAAAGCCATTAAAAAAAAAACTACCTTTTTTTTTTTTTAAGTCCAGTGGTCAAGTAGAGGATATAGACCTTTCCAAAGTGATAATTCTGAGATTCCAATTTTTTAAAATGTGCTTTGAGCTTTTTGGAGAATGTCATATTAGTAAAGTAGTATTGCTTTAATTACATACATCTATAAATTACTTCTGCTTTACATTTTATAATAATCTCTTTTCTAAACATCTATGTATTTGTGAAAATCACCTCAGAGACAATGCATTGTAATGAGCTGATTAAATGATTTTTAATGATTCTCATTCTTTCGTCATTGTAGTTGGTAAAACTTCCTGGGTGTTTTGTGAAAGGCTAAGGAAGCAGGAGAAGTTGGTGGGTTAAATTTTGTCTAGGTCTATTTTTGATCATGCCCGAGAAAAAGAATTTTTCCCCCGTTTGATTCCAAATAATGCTTTGGGTCGTTTTTTGATTTTTTGTAGTTATGAAATAACAACTGAGATAATTTACATAAAATTGATTGTACTGTTTGCAATAATAAAAATACTTTTGAAGTATAAACATAAAACATTTGCTTATATTCTTGTTTAAGCTTAAGTCTTAGTCACAATGCAGCAAGAATGCAAGTCTCAGAGAATTTTCTGCCTACTGTTAAATTCCTACAGGTTTTTTAAGTTACAAGATAGAGAGCAGGACTGAGGTCATAAAACCTGTATTTAAGTTATAGAGCACTGAATTTCCCAAGTGAAATACACCTCCCAACTTAATTCACAGATGAGGATATAATCAAATTAGTGGCCATAAGGAATGTTCTCATTATTATAAGCACATATACAAAACTGGAAAAAAAAAAAAAAAAGAACTGTGAAGACGGTAGGCACCATTTCTACACTCTATGTACATAGAATAAATTCTACTTAAAAGTCTCCTATTTGGCAAATTTCTAAAATTATAGTGATACCTCATTTCTCTGTTATAAAATCTCAGTTTGCTACTATATGCTCAAAAGGCTTATATATCATATAGTTATTGGTAGAAATTTCCAAGGGCATATAATTGAAATAAAAGTTCTAGATAGTATTTAAAGCAGTCTAATTTAGCTACTTACCCCAGCGTTCTGTCTACTGATGTCGAAGCTGAAGTGTACTTTACAGTCTCTTTCTTAGATTGAAATTGCTAATTATCCAAAGAGGCAGCCCCTGTGGATGGTAATAATTTATTCAATGATTCATTGTAAGCACTAGAGTCGGCACAGTACTAGCATCTTCTACTGTGCAGGTTCTCAAGCTCTCCCGCAGAAATATCTGTTAACAAGTTGGCATGACCAGGGAGAGACTTCTACTAACCCAGAAAGATTCTTTTACATTTATTTTTCTGACTCATTTTGATGTTTCTCGATATGTACAAAGGTAAAACAATTTTTAAAAATATTGCCACCAAATGTTTTGGGGAAAAAAAATTCATTTGGCATTGGAATGTCTTGACTTACTGATTAATTTCTTTTAGGCAAATCGGGTGAGGAGGTAGAGGAGTACTCTTTCAATATATTAGAGATAGGAAAGGTTAGATACTTTGTTTTCAGACATTTGTGGTCCTCAACAGCCCAGTTATGAAAGAAGGGCTACCTTTGCTTTCACTATAATCAATATTGATCAGTATGACTCCCTCCCTCCCTTGCTATATACTAGGCTATATACTTGCTATATACTAGGGAATAGATCCCAAATGAATCATCCAAACTTGACTTAGAAAAATTCCTAGCCACTCCAATAGCTTAGTGAAAAGACAGTGAACCACACACATTGAAATTGGGAGGCCAGCATAACAAACAGGAGTTAGAGGGGCTGACCACGGAAAATGTATTGCTATTAAAGATCTACTGAACTCATCAGCATGTTGTTGCTCTAAGGAAAACACTGGAAAATACATGGTGTCTGCCTTGAGGGGTTAAGATCTAAATTAGCCAGATGAGACAAGCTGGACAGAAAGTCACCATAAGAAAGCATAGGTCCTCAGAGTGAAAAAAAATTTGAGGTCTCTACAATTTTAAGCTTTAACAAACTTAGAGTGGAATTTGCCTGAGAGGGAATAAAGCCAATGTCCTCCTTCTCCTCACATGAATTTTCTTCAATACAGCATCCCAGAAAATACCTTTTTGGTTTTCTCAAATCTGTCTTCCGTTCCACTCCTAAGGTGAATTTGAGAAAATAAAAATTCTCTATTAATACACAGGGCCAAGAATCTATTTCCTCACAATGCCTCTCTGAAGGCATGAACCTTGAGCCCCAGACTGAGGTGATTGCTCTTTGTGAAAAGAGTTTAACAGTTAAAACAACTGAGTTGCACGTCTTTGCTCAGGAAAGATTGGCAATTATGCCAAATTATGTCTAATCGTTTTAGAATGTGGAGTAGTGTTTATTAATGTCTGAAGGGAGGTCCTACATCTCCATCCCCCCACCCAAAACTCCAGTTTTGACTTAAACTGTCATTTTAAAAGATGAAAGAGCTGGCTTCATTAAGCAAAGGAGGCTTGAATTTCATTTCTTAATTTAAAACACACACATGCCACACCTATTTCTACTTGACAAGCCTGGTTATCTTTCTAAGTTTTCACCGCATTTGTTCCAGATAGTTTACTGGATGGTGAAATAGGAACATCATTCTCTAGTGGAAACCAGTTTTTCCTTTTTTCTCTTTGTTCACTTGCACTGTTGACTACTGTAGAGTTTTTCATTCTTCTTGGGCTTATAAACTAATATTCAATGTTTATGAATTTCAGTGTTGATTTTAAAGGTTGAATTCCTTTTCATGAGGAGTACATGTAAACTTTGGAAGGGGAGTGAGAAGTATGCATACAGAAGCCACCAAACTGTAAAAAGAGAATTCTGGCCTTCCTGGCTTTCTCGTTTGCAGTTTTTGAAATGTGCAAGTATGTCTTAGATGTCTGCTATGACAAGGTTTATGTAGGTCCTAGAAAGCAGTTTAATACAAGATCCCTGCCCGGTCTGGAAGATGAGACAACAAAAAGCCAAACAATAAGCCAAGATTCAAGTAACTGATGAAAGCAAGAAAGGAGCTGTTGTCACGTGGTCCCTCCTCAGTTTAATTGGATGAACACACACAGCCTTGGTTTAGAGGAGGTGAGGTTACGTCAGGCTGAGGTGATCAGGGACATTTAGAGCGAGAGTGGGATTGCAGACGGATGTTACGTGTAGGTATGGGGTGCTGGAAGAAGAGATGAGGAAGGGCCACAATTTTAAGGAAACAAGGTTCTTAACTTATTGCACTGACACCATGAAGAGCTCTAGCACATTCATTTAATAGCAAGTAGAGCTCACAAGGACCTACCGTATAGCACAGGGAACTATATTCAATGTCTTGTAATAACCTATAGTGGAAAAGACTCTGAAAAAGAATATATATATGTATAACTGAATCTCCTTGCTGTACACCTGAAACATCGTAAATCAACTATACTTCAATAAATAGCATAAAGAGAATATATATGTATCTATATGTAAAACCGAATTAGTTTGTTGTACATTGTAAATCAACTATACTTTTTGGGGGGGGGCACACCACATGGCTTATGGGGATCTTAGTTCCCCGACCAGGGATTGAACCCGGAGCCAAGTGAAAGCCTGGAATCCTAAACACTGGACCACCAGGGACCTCCCGTTCATCAACTATACTTCAATAAAAAATAGTAATAATAGAGCTGTCCATCGCTGCTTAAGAACCCCCGACACATGTTCCCCCTAGTTGGATCTGCCGCGCACTCTGGATGGAAAGGGACACATTGGATGTTCCACTTACTTCTCCACAACTTCCAGTGGGAAAAATTGTACTCATCTTCCGAGACACTTTTTTCCATGTTTGCGGTGCGTGTGCACAGTTCTGTCCAGGCCCCATAGAGGGTAAGTGTGTTAAGTTTCAGGAGCTTTGGGTTGTACAGGAAACATCCTCTGCCTTCTGTCTAGTTGGCTGTTGTGGAGTGTTTGATGGGAAAGTGCAGAAACTTAGCCAGTGTCTCCCAGCTCCCCACAGCATGGGCATGGGTGTCACGGTGCATCAAGGTTCTACATGGGTCCCAGGAACAGGGAATGACAAAGCTCTTCATCTGACTGGAGACTCTGAGCAAGGGGAACAAATGATCTGGCAGGAAACGGAATTACAGGAGAAATACGTGATTGCAAAAAATGGAAACAATCCCGAAGACTGTACTGTATAATAGAAAGTGCAAGTCCGTGCTATATATCTATCTATATCTCCATCTCCATCTCCATCTCCATCTATATCTATACCTATATCTATACCTATACCTATACCTCTATCTGTATCTATATCTATATGTCTCCTCTCATATTACTTCCCTCCTCAGAGATAACCATTATTAAAAGTTTAGTGTTTATTTACAACTAAGTAAAACACACATGGCATCATATGACACAGTTCTAAAAATTTAGCAATACAACTTAGCTTTCTATATCAATAAATGCAGATCTACTGCATTCTTTAAAAGGCCGTGTAATTTTCCATAGTTTGATTGAATGGTGATTTATTTAATGACTTTCCTATTGGTGGATATTTAGATTGAATCCAGTTCTCACTATAATGAACAATGTTGCAGTGAACATCTAGGAATATATTTTTGCTCACCTGTTCAAGCTTCTGTATGTTTAGGTCCGAGTGCTTGGTTATAGGGCATGGACATTTAAAATATCAATAAATATTGTTAATTGACTCAAAAAGATTGCACCAGTTTATGCTCTCACAAAGAATTTGAGAGGACCCATTTTCTCCCATTCTTGACAACAGAAGGTATAACCAATTTTTCTAAATTTTAGCACTCTGATGGGGAAAAAGCATATTTTTAATTTAGATTATACTTCTCTTAGATTACATATAATTACACGTGTTAATTGGTAATTTATATTTCTCCTTCCATGAATTGCCAATTCATGTTCTATTTTATAAAGATTTTCTACAAGGTTCTTTGTCTTATTGTTTTTTGGGTTTTTAAAATAAATTTATTTATTTTATTTATTTATTTTTGGCTGTGTTGGGTCTTCTCTGCTGCACACGGGCCCTCTTTAGTTGCAGCGAGTGGGGGCCACTCTTAGCCGCAGTGCGCAGGCTTCCCATTGCGGTGGCTTCTCTTGTTGCGGGGCATGGGCTCTAGGTGCGCGGGGCCCCAGCAGTGGCAGCAAGCGGGCTTAGCAGTCGTGGTGCATGGATCCAGTTGCTCCGCGGCATGTGGGATCCTCCAGGACCAGGGCCGGAACAGTGTCCCCTGCATCGGCAGGCGGATTCCCAACCACTGCGCCACCAGGGAAGCCCAGTCTTACTGTTTTTAAAACTTTATTTCTGTAAATTTATTTTATATACCCCTTCAAGGAAACTTTTGGTCTCAGGGAGTCTGATTATCTGGGTAAGAAGGCAGTTTCCAAGGCTGGCTTTTCTTTAGCATCTTCTGGGATACATAGAAAAAATCACTGGCCCTGGGGACCAAGAGCCTCAGGTTTTCCTTATCCTACTGTTATCAACGAATGATGTGACCTGGGGCATGCCACATAACCCTCTTTTTTTCCTCTAGTTTTATTGAGGTATAATTGACAAATAAAATTATGTGTATTTAAAGTGTACAATGTGATGATTTGATGTATGTATGCACTGTGAAATATTTACCACAATCAAGTGAATTAGAACATCCTTCACTTCACATACTTAGCTCTTTTTTGGAGGGGTGGGATGAGAATGCTTACAATCTACAGTCTTAGCAAATTTCAAGAATATAATACAATATTATTAACAATAGTCACCATTCATACATTAGATTCTCAGAATTGATTCATCTTATAACTGCAAGTTTGTACCTTTTGACCAAAATCTGCCCATTTCCGACATCCTCCAACCCCTGGTAGCCATCATTCTACTTTCTGTTTCTCTGAGTCTAATTTTATTTTATTTTTTTTAGATTCCACATAAAAGTGATGCCACACAGTATTTGTCTTTCTGTGCCTGGCTTATTTCACTTAGCATAATGCCCTCCAGTTTCATCCATGCTGTCACATATGGCAGGCACAAATTGCCTTCTTTTTGGCTGAGTAATATTCCATTGTATATAATCCCACATCTTTATCTAGTCATCCATTGACACTTAGGTTATTCCCACATCTTAGCTATTATGAATAATTCTGTAATAAACATGGGAATGTGGATATCTCTTTGAGATTTTGATTTTATTTCCTTTGGATATATACCCAGAAGTAAAATTGTTGGATCATATGTTAATTCTATTTTTAACTTTTTGAGGAACCATCGTACTGTTTTCCATAATGGCTGTACCCACTTATATTCCCACCAACAGTGTACAAGTGTTCCTTTTTCTCCGCATTTTCACCAACATATATCCCTCTCACATTAAAGTTTTCCTATTAATAAAACAAGGGATAAAACAAGATGATCTAAGATGTCTTATATATGAATAAGTTCCAGATTCAGAGTCTATCAAGTATTCATTCAGTTATTCTACAAATACTCATTGGGTGCTGAATATTTGTGAAGCACTAGGCTAGGGAGTGCACATACAGAAGAAAGCGAATGTGACCCCTACTTTCATGGAGTTTACAATTTCGATCAAGCAGAGAGGCCATTCTTCGTCACACGGGTGAATCTGTAATTATGTGCTATGAAGGGTTCCTGAAGGAAGGCAATACAATTCTACAAAAGCTTTTAACAGAAAAGACCTGGACTAATCTGAGAAGACAGTGAAGATCTGGGAATGTCTCCGTGAACAAGAAATATTGCAGATGAAACTTGAAGGATGAGTAGCACTTAACTGTTGGAGGGGGTTGGGAGAACACAGGGAGTGGGCCAGGGAGAGAACAGCCATGTGTAAAGGCCCTGAAAGCAAAGGAGTTGTATAGACCAGTAGTCCCTAAAGTGGGCTGTGTAAAATGATCCAGTGAGGTAGGTGTAGGAAGAAAATATAAAAGACCCTATAAATATTTTTAATAAAAATAAGAAATGTTAAGCTTTAATAATATTTAAGGGCTTCCCTGGTGGCACAGTGGTTAAGAATCCGTCTGCCAATGCAGGGGACACGGGTTCGAGCCCTGGTCCAGGAAGATCCCACATGCCGCAGAGCAACTAAGCCCGTGAGCCACAGCTACTGAAGCCCGCGCACCTAGAGCCCATGCTCCGCAACGAAGAGTAGCCCCCGCTCGCCACAACTAGAGAAAGCCCACGCACAGCAACAAAGTCCCAACACAGCCAAAAATAAATAAAATAAAGTAAATAAATTTTTTAAAAAGCTTAAAAAAACAATATTTAATATATGGGCTGACTTATGTGGCCTCATTCATCCATTACCACAGTTTCATGTGGTAAGTGAGAATTCTAAGAAAGAATGGAAATTCCCAAAGCCTCTGGGTGACCCACAGTATCCTTACTTGCTCACTCAGCATGTAGAGACATGTTGTAGTTTATATCTATGCCATCCTAACTGGCAATTACAGCTGATAATATCAGTTTAAATTAACTCTCACTAAATGGACAAGTAACTTAAAAGGATTCCAGCAAGAAAATCATCAACTGAGGATAATACTGTACAAATAACGCAAGCACAAATGCACAGCAAGCATGTGGCAGAATTGGTCTTCTCTTTTGCTCCGCAGACAAACTCCTCTTTAGTCTAACTATCAGGAAAAAGTAATGATGCAGGCAGTCAGATCTGATAAGAAGTTAGAAAAAATAAGGAATGAAAATCATCAGGAAGACTACTTGAAATTAGTATTTACATCCACTCTGAACCTTCCCTTAAGGGAATGACGCTTTTAACACCAAGGGAGAAGACACTGCCTTTTGAAAGAAGCTTGGTACACTGAAGAAAACATGTGGAAAATGGATGCTTAGAAATAGTTCCAACTTCATGTGATTTTTATTCTTGAAAAAATCATGTACAACTCCCACAAAATTCCTTGTACCTCTGAAGTTTAAGAAGTTGGAAACTAAAATTATCTAATCTGTTTTAAAATCCTCTAAAGAGTTTCAGTGACCTTTGAACGAGTGTGTTAACAATATTAACATGCCACACCCCCTGATTCATTTTGAACAGGGAGGATGGAAATTCACTTTTGGAATTTCAACAAAAACCCTTTGATAATTGGAGGGTGTGGTTGAAAGCCAAGCTTAGACATAAAGCTTTGGGAAGTGTAACTAGTGATGTGATTCTTCTACTCAGATCGATACATCTTTGCAAAGTAACTGTTTTAGTTTTGGACAGACAATGAAATCAACTATTTTAAAACAAAACTGAGATTTTGAATGATAATAAGAAATCTTCACTAACAAACTGTACATATTAATATTTTAGGTGAGAGCAGAAAGGTGTTTTGCATTGTTAATAAAAGTGACTTTAAATGTATATGTCATAAAAAGAGCATCCTTTTCTAATTTCTATTTAATGTTTTATAATATGTGATTCTTAATTTACAAATTAACAAGCACACCTTTAGTGATGGTGCATGCTTATTTTCTCAACTGTTTTGAGTCATTAAAAATGATTAAAGACCACCAGTACCAGCCTCAGTGTTAAAAGCTTCTGGAGGAGAGACGCCACCGTGGGTTCAAGGGTTCCGGAAGAGGGATTTGATCTATTCAGAAGGCATGCAGCAGCTGAATCAATTGTTCAATGATCTGGTCATGCTATGGTGCCATTTATAGCTACATATAGATTCCTAATTCGTAATTCACTCCACGCAGGACAATGAACCAACTGTCTGATGATAGGTGATGACAATAATTTACTAATATTTGTCATTTCAGCTCTCAGGCAAGGTTCACACTCCACCAAGCAAATGGACCATTGATCAAACATTGGTTTGTTCAGGTGACAACTATATTATAGGGTCTGTTTATCTCACTGGCACTTAGGAAATTCAGTCCCTAAATGGATCCAGATGATCTAGCTCTTTCTCTCTCTCTCTCTCTCTCTGTCTCGTGTGTGTGTGGGTGTGTGTTGGGAGACGTACCTGGAAAGTTAAGATGCAAAAACAGCAGAAAAAAAGTGTTAAGGAACAAACACAGTGCTAATACTTTGTCTGTGTTTGTGTGTGCGGCGGAGGATTTTTCTCATTCCCACTCAATCATACTCCTTCCTTTCTGTATAGTATTTCCCACCATTTTCTTAAATGATACGTTCCAGGGCACTGAAAGTCATATTTCCCTATACGTGTGTGTCACGCTGGGGGGTTAATCAATGTTAAACATGGTCATGGGTCGCCTCACCTTGTTCTAACGTGGAATCTCAAGCTGACAGAGAAAAGTGGTCCTCCTAATCCAGGCCCATTTCTATGAGGTTTAGCATCAGTCACAGGGCAGCTGGAATGAGGCCTAAATCATTCTGTTTCCCACGTTTAACAGTTTCTTCTCGGTTCTCCTCCTCAGCCTTTCAGTTACTCATACTGATGACTTACTTTGAGGTTTTGTATCATCTTTCTTGGAGACCAGTACTTTATAAATGACAATACCTCATCAAAATGACCGTGTGTTCTTTAGCTTTCAAACTGAATTGTATCCCATTGCAAAGAACTGTTTAGAGAGATTTGAGGTCATTATTATTACAAGTTTTAAAAAAATAAGGCAATGCATAGAAAAAAATCAGCCTTCCAGAAAATAAACATTTTGACTTACAGCTAATCTATGGTTGTTTCCAAGTTGCTTCTTTCTCCTCCTATCCCATTGCCCCTCTACCACAGAAGCCCACCCAAATAACTTTGCGGTGCTTTAAAAGGGATGTTGTAAAGATGGGGTTAGAGCTGTACATGAAGCTCAGAGGAATATCAGATTAAAATCACCTAACATGTTAGAAGCAAAATTAAAATCGGACAAGCCAAATGAGCTGTTAAATTATAAGTAACCATTTTGCCAAATAAATAGCTCATTAAATTGCCACAGAATCAATATTAAGAGGCCAGGGCGATCTCAAAAAGGTAAAATTGCTGGGCTGCTACTGAATAAATATAGGTAAACACAACTTTAAGGTACATAGGTAATTTCTCTGCAATCCTCCTTCTTTCCCACCCCTTAAAACTATCTGTAAATCTGTTAATAGTCTATCCTGTTGTATGCATAATAAAATAAAGCAGAGAAATAGATAATACTAAACAGTGATTCAACTCAACTCTAATAATAATAATAATAATAATAATAGCTAACTCATCCAGAGCACTAATGAAATGCTAGGAACCATGCTAAGAACTTTACTTCCATTATCTTATATAGACCAGGGAGCAGAGTTAAGTAACGTCACCAGTTCACGCAGCTGGTCAGTGGCGCACCAGACATTGCATCTGGGCTCTTTGACCTCAGAGTTCATGTGTTTAATTTTTGTGCCATTTTACCTCATCCACATTTATTTCCTGATGACTTAATATCCAATGAGCAACAGAAACCCCTCTGTAATAGTTTTCCTCCTACAAGCACTTGGCAGCCATCAATGTTTATAACTTTTTACTCTTGTCTTGCCCGCATTTCATAATTACCTACTTTCCAAATAGAGTTTTTCTACTGGTATCCTCGTGGTTCATTTCCCTGTTTTGTCACAGCTCTCAGCACAGTACCTTTTCCATAGAAGGCATTAAATTAGAAGTTCATTGAATGAATAAGTGAATATTTAGTTATTTCCAAGCAAAGCACTCTCTCTTATGTGTCAATGGGAACCATTTGTTTTGACCTCTGCATTTTTAACTCCAGTTCTCCTCTTTGATATTTTCCACTTATGAAAACATTTGAAATCCCCTAATCCATTGTAAAAACCAGTTCTTGCGTCCAGCACTTTATACACACACACACACACACACACACACACAGACACACTTCTTAATTTTATTTTTTGCAAAAGTAGTGTTGGCAGTTTGCAATGGGTTTTTGAAGTCATTCCTGGCTTTGTGCTCCGTAGCGCTATAGGCTGACAATGCAAAGTTCTCTCATCCTTTCCCCGGAGGGAGGCACCCCTACAGCACAGATGTTTTTTCCATTTTTCTTTGGTTTACTAAAACTCAATTTATACCAATGATCTAACTCCATGAATATATAATACCCACTGAGTAGCAGGCATTCAGGAAACTATCAGAAACTCAGGATTCCTTGCAGTTTTGAGTGAGTGACTGATTGAGCAGCCCTAGATATTTCTGAGACTCAGTTTGAAAAGAAATATCTGTGGATTTATGTCACCTAGTGAAATTCCCAGTGATTAGCTCTTGGGCATTGTTTAAAAACTCTCTCAGGATAAGTGGCATTTGGAAATTGATTTGTTCAAACATATATATATTATTTATTACCTTGTCATTTGCATGATGAGACAGATTGTTTTCTTCTGCTGAAGACTCTTCATTTCCTGAGAGTACTGAAGAACAGTATCATTCACAGTTGGAAGACAAAACCAGTGGAGGGCCCATTGATGCATTGCTATTGTTGTTCTGGGATCCTTTGTTCCAAGTTACTATCTGAAAATATTCAACATACGATCGATTCTTAGAAATTTATTTTCTTTTTATTATTTTTCTCCTTGTGGGTACTTGCACGCATATGTATATGAATGAATGTCCCTGAGGTTAAAATTATTGTTAGAAATAGCCTATGACCATATGATCCAGCAATCCCACTCCTGGGCATACATCCAGAGAAAACTCTAATTCAAAAAGATACATGCACCCTAACGTTCATAGCAGCACTATTTACAACAGCCAAGACACAGAAGCAACCTAGGTGTCCATCGACAGAGGAATGGATAAAGAAGATGTGATACATATATACAATGGAATACTACTCAGCCATAAAAAGTATGAAATAATGGCATTTGCAGCAACATGGATGGACCAAGAGATTATCAAATTAATTGAAGTAAGTCAGACAAAGACAAATACCATATGATATCACTTATATGTGGAAACTTAAAAAATGATATAAATGAACTTATTTACAAAACAGAAACAGACTCACAGACATAGAAAACAAACTTATAGTTACCAAAGGAGATAGTGGGGAGAGGGGGGGAGAGATAAATTAGGAGTTTGGAATTAACATACACACTACTATATGTAAAATAGATAAACAACAAGGACCCACTGCATAGGACAGGGAATTATATTCAATACCTTGTAATAACCTATAATGGAAAAGAATCTGAAAAAGAAATATATATATATATATATACATACATACACATATATATGTGTGTATAACTGAATCACTTTGTTGTATACCTGAAACTAACACAACATTGTAAATTAATTACACTTCAATAAAGAAGGTAAGAAATATATATGCATGTATGATTTTCTACTGCAAAAGGTAGCATATTGTGCTCACACCTCTGTACTTTGTTTTTTGCATTTAACAAAGTATCTTGGAAGCTATTTCATACTCCAACACTATAATGGACATTTGATGGCTGCCTACTGGGTGTCCGTTCTCTCCTCCTTTCCTGAAGTACTCAGATTTTCATTTACTTGTTCGTGCTCCCCACAAAGCTTCCAGGAAGCACGGCACCCTGGGCTGACTGGCCAAAACTCTTCAACACTTTCCATTCTCTTGGCACATATAAGCTTGTACAATCCAGGTGAACTTCAGGACTCTTGCTTGGAATCCTGGGGCAGAAGCACTCTCGTCGCCCTTGGAGTGGTGCAAGAAACCCTAATCATGGTTGATAAGTCTCCCACAACCATGTAAGAACCAGGCTTGACTTGAAGCTATTATCCTTGACAGAAAAGCAGAGAGATGGGAAGAAACCGAGTCCTTGAGGATTTCTCATTTATGTGACCCAATAAATCTCCTTTATTATTAAAATCAGTTTGCAGTGGATTTTCTGTTACTTGCAACATAAAGACTATTAACTGATTCAGGTACTTATAAATCTACCTCATTCTTTTTAATGGCCTTAGTATGAGTACCTCACAATACACTTAATGAACATTCAGGTTATTCCAGTGTGCTGGTACGGACCATACTACAACAAGCAACGTGATGTGTATCTTCACACACATGTTCGAGTCTATCAGCAGGATAAATTCTTAGAAGTCAAATTGGAGGTTTGGGCATATGTGTATTTTTAATTCAATAGTGTTTTGATTTTTGGAAATACAAAGAGCTAGTGAAGAAGTTGCCTTAGGACAGGGAATGTGGTGAATGGATGTTCTCCACATATTCTTTTTAAATGACTTTTAAAAACCAAGTAGAATATTGTTTTTCCCAGAAAAGGAAAAAAATGCACTTAGAAGCATTAAACTGTGTATCTTTAAAGTCATCTTAGAACTAGGAATCAGGTCCAGCTGCTCCAGTTTATAAATGAGGAAAGTTCCTGGGAAGTTCAGGGGTTGCCCACCCAGCAGTTCAGAGCAGAGAAAATTAGAATCTTGGTTTCCAGGCTTTTCATTTGTGTTCTTCCATAAATAGCGAGCCTGGAAGCAGATTCTGTGCAGAGATGATGGAGGTTGCACCTGTGTACAGAGGTAACACGTCCAGTCCAAGTTTATCCTCATTAGTACTCAGGCTGGAGTTGCAACTGTCCTTCGTTACACAATGAATCAAGCATCTGAATAAACCCTGAAACAATGAATTCTTGTCATGCTTGTCCCTGCAGGGAGGGGTGAGCTCTATTTTAGGGGCAGGAAACTGAAGAATGGAGACTAGTGCTCTGCCAGAGGGTGTGCAAGAACCAGGCCCCCAGCTGGATCTGAATTTGACTTTTTCCAAGGGAGTATCTTACTGAGAAGAGCTGTACAAAGAACACTGGGCTTTGTGATGTAAATGTAGAGAGAGGGGCCCTGGCCCAGCACTTCTTTTTATTGCACTGAATGTCAGAGGGCTCCTTGGATATGTTCTGGGCAAAGGTCTACCCAGCCTGCCCTGCTACAGGAAAAAACAATGACAAGAATGAAACAGTCAAAGTGGCTATGCAAAGACTTGGAAAAATTAAAATACAGAAACTCATGCCTGGGAGATGGAGGAGTTTTCAAGAGTTTAGTTAAACAAAAGGTCACAGGTGTGTTTATTTATTGCACAAATTAGAAAAATCTCTTAATATCTCTTGTCTCCAAATCCCTCATTTCATATTTTCCTCACTCCAGTGATGCATTCTAGCTCCTTGGTGTGGCTCCCACTCTCAAATTTTTTTAATTGTGGAAATTCACTTGTTCTTCTCTTTGCTCCCAAAGAAAATATGATTTTTAAAAGTGGAAAGTGTCATTTAGCATGACACTTTATTTCACAAATGAGAAAAGCTGACTCCAGTGATTCAAGGGATATGTAGTAAGTCTCTGCATAGCCTGGCCTAATAGCTAGACTTTTTGATGCCCTGTCTCATAATATCTCTAACTATAGAATCATAGTGTTAACTTTTAAAAGTATACCAAAGAATAGAAGCATCTAACCATATTTACCAATAGTCATTTTTCTAAAACATACAATATATTAGTTCTGCTTTAGGAAGAATTTTTCTTTTTAGAGATTCATGTGGAAGCTTATAGGTATGACATTTCATGGTTATAATTTATTTTAAAATACTTCAAGAAAAAGATGAAGCAAAATGCAAAATGTAAACAATTGTTAAATCTAGGGGATGGGAGAAAGGGAGTCCTTGTACTGTTTTCACTACTTTTCTTTATATTTGAAGACTTTTTATAAAAAGGGAGGAGAAATCACGTTAACACATTAAGTGTGTCCTGGAATTCAAAAGTTCCATTTTTCTAAAGCAATACATATTCATTGATGAAAATCTAGAAAGCATTGGTCTACAAAGGGAAAACAAGGTAATAACCTGCTCCCAGCCCCATTCACAGAAAACTATTGTCAACATTTTGGGGGTATTCCCTTCTAGTCAGTGTTCTGTGTATAAATTTACATATACTTATCTGTACATGTGGATCATACTTTACAGTCCATTTTATAATCACTTTAACTTAACATATAGGAAACATTTTTTTCTTGTTATTGAATTATTTCCTGTATCTTTTCAGGGATGCAAATTGATTTGCCATTACTTATTTAACCAATCTCCTATTTTAGGCCATTGTGAGATTTCCCTCAATACGTAATAATTAGTAACAAATCTCTGATGAGCATTTCTGAGCCCAAGCTGCACCCATTCGTGATTATTTCCTCAATAGTATTACAGAGTCTTTCTTATATGCCAGGCACTGTAGTCAATAAGGTTTTACATGCAATGTCTCATTTGATCTCCTACTGATGAGGTATATCTTTTTACTACCCTCATTTTATAGATAAAAATTGTAGGCTGAGAGGTAAGTACATAGACCTAAACTTGTATCTAGTAGTCGCCAAAGCTTATGTTCAAGACACCAAGCTCCCCTGCTTATGTGTCCAGGAAGTGGAATTGCTATGGACCTCAGAGATTTTGAAAACGTATCATCATATTGCCTTACAGAAAGGTTGCAGCACACATCTTGCCATGCTACTGATTTAAAAAGAAAAAAAGGGGCCTCAAACAGGGACCCCAGGAACAGCTGTTCCCTGAGCTACATCTACCCCTACCAGCCCACTTGCAAGATCTTGGTTCCCAGGCTGGAGGTCAGGCCCGAGCTCCTGTGGTGGGAGTGCCGAGTCCAAACTGCAGGACTAACAGAGAACCTCAGGCCCAAGAGAGTATTAATCAGAGTGAGACTTACCGGAGGGCCTCATCTTGGCACCAAGACCTGGCTCTACTCAACTGCCTGCAAGCTCCAGTGCTGGACATCTCAGGCCAAACAACCAGTAAGACAGGAATACAGCCCCACCCATCAAAAAAAGAAAAAAATGAAAAGACAAAAAATTATGTTACAGACAAAGGAACAAAGTAAAAACCTACAAGACCAAATAAAGGAGATGAAATAGGCAACCTACCTGGAAAAGAATTCAGAGTAATGAGAGTAAAGATGATCCAAAATCTTGGAAACAGAATGGAGAAAACAAAAGAAACGTTTAACAAGGACCTAGAAGAACAAAAGAGCAAACAAGCAGTGATGAACAACACAATAACTGAAATTAAAAATACTCTAGAAGGAATCAATAGCAGAATAACTGAGGCAGAAAAACAGATATGTGAGCTGGAAGATAAAATGGTGGAATTAACTGCTGGGGAGCAAAATAAAGAAAAAAGAATGAAAAGAATTGAGGACAGTCTCAGAGACCTCTGGGACAACATAAACTCGTGAACATTTGAATTATAAGGGTCCCAGAAGAAGAAGAGGAAAAGAAAGGGTCTGAGAAAATATTTGCAGAGATTATAGTCGAAAACTTCCCTAACATGGGAAAGGAAATAGTAAATCAAGTCCAGGAAGTGCAGAGAGTACCACACAGGATAAACCCAAAGAGAAACACACCAAGACACATATTAATCAAACTATCAAAAATTAAATACAAAGAAAAAATATTAAAAGCAGGAAGGGAAAAGCAACAAATAACATACAAGGGAATCCCCATAAGGTTAACAGCTGATCTTTCAGCAGAAACTCTGCAAGCCAGAAGGGAGTGGCAGGACATATTTAAAGTGATGAAAGGGAAAAACCTAAAACCAAAATTGCCTTACCCAGCAAGGATCTCATTCAGATTCAGCAGAGAAATCAAAATCTTTATGGACAAGTAAAAGCTACAAGAATTCAGCACCACCAAACCAGCTTTACAACAAATGCTAAAGGAACTTCTCTAAGCAGGAAACAGAGAGGAAAAAGACCCACAAAAACAAACTCAAATCAATTAAGAAAATGGTAATAGGAACACACATATTGATAATCACCTTGAATGTAAATGGAGTCAATGCTCCAACCAAAAGACACAGACTGGCTGAATGGATACATAAATAAGACTCTTATATATGCTGTCTACAAGAAACCCACTTCAGACCTAGGGACACATACAGGCTGAAAGTGAGGGGATGGAAAAAGGATATTCCATGCAAATGGAAATCAAAAGAAAGCTGGAGTAGCAATACTCATATCAGATAAAATAGACTTTAAAATAAAGACTGTTACAAGAGATAAGGAAGGACACTAGATAATGATCAAGGTATCAATACAAGAAGAAAACATAACAATTATAAATATTTATGCACCCAACATAGGAGCACCTCAGTACATATGGCAAATGCTAACAGCCGTAAAAGGAGAAATTGACAGTTACACAATAATAGTGGGGGACTTAACACACCACTTACACCAATAGACATATCATTCAGACAGAAAATAAATAAGGAAACACAAGCTTTAAATGACACAATAGACCACATAGACTTAATTGATATTTATAGGACATTCCACCAAAAGTGGAAGAATACACTTTCTTCTCAAGTACAAATGGAACATTCTCCAGAATAGATCACATCTTGGGTCACAAATCAAGCCTTGGAAAATTTAAGAAAATTGAAATCGTATCAAGCATCTATTCTGACAACAGTGCTATGAGATTAGAAATCAATTACAGGAAAAAAACTGTAAAAAACACAAATACATGGAGGCTAAACAGTGTGCTGCTAAATAACCAAGAGATCACTGAAGAAATCAAGGAAGAAGTTAAAAAGTACCTAGAAACAAATGACAATGAAAACACGATGATCCAAAACCTATGGGATGCAGCAAAATCAGTTCTAAGAAGGAAGCTCATAGCAATTCAAGCTCACCTCAAGAAACAAGAAAAATCACAAATAAACAACCTAACCTTACACCTAAATCAACTAGAAAAAGAAGAACAAAGAAAACCCACTAAAAGTTAGGAGAAGGAAACTAAATGTTAGGAGAAAGAAAGAAATCATAAAGATCAGAGCAGAAATAAATGAAATAGAAACAAAGAAAACAATAGCAAAGATCAATAAAAACTAAAAGTTGGTTCTTTGAGAAGATAAGCAAAATTTATAAACTTTTAGCAAGACTCATCAAGAAAAAAAAGGAGAGGACTCAAATCAATAAAATTAGAAATGAAAAAGGAGAGATTACAATGGACACCACAGAAATACAAAAGATCATAAGAGATTACTGCAAGCAACTCTATAACAATTAAATGGACAACCTGGAAGAAATGGACAAATTCTTGGAAAGGTCAAACTTTCCAAGATTGAACCAGGAAGAATTAGAAACTATAAACAGAACAATCACAGGTAGTGAAATTGAAACTGTAATTAAAAATCTTCCAACAAACAGAAGTCCAGGACCAGATGGCATCACAGGTGAATTCTATCAAACATTTAGAGAAGAGTTAACACCTATCCTTTTCAAACTCTTCCAAAAAATTGTGGAGGGAGGAACACTCCCAAACTCGTTCTATGAGGCCACCATCACCCTGATACCAAAACAAGACAAAGATATCATGAAAAAAGAAAATTATAGACCAATATCACTGGTGAACATAGATGCAAAAGTCCTCAACAAAATACTAGCAAACAGAATCCACCAACACATTAAAAAGATCATACACCATGATCAAGTGGGATTTATCCCAGGGATGCAAGTGTTCTTCAATATATGCAAAACAATCAATGTGCTACACCATATTAACAAATTAAAGAATAAAAAGCATATGATCATCTCAATAGATGCAGAAAAAGCTTTTGACAAAATTCAACGCTGATTTATGATAAAAACTCTCCAGAAAGTGGGCATAGAGGGAACCTACCTCAACATAATAAAAGACATATACAACAAACCCACAGCAAACATCATTCTCAATGGTGAAATTATTTCCTCTAAGATGAGGAACAAGACAAGGATGTCCACTATCACCACTGTTATTCAACATAGTATTGGAAGTCCTAGCCACAGCAACTAGAGAAGAAAAAGAAATAAAAGCAATACAAAATGGAAAAGAAGAAGTAAAACTGTCACTGTTTGCCGATGACATAATACTGTACATAGAAAATCCTAAAGATGCCACCAGAAAACTACTACAACTAGTCAATGAATTTGGTAAAGTCGCAGGATACAAAATTAATGCACAGAAATCTCTTGCATTCCTATACACTAAAAACAAAAGATCAGAAACAGAAATTAAGGAAACAATCCCATTTACCATTGCAACAAAAAGAATAAAATACCTAGGAATAAACCTACCTAAGGAGACAAAAGACCTGTACTCAGAAAACTATAAAACACTGATGAAACAAATCAAAGATAACATAAATAGATGGAGAGATATACCATGATCCTGGATTGGAAGAATCAATATTGTGAAAATGACTATACTACCCAAAGCAAACTACAGGTTCATTGCAATCCCTATCAAAATACCAATGGCATTTTTCACAGAACTGGAAAAATAAATTTCACAATTTGTATGGAAACACAAAAGACCCTGAATAGCCAAAGCAATCTTAAGAAAGAAAAACAGAGTTGGAGGAATCATGCTCCCTGACTTCAGACTATACTACAAAGCTACAGTAATCAAGACAGTATAGTACTGGCACAAAAACAGAAATATAGATTAATGGAACAGGATAGAAAGCCCAGAGGTAAACCCACACACATATGATCACCTTATCTTTGATAAAGGAGGCAAGAATACACAATGGAGAAAAGACAGCCTCTTCAATAAGTGGTGCTGAGAAAAATGTACAGATATATGTAAAAGAATGAAATTAGAACACACCCTAACACCACACACAAAAATAAACTCAAAATGGATTAAAGACCTAAATGTAAAGCCAGACACTATAAAACTCTTAGAGGAAAACATAGGCAGAACACCCTATGACATAAATCACAGCAAGATCCTTTTTGACCCACATCCTAGAGTAAGGGAAATAAAGCAAAAATAAACAAATGGGACCTAATGAAACTTAAAAGTTTTTGCACAGCAAAGGAAACCATAAACAAGACGAAAAGACAATCCTCAGAATGGGAGAAACTATTTGCAGATGAAGCAACTGACAAAAGATTAATCTCCAAAATATACAAGCAGCTCATGCAGTTCAATATCACAAAAACAAACAACCCAATAGAAAAATGGACAGAAGACCTAAATAAGCATTTCTCCAAAGAAGACATACAGATGGCTTACAAATACATGAAAAGATGCTCAACATCACTAATCATTAGAGAAATGCAAATCAAAACCACAATGAGATATCACCTCACACCGGTCAGAATGGCCATCATCAAAAAATCTAGAAACAATAAATGCTGCAGAGGGTGTGGAGAAAAGGGAACCCTCTTGCACTGTTGGTGGGAATGTAAATTGATACAGCCACTATGGAGAACAGTATGGAGATTCCTTAGAAAACTAAAAATAGAACTACCATATGACCCAGCAATCCCACTACTGGGCATATACCCTGAGAAAACCATAATTCAAAAAGATATACATGTACCACAATGTTCATTGCAGCACTATTTACAATAGCCAAGACATGGAAGCAACCTAAATGTCCATCAACAGGTGAATGGATAAAGAAGATGTGGCACATATATACAATGGAATATTACTGAGCCATAAAAAGGAACAAAACTGAGTTATTTTTAGTGAGGTGGATGGACCTAGAGTCTGTCATAGAGAGTGAAGTAAGTCAGAAAGAGAAAAACAAATAACGTATGCTAACGCATATATATGGAATTTTAAAAAGCAGTATTGGTGAACCTAGTGTCAGGGCAGGAATAAAGACGCAGACGTAGAAAATGGACTTGAGAGCACAGGGTGGGGGAAGGGGAAACTGGGATGAAGTAAGAGAGTAACGTTGACATATATACACTACCAAATGTAAAATGGATGGCTAGTGGGAAGCTGCTTCATAGCACAGGGAGATCAGCTCGGTGCTTGGTGATGACCTAGAGGGGTAGGATAGGGAGGGTGATATGGGTATATATGTATATGTATAGCTGATTCACTTTGTTATACAGCAGAAACTAACACAACATTGTAAAGCATTTATACTCCAATAAAGGTGTGGAAAAACTTTTTAAATTTTAAAAAAAGAAAAAGAAAAAAGGGGGTGCAGGACTGACTTAATTTTGAATTCTCATTGTTTATGCAAATGGTTGACTTTTTTTTTAAAGAAAAGGACTTTAAGACTATAGGTAGAGCTTTCTCCCCTTCACCTCCATGTCCTCTTTTACCTCTCCTGGATTTTAAAAACCAGCTAAGTGGTATTCCTTGGCTCAAATGTACATATCAGTAGCCCTGGTTTTTTTCTGTGTCTGACTGATAAACGTCGTTGAAATGGGATAATGGTAGGGACTGCTAGAGACTGATTAAATTTTGTATTTTTCTCTTTTTCCTGGGCACACAGCTACACTACATTTTCTAGGCTTCCTTACAGAGGGTGTGGCCATTTAATTGAATTATAGCCAATGGAATGTGAGTTGACTTGGCCCATAGAAACCTCCTGTATACACTTCTCCATATCTTTCTTCCTTCTAAATGATGCAGTAGGGAGAAGCTCTGGGGAGACCATGGAAACCATGTCTTGAAGATGGCACAACAGCTTCCAGCGGAGGTCCCTGACTGAAATCACGGCACAGAACATCGGACTGTTACATGAGCAAGGAATAAAGGTATGTTGTGTTGGGCCATTGAAATTTTGAAGTTAGGTTTTTACAGCAGCTAACATTATCTTAATCAATACAAAGATTTTTGCTTTGGGCTTTCCTGGTGGCGCAGTGGTTGAGAATCTGCCTGCCAATGCAGGGGACACGGGTTCGAGCCCTGGTCTGGGAAGATCCCACATGCCGCGGAGCAACTAGGCCCGTGAGCCACAACTACTGAGCCTGCGCGTCTGGAGCCTGTGCTCCACAACAAGAGAGGCCACGATAATGAGAGGCCCGCACACCGCGATGAAGAGTGGCCCCCACTTGCCACAAATAGAGAAAGCCCTCGCACAGAAATGAAGACCCAACACAACCATAAATAAAGAAATATGCTTGTACTTTGCAGATTTGAATTCAAAGAAAAATTATAAAAAGAAACAAAGATTTTTGCTTTATATATTTTGAAGACCATTGACATCTCTGCTGGATTCTTTCCCATTTGTCAAGGAAATCTGATGCCCTTGCCCTGATGCGCCCTTAAATCAATGTTGTATAAGTCTAACATTTGCTCTGTGAGAAGTTATTCTCTTTGGGAGGAAGAAAATGACAGTTTAGTTTATCTCTACTTTTTTCAAAAAATGTATTCCTTTCTTTTGCACTTCAGGGGCAGAAAAGTAAGTTAATCATTCTCATTAGTTCTTTGCACACTACCAGAATTGGTCTCTGAGGGATCCCTCACTTGTTATAATTATATTTTTCCTTCATTCCTGATACTCTCATTTCTTTTCCTCTTGTAGATATATATTCTAAGGTGTTTGATGTATGCACATGGATTTGTATATATTCTTATTGCATTGGTTTGTTGTGTGTCTGTGTTTTTAATTTACTCGTATGCAATTGTGGCATAGATCTCATTTCGTCCCATTTTCACACACACAATAAACTATTTTCATTATTTATCCATATCGTGTATTTATCTCTAATTTATTAATTCTACCTATTGCATAGAATACCACCCCATCTCCTCCTAGAGATGAACTTCTAGCTTGCCTTCCACTCACCACCACTACAAATGATTCACTGGTGAATGGCATGTGCCCCTGTAAGGCTCTGTGTGAGAATTTCTCTGGCAGATACATGGGATTGCTGGGTCATGAGACATAGTCCTGTGAGGTTGCTTTCCAGAACGGCTCATCAATTTACAATCTCAGTGTATGAGAGTTCTCATGGCCTTACATCATCAACCCCAATTGCCATTATTCTCCTTCCCTACATTTTTCTATTCTAATAAGTGCAGAATAAAATTTCATCTTCGTTTCAATTCACATAATTCACATATGTCTGATTAATAACAAGTGGACACATCTCTTAAGTAATGTCTTAGCCATTCAAATTCCCCTTCTGTGAATGACCTGAGATTCTAAGGCAAAACAGCAGAATCCATATGGGAAATCCTGTAGAAAATAAAAATATATCTTAACTCTTTTTGGTGTCCAACTTAAACTTCTGTTTAGATAATGTTACAGGCTGTCTACAACCTGAGAGATTCATTTATTCATCCCAGAAATATGTGTAGGGCACTGTCACATGTGCAAGGGATATAGAGGGATGTAAAAGTTACTTGGCAACTGGCTTCTTGATATCTGTAAAATCATGGAAGAAATAGATCGGTGTTTTCTGGTTTTACTTTCTGGAGGAGTAGACATCAAGGTGTGAGCTACCTATACCTTGATAATTCATAAGATTCCTCTTCCGTCTTTCCTTTTCTCAGTTGAATTTACAGTGTCCTTGGTAAATTTGAACTACAGATTGCTGGTGTAAGTCAATGAGTGCCACTAACAAAAGGAAAAACATTATGTTTCCAATGCTTGTTAATTCAAAAGCTCAGTGAGGCATCTTTTCTTAAAAAGAAAACCTTAAGTACCAAAATGTTTTGCCAGTGTATACCCTCCTTAGAAAAAAAGAGCTATAATCAAATCCACCACCACCCCTCTCTCAAAACTTAGAGTTGAGGGAATGTGGTTGAGAGGGATGTGAAAAATCCTCAGTGTAGAGCCTTCTGGAGATCTTCCCAATACACCACCCTGGTTCCATTTTTTAATGTTGTTTTCATTTGAAACTAGATTCATGCAGCTTGCCTGTGAAAAAAAGAGTTAGGGTCTGGAAAGGAAGAGAAGGATTAAATAAAAAGTTCTGCTAGGATGTAGCCATCATTATCTAATGCACCATGGGCAGCCCAGCTTCAGGGAATACTGACTTTCAAGGGCTGGCACTCTCGGGGACAGCTGGCACTCAGCTGGTCATGGTGCTGGCCTCATATTGCCTCTGTGTCTCCCATAAACTCTTCTGACACTATGTAGGCTTTATTTATTTTTTTTTTTAACATGCGGCACAGGAAATTTTTCCTCAATGCGTGTAAGAGCTGTTTGATTCCCCAAAGAAAAAGATTTGGCGAGTCAGTTAAGAGGAAAGTAGAAGCACTGAACACATGAGCACATTTTAACAATGTCCAAGTGTAACTTTTATTGCCAACAGTAGACATGCACTGGAATTTGAAATGCAGCCCAAATGCTAAATGCAGTTGTTTTTATCTGTGAGGAGAATGCTTGTGGTTTCATTCTGAGATGAGTCACTTTGTTCTGATTTATCCAGTTAGTAAATGTATCTGATTTGTTTTCATTAGGGAGTTCAAAGTTTATTTGGGGATTTTTGTTTTTGTTTTTGTTCCAGTGAAGAAAACTATCGGGTTTGGTCAGAAGAAGAGGAAATGAAATTTTATCAAAATGCTCAATAAAGATAAGGCCAAGATGTCACCTGCCATGTACAATGAAGAGGGTTTGGAGTCTTGGCATTAAGAGGGAAACTTGGGATTTCAGAAGCCCAGACTTTTGCTGTCAGTATCTGACAGCATCTTTAGGCCGTCCTGCGCTGCCAAATCAGAAAACTAAGCCTTTTGTGCCCTGTGGTCTCAATTTTGTTAAATCTACGAAATGATTTCATGATGGCGTCTAGGTGACATTTATAATTTACTAAAAACTTGAAGTTTCCCTCAGTCTACTCTATAAGACTAGACGGCTTGGTCCAATTAATCAGTTAACTCATCAATCTGCTCAGAAGTCTTTCCTGAGTGTCTATTACCTGTGGGTGCTTTGTGGGTCAGTTGACGCCCTGACCTTGCTAGCTTGCAGACACGATGACCAAAGAATTCTGCCACAGTTATATTAATTGTGGTCAGCTGGATTAATATGCCTTTAGTACCAAATAAATGATGGCCAATAGGATGAATTTATTTCTCCATCAACTTGTTTTTCTTTATATTCCTTAACCTAAAGCAATAGTTCAAGATATTACAGAATTTTAAACATAGGTATTTTCAAGACCAAAACCACCTGTTAATTTGACAAGTTTTATCATATGAATAATTTCATCATATAATAAATAGATTATATCATATAGATATATAATATAGGGTTTATCACGTAATAAATATTCTTACTAAAGGAGAAACAAGTGCTGAGCTAGCCACGAAATGGGTCAACATATTTTGAAAATGTAAAGTGATCAAGGGCCATTCAGAGTTTTCATTTAAATCTGCTGCGTTGGAGGGATATGAGAGCCAAGCTAACTTTAACTGTTAAGACTGTAAACAATTACTCAAGTAGAAAAAAAAGGCAAACAAAACTGCTTGGAAACATTTTTTTTTCCATTGTTTTTTTCCCCCCATCGTTGTTTTCCAAGTTACCCCGGGGTTACCAACGCTTCCTGAACAATACTTGGTCTTAAATTTAGTGGAGTAGATTGTGATTGTAGTGGCTTTTTGTCCGTGAAGAATTTATCAGATTCACTCACTGGCCTCCATCACTTGGCAGGATAGAAAAGCCCATTTCAGTATCTCCAGGCATACCTAATGTTGAGAAAGGTAAGCTTGTGTAGCAAACGTGAAAGAGTCCCTCTACATGCCCTATGGCTTTACTCAACCATGTTTCCTCTTTTATCATTTGTTGGAAAAACCCTTTACTATCTCTTCTTAGTTCCTTGTCCTTTGTTAGCTACAAAGGGCAGATTTTCTTTTGTAAATCCTTAGTAATTAAATGAGCACTTCAGTGGCTGTCACTTTCAATGGCCTGTTTCCTAGGCTTTTGCCTTTGACAGTCATATTTTGCAAAGGCCCCTGAGATGACTCGGCATCTTCCCCTACTTAACACTAAACCAATTGAAGCCCGTGCTCACTGCATGAAGGAGGAAAAGATTCATTAAGGGCACTTCATTAAGGAGCTGAAATGGGCCGCTCGAAATGCGCCTGAACCGACGGCAATCCAGAGGAGCTATTAGGAGAGCCACAAAGACAGTTTCGGAAACTGAACTCCAGCTCCAGTGCTGCGGATTAGGGAGAGTGATGGGATTAGTGTTTAATGACTTGGGGCAGGAGACAAAGGGAATTTTGACAAAGAGGCTTAGATATGGAAGAATTAACACTCTCTGTTCCAACCAGGCCTCCGAAGACTTCCAGCATTCTTTTCAGACTCAAAAGCCAAGGGAAGGAAAAAAAAAAAAAAAGATGAGCAAAGCTTTAATACTGTCCTAACTTTTTTTTTTAATTGCAACAACAATACAGAGGAAATAAAAGAACCCTCTTCACTCTCTTGCACTTGAAACCTCTTTTAAAAATAAGCATCTACAGTTGTATAATTAGCCCCAAGGTGAGTTTGCCCAGGGTCTCGAGCATGTGCCAGAATGCCTCTCTTGCTAAGGCAAGTGTCAGACCAACGCAGACATGGAAGCAAAACCCAGGGTAGCAGACGCCCAGCTAAGTGGCTTTAAAAGTGCTTCCCTCTCCGTGGCTGTTTATGTTACAGGTGCAACCGAAGGGGCAAAGAGAAAAGGCTTCATTGTAAAACTTCCTTCTGGCTCCATCTGGCTCAGACTCAAACAATTCCAGTGTCTATGGCCTGAGAAGTGCTTCATGAAACGAGGTGATTATCCTGCCTACGTGAGGGGATAACTTTGGAAACGTGCTTAAAGGGTGCAAGTGCTCTTGAAAAAGAATCAAGTCAACTTGGAGCAGGGCAGGCAATGTTGGAGCTTATCTATAGCATTTCCCCAGGCTTGGACAAGAGCACAATGTCATTATCTAAACACGAAGCCAAATTTAAGTGGCTGACCCGGGAGTGGAGTCGTATTCCCAGGGTTGTTAAGTAAATAGACTCCAAGCACCAAATGCCTTCCAGCAGTAAGTGTGTGATTATGCCCCGCTGCTGAGAATGGCAAAATGCAGGTGCAAATGTTACTGTAGGCAAAGGTACAATCTAAATAGTGCCGTAAATGATCTCGCGCTGTAAACCAATTCAACGTGTCCTTCTTTTTAACCCAACCAAATCACTTGCAGAAAAGCTGGGTATTCATTTCATGTATTAGCCCGTATGAAATGGTCCTGAAGCAGCTCTAGACACCAAGGTATTATTTAACCCGTGTGGTTTAGTGGGACAATGGCAACCCCCTGCTGTAATCCATTCAGAGGTAATGCTGGCAGTCAGTGTGAAACTAAATACATTACAGGGAAAGAGCTTAATGCGTTTTATAGGCAGTTGTTCATCCACATCAAACTTTAGTTTTTAAAATCCGAACACTTGATCCCACAACAGGAACGGTACCTCAAGTCAGAGATTGCCACAAGGCACTACCAGGAGGTAGAAAAGGGGCCAGACTTGAGCGATGCTACAATTGCCTGAAATGAACCATTTCCAATCATCTTAGTTCTACTGGGTCACTCAGATGCCAAAGGCCCAGGTAACACTTGATCCAGTTGCTACAGGGCTCGGACCTACCTCTATTGCCCCGTACTTTTCTGCTAAGGTTTTTGCTTGAGGGATCGATGTTTTCCCAGTGCAGTGGAACTCCCGTTTCTGATAGCTAAATTGAAGTAGGATATAATGGGTTTCCCTCACCACGTTCCCAGTCTCTCTTGACCCCAGCATGGTCTAGCAGTCTGTTCTTTGTTAAATTGAAAATGTGTAGAAATTTTTATAGAGATCCTCAGCTATATAAATAGCTTTGAAAATTGTTGTAACTTTAAAAACAGGTCAAAAAGGAAATTGAACAGCTAGTGAGTTTCATACCATCCCGTCAGCTTTTTGAAGGACTGCATTGGTCTTTCTGGTAAATGGTTGCTTTTATTGTTGGGGTTTCCACCATTCTTTTTCTGAGTAGCTTTTAACAGAAAAGGGAGCTTTGGTGGAATTTTCTGATAGAATGTCAAATATATCACTAATGGCTCCTGGCACTACATTCAAACCTAAAGACCACTTTTTGCCTTGGGAGTATGACCTGCATGCCATTGCATTACTGAGCATCCTTCTCAGGGCGAATATCACTTCCAACGGTGAGTGGTGACCCTAGTGTGGTTCCCAGGCAAGTTCCTGATTTCTCACGGCTCACAGGTGGATCTTGTGTCCTCATGGACGGTGGCCTTGTGTTTTTGGAACCTTCAGACCAAACTGTTTCTTTGGGTACGAAAGCTTATCAAAGGGTTCTTTGATGGTATTTTCTTCAAAAGTGGACAAAGGGTTTAGAACTCTTTCAAATATGGTGAAACTTAGAATTGCTTTTTCTGCAGTATTGTATTGAAAGTCTAAGAGCTTGAAACAGTGATTCTCAGCCTTGGATGGGGGAGCCAAAATTATTATTGCTAGGGATCCATTAATCCGCTTGTTGTGTAAGAATTCTCTAGAGTCTGAATTAATAACATGTCTCACACATAGATTGTCATTTCAAAAGGAATATCTGTAGATGCTTTTATGATTAATAGCACCAAAACTATTTTAAGAACTTTACTGAGATCATAGTCATTTTATCATTATAGGTTTTCTCAAACCATGCTAAAAGTTCAATTCATATCACATAGGAGCCTAGAATGATTTTGGAGGGGGGTTGATATGGAACTCTACCAGTTGCCAGTAATAAAATCCCAACTCAAACTAGCTAAAGCCAAAAAGAAAATTTACTGGTTCAGGTAACTCAGAGATATGCTGAGCTCTGTTTGCCTTTGCTTGGCTTCATTCTCAGGTATGCTTTGTCGGTAGGGTGATGAGAGGGTCCTTTCCACATGATTACATGGTCCTGAAGGCTTGTGAACTCAAGGGAGACTTTATCCCAATATCCATATCAAACTCCCAAACAGAATTGTGATTGTCTAGCTCTACTTCATGAATCTCTCTCTGGACTGACCACAAGAGTTAAGGTGGAGATGGTAATCTGATTGGTCAGCATAAATTATATGCTGACCCCTGTAAGGGGAGGAGAGGTGGAGTCCCTTGGTTTACAGCCCTACCAGAGTCCCATGGAGAGAGCGAGGGGCCAATTTCCGAACAGAAAAGGAGCTGATGAACACACAAGCAATGCTTACCCACTGCCAGAGGGGTTCTCATATTTTCACTTATATTTACAAGGATTGGGAATTATTGTCCTAGAATAATTATCATTATTAATTGCTGTTTTAACTAGGATCCTCTACCAGGTATCAGAAGTCAGCTAAGCCCTGATGCGACCAATGGGAATACCCTGGGAGGCACTGTTAACAGCCATTTCCAACTGTGATGTGTGTGTCTGTGTATGTTTCAGTGGGAGAAGAAGAAAGGGGAGCTGCCAAAACAAAAATCAAAATTCCCTTAAAATCCAAATCTCAATTCTTCTCTATAAATTTAAAACACAACAGAATTAACTCACATACACACACATATCCCCATCACCACCACCGCCAAATGGACGCAAGCTATAAGCGTTTATTTATAAAAAGACCAAGAACATTTCTTTCTGAGCCTTTTCGTTTGGCTTGAATTGTTGTGCTCTTTCAGCCTGGGCCCCTTGGCTGAGGGAGGTCGCACCTAAGGTCCAGAGCTCTGAATAACACGACTCTTCCTTGCTGCTAGGTCTCCATGTCAAGTCCTGTTTATGTTCTTTTTCCTGGATAATTCATTTGTTTCCAGGAATCAGTAATTCTGTAATTAGTGCCCATTTCTTTTCCTTATTCCTGTCTATCAGTCTCTTCACCTTTATCCCTTCTGGCATCACTCCTCATTTCCTTAATTTTCCCTATATTTTTTCCATTCTTTGAAATAAAATCATTTTAAGTCCTTATTTCACCCTTCTCAGCTACGGGCATTATGAACAACTGGTATGATATGAAGAGCAGATGACCTGACTCTTACAATAATATAGTGATGACGGTGATGATGAAAATGAACATAAATTGAGCCCTTATTGAGCTAGACACTCTCTCTATATTATCTTATTCAATCCTTACACCAACTTTATACGGTAGTGGTTCCATGTGAGTTTTATTTGGAGAGTAATTCAGGCTTTGAACTCATTTTCAGTGTTTGAGAAATTCTCAATAATATGAATTTCGATGGAATTTCCTGGTACAGAAGCCAAAAAATGTTCAGATACTTGTTGTTCCAGACATCCTTGTAGCTGGGGTGTGGGCACATGACCTACCCTCAGCCCAAGATAGGTACCTGCCTCAGACTTTAAATTGGTAGCTAGGGATACAAAAGGCAGGAAAGTAGAGAATTTGTTTCTCAGATAATGACGGCATAGGTGGCTTCAGCATTCAGATCCCAGGGGCTGCAGGGGCTGCAGTGTTTACTGTGGCAGCCAATGTCCAAGGCTAGTAGTAGTGGTGGATGAACTCCACAATTGCATGTCAGCAGCTCCAGTGATGAAAGTCCCCACCAACTAACTTTGGAGGATCATTTTGGCTGTGGTCTGGCTATTGCCTAGACCTCCTTCTTTCTGCCAGTTCTGAGTCTGGTTCTCCAGTCTCTGATGTTTTTAGAAACATAAAATACAATATAGATGCTGTTCCTGTAGTTGAGCAACAGAGAAGCCTTCCCCTTGAGCTCTCTCTTATTCTTGCAATAAATTCCTTCCTGCCTAAATCAACCATAGCTAGTTTACATTACTTGAAAAAAAGTACTCCAATGGATACAGACATGTTATTTTTTAATTTCGTTTTTAAAATGGGCAGAAGACCTGAATAGACATTCTTCCAATGTAGACATACAGATGGCTAACAGGCACATGAAATATGCTCAACATTGCTAATTATTAGAGAAATGCAAATCATAACAAAAATGAGATACCACCTCACACCTGTCAGTATGGCTATCATCAAAAAGTCTACAAGTAACAAACGTTGGAGAGGGTGTGGAGAAAAGGAAACCCTTGTACACTGTTAGTGGGAATGTAGATTGGTGCAGCCACTATGGAAGACAGTACGGAGGTTCCTCAAAAAACTGAAGATAGAACTACTACATGATCCAGCAATTCCATTCCTGGGTATATATATATCTGGAAAAAACAAAAACATTAATTCAAAAAGATACATGCACTATTTACAATAGCCAAGATATGGAAACAACCCAAGTGCCCATCGACAGATGAATGGATTAAGAAGGTGTGATATATATAATGGAATATTACTCAGCCATAAAAAGAATGAAATTCTGCCATTTGCAGCAACATGGATGGACCTGGAGAATATTATGCTTAGCGAAGTGAGTCAGACAAAGACAAATACTATATGATATCACTTATATGTGGAGTCTAAAAAATAATACAAATGAATGTATAGGCAAAATAGAAACAGACTTACAGATATAGAAATAAACTTGTGGTTACCAAAGGGGAGAGGGATGTAGGGAGGGACCAACTAGGTGTATGGGATTAACACATACAAACTACTATATGTAAAATAGATAAGCAACAAGGATACAGCAAAGGGAATTGTAGCCATTATCTTGTAACAAGCTATAATAGAGGATAATTTACAAAAATACCAAATCACTATGCCGTACACCCGAAACTAATATAATATTGTAAATCAGCTATACTTCAATAAATAAAAGAAAATGGAAATTAATTTTTTAAAAAAGATTGGTAACCCAGGCTTAGAGAAACAAATACATTGTGCAAGCTCAAGCAAACAGTATTAGAGCCAGGCTGACCTGAGAGTCTATATTCACCCACTACCCATCACATAAGCAGGGAAGAAAAGACCAGTAAGTGAGATTGGTCTGAATATAACTTAGAAAGATGTCGATGTTCTTGATTAAAGTCTCAGTTTGACAAAGTCTTTCCCAAAGTCACAATTATTTGGATAACCTTTCTTTGTCTAGAAAATGGAAAGTTTGGTCTAGATCTCTGGCTTCTAACTATTGGGGATGGGGTCACATACTTCCATGCTGCTAGCACCCAGCACAATACCTGATTCATAGGAGGTGCTCAATAAATAGTTGTTAAATGAATCCTAACCACCTAATGCATTTTACCTGGTTTGAACTTTCAATAAAGCATACTAAAGCTCCAGCAGTTTCCAAAAGTCACTAACGTTCTCTCACCTCCAAACAGTAAGGCACTTGATGCAAACCTCCCTCAGCATTTCCGTCCTGAGTTTGAGATCATTTTCAAAAGCTCATGGAGAGATACATTAATGTATACCAAAACCATGGATGACTCCTGACTAGAGTTTTAACTTAAGAAAAGTGATTATTTTTCCCCATTTTTTTCTTTATATCTCAAGGGCATGGAGAATAATTACCCAAGAAGTAAAGAGATGGCAAGAAGACACCCCCTTCTTCCTTAAACCACTTCTGCCCAAAATAGTACCAAGAGGGCTTAGAATTTCCTCTGTATCCTCTGCCAATGGTGCTAAAAGATCAAGACCAAAAAACAGTCTCCTTCCATCTTCGGTGCAGAAAATGCAATCCAGAACGTGCTGTAGAAGGGAGAGACCCCTCTCTTGCTGCCATATCCTCTGCCTTTCCCCTCTCCACTCCCTTCTCATGGTCTTTCTCCTTTCTCTTTTTGCTCCCCCTCACCTTTTCTTCCAAACCCTACCCAGGGTTTATAGTAGCTGTCAGAGCTGGGCATGCCCATTAGCTGCAGGCAAATCTTGTTTGCCAGCAGGAAGCTGTAGGAATTCTCCCCTAGTGGTGTTTTCACTCTTTATGTGAGCTTAATCCAGGGGATTAACAAATAGATCAGCTGGAGGCCTCCTCTTACCATGACAGAATGGGCAAGTTCAAGCAGGAATAGTCCCTGAAATGTCTGGTTCTGCTGGGAGCTAAGAACACAACACCTACCGGCTCTGGGCAGGGTGTGTCCCCAGAGGAGGTCCTGGTCGCAGAGGAAATAGCTTTGCTGACGTGGTGCCTCTCGCTGCCAGCTTCATATGTGCCTTCCTTCTCCGCTCACTGCACCCACTGTCTTGCAGCCCTAGTGCCAGCCCTCCTCATCCCTATCTGGGCCCTGACTTTCCCTTATCACCTGCCACTTACTTACAAGCTTCATGGTTTCTCCTGCATCTCCCCTCCAGACCCTGCCCAGAATCCCTTCTCTTCCTGCTGTGTCCCATATTCTACGTGTCTTAACACGGGTTCCCCAGAAGCAGAATGTGTGGCGGAGATTCTTGGGCAAGTGATTTTAGTGGGAAAATGTTCTTAGGAGAAGGAGTGTGAAGCAAGAAAGACCAGAAGAAGAGAATAAAGCAAGGATAGGATCTCAGCTGGAGACTATCTTCAGGCTGATCCCATGGGCAGCTCTGGAGGATGAATTGCCCCACATAATAGGTTCTATCTTGAGGCAAGGGGCCTGGTATTTGGCACTGCTATGCCAGTCATGTACTGGTGGCTGGCGTGGAGAAGGAATACCTCCCAGGGGAGATGGCTCCAATTCATCCACAATTCTCCACGGAAGAGGGCAGCTGGGGGATGGATGTAGCTCCCGGTGAAGGATACCTAGATGGGACGCTGCAGCATCCACTGTATATGGATTTCAGAAGAGGAGGCTTCTGTGGCTTTAGATCAGTCTCAGCTCTCACCAGAGCATAAAGCAATCAGAGCACAGGGTGATGAGAGAGAGAGAAAAAGATGGGCAGCACTGCCCGGGGGTGACGCCAAGTATGTGGTCTATGTCTAGTAAGTGTATATAAGTGTATAATAGTGGTCACTGTGTTTTATGTAGTATGACTTACCCCCAACTCCATCTTCTGTTACTTTATATATAAGTAACAAAATCCCAGTCTTCCATCCTGCATAACTTGAAAAAAGTTCTCTCCCAAATAATTCTAGGCTTTTCCAAAGGGTGTTACATTCTCCCGGCTATTGCATGCCATCGTTCCATTGGAGCCACTGCTTGTGGCTCGGAGCCTTGTCCCCGGTCATAACTGCCCCACTAATAATTATTTCCATTTATTGCCTCAAAAACATAAACATCTTGCACCTTTCATTCCTCATGTACTGAAGATGCCTCAAAGGAGTTACAAAACAAGAAAGGAAAACTTAACCTGGATACCAGACTCCTGAATATCCTGGGTATCAGACCCCTGAGTCCATCAGCCATGCCCTTTTTCACAGAAGGCCCCTCTTCCATTAGTCATTTTTCTCCTTGCCCTCAACTCTACACCCCAGAAAACAACCATCTCTTTCAAGCCCTCACTTCCCCGGGGCTCCCTGAATGCCAGACTCAAGCTTTCTCCCTAGGAAAGAGCATGGTTTGGTAAGTCTTTGGGGTATATTAATGACATTTTGAAACCACATTTTCCTTTTGACTCATTGTTTTCCTTTTCAGCTTTATTTTATTTTATCTTGTGATAATATATATTTGTCCACCCTAAACAGAGAAGTATATAATTAGATATTTAGGAAAATAATCTCTCCATGTCTTCTAAGAAAGTCATTTCCCCTGATCATCAAATTCCATGATGGTAAGATTTTTAGGGGAAACATGGCCATCCAGCTAAATCCTATATTTCCCAGCCTCCCTTGCAGCTAAGTGTGACATCATGACCAATTGGATATGCACAGAAATGATGTGTGTCATTTCTTAATCATATTATAAGGAAGGGGCATGGCTTCTCTCCTCACACCTCTTTCCACCATCTAACAAGCCACCTCGCCACATCACGTGAGCCCAGGCTAGAACTCCATTGCTTCTGTGAGCACCTAGAGCACCTAATGACAGTAAGTCACTCCATGTCCTACTGAAAGGATGATGGCACTGTGTCAGTGTTGACACCTGGGGATGGCAGAACTGCAAGAGAGAGGGTCCCTGAGTTTTCAACACTGTGATGATGCCGAGTCAACCATGAAATGAGACAAACTTCTCTCTTGTCTAAGCCACTAGGTATAGTTCAGCACCCAAACATGCATCGTAACTAATCCAGCCCAGATGGGCTGGGCTTCGTTCAGGGACTGAACCAATTGAATGGAAGCCCTGACGGCTAAGACAAAGAGGGAGTGGCTGGGGAAAACATAAAATGTTTCAAAATAACAAATGGGGAAACTGGAAGAATAATTGTTTTTAATGTCAACGTTCTCCCTCAATTAAATGTGATGTGGAAAAATACACACAAGGGAAACACGCAATTGAACCAATCACATCATAACCTCTTCCCACTGATCCATGTAACTTACATTCCTTTTTTTTTTTTTTTAATTTTTATTTATTTATTTATTTATTTTTGGCTGTGTTGGGTCTTCGTTTCTGTGTGAGGGCTTTCTCTAGTTGTGGCAAGCTGGGGCCACTCTTCATCGCGGTGCGCGGGCCTCTCACTATCGCGGCTTCTCTTGTTGCGGAGCACAGGCTCCAGATACGCAGGCTCAGCATTTGTGGCTCACGGGCCTAGTTGCTCCGCGGCATGTGGGATCTTCCCAGACCAGGGCTCGAACCCGCATCCCCTGCATTGGCAGGCAGATTCTCAACCACTGCGCCACCAGGGAAGCCCACTTACATTCCATTTTTTATACTTCCAAGAGAAAATAAATCCTTCTTGCAAGTTTATTAAGAATATCAGCAGTTTGGTTTACTTTATTATGTTTGATGTTAGGGACAATAGAAACAACAGAAACCCTTTTTGCTTTTTTTTTGCATTTTTGCAAATGGTATAAAATTAATTTTTAGAGTAAAATCACCCCTTTTTGATGCTCTAACATTCAAGTCCCCATGATGACACTTGACACATTAAGGCAATATTTTCAGGTTATCCCAAAACATCATGCACACCCCAAAATGCCTACAATGCCTAGTATTAGCTGCAGGAACCAAGATGTCTACAGTCTATATTTTTTCTTTATAGAAGGATTTTACAGAGTTTTATAGTGAGGGATTATGATGAGGGTTTAGCTAGGCACACTTTTTTTTTAAAAAATAAAGAAGCCATTATATATTTACTTGTTATAGAGATGATCAGATTTCCCCAAATGTCCTCCAAACAGGCTGGTTATCTTGTTCAAGGAGGTTTATCCTATCATACTGCCAACAGGGTGACTTAGAGCTGAGATGGACTTATTTAGCTGGTTTCTTCACTTCTGGAAACCTCTCCCCACATGTCGCCCATGCCTGTATGCCTTTTGAATCCTGCTTTTCTCCATAGTTCCTTTTTGGGAAAACCTTCCTACTTCATTCTTCTCAGTCTTAACCCGTCCATTCTCCAAATTCTCACATCACCCATGAAATCTTCTTCTATAGTTTATGAACACTTACTGTTCCCATATGGGGTTTCTGTACCACAAGACTTAGCCCTTTGGCACATGATGGTTTGTACAGATCAGGGTTGTTTCAAGTGTATAGTTTTCTCTCCCCAACTAGATTCTTAGATGCAGAGATCACATCTTACCCTGCTCCTTCAGTTCCTGTAGATCTGACCATCTCCTAGATGCATAGGAGATGCTTAATATTGAGTATTAGGTATTCAATTAAAATGATGGATTGGTTGTTAAAACTTCCAAGTATCTTTAATTCCTTCTTCTATTACATCTTTAAAATTTTCTCATCAACTAGTGTGCATGTGTGTGCGCATATAATTGTATGTGTTCATTTAGTTAACAAATATTTATTGAGTACCTAGTATGTGCCAGGCAGAATGCTGACTGCTGGTGTCAAAAACTGGACGTGACAAGACCTTGGTTTTCTTTGTCCTGGGTAGGTGATGGAATAGTTATTTAGAGAAAGAGCAAGTCAGGAGAAGGAGCTGACTTGAGTAGGAGAGCCAGGATGGAGATGCGTCATGTTCAAAGTTCAAGGGAGACATTCAGGTAGTACTTAGAAATGTGATTCTAGGAGCACATGTGGGGATTTGGTCTGGATGTAGATCTCTGGGAGACATTTGCCTGGGGAAGACACCGAACATTTGCTGGATCCATGGGTCCAGTTAAGTCTTCTAGAGGAACAGGAAAAGAAAGAAAGGTTTGAGCAGACAATGGTATTATATATGACAAGTAAAACACTTGGAAGGAACTCCACTGAGGTTTAGGTGACCTAAAAATCATATTTAATCTGTAAACAACCATCTGCAGTAAGGACTTGGAGAAATGGGGGCAATTCTGGGGTCACTGCTAGGAATCGCCTGCCACTCATTTGTCTGAATGTTTTGAACCCTAGTCTTATGATGCTTGGTTGGGTTGGCAGATAGGCCAGGGGATACAGGTTCTGGCCCGACTCTACCACAAGGAGCAGACAAATAAGAAAAGTCTGACGATCCTGGACTACCACCTACCAGAGAGTCAGAATCAGGGTTTCACCCATTTTCTTTTTCCCTTGAGTTAATACAAAGTGTGGGTCTGGTCCTAGTTCTGCCACAGGTTAATGCTATTGCCTTGGGCAGCTATCACTTCTCTGGGGCTTAGGTTATATCTATAAGAAGAAGGGATGAATTAAATAATTTTTAGGACAACTCAATACTCCAAAATTCTCTGCTTGAGACAGATCAGATGATGTGAAACCACTTTGGTTTAGAGATGTCTTCTGACCCTCAGATCAGGTCCAAATACATCCTGGATACTTGTGGTCCCCTGGACAGTCTTCAGTGAAAGGAACAATCAGAAATCTTGCCTCTCTTACAGCCAAGAACCAGGAAATCAAAATGCTGGCACCCGGGTCAGTGTGCATCTTGAGGCCTAGCAATATCCCCCTTGCTGCCTAAATTGATATCTGAAACTGCATCATTAGAAAAGAGTTTTTTTTAAAGAGCTGTGTTTCATAACTTCGGGTCTTCAGACCCCTAGGTGGTAAATGATGTTGTTCACTAGGTGGTATGGGAAACTATAAGATAAATGCTGTGAATCCCCTGAGGGCATCAATTTAACTCAACATTTTAAGAGAAAAAGCAATTTCAAGTTAACCTGAACACTACGGAGCAGAGTACAAACTTTGTATTTGGCCTAAAGATTGCATAAGAGATATCAATGAAACCTGGCGTTTCCTGGTTGCTGTGGGTTATGTGCTTCTTTCACAAGGACCAAAACCTCTCTCTTTTGTTAAGAAGCCCTGGCGCTATTGCAAGGCATGTCTTTGCACGATGGATCTATGAGGTATTTAGCACTCTTGAGTACCTGAGAATTTCTTCTTGAGCTAGAACAATTTATGTTTTTTTTGCCTGTAGAAAAAGCAAGGGCCCCAATCTGGAGAATTTGGGCTGACACTGTACAGACGATTTTTGTCTTTACCAGAACATTCTCTTATGGAGGGGGTTGGAGCAATTTAGCCTTGAAGGATCTGGTTCCAGTCATTACATAATGAGCTCATAAAAGAGTAGCTGGGTATGGCTTTAGAAGACCTAAAATTCCCTTCGAGTCATGATTTGATTACCTAGAAAATGCAGAGTATCTAATCATTTGGACCCAAATAGTTGGTTTTGCTCTTGTAAACTCCTGACTGAAAGCAATTATTTCCCAAGTTCTAAAGACAAGTGAACTGTAGAAGAGCAGCTGTAGAACTTGTAAGACAATATGATAATTACCAAGTTTGACATGTGCTATGACAACAGTCTTGCTCATCAATAGTTTCACTCTAAAAACAGTCATTGAAAGCATGTTGGGCAGCCAGTGTTCAATTCTACATGCCAGAGGGAGGGCGTGGTAGTGCCGAAAATCCAACGCAACAGATAATCCCCAAATCATCTGTTGTTTGGCCTCAGGAGGTATCATGTTTTTAATATTTCAAATATTTTGGCAGCAGATTCACATCCTTTAATTAGATCCTATGCAAGTTATTGTCAATATCAGCGTCACTTTCTGGACAGACACTCATGGCTGGCAGGAAAGGCCACCCTGGGCAGCAAGAGAAATTCACTTGGGGATTAAAAATTAGCAGGAGACAATTCTGACACAGATAATCCTCATGCGGATAATTAAGTGTTGACTGGCACGTAGGGAGATGCTTTTACAGCAGAGTGTGCAATGCTGTTGTATAATTGGGTTGGTAGGGGGAAAATCTTCACTTCCTATAGCAGAGTTGCTCAATGAATGTAAAACAAAGCTACACGGAAAACCAGCCACCTGAAGACCAAGATTTCAAATCACAAACTGAAGCAACGATGAGAATATCTCAACCCAAGGGTGTTACAGAGGCTTGAGGTTGGATGGGGGTAGTTGTTGATGGTTTAATACTTTTCAAAGTATATTTAATATTACTCTAACCAGGGATCTTTTCTGAGTTCTCTCCCTTATCTACAGCCCTCTGGTTTCCTTTTTTAAATCTCTAGCTAGGGTTTTACAGAAAGCTTGTGTCTGGCATACTCCAAGTGACACTGGTGCAACTTAGGGAGGGGAAAATGGTCTGTGGAGGAATACTGGAGGACTACTTCCCTACTTCTCCTACTCTGTTCAATGGGAACATTGTTATCGATCTTACAGGAGAGTTCTAAGGACTAGAGAAAATGTTTGTAAAGCACTTGGTACTGCTACATAGGAAGCAACAAATCTGTAATAGATATGTCTCACTCTCCTTAATAATTTGAGTTAAGAATTAAGAATATCTTATTCTTATTAATGATAATATCCCAATGGCAATTAATGATAATATCTCAATGGCAATATCACCTACTACTGGTGTGTTGAGAAGAATAAAATAAATAATCTAAAAGACAAGCTCTTTGAAAACAAATAGCACCACCTTGTAGAATTTACTTTTCAGCAAGTAGGCCCAGTGGCAAAAATTAAGATTTTGGAGTTTTTGGGTGGAACAAATTTAGATGTTTAGACATCAGATGGAAGATTATAGAAGATCCTCTGCAAATTTCTTCAAGAAAATAATACTTGCCCACCCATCCAGGGTAGACCAAGGGTAGTTGTGACTTCTGGGTACTCCTTCTTATTCATTGTTTCCCGTTCTGGCTATGCTAAGAAGGCATCCATTGGAACTTGAGGCTGCTTGCATATGGGAAATGCACTGAACACAGCATGTTCAAATCACTTGTTCATAATTCATTCATTTGGAGTCGTGAAAAGTAGTTCCTGCCACATGATATGTCCTCATAAATATTTGTTGAGTGAATGTAGGAAATGCAGGAAACCTATCAATAGGTGTGTGACTATAGAATCTTAACACTGAAAGGAATCTTAGAAATCATCTATTTCAAGTAGAAAGCACACTTATGGATACCAAGAGGGAAAGGGGTGGGGGTGGGGGAGGGATAAACTGGGAGATTGGAATTGACATATACACACTAGTATATATAAAATAGATAACTAATAAGAACCTACTGTATAGCACAGGGAACTTTACTCAATACTCTGTAATGACTTATATGGGAATAGAATCTAAAAAAGAGTGGATATATGTATATGTATAACTGATTCAATTTGCTGTACAGCAGAAATTAATACAACATTGTAAATCAACTGTATGCCAATAAAATTAATTTAAAAATAAATAAAAGCATAAATTAAAAAAATTAAAAATGAAAAAAAAATCATCTATTTCAAGTAAAAAATAGATAAACTATTCTTTTAGTCCGTTTAGGCTGCTATAACAAATACCACAGACTGGGTGGCTTATAAACTCATAGTTCTAGAATCTGGAAGTCCGAGATCAGGGTGCCAGCTTGGTCAAGTGAGGGCCCCCTTCTGGGTCACAGACTTCTCATTGTATCCTCACATGTCAGAAGGCACTATGCTAGCTAGCTCTCTGAGGACTTTTTTTTTTTTTTTTTTTTGGTAAAAGAGCATTAATCTCATTCATGAGAGCTCCCTTATGACCTAATCACCTCCAAAAGACCCCAGTTCCTCATACCATCACCTTGGGCATTAGGTTTTCAACATACGAATTTGGGGAGGACACAGATATTTGTACCAGAGCAACAACTTAAATATTTTCAATAGAAGATGTGTTAAATAAATTATGCAACCATTAAATGGAACACTATACAGCTGATAAAAAGGAGGTGTGCTTTTATGTATTGTCAAGGCAAGGCGTTCCTCATATTTTATTTCAAAAAGAAATGTCAGAAATGCACTATATAATTCCGTTTGCATTTTAAAGTACAATATACATGTTTCAATATGCCTAGAAATGTCTGGAATGATCAAAGAAATTTGAACAGTGGTTATCTCCAAGGCATGGGTTGGAGAGGTGGATAAAATAAGAGAAATGGAGGGAAACTACCATTTTGTTTCATGAAATATTGTGCCGTTTGAGTTTTAAAAACAAGCGTATGTTACCTTCACAATAATTAAAAAGAAACTAAAAAACTCCACATAGTTCAGCTTTCTTTTCTTTTAACTTTTTAAAAAAATTAATTTATTTTAATTTCAACCTTGTTGAAGTATAATTGACAAGATTCTATGATATTTACAGTATATATTGTGGTGATTTGATAAATGTATTCATTGTGAAATGATACCCCCCATCTAGTTAATTAACAAATCCATCACCTCACATATTTGTCTTTTTTTTTTTTTTTTTTTGGTAAGAACAGTTAAGCTTTACTCTTTTAGCAATTTTCAATTATATAATACAGTGTCACCAACTATAGTCACCATGTTTTACATTAGTAAACATCCTCAGACCTCATTCATCTTATAGCTGAAAGTTTGTACCCCTGTACCAACCTCTCTCTATTTCCCTGAGCCCTGGCAACCACTTTTCTACTCTCTGTTTCTATGAGTTTAACTTTTTTTTTAAGATTATACCTGTAAGTGACACCATGCAGTATTTATCCATCAATGGATGAATGAATAAAGAAGATGTGGTATAAATATGCAGTGGAATATTATTCAGCCCTGAGAAAGAAGGAAACCCTATCATTTGCAATAACATGGATGAAGCTGGAGGGCATTATCCTAAGTGAAATAAGCCAGAGAAAGACAAATATTGTACGGTATCACTTATATGTGGAATTATCTTGCTTCTTTCACAGAAGAAGAAACTAAAACTCAGAGAAATTCCAAAGGTAGAAGCTTGTAACTGAAAGACAACTTTGCAATAATTGAGTCTATGCTCCTCATAGTACAGATACAGAAACTGAGGCACAAAGAAGGCAGTCAAGTTATGGTTTCAAAGACTAAAGCCTGACTCACTCATTTTGGATGATGTAAGTGTTGGCTTCAGACAATTTGGTGGGCAGCATTGATTCTCCTATTTATTAAAATGTCAGAAAGGGTACCGATGGCACCTCCTAAAAGGCTTGCAGGTCGTGTTCTCCAAAACACAATCCTCAAACCTCGAAGAAGATAAAAACTAATATTCTAGCTCAATGATAAAAATAATGTATATTTAGGATATCAAAGCAAGGACAGTTCATTAAAAAAAAATCTATGAAAGTCAAAGACAGACATATGTATCTATTTATATATACATATTTATATAAACTTATAAAATACATGTACAATAAACCACATTTAAAAGCTATGGAATATTAAACAGGAAAAAGCCAGACTTCAAAGACATTTGCTCAATAATTTACTTCTTCTCAAGTTACACTTTGTGTATGTCCCAGTGGAAGATAATATTGCCTCTGAAATTTTAACGGGAGTGTAAAGAAATCCAAATTTATTTATACACTCTTGTTTAACTGATCATATTAATGTAAGAACATAGTGGCCATATTTTGATGCAGTAAGATTGTCTCTTGTTACATACCGCAAACCAATTTTGTAGCTAAAACATATCACTCGGGGTTGGCTGAGTTGGTTCTGGTCTCGTTGGCTGTGCCTGTGCTTTTGTCTGTGTTACACACAGAGAAGTGGAAAATTGAGACCATTCCTTGAATAGCTCAAGCCTCAAATGAACATTTGTCCAATAATTTGGATATTTTGATTGTAATAGAATAATTCCCAATTTGCCCCAATTCTTCGCCTCACTCTGCCCATGCAGAACATAAAATAAACCAAGTTTACGGAAGGGCTGTTATCAGAAGAAAGGATGCTGAGAAGTTAATGTATCTATATTATGATTCAGCCCGAGGTGCCAAAGCAGTACCTGTATTAAATCACGCATCGGAATCGTGTCTGAGCAGACGAGCTGTGTCCACCTTCCTTTGGCTCTCCACAAAGTCTCCCGAAGGAGATGTTGGCATTTTCATGTGCCAGGAAAATAGAAGCTGAAATCAAGAAAACCGCCACATCTGGAACAGGAGGAAAGATTTCACTGGAAAGAACTTGACAAACTCTGAAAACAAAGTTCTAGACTTTACTAATTTATTTTGGCTGCAAAGCCGAGCTCAATGCAAAGCTCAAAGAGGATTTGTCCGAGGCCCCTTTCAAAGAAATAAAGAGCCAACCCAAGCTAAAATTAATGCATCGACTGCATAAACAGTCGAGATAGTTATCTGATACTGAGGGAATCGAGCCACACTAGGCCTTTTTGTTATTTATGGGATTATTATTGGAGGAAACAGAAGCAATTAGATATCCCCTTGCTCTCAGAGCAGGGGAAGGAAAAAAGGTGTCAAACATAGTTTTTCAATTTTGGTCTCTTGATCATTTGGTTCTCGCTACATCTTAAAATCCAAATATACATACGCCCCTGGTGCCCCACGCACTGGGCTCTCAGCTGTTCCTTTGACTATTTCTCCTTTATCCTTTAAGAACTCCATGGGTTTTGCATGATGTATGGAAAGACTTTAAAATATCTTAAAAATAGAAGCTGTAACTTGAAAAACAAAGGACATCTATTATGGTGTGTGAGTACAAAAGTAATGCCTATATGTAGGTACACATTGTAGAAAATAGAGAGGAAAAGAACCCTAAGAATCACTTGTATTGTAGAAAACATTTGCCATTCTTTTGTCTGCCCAGCTTTTGAAGCTCCCGCTCTGGGAAGATTCCCCAAAGTGTGAGTCTTTTCAGGAGTCAAGCGAGGGCGTGGCATGTACCCTTTTGGTTTGAATCTGGACGGACGGACACAGAAGCAGAGTGGGGAGTTCATCCTGGTGGCAAGAGCATCACGTCTGTTCTCCAGAGCCCTCAGTGATGGGGTGCGGCGTCTGTCCAGTGTTGGCAGTGGCCACGGTGCCCGCTGGGACCTCTAGGGTAAGGTGGCAGAAGTGGCAGGGTTCTCACCCTGTGGACCCTGTGGGGTGACTTGGCTGTGGTCCTGGCGGCAGAGCGCTTCCTTCCCTTGTGTCTGTCTGTTTCCCAGGCCTGTCCTCTAGATTCTCCAACGCTCCCACGGGTTCCCCAATACCCATGCAGTAAATTCTTTTTCGCTTAAGTGAGGCAGGGAAGGTTTCTGTTGCTTGCAGTTTAGAATTTGGACAAGTACTCCTATAATTCCTTTACTCAGAGATACGCCCTCATGAATATTTTAACAGATAGTGTTCTGGTCTTTCTTCTGTACCTATTTTGCCATATGAGGGCAGAGTTCTTAATACCTGGTTTGGAGAGCAGTATGAAAGACTTACCTTGCCTTAGATGTGCAGATAGGGGTTTATTTCCTGCTTGCCTCAGAGGTCCAAAGGCATATTTATAATTTTCCTTAGCTTCCAGCCGAGGTGACTGGGGATATAAAAATTTCCAGAGTACCCACTGGGACACCTGCAGCATGTGACATTTTTCTCTCATGTTGATGGGAAGAGTTGTGATTTCACTTCTGAGTGCCTACTGTTTACCGGGTCCTTTACTGAGTGCTTTACAGAGAGAGGTTAGTGCATCTGTTCCTCATAAAATTCCTAGGTAGTAGTTTCCATGAGGTAGATATTGTTATTGCTCCTATTTTACAGAGGCGCAAACTGAGGTTTACAAATATTAATTAGCTTGTCTAAGTTTATAAGCAGGAAGGGGTAGCTCCAGAATTTGTACCCAGGTTGGCAGACTCCAGAGACTTCTCTCCAAACCACATCAACAAATTTACCCCCAGGTCGGGCTGCTGGAGCCCTTAGGTCATTTGTATGCTGGCTTTCCCTCGATTCCATGGCTGGCTAATTAGAACAGGAGTGTTTTACTGTAATCCTGCTCTGTGAGGGCACTGTTTAATGCCAGCAGATAATGAAGAAATAGACGGCATACTCTTTTAATTCAAGGCTCAATAATAAAAGTCACATGCCTTCAGAGAGCGCATTGTGGTTTACACAGCATTTAATACGGCTCATCTCACTTAATGCCATGAAATGACTAGAGAACAATAGCAAAGAATAATGCCAAAATATGCAAAGTAGCTTGGGGCTTAGAGAAAAAAGGGAAGGGAGAGGAGGTGAGGTTAATGAGGGTGAACTGCTAAGGGAAAACTTTTTTTAGGAATTTCTGGAAGTCAATTCTAGTGCTTGATGGTGAATAGGTGGAGGGAATTTCACTACTGAGTTGTTTATGCATATAACTGTCAGCGGTCTGTATTGAGTTTGGTGGGATATGTTTTTAAATCTTGATGTGATTGATGGGCTTGACATTTATTGGTTCTGGTTAAAATGGAATCTTTTGCAAGGATTGGTCCAGCAAGAGGGGTGAGTGGATGGGCTTAATTAAACCTCTCTCAGAGCCATGGTGTACCATCACCCCTTAGATCTATAAAACAGCCCTGACACAAGGTCTTATGCCTGGCTGATGATGAGCCCACCATGGACACAACTGTGCTGTCCTTGTCCTCAAGGAGCCTTATGTTGGGGAGAAAGAGATGAATGTGAAAGAACTGGGGGTGGAGGAGGGGAGGTACTCCTGCTGTTCTGCCTCTGAAGCGGGCTTCATGGAGGAGGTGTGATGTGACACTTTCTGGTGCCTAGAGTAACAAAACCCTGTTGGAAAGGCACATGTTCTAGCAAAGTTGGGGTTTTCAGGTCAGCTATGACAAAGCTCCCCTGGATGTGTTGTAAACAGAATGTCAGACAGGTTGAAAATCATCGTCAGAGAGCTTAAAGCACCTGTAATTTTGAAAAGTACAATCCGAGTGAAATTGGTTTGCATCAAAATAAAGGAATCTCCACCCCAATGTTCATTGCAGCACTGTTTACAATCGCCAGGTCATGGAAGCAACCTAAATGCCCACTGACAGACGAATGGATAAAGAAGATGTGGTACATATACACAATGGAATATTAGTCAGCCATAAAAAGGAACAAAATGGGGTCATTTGTAGAGATGCAGATGGACCTAGAGACTGTCATACAGTGAAGTAAGTCAGACAGAGAAAAACAAATATCGTATATTAACACATAATATGTGGAATCTAGAAAAATGGTACAGATGAACTGGTCTGCAGGGCAGAAATAGAGACACAGATGTAGAGAACAAATGTATGGACACCAAGGGGGGAAAGCATGTGGGGTGGTGGTGGTGGGATGAACTGGGAGATTGGGATTGACATATATACACTAATATGTATAAAATAGATAACTAATAAGAACCTGTTGTATAAAAAATATATAAAATTCAAAAAAAAATAGGAGCTGCATCAAAACAAATAAATAAGTAAAAAATAAAGGAATTTCTTGCTAAAACAAAGAATGGCCAAGTGCTTGCTTTGTCCTTTTTCTTTTTCTTTTTTTCTCTAAATTGCTTTCTTTCCCTCCAAACAATTAAACCTGAGTAACTGGGAGCGATCAGGTGACTGTAAGTGTCACCAGTTTCCCCACTCTCTCCTTTTTCTTAATGAGCTTGCATTTTCTTCATAACTATATTTGAAAGTCACATTTTCTTTTCTTTGAGACTTGAACCAACATGAAAGGAGACCAGTGGGGCAGAGACACATCTAGGGAGGTGGTGGTGGGAACTGGCTTCAAAGGGCAGCCTCTGGACGGCCCTGGACTCACGATACCCTTCGCTTTTCCTGCCAGCGGTTTTCTCCCCTGGTGAGAACGCAGCCTAGAAGCACAAAGCTATTTGGAGGATCCAGGTTGGTGCCAAATCTGAGCACCTAGTTTCAATTGGCCGCAAACTAAGACACTCTCAAGGGAAAACTTGATGATGACCATTTTATCAATAACTTTCCATTGTCATGCAAATTAGATGCAAGGGCATTGACTCCGGAGCCTTGGATGGGTCTGTGTAAACGGGGTGTTGTACTGAGACCAACTCCTGGTAATGACTTTGCAGGGCAAAAACGGGTCTCTCCCACCCACAGCTCCAGCTTACTGCTGCAGCCCCTCCTGCCTCATCCATCGTGAACCAGGAGGCGCTGCTCATTAGAAGGGAAACCATTGCAAGGGAGAGAATTTGCTTTGTCTTCTTGGTTGTGGTGTCCTATGTCCTCAGGCTTTCTCTGCAACGGCCGAAGGTCAGAAATGGTGCTGGCGTGCAGAGTGTTTTCCCCTGAGCTCCCCCGCTAAAGCAGGTGGCGTTTAGTTCACAGGCAGTGTTTATTTCACAGGCAGGTGAAGTCTCCACAAACCTCAACATCCAAACGGGGTTTCCCCGGTGCTGCCCGTGGCTCCGGCTCCCGTCAGAGAAGGTGGGACACACGGCATCCAGACTGGAGATATCTGACCAGGCACAGAAAAAAGCTGGCGTTCTCCTTTCCTCTGAGAGCCTGCTAGGTGCACTCAGTGAGCTGGATATAAGACCTGGGTTCTGAAACAGTGACTTTCCGTGTCTACCCCCGAGCCTGATGCCTCTGTGGTATCTGCTTCTCTGGTCTCTGCCCATCTTTCAAGGATCAACCCGCATCACCCCACCACACTGCAAGAGTCTTCTTCTCTGAATTACACACAACTTATTGTCTAAATCACTCAGATGACAAATGTCTTATGTGGCAATATATTGTTATTTGTTTCTCCAGCAGGGCTGTAGATGTGTTGTGTGTTTTTTTAAAATAAATTTATTTATTTAATTTATTTATTTTTGGCTGCATTGGGTTTTCATTGCTGTGTGCAGGCTTTCTCTAGTTGCAGCGAGCAGCAGCCAATCTTCGTCGCAGTGCGTGGGCTTCTCATTGCGGTGGCTTTTCTCCGGCTCTAGACACACGGGCTTCAGTAGTTGTGGCGCACGGGCTTAGTTGCTCCACGGCATGTGGTATCTTCCCGGACCAGGGATCGAACCCGTGTCCCCTGAACTGGCAGGCGGATTCTTAACCACTGCACCACCAGGGGAACCCAGGGCAGTAGACGTTTGACACACATGGGTTCTTACTCTGCCTTTACCACCCTCTTGAGTGTGTTTGGGCAAGTGAGTTAATCTCTCAGTAATGCAGTGTCTTAAACTGGAGGAAGAAAAATTCCATTCTAGAGTTGTGTTCTAGATTAGAGAAAATACGTGTAAAGCAACTAGTGTAGTATCCACTACATGTTAGGGGCTTGGTAAATTATAGCTCTTATTGCACATAGTAGGCACTTTAGAAATATATAATGATTGATATGGAGACTGCAGTGCTTTGATCTTCAAAATTAACATGATTTTTATTCAAATTTCAATAATTAACGAACAATATGTATCCTACGAAGCACTGGACTACACAAATTTCAAGTGAAATATGACTTGATCTCTGACCTTCAGAAAAGTCTCATCTAGTTGGGGAGATAAGAGGGATAGATATTAAGACTGTAGACAAATGATCTTGTTTTCCTTTTAGGTAAATGGAAAGATTTCCTTTTCCTGCCCTTTTGAAGTTAGGTGTTCATATGACTTGCTTTGGCTCATGAAACATGCATGCTAGTGATATATGTTAATTCCTGGGAAAAGCTTTAAGCACCAGTGCATAATTTGACCCAAAGCAGGTGTTGAGATGGAGTCTTTGTTAGTCTGGGTTGCTGGGTGATTACAATGAGCTACGCATCCCTACTGACCTATACTGGAAATGCAGAATGAGAAAGAAAGAAACCTGTTGTGTCAAACCACAGAGATTAGGGGTCATTTGTTATTGTAGTTTAAGGTGCCCTGTCCTGACCAAAACCACATGTAGAACAATCAGAGAACACAATCTAGGGTTGGTATCCCTTCCTTATCACAGCGGTAACAACATAACAATGAAACCAGGATAACATTCTAGGATAAGAGAGATGCAAAGAGATAGATATATCATCACTGTGTTGAAAAAGAGTTGAAAAAACACCAAACATATCATGGCTTTATAAAAAATGTTTTTCAATCAACACATACATTTAATGAGCCACCATTTATGTTCAATGCTTGATGAATTAAAAATCTGGAGAAATTTTTCCAAAAATTATAAATTGACCTGAAAACACTTCTAGTGTGCTAAAATACCTCTTTCCCAGCTCTGGAACTTCACTAACATTTTCTTTCAAGGATTCTGTAAATTAGTAATCATGTTTCAATTGCAGTCCAAAAAGGTGCACAGTAGTTTAAGACTAAAGATGCTGATATAAAAAGATTAAAACGTATTACCAGAATAGAATAGAGGCATACAATGTATTACTAAAGAAAAAAAGTTTTAAGATGAATGTAAGTCTAAAATGGAAAATATGTTTGCTTTTAAAACTTTGCACTAGCCAAACCCAGGATCCAAGTGCCATACTTTGCCCAAGTAAACAGGAATATAAGAAACGACTCATTGACCACTGGTTCCTGGCTATATGTTTCTGAGAACTCATTTGCCCCTCAATTACTGAGCCTTTCTTAATCAGTAATTTTGATTCCTTCTATCACTCATTTAAATGCCCTTCCTTCCCTGACTCATTCTATCCTCACAGGCTTTGGAAGAAGGATGTAATGTTAGCATTCACTAGGGGTTTAATGACGGCCCTCTCAAGAATTTTCATCTTCTGGCATTCATACCAAACTGGGACATGAGGATTTTGTTTTTTCGTGGTGCCTCTATTCTTTCAGACCTGAATAAAATTGTTCAAATCTGTGCTTCACTAAATACAATGCGGAGCTCCAAAAGGGGGAAAAATATCCCACTTTGCAAAGACAAAATAATGCTAAGGAATTTATTTTCAACTTTCCAAAGAAATGCATAATTCTCTTTAGAAGCTAAACTTGATTTTTTTAAGTGTAAAGTTTTTATAGAGTATAGTTTAAATCTAGAATGCTAAAACAAGTCTAAACATAGTACCAAATTAATCTTAGAGTCCACACGTTTCAATTTATTTCCCTTTAACCCTCAATAAGATTTCTATTTTTGGTTGGATTTAGTCAAGTAAGTGTTGATGTCGTCCTTTACTCAGATAATCTTTTTCTTTTCTTTTTTTTCCCCATTGAATTGCCAGTAGGTGAGAATTTGCCCATACAAACATCAATTTCTTTTTTTCACTTCCATTCACTGACAGCCTTTTTGCATTCTCTTATCTTTCCTCTTCTCACACCACCCCCATCTGCCACCCCTTTCATCTGTTGAAGCACCAAACCAAAAAGTTGTTGATTCCAAGGATGAGATTTGGACTGATTACAGGACTTTTAATACCCACTAATGGAGAAGACACCAATGATGAGGTTCCCCAAATTGGCAAGGTCAAGGAAAAGAGGGTGGAGTCAACTGGGCTGGGTGAATGGGCTCTGGAAAGCATGGATTTTGATCTCCATCCTGGCCCTGCAAAGAGACAACCCTGCCCAGGGGGCAGTCCTGTTGCCCGTTTCCCCAGAGCTCTGCTCTTGCCCCTCTGTGGGGACCGAGGTTGCCCTGCCTTTCCCCTGCTAAGAGAGGCTGCTACTGCAGCCCATGTTCTTTCCAGACTCCTTTGCTTCTGTCTTCCCATTGGCTCCCCCTTTTATCCCTGAGGGTCCAGATTCCCTACCCCAGGCCCCTCGCTTCTCAGATGCCACCCTGGCCACAGCCTTGCTTAACCCGCAGTCCAGAGTTGGGAAGTGCAGCCCCTGCCTCTCTGTGTCAACCTTCCTAAGCCTCTTCCTGGAGTTGGGAACACGCTTTACTTAGGTACCACTGTCTCTGGTGAAACCACGCTCGGGGATGGATGAGGGAAGCCATCTGATTCACACTGAAGTGCAAATGGGATTCTGAGACTCCTCAGGAGATGCGTGTAGCCCTGGCAGGAGGCAGCGAGCAGCCTGAGGTCTGGGTCATGGTCTTGAGGTTACGGGGTCGTGGTCCTGAGGTTACGGGGTTGTGGTGGTGGTGGGCTTTGGATCCGCCTGGCTCTGGTCTTGTTTCCACTGACCATCACCTTCTGACCTTCTTTCTTCTCTACACCATTAAGGAGTCTTCTAGTGAAGTTCCTTTGTTCACAGGAATTATTTCCAAGTGGCTGGGGAGGAGAAGTAAAAGGAATAAACTAGCAAACAAATTTCCCAATCTCCTGAATTTTTCTCCCAAGCTTATGAAAAGATAAATTGAAATACAAATGAAATCTACTTGTTCGGAAAATCATGACTGCATCTATCATCTTTAATTTTAATATTTAAATTGCCTTACACATACTCTATGCTTTTTTTCTTAAGTAGCAAAATTGTGGCTCAACCAGGGACTGGCTTAGCTATGAAACTATGAAACACTATAAAAGGACAGTGTAAAGTGCTCTTCTGGTGGCCCTTTTAGCCATGTGCAGGCCCCAGGTTAGCTAAAGTTGGAGAAAATGGAAATGTTGACATTTCTTTAAACAATAAAAATTACAAGTGATTGCTAAAGTGCCACAAGCTGACATTTACGGAGATTGTTCACCGATTATATATATGAAATATCATAAGTAATTAGTTCATGGCAATTATCTGCCCCTTGTTATTTTGCTTTTAGAATATTTTTAAAGCTTAGGTTACTAAAATTTCAAATAATCCGGGGCTGTGCTGTCATGGGTCTTTACCCAGATGAATCGTGGTCTCTTGTAAACTGTCCTATGATCTGATTTCCATTGGGATAGCAGTTGTAAAAGGCCAGGGATTTTTGATGGATTTACACATATACTGTTCCAGTTAAGTTACCAAGGTTGACTTAACAGCCCTTTTCATCGGAGTCTTAAATACACTTGCCACCCAGTCTATTCCTACCATAGTCGAGGGGCTGGATGATGAGATTAAAAGGGGCTTGAGGTGGGGCCAGGAGGATTCTGCCTCTGTGAAATTTCCAATGTGAATTCCTTCTGCCGTCGGTGGTCTCAGTTAACTAGCTTGGTGGCATTTGTTGCTGGAAAGCGGACTTAAAGATATGTCAACACGGAGGCCGGTGCTGGAGCATTTTTCTTCTGGAAAGCCTCTTTCTGCTGATACCTTTCTGCAAGGAAGAGACGCTTGGGAATAAAGCTGGCAACTGGAATTTGGTTGTCCTGGAAGACATCGAAGCAGGGCAGCCTAGATCCTCCAGTTTGGTCTCTCTCCACTTCCCAAACCCAAAAGGAGATGGGCTGGCTTTCTTACGATTTGCTCAGCTCAGGCTAGAATCTTTACAAACACATATTAATGACACACCATTACTGGCTACATTTTCAATGAAGTTTAAATAGTCTGAGTTATGAAGATTAGCGAGAAATGCATGGATAATAAAGGTAAATGAGATTCATATTTAATTCCATAACTCTAAACGACTGGTTTGATTGTCTCATTCACTTGGCAAACAATTTCGCTTCTAAATGTTATTTCAGCCACAGATATAATTTCTTTAACACAGCAGAAAGGAGGAGATTAAAATATGAGAGAGAGGCAGCACTTGCCTTAGACTGATTAATAGGCTCTGGCTGGTCCCCTGCCGCCATGCTTTAAAGCATCAAGACAAGCTTTGCTATTCCGGTCTATATATAATGATACTTACTGGGTGCCAGGAAAACCTCTTTGATTAGTCATACTAAACCGCCACTTAGGTGGTGTGCATGCGATGAACCTACACTCTATTTCCTTAATAAAGTCATAAATTTGGGGGCTCTTAGAAACAACATTCTTTTCTTTAAGGAGGTAGGAGGGGTAAGTTCACTGAGCGTTCTCTCACCCTTAACCTGCCATTCTCTCCCTAGCCCATTGGCTGTATGGGCCAAATCATAGACCAATTGGAATAAAAAAAAAAAAATCTATGGAATTTCATCCGTAGGACCTGATGAGGCCAATGATTCAGACTAAATAAGCCACCTTTGCAATGATAGCAGAAAGGGACGTGAAGGGTAGAGGGGCTTCGACATTTATCATAAGTTTTACTTAAGTTTTGCTGACATCACAGACACAGGGACCATTCCTTATTGCTTAGAGTCAGAAAGCGTGATGATGGTTTTCTAGAAATACAAAATGGTACGAGCGCACTGAGGTCTAATTCCCACCTTAAGGGAACCTCTAAATAATCTCACTTGTATTACTGAGGAATGCTTTTCTAAGGACTCTAGGAAGAAAATGCCTTTCCAGTTAGCGTCTAATCCTCAAAGTAAAACAAGTGAGTGAGTTGGCTTTTTCAATCACTCCACCCCCTCTCCTGTTTCTCTCCACGAAATGTTCCCATCAAGAGTATCTTTTCCTCCCATTTGGCATCTCTGAGAACAAAACCTCAGCTCTGAGTAATCATGACGTGCAAATAGAGCTTTGAACTCACTATGAGTATGGGAAACCGGGAGAACTATAAAGTACTCCTCAACCCCATGGTCGAAAACGACAGCATTCTTTAAAACTCCGCATGAAATTCAATCTAATTCTTCCTTTCTCAGATTACAGGATCCTTGGTGTAAAATATTACATTTTTTAGCAAAAGTGCAGAGTCAATCTATCATAGTGCACCTCCAGGAGAGATTTATTACAGATCACTTTCTAAAAATGGTGTGTTCACTCTGCATATGTAGGCCATATTCATCTTATTATTATCCAGTTGAAAAATCCCCACTGTATGCAACGCCTGAGAAATAAGAGTGGGCAAGCCTACAGAATATGACACTTATGCTAATCTGTGCCCTGCTGTGGAAAAACATACACAAGGATTCCATTACCGCGTTCATTAGGCTGCAGCACACTCCATCCTGAATGGGGATTATGAACCACAATAGACCAAAAGCAGTTGATTGAGCCCACTTAGCCAAATCGCTCTGACATTGGCCAAATACGTTGGCACCGTGAAGAGCATCAGCTCAGACTTTGCAGAGGATGTTACTTGTTGAAAGTTTGTTCTTCCCTGAGACTGTCACATAAGTCAGCTCGTGGCATATGCCGTTAGCTCAGATGGTGAAAGCCGGAACCTGCATTATATTCATGATTGGAATCTGGAAGAACTATTTGAGAGGTAAAACCCAACTCTGTCCGTGCACCTGTTGTGTGGGGCCTCTTACCCTCCCCATCCACACCTCTTTCCTGATTATATTCAGAGCATGAGTTGTGTGCTGATAAAATTGTGGAGCTAGCAAAGAAATTAGAGTCAGATGGAAATGCCAGTTCAGTGATCAGCTTGCCCCAGTCTCCTCTCTCTGGTTTTCTGGGCTACTGGACGCAGTTGCTGCCTATGAGCCCCGATCTTTCTGCAGGGGCAGAAATATTTGTCACTGGTGAGCTAAAAATATTTTAAAATATTGTCAGAAATAATCAAGAAAGGAAGACAAGTTACTGCTCAGGAGATGTTATGGAATCTGGCTATGTAAGCAGAGGAAAAAGATTTAAATCAAGTCCATGTATGTCATTAAGAAGATAATAATAAAAACCTTCTGTGTGAAACAGGCTTTCAGCCTTGGGTTGAAACTTTTATCTAGGTTTTTCTTTTTCAGTTCGGGACTTTACCAGGAAGTTGTTAAGAGTAGTTGTACCCAACACCTTGATTTATATCATTGATGTGTTTCTGAAAAGCTACAGAAAAATCAAAGTTTGTTTTTGTTTTTGAATCTCCTATGTGCTCCAGGGAGGTTCTTTTGGCCAAAGTAACTCAGCCCTGAATCCTTACTTGTGTGTAAAGGGAAGGATATAATCTTATGCTTGAAAATGCAAATAATAACTGCTGAGTTTATTATCTGTCTGCTATGTTCCAAGTTTACCTTACTGGGCTTTCCACAAGTGGAACTGTTGAACTGAAATGACCACGGCTTTTTCCCCCCCTCTTGAGAAAGTGGAAATGTGGAAGGATGGCGAGCCTCATTTTTCTTCGCATGCTTAGGGTTGCGTCATATGTTTTGGAAAGGCATAACTAACCTCTTGAGCTTTCTAATCACAGACCCCAACAATACCCTCTTATGATGCCCATAAATCCAGGGGAGGACATATGGATGGTACCTGGGCACCCTGCCTGCTTCCACAGCAGAGCGGGGCCATCCCTGAGAAGCCGCGGCTGCCGCTGTGCTCCTGATGCTGTTACCATTTTGGAAGTCTGTCCCGCACTTGACCCCTCCAGCAGCTCTCAGACAGAACCAGACACATGTGGACAGTGGAAAAGAAGAACTCCGGGAGAGGTTCTGGCATTTTCCTCTTCCACGGGATGCAGTTCCGCAGCCCCGCTTTTCTAGACCATCTTCTTCATGGAGTCCTGCCCTGCATCTTCCTGCTCCCTGAGATACCGGGACGCATCAAACAGGTTGAAGGAGGCTGTTTGCTTGCCAGGGGAGCATGGCCCTTTGCACTGCGATTGTAATACAATCTTTCCTCTCTGGGGCTGCGAATGCTACAGTGCAAAACCGTGTTTGAAAACCTCTTTTATCATTCATCGTCTCCAGACTGAAATCATTTTTGACAACCTCTGCAGAAAACAAGCAGCTTTCTGGCTACTGGCGAGTCGATTAAAGGGAGGAAACACATGTTCACCGTCAGACGAAGCCCCTGGAGAAAGCATTGACAACCTTTTAACCCGCTTTCCCAGGGAAAGGGCCCAAATGTTTCTCTGGAACAAAATCACCACATTGCATTAAGCATCTTTTCATTTCATGTATCTTTTAATTTCTTCCTAAAATGAGACACGTAAAAATAATAATCCCCAGCACCTCCATTTTTATTTTGGATGTGAACACAGCTGTTTTATACCCTCCCCGGGAAGACAGGGAAAAGAGTATCATTAACGAAGGTCTTTTATGAACTAACCCCTCTCTTTTATTTTTTTTCACTGTCTGACCACAGTTTAAATACCAGCACACTGACAAGTTCACTCACCTCATATAGTGACTCCTCAAAACCAGCCAAGAAGCCACAGGAGTGAGATTTTCTGAACAGTAGGAAGGCCTGACTAGACGAAATTATTAACAAACTGAGAATAAGACTGGACCATGGAAACATTTGTGCATTTCAAGATCCTGATCCAGAGATACCCATCCATTACTTCTGCATATGTTGTCAAGCAGAGTTATTTCCATAGGACGGAATGAGAAGCAACCAGAGCGAGAGATGGAAGGTTCCGTACACAGTTGAACACAAGTGCTAGGTATGTGGGTTTGCTTCTAAAAAAAAAAAAAAAAAAAAAAGTAATAGCTGTTTTAAAATGCCAGCCCTGTAAGTCCTGTAATCATCACAATTACAAAAGTCTCTAGCACTCAGTTCCTTAACCTATAACCTTAGTATTTTTTTACCCCAGTATCACTGGTCTGGGTGGTTTGGTCTATTATGAGAAAATGATCTCCCTCACCCCTTCCCTCCTCAAAATTGCATATTTGCTTTTACAGCCAAAAGGCAGGGTGGGAGGTGGGGGTTAGGGGGACCAGCTTTAAAGTTGCTGCCTGGGAGGTTGGCTGGGAGAGGAGGCCACGTGGGAACTGCCAGGAGCATGGAGGTGTCTCAGATGAAAGACAGAGAGGGGCAGCTCTACCCATGTGAACTGACACATGCGCCTCGTCTCTGCCATATTTTACCAGACCTCTTTGGTTTTGTTGTTGTTGTTATTAACTGCTTTCAAATTGATTTGTATTTATTTAATTATTTTTAAAATTAAGGTGAAATTTGAATAATATAAAATGAATATTTCAGAGTGAACAACTTAATGACATTTAGTACAATTCACAATGTTGGGTAACAGCCACCTCTATCTAGTTCCAACATTTTCATCACCCCCCCCCCCCAAAAATTTTGTATTCATTACACAGTTAATCCCCATTTCTCCCATCTCTCAGCCCCTGGCAACCACCAATTCACTTTCTATTTCTATGAATTTACCTGTTCTGGATATTTTTCTATGAATAGAATCATACAACATGTAACTCTTTGTGTCCAGCTTCTTTCACTTAGTGTGATATTTTTGAGGTTCATTCACATTGTAGCTTTCATAAGTTACATAAGCTTCATCGTTTTTATAGCTGAATTAATATTCCATTTTATGTATATACAATAATTTGTTTATCCCTTCATACGTTAATGAACATTTGGGCTGGCTACTGTGAATAGTGTTGCTATGAATTTTCATGTACATATATTTGAGAACAAATTGAAAATAGGTGTCTTCAATGCTTTGGGGGAGATACCTAGGAGTAGAATCTCTAGGTCATATGGTAATTCTATGTCTCAGTTTGTGAGGAACTGCCAAACTGTTTTCTACAGTGGCTGAGCCATTTTATATTCCCACCAGCAATGCACAGTTTCCTAGAGGACACGAAGCGGTATCTTGCCGTGGTTTTGATTTACATTTTCCTAATGACTAATGATGGTGAGCATCTTTTCATGTGCCTGTTGGCCACTTGTATATTTTCTTTGGAGAAATGTCTATTCAAGTGCTTTGCCCATTTACAAATCATTTGTCTTTCTGTTGTTGAGTTATGAGAGTTACTTATATTTTCTGGATACTAGGACTCTTATCAGATACATGATTTGTACATATTTTCTTCCATATTGCAGGTTGTCTTTTCACTTTCTTGATAATGTCCATTGATGCATAAAATTATTAATTTTGAGTAAGTCCAACTTAACTATTTTTATTCCTGCTTTGGAGGTGTCATACCTAAGAATACATTGCCATAGTCAAGGTTTTGAAATTTTATCCCTATAGTTTATTCTAAGAGTTTGATCATTTTAGCTCTTCTATTTAGATCTTTGATCCATTTTGAATTAAGTTCTGTATATGGTGTGAGGTGGGGGTCCACCTTCATTCTATTGCATGTGGATATCTAGCTGTCCCAGCACACTTTGTAGAAAATTCTATTGTTTCCCTATTGAATGGTTTTGGCACTCTTGTTGAAAAGCAATTGACCATAGATGTACAGAGTCTCAATTCTATTCCATTGGTCTATATGTCTATCCTTATGCCAGTACCATACTTTTTTGATCACTGTAGCTTTGTAATAAGTTTTGAAATTCAGAAATGTGAGTCCTCCAACTTTCTATTAACTTTCTTGTTGAGTGTATCATAATGAGCCTATAATTCAGGCCCAGATCTTTCACTCCTTCTCTGCTTCCCTTCCCTTTCAGTTTTAGACCTGAAACTCAAATACATCTCCAAACACATTATCTTTAGCATATCATTAAAAAAAAATCCTTGACCCTTTAAAATCTTACAACCAACCAGCAGTTCTTCATTAGAGATTCTTTCTGTGTTCTCATCATTCTAAAACGTTATTTGCCAAGAAGTGACTTCAAGAGCAGTTGACTTTCTGTTACTTGATAAGTGTGTGCCCTAATTTTTTTCTAACATTACTCTTGAATTGTTTCCCTGAATGTCTTCAAAGACACATTACTGGTGTTGGTCACTAGGAACCTGTATATATACTGATGGCTGTTTGGAGAATGAACTATGTTGTAATATTTCTACTATAATATTACCTTCTGCTCTCCCTTCTGTCAGACAAATTGGGTATATCCCAGTTTCTAAGCTGAGCTTAGTAAAAGGTTCCTGGCTATATATCACACCAAGTCCTGTAAATATGTGACATGCGTACACCTCTGTGTTCTGGGTCTCCACTTGACTTTGTATGGACAGACCTGAAGGGGGTCTTGTCTTTATTTCTGTCAGGTCATTTGTGTCTCCAGAATTTACATACTCCTCCACCTAGAAAGGCACTGAGGGGCAACGTTTTATCTTGCATACATTGATGATGACTGAAATTACTCATAAAAGGTAAACCTCTTCCATAGTGAAAAATCGCGTTAAATAAAGGCTTAAAACACTGCTTGAGAGAAGTAGCATATTGGTTTGAGGGAAAAACAGAATAACTTTGACCACATAGAATACTCTAAGCAGAAGTAACATTATATCATCCAATCCCTGGTTTCACCCAAGGAAATGGGGACCAGAAAACTGGAGTATTCTGTGCCCTCCATAACTGTGTTAGTTGGTGAACATACAATGTTTTCGATGAGAGACAGATCAAAGAGAAAGTCAGTTCAGAGGGAGCACCCAAGAATTCAAATCCCTGCAGTGAAATGACTGGGTTAAACCTTAGCAGAGGTTAGCTTGGCAAATGAAGAAGAGATGGCCCACTGCAAGAGATGGCCTACAGGGCCAGTACACTGGAGGATTTGGACCCAATTCCAAACTCGGTGATGCTGAGTGAGGTCTGGTGGCTGGAGCTTCTCTTGATTCTTTTTAGAAAAACCACCTAGTAAGTGAAATTTGATAAAGTGGCAAAGGTTGGAAGAGAGGCCAAAGTGATGGGAAAGGCCTTTATGAGGGTATGCTTGGACTTTGGGTGAACTTATTTTTTTCTCCCTAGCTTTTTGAAAAATAAAATGTCATTTTTATGATAACATAACAATGGCTATTGGCTAAGTATTTACTATATGCTAAAAACTGTGCTTGGTTCCTGAAAACTACTATAAAAACTATGACGATATATTAATCCCCATGCTACAGATGAGGCAACTAAGGTAGAGATTAGGACAGTTGTCCAAGAAAACACAGCTTATAAGTGGTAAAGCCATCTTTGGGGACTAATATAAGTAATATATGCTCATGGTAGAAAAAATGGAAAATGGAGAAAAAGTATAAAGATGGAAATAAAAATCAACCATAATGTCACCATTCATAAATAACCCAAATTATCTCTTTTGACCAAAATGGGTTTGCATTGAGCTCCAGAGTGTCTAAGCTGTAGATAAGATCTGTGTGCAGCAGTCTCATGGTTATGCCTGGGAGTCTGTGCTATTTTGTTTCTTCTTTTCTGTTCTCAATTTTTCCTTTTCCTTCTGCCTTTCTTACCCTTCAGTCCCAGTTGTTCTCTTTATAGTACCTCCTTAACGCGGAGGCTGAAAGGAGGGTTCCCAGAGGATGGCAGGGAAGGCACTGAGCTTCTCCCTGCCTTTGCTGTACTCCAGGGTGCTTCAGAAATTCCTTCCCACCCTTGCAGTAGTCTGTCCCCAAGCTCCCTGGCCCTGGTTGGCCCTTCGATAAATGATGTGTAGGCTGTAAAAGATTAACTGACAGGGCTGGGCATGCATGTTTACAAGCAACAGACGGTGGAAGTAAACACAGCCAAACCATCTTTCATCCATAACACACAGTATTGATTCTTCTCTAGTTAAAACAGTCACAACAGTCCTTGTTGTCATGCCCTTGTTTCTCATCTTTCATATTTTAAATAGGAACCAGCTTGCCTGGTAAGAACCCAGCCATTCTCTTTCATCCCTGTCCCTTCCTCCCAGTTGAAAGATGTCACTTCTCAGGGCTCTTTTGGAGTCTTTGGCACTTTTCTGATGGGAAGATCTCCACTCTTGTCAATCTCCATTAAATCTTCAGGCTGCAGGCTTCCTTAGCCAAGCAAAGGGTGACTCATGGGCCCTGGCACTGACCCTCATCACAGTCACCATAACTGGGAGCTTGAGGCGTCCGTTCCTGTTATTCCTCCTTGTTGACTGTCATTTGAGTTAACAGCCGGACTTAACGATCTGGGAGATTTCTTCATCAGCACGAGTGCCACAGGCTCTGCCTTGTCATCCCCTTGTCCCCTGGTGGCCAAGAGAGAGCCAGCGGTCATGGGGGGAGGAGGGCAGAGTTTCTGTCCCAGGTTGGGAGCAGGAGTGGAACGCTTGGTGTCCAGCTCCTTTGGGGAATAAATGGTCCTGGGTGGAGACCCAGGAAAGGCATCTGCACCCAGATCTTTTTAGGAGACTGGAAACGATGGGCAAAAATGTGAAAAAGAAATGAGTTTCCTGTTTGATGCATAAGCAAATAGGGAGAGTCCCTGAGGAATGGGGTTATCTGCTTATGAAGGCTTCTTGGTGGTTTGGCAGGCTGGAAAGTACATTAGGAACAGAGTCATGGCATCCCTGCCACTAACTGGCTTTGTGGCCTTAAACAAACACTGAACACTTCTGGCTTTCAGTTTTCTCTTCTGTGAGAGGAAAAGATACCACCTGTGAGCAGTTTTAGCATTCCATGGAGTCCCTGGAGGATGGAGGAAAGGAAGGGAGGAGATAGAGGGCTCTGGATGCCATAATCCTCTAAACTGCAACCATTTTATGTATAATTTCTAGGCCCTGGGGATATATTGGTGAATTAAGAGAGATAAAATCCGTAACTTTAAGGAGTTTAGGTTAACATCTTAGTGAGATGTACATAAACAAACAAATGTATAATGTAATGTCAAGAAGTAGCAAGTGAAATGCAGAAAGAGAGAACTGTTTCTAAGATTGACTGCCCCTAAGAGTTGGGTATTTGGAGCCATCTCTGGGGCATGTAGAGCTCAGAGCAAATCGTATTATGTGTCCCCCTATTTCCACACCTTCCACCCAGCAGACATTTTGATAAATCAAAGAGAGACTTGAGAGCAAAACGGTAGCATATAATGATCATACAGGCTGAGCACATATGATTATAAGTGTGCAACTGATCCATCTATTTTTCCTGGGGACCAGAACAAGTGGAGATCAGTGATTTCAGACTGAAAGTATAGGAGCTTCACCGGTCTGCCTATAGATAGCTCCACTTTTTGCTAAGGACTGCCTTTCTGAGCCACTGACTTATATAAGGTCCCCAACGCTTGGCACCTGAGGCAACTACCCATATTCCATGACTGTTTATCATTGGGGTTAGATTAACAAGTTTTGATAGCTCAGGTCAAATCCATAAATTTGAGTAGAAATAGCCATGTGTATTATTATCAGGAGGCAAAATATGTTGACGATTGGAAGTGCCTTTAATTCGTGTCTCCCAATCTTCATTTTATAGCTAAAGACATCGAAGGGCACTGAAGTTGGAGGAACAAAGCCTAGATCACACAGTCGCTTGGCTCTGTTGGAGCTGAGTGACTCCAGGCCTGGGCTGCTGAGATTATGGGCACCACTCAGCTGTGGTCCTGGCTATTGGCTTATATAGCAGTTACACAAATAGTTAGAATCAAAGTGTTTTCCTAGGTGGCTGGTCTGCTAAATTATCCAACAAGAATCAGTAGTTATTCACCCAGGCTTGCATCTCTAATACTCCCCTAATTTAATTCTCTTCTGGTTATTCTCACCAGGGCTATTTGTTCCTCTTTACGATAGAATCTAAATTATGCATTCAGTCCCAGCTCATGAGTAGAACGGGGATCTGAGGCATCGAAGAATAACATGGCACTCACCTGCTACAATTGGACTATAAAGATTTTCCATTTAAATGATGCAGAAAGTAAAAAAAAAAAAAAAAGCCTCTGGATGAATCAGACACAACAGGCAGCCATGATTTCCACCTCTTCAGTTTACGGAGTTGAACCCTTTAAATATGCAAAACAAGCCCTATTGAGATTATCTGTGCTTCGAAGGCTCCTAATTTTCTCTCTAACTGAAAAAAGAGATATGGATCTGCAGGAGGAAAACGAAGGTCTACTGTAAGGGATTATATGGACTGCTGAGTTTAAATTCAGAAAACAATCCCTTGTATGTAGATGATGCTTTATGGTTTAGAGAACACTTTCACGTGGTCTCTTCAGTCCTCAGAATAGCCTGAGAATATTTCTAGGGTTATCAGTGGCACAGAGAAGTGCCAGAAACATTTTTCAGAGATACAAGAGGCACACAGCAGAGGTTGAAGCCTAGAATTACAAGATTTTCACTTTTAGAGAAAAGGCCTCAGAAACTGTTTAGTTAAACAACCCTCAAACCCATCAGCACCAGTAATTGTTTTACGATATCTCTGAGAACTTTGGCTATCTAGTCTGTACCTGAGTGTCTTGGATATGGTTTTTCAGAATCCCACAGAGCAGTTCATTCCATTCAAAACAGTAGTTCAAGTTATTAGACTGGAAAAAAAATTTGAGCTCAAATCTTTCTCTTTGTGGCTTTTACTCACTGGTCCTGACTAGGGTATCAGGTGTCATGCAGGTTAGGAATACTAGCTACCATGTAGAAAGGGCCAAGTATCTAATACAATACTTCACTCCCTATGAACCCTCTCAAGATGAGTATTAATTTCCATTTTTTCCCCTTTTTTATTGAAGTATAGTTGATTTACAATGCCGTGTTAGTTTCTGATGTACAGCAAAGTATTATATCTATATCTATACTTTTTTCATATTCTTTTCCATCATGGTTTATTACAGGATATTGAATACAGTTCCCTGCACTATACAGTAGGACCTTGTTGTTTCTCTATTTTATATGTAATAGTTTGTATCTGCTAATCCCATACTCCTAATTTATCCCTCCTTCACTCCCCCTTTCCTCTTTAGTAATCATAAGTTTGTTTTCTATGTCTGTGAGTCTGTTTCTGTTAGGTAAATAAGTACATTTGTATCATATTTTAGATTCAACATATAAGTGATACCATATGATATTTGTCTTTCTCTGACTCACTTCACTTAGTATGATAATCTCTAGTTCCATCCATGTTGCTGCAAATGGCATTATTTTATTCTTTTTTATGACTGAGTAGTATTGCATTGTATATATGTACCACATCTTTACCATTCATCTGTTGATGCACATTTAGGTTGCACATTTCCACATCTTGGCTAAGAAACAGATGACCAGAGACATTAAATTCAGTGTGAAAAGACACGTAATTAGTGGCAAAACTAGCATTTGAACCCAGGTCTGTCTTGCTGTACCAGAACACATTGCCCAAGGGAAGGCTAATCCTTTTCTACAACATTGCTTCCCAATATCTGAAGATGATTTAGGAAATCCTGTCAACATCTCTATGTCATGTTAGATAGAGTACCCTTTTGTTCGGGGTACTTTTTTTGGGTGGGGAATCAGGAAAATGCACACATGCATCTAGCTATAAAATCTACATCCTAGTTCAGGTTAGTGTATTCCAGCTTAAGAACCCATGACTCCTCCTCCAATCATTCTCCAGCAATGTGAGTTTCCATTCACTCATTGCTGTCACGGTCATGGTACTCTGGAGCTGTCCTAGTTTGTCAATGCCCCTCATTTTATGTGGTGCCCAGGACTGAGCACACTGCTCTGGGGTACCAGTACAACCCACTGGTTGGGAAGGAATTCCAAATCAGCACCACTCCTGCTCTATCCTGCACACTCTGCTGTCATGAATTCCCCAAAGCTCAACAACGTGACCACGGTCACCTGTAATTCGTGGTTCCCTGTAAGAGTATGCCTTTTGATTCCAGCTTCAGGGCTTTTTTGTCTCAGGAGATGAAGTTCACACCTGGGGCATGAAGATCCTTCTCAAGTCATATCCAAAGCTGTGTAGAAAATGTCTTTGAACACAGTAGAAATTGTTTTGCTTTATGCTATTCCCTGATAGTGCAGGAGACAGATGCCTGTAGTAAACAAGCCCCCATGGAATCTCTGCTCAGCAAGGATGTCCACTAGGTATGGGAGCATGTTTCCACTTAGTCTCACTCTCTCGGTTCCTCCAAGAAAGACCTTGCAGGCTCTCTGTTCCTTTTCACACCACACACAGGGTAGCCTCGAAAAGGCAGTAGCATGACCTCTTCACATATATTAATTATTTGTTTTTTGCTTTCCATAAAAACGAACCCAAATTTTTGCAATAAATTCAAAAGGCTGGGATGCTACCTCTGGTGGCCAAATTTTCTTGGGTTGGCTGGTGTCTCACCTTTAGAAACACCCTGTTGAGATGGTTTTGCTCACCTCCGTGCTTCGTACCTGGATAGGGGAGAAGAAAGGAGAACAGCAAGGAGATGGAGGCCGAGTTAAGTAGACAGATAAAATGATGCCGTTGGGTCTCATTCAGGAACTCAGTTGATGCAGATGTCACTCCCTCTTCCTTGAAACTTTCTTTGCTTGGTTTCCAATACAACACTTTCTTGGTTTTCCCTCTACCTTTCTCAATTTCCGTTGTTAGTTTCTCCTGTTACCCCCGACCTCTTACCGGTGGAGCACCCCAGGGTTTAGTCCGTGGTCCTTGCCTCTCCCTATACTCCCTTCCTTAGGGATTTCTTCTAGTTTCATGGTTTTAAACACTATGTCTGTGCTGGTGACTCCCCCCTAATTATAACTTCATTCCAGACCTCTCTCTTAAACTCCAGACATGTATATCCAGCTCCCTACTTAACATTTCCTCTGGGATGTCCAATAAATACCTCTGTCCAAAACTGAACTCCTGATCTTACCCTAAAACATGCACCACTCGTAGCCTTCCCCATCTCCATTGATCTTTCAGCTTCCCAGGTCACAAAACCTTGAAGTCATTGTTTACTTCTCTTCTCTCCAAGCCAACATGAAATCTATGAGCAAATCCTTCCATGTGTATCTAGAATCTGACCCCTCCTCCACATCTGGTTCTATGTCACCATCATTTCTCGCTGGGAATATTTCAATACACACCCAGCCACTTTGCCTGCTCCTACATGGGTCTCCCTAATCTGCTTTTAACACAGCAGCCAGTATGGTCTTCTTGAAATATTAAATCAGATCATGTCACTTCTGCTCAAAACTAGTAAAAGTCAAAGTCCTTCCATTAATTTATGTGATTTGGCCCTGAATTACCTACCTTCTTGCTTCCTCTCCAGCTTCTTTTCTCTCACTCATTCTCCTCCAGGCATACTTACCTCCTAACTAACTCTCCCTCAGCATCTTCAAGTATTTGCTCCAGTGTCACCTTGTCACTGAAGCCGACCACTCCTCCAAGCAGTGCACACACATCCCGCACTCCGATCTCCTCACTTGACTCTATTCTCTTTTCTTTGTTATTTCCAATACGCCTAACAATTGCTTATCTATTATGTTTACTGCTTGTCGCCTGTCTTTCTCCACCAGAATGTAAACTCCACAAGGGCCAGGATGTTCATCTGATTAATTCATTTATGTATCTTGGCAACGAGAACAGAGCCTGGTCCAGAGGAGACAATCAATAAATACCTGTTGAATAAAGCAATTAATGAATAAATGAACAAAGATTTTGTGAACCAAAAGCAAGAGGGTCCGATTTTGCTGTTGCTATATATGATCATTAATAACTGCAATGAAATATCTGGATAAAAAGTAGATGTATTCTTATTACAGTGCTGTTTATTATGTATTGCTTAACCATTCCATGCTTCTCCAACCGGGGTTCAGGTGTCCTCAGGTGAATATGGCAGTGTGCTTGGGACACTAAAAACCTAATATAAGTATGGCACATCTCCCTTTGGTTTCTCATTTTCTCAAGTTTTGGGTAAAAATATTTCTTTCCTATAAGTACACACATAAAAAAATAGAATACAAACTTTGCATGAATCCTAAAGAGGAAATCCAAGATTTCATAGAAATAGCTCTGCTCTAGAGTCCTCCATCACATGTTTGCTTTCCTCTGCCCTAAATGGTAGTTTATGGAAAATGCTGAATCATATTTTAATATTAAGCCCAAATCTCAACTGAGAAGTTTTCCCCATGAAGGCATTTACTTCGCAAAGCATCTTATTCTCATTCCTATGGATCACGAAGCCTCCTATCAACACCATTATCTTAATATCCTCTTGGGACCATTCCTGCTATAGGAAACCAAGGCTACACCAAGGGCTGAACACCATCCAGCAACTCAGTGAAGGAGAAAACAAGCTACTCTACTGCAGTTGACCAAATGTTAAGTATTCTGAGTCTCATACAGAATTCATGTCTGATTCTTTAAACTCTTTCCCATCTGAAAAAAATTAGAGGTCTTTTATTTTTTCATTAATTTATTTTTATACGAGTTTTAAAGGCTATACTCCATTTACAATTATTACCAAAAATTGGCTATATTCCTCGTGTTGTACCATACATCCCTGTGACCTATCTTACACCCAATAGTACCTCTCAGTCCTCCATATTGTCCCCCCCTGCCCTCCCCACTGATAACTGCTAGTTTGTTCTATCTGTGACTCTTCTTCAAACTAGTTATATTCACTAGTTTGTTGTACTTTTTAGATTCCACATATAAGTGATATCATACAGTATTTGTCTTTCTCTGTCTGACTTATTTGACTTAGCTTAATGCCCTCCAAGTCCATCCATGTTGGTGCAAATGGCAAAATTTCATTCTTTTGTATGGCTGAATAGCCCATCTGAGTAGTACTCCATCATATGTATACACCACATCTGCTTTATCCATTCATCTGTTGATGGACACTTAGGCTGCTTCCATGTCTTGGCAATTGTAAATAATGCTGCTAGGAACATTGGGGTGCATGTACCTTTTTGAATTAGTGTTTTTGTTTTTGGTTTTTTTTTTGGATATAGTCCCAGGAGTGGAATTGCTGGATCACATGGTAGTTTTATTTTTAGTTTTTTAAGAAGCCTCCACACTGTTTTCTGTAGTGGTTACACCAAGTAGTGAACTACACTGGTAGTTCTATTTTTTGAAACACCTTTTAAATCTCTATCACATAAAGAAGCCACACAAATTGTGAATTAAAGCAAAGGTTTTTGAAGGTGGTGAACTTGGTTGCAGGTGTAGGTGCAGTGAAACAGTCATTTTCATACACTGCTTTTTTTTTTTAACATCTTTATTGGAGTATAATTGCTTTACAATGGTGTGTTAGTTTCTGCTGTATAACAAAGTGAATCAGCTATACATATACATACATCACCATATCTCCTCCCTCTTGCATCTCCCTCCCACCCTGCCTATCCCACCCCTCTAGGTGGCCACAAAGCACCGAGCTGATCTCCCTGTGCTAGGCAGCTGCTTCCCACTAGCTATCTGTTTTACATTTGGTAGTGTATACATGTCCATGCCACTCTCTCACTTCGTCCCAGCTTCAAACACTGCTAGTTGATGTTCCTACAGTTTCTTTTTGTTGCAAAACAACCATCCCATGACAATCATTTTATCATCTCTTGGGGTTTCTGTGGGTCACAGATTTGGGCAGGATACAGCAGGAACACTTTGAACAAGGTTGAAGTCTGGAATCATCTGGACATCTCCACTCATACATCTGGTGGTCAACACTGTTTGTCGGCCTGGACCTTAGCTGGGTTGTGGCCTCTCCATCGTGGGTTCTTGTGTGGCCTCACTGCTGTGGAGACGGCATTTTCTTTTAAACTCTTTAGTTTTGAGTGAGAAAAATCTCAAGTGTACATATGTGTGAGGTTTTAACAAAGTGAACACAGTGATGTAACTAGATATATCACTGTGTATCATGTTCAAGATCAAGATCAAGATACAGAACATTAACAGCAAACAAAGAAGCCCCCCTTGTGCCTTAATTCCAGTCATAACCCCCAAAGGTAGCCACTCTAATGATGTCTAACACCATAATTTAATTTTGCCTTTTTTGAATTTTATATAAAAAAGATATATGCACATGATGCTTTAGTGTCTGGCTTCTTTAAACTTGTGTCTATTGCTGTGACATGTGGCAGAAATGTATTCTTTTTTACAACCGTTTAGTATTCTGTTATATAAGTATACCATAACTTGTTTTTTTTTTTTTCATTTTAAGACACTGAGGTCTACTTTGATTGTTTTCAGCAATGTTTATAGCTTTCAAAGTAAATAGCTTACACACACCATTTGTTAAATTTATTCCTGAATAATTTCATACGTTTTGTAAAACTCAGTTGGCTACGGCATTGTACTTTAAAAGTACATTGTACTTTCATTTTCTACATATTTGCTGCCAATAAATCAAATACAATTGATTTTCACATATTGCCCTTGTATCTTGTGGCATTGCTGAATTCTCTTAGTTTTATAAGATTTTTGAAATTCCTTTTGATTTTCTTCCATAAAAATAATTTTGTAATCTATGAAAAAGATAGTTTTACTTTTTTCTTAATTTTAATGTGTTTTATATTTATTTATTTATTTATTTGCCGTGGTGAGAACAGACCTTCTTTTTCTCTCTCTTATGGAAAATGTATTTAATGTTTTACCAATAATTATGATGCTAGCTGTAGGTTGGTTTTTAAATATGTGTATGTATGTATGTACACACACACCCCCCCACACACACCCACACACCCACACACCCCACACAGAGTCTTTATCATATTGAGGAAGTTTCCTTCTAGTCCTTGTTTTCGAGAGTTATTATAATGGATGGGCATTGAATCTTGTCAAAAACTTTTTCTACATCTATTGAGATTAACATATGTTTTTCTACTTTACGCTATTAATATGGTCAATTACACTGACTAAATTTTGAATGTTAGGCCAACCTTGCATTCCTGGTATAAACCCCATTTGGTCAGGATATATTATCCTTTTTATATATTATGGAATACATTTTGCTAATAGTTCAAAAATATTTTTTCATCTCTGTTCCTGAGAAATATTATCCTGCGATTTTTTTTTTTTTTGTAATGTTCTTATCATCCTTTGGTATCAGGTTTATGCTGGGTTCATAAAATAAATTTGGAATTGTTCTCCCCCCTTCATTTTTTGAAAAGTTTAGGGAGTTTCGTATTATTTCTTATTTACATGTTTGATTGTACTTAGTAATTAAGCCATCTTGGCCTGGTGTTTTCTCTGTAGAAAGGTTTTTAATTTCAAATGCAATTTCTTTAATGGAAATGGGACAAATCAAATTTGAGCCAGTTTTCATAAACTGTATTTTTAAGAAATTTGGCCATGTCATCTAAGTTGGCTCTATTCATTGGCAAACATTTTTCATAATATTTCCTAATTATTTCTTTAATGTCTGTAAGATCTGTGGCAATGTTCCTTTTGTCATTCTTGAGATCGGTAATTTGTTTTCTCTATTTTTTATTTTATTCTACTTATTTTATTTTACTTTTGACTAGTTATATATCAACTTTGTTGATCCTTTAAGAATCTAAATTTTGACTTTGTTGATTTTTGCCATTATTTGTCTGCTTTCTATGTCATTAATTTCTCCTTTTATCTATTTAATATCTCTTTTAAAATACTTTTTGGTTTAATATGCTCTTCTTCTTACATGAGAAGCTTAGATCATTGATATGAAAGTTATTTTTCTTTTCTAATATAAGCATTTAAAGCTATAACTTTCCCTCAGTATTCCTCCAGACATTAATGTGTTCAATTGCTATTATTCAGATTAAAATATGTTATAATTTTTCCTATGGTTTCCTTTTTGGTCTATGGTTTATCTAGAAGTAAGTTTATTAATTTTCATATATGTGGGAGTATTTCAGATGTCTTATTTTTATCTACATCTAATTTAATTACATTGTAGTCACAGAACGTACTTCTTGTGATGTTAATTCTTTGAAATTTATAGAGACATTTTTTAGCCCAGCATGTGATCTGTTCTGTTGATGGCTCCATTTACACTTGGGAAGAATGTGGATTCTGCAATTATTGGTGGTAGTGTTCTATCAATATCAATTAGGTCAAATTGGTTCATAGTGTTGTACAGGTCTTCTATACCCTTAAAGATTATTTTTCTACCTATTCTATCAAATATTGATAGAGGAGTGTTAAAATCCCCAACTACAATTGTGGATTTACCTATTTGTCGCTTAAGGTCTGTCAATATTTGACTTTCACAGTTTGAAGCTTTATTAAAAGGGGCATGCTTGTCTATGGCTTCCTGATGAATTAACCCATTTATCATTATTAAATATACCTTTTTGTATTTGATAGTATTTCTTTTTCTGAAATCTACTTTGTCTGATATTGATATAGTCACCCCAGCTTTTTTGCGATTAGTATTTGCATGATAGATATTTCTTATCCTTTTACTTAAAATTTTTTGTATTGTTGTATTTGAAGTGCATTTCTTGCAGACAGCATAAAGTTGAGGTTCGCATTTTTATCCAGCTTAAAAATTTATACAGTAGACTCTTGAGCAACGCAGGGGTTAGGGGCGCCAACTCCCCATGCAATCAAAAATCTGTGTATTACTTTTCACTCACCAAAACTCAGCCTACTGTTTGTTTGTTTGCTTGTTTGTTGTTTTTGGCTGCACGGCATGCGGGATCTTTTTCCCTGACCAGTGATGAACCCATTCCCCCTGCAGTGGAAGCATGGAGTCTTAACCACTGGACCACCTGGGAAGTCCCTGGGCTCAGCCTACTGTTAACAGGAAGTCTTACTGATAACATAAACCGTCTATTAGCACATATTTTGTGTAAGTATTACATACTGCAATCTTACAATAAAGTAAGCTAGAGAAAAGAAAATATTAAGCAATCATAAGGAAGAGAAAAAACATTTACAGTACTGTACTGTATTTCTCAATACTGTAAGTTTACATCATCTGTTTACAAGATGAATTATCTTCAGTATCTATATCAATACTGTCTTACAGGATTCGAAACACAGTAGATGTTATATGTATTATTAACACTAGACATGAAAAATAAGAAACTGTGAAAAAGAAATTCATATCTTTTTACAGGTATAACAATTCATGCATTGATTACGAAGAAGCAACAATATGATTGCTTTATGGTAGCCTAGTGTAAGCAATATGATTGCCTCATGGTAGCCTAGGCTAACACTAATGAATGAATTGTTATAAAATTTTTATGGCATGTAGTATTACAGTCATATTCATAATAAAGTATCAGAAATATTGTTATATTTTTTAAAACCATTTGCCTGTGATGATAGGCTGATATGCAGTTTCTCCAATTACGAGAGAGGCATACTGTACGGTAATGTAATTCTTTGAAAACAAAGTTATAAAACAGTAAGAAAACTAACACATTATCAATTTTATATTTAATATCACTCACCTTATGCCTAGGTAAAGATAGGCTATCCATTTCAATACAAGTCTTGCACACGATGTTCTAACAATGAGTACTTAGGTGGTGATGATGATGACACAAAAGCATCTCATATAGTTCTTGCCATATAGTTATTAGATCTTCACATGAAGACACTCACACACACAACAGATAAGTTTGTTACTTGTATGGCATAATGATTATTTATTACTCATTAAGAGTCAGGGGATCATCATAAAGGTCTTCATCCTCGTCGTCCCGTTGAGTAGGCTGGGGAAGAGGAGGAAGAGGAGGGGTTGGTCTTGCTGTCTCAGGGGTGCCAGAGGTGGAGGAGGTGGAGGAGATGGAAGGGGAGGCAAGAGAGGCAGGCACACTCAGTGTTAATTTATGGAAATACATTGTAATTTCTGTCTGACTCTTTTGCTTTTTCAGTTCTCTAAAAATGTGTCTATATGATACCAATCCTTCTTCCACCATTTGCTTTAGTTTCATTGCCCGTATCATAGAAGTGTCCATGTCGTAAAAGCAGTCAAAAGCAATCTCGAATAAGACTCGTTCTGCCAGATTATCTAATGTCAACTTGTTTTCTGGCACTGCTTCTACGTCCTCTTCCTCATCGTCTGGCCCTGGTTTGGAAGCACTCTTCTCCACCAAGTCATGTTCTGTTAATTCCTCTGGTGTGGTGTCTGGTAGCTCTTAGATTTCTCCAAGATCCCTATCTTGAAACCCTTCACCCCCCCGCCCCCAAACCTTTTTTTTGCCATATCCACAGTCTCATGATTTCCTTGACTGGCTCTGTCGGAAATCCTGTGAAGTCATGCACAACATCTGGGCATGGTTTTCTCCAGCAAAAATTTATTGTTTGAGGCTTGATGGCTTACATGGCTTTTTATATAACAACCAACAGTGGTATCATCAATAATGTAATCCTTCCAGACTTTCATGACATTCTCTTTGTCGGGGTTCTCTTCCGTAGATTGACAATCCTTTCCACAGAGTGCTGTGTGTAATGAGCCTTCAAGGTCCTTATGACCCAGTGATCTAGAGGCTGAATTAAAGACTATTTTGGGGGAGCAAGTAGACCACTTTGATGCCTTTGGTGTTGAACTCATGGGGTTCTGGGTGGCCAGAGGTATTGTTCAATATCAAAAGAAATTTAAAAGGCTATCACTTACTGGCAAGGTACTTCCTGACTTCAGGGACAAAGCATCAATGCAACCAATCAAAAAAAAGGGTTTTCTTGTTGTCCAGGCCTTCTTGCTGTACAATCAAAGGACGGGCAGTTGGTGTTTGTCTTTTCCCTTCAAAGCTCAGGAGTTAGCAGCTTTATAGATAAGGGCAGTCCTGATCATAAACCTGACTGCATTTGCACAAAACCATAGAGTTAACCTATCCCTTCCTGTCTTAAATGCTGGTGCTCCCTTCTCTTCCTTACTAATAAATGTCCTTTGTGGCATTTTTTTTTCCAGAGTCGGGAATATTTTTTTTCTTGGCCACCCCATGCAGCTTCTGGGATCTTAGTTCCCAGACAGAGATCGAACCCAGGCCCAGTGAAAGCACAGTGTCCTACCGCTGGTCCACCAGGGAATTCCCCAGAGTAGGGCACATTTGTCTGCATTAAAAACCCATTCAGGCAAATATCCTTTCTCCTCAATGATTCTCTTAATTGTGTCTGGGAATTTGTCTGCTGTCTCTTGGTGAGCAGAAGCTACTTCTCCTGTTACCTTGACACGTTTTAAGTCAAACCTCTTTCTAAAATTATCAAACCATCCTTTGCTGGCATTAAATTCTCCAGCTTTAGATCCTTCACCTTCTTTTTGCTTTAAGTTGTCATATAATGACTTCACTTTTTCTTGAATCATATTAGAGTCTATAGGTATGCCTTTTTTATGGCAATTCTGCACCCACATAAAAGCTGCATTTTCATTATGAGATAAAAAGGTATTTTGTAAAAAGTGTAAGGTTTTTGAGCCTGCTAGCATAGCTGCAGCAACAGCTTCATGAATTTCCTTTGCTTTTTTTCACAGTGATCCTTAGGCTGGATTCATTTATCTTGAAATGGCGGGAAACTGCAGCCACAGACCTCAATCTATACGGTGCATATCAAGCAATGTAATTTTTCATGTAATATCATGACTTTTCTCTGCTTTTTGGGAGAACTTCCAGCATCACTAGTAGCACCTAGTATGGGTCCCATGGTGTTATTTCAAGGTTTATGGTATTGCACTAAACACGAAAAAAATACATGAGAACTGTGAGAGATCACCTTTTACTGTGAAAGGCAATTTACCGGAGAGACAAAATGCTCTCTCAGAGATGATTAGCATCACACATGTTTTAAGTATTAAGATTCTCAAAATACTTGAGGTCACCACAATAGCACCAGGAGGTGGCTATGGAATTATTGCAGTAGTACCATATATACTATAGTTAATTTTATGCAGTTATTATTTAATGACACTTCTTTATGTTTGTTTACATTTCTCTCAACTATGAATGGCACCATGTATGGTCTGTAAGTGTGTGCATAAGTTTTGATAAATTTTAACATTTTATAATAGACGTGTATATTTGATGGTAGTAAATGATAAACTACACTAGTATCTATGTATATTTTACAAATTCATGACATACCTTTTTCTTATTTTTTTTTTTTGTTGATATTTCTAGGCTACTCAGTTTGCAAGTTTTTTTCAAATTGTCACAAATCTCCAAAATATTTTCCAATATATTTATTTAAAATAAATCCACTTATAAGTGGACACATGCAGCTCAAACCCATGTTGTTCAAGGGCCAAATGTACTTATTAATGGCAATGTATATTTTATCTACATGTATTATAATTGTTCATATGTCTGAGTTTACCATCTTGCTGTTTTTATCTATTACTTCTATCTGTTCCTTATTCCTTTGTTCCTCCTTTTCTGTCTTCTTCCAGCTATACATCTTTGTTTCAGTTTTTTAAATGATTCCTCCAGAAATTAAATGTGTATTCTTAAGTTATCAGTCTACCTTGGATTAATATTATACTACTTCAAGTATAATATAATACCTTTGTATCAGTATACATTTATTTACCCCCCTCCCATTTTTTAAAATTTTATTTTATTTTATTTTTTTAAATTGTATTAAAAGGTTCTTTTGAGTTATCTATTTTGTACATATTAGTGTATATATGTCAATCCCAATCTCCCAGTTCATCCCACCACCACCCTCTCCTTCCCCCCTTTGTGTCCATACATTTGTTCTCTATATCTGTGTCTCTATTTCTGCCTTGCAAAGCAGTTCATCTCTACCATTTTTCTAGATTGCACATATATGCATTAATATGCTGTATTTGTTTTTCTCTTTCTGACTTACTTCACTCTGGATGACGGACTCTAGGTCCATCCACCTCACTACAAATAACTCAGTTGTGTTTCTTTTTATGGCTGAGTAATATTCCATTGTATATATGTGCCACATCTTCTTTATCCATTCATCTGTCAATGGACATTTAGGTTGCTTGCATGTCCTGGCTATTGTAAATAGAGCTGCAATGAACATTTTGGTACATGACTCTTTTTGAATTATGGTTTTCTCAGGGTATATGCCCAGCAGTGGGATTGCTGGGTCATACGGTAGCTCTATTTTTAGTTTTTTAAGGAACCTCCATACTGTTCTCCATAGTGGCTGTATCAATTTACATTCCCACCAACAGTGCAAGAGGGTTCCCTTTTCTCCACACCACAACAACCTTTTGTGTCCTTCTGACTCCTAACCAAAACAAAAAGTATTTGCATTTATTTTGGGGAAATATTTTATATGGATATAGGATTCTAGATTTTCAGTTATTTTCTTTGAGCACTTTGAAGATGTCATTCCATTATCATCTCTTTTTCCATATTTTCTGTTTCAAAGTCAGTCTTATGTCTTATTGTTGCCCCTTTGAAGATATGTCATTTTTTCCCTCCACTACAGCTGCTTTCCAGATTTTTCTTTCTGATTTTGATTTTCAGCAGTTCTACTAAGATAAGCCTAGGTATGGTGCTATTACAATAATCTTAGGTGAGGATTTGTGGTGGGCTTGCATTACCATTGAATTGCCATTGTAGCTTGTTCAAAAATTAATTGGCCACACACAAAAACAGACATATAGATCAATGGAACTGAATAAAGAGCCCAGAAATAAACCCACACAAGTGTGGTCAATTAATCTATGACAAAGGAGTCAAGAATGTACAATAGAGAAAAGACAGTCTCTTCAATAAGTGGTGTTGGGAAAACTGGACAGCTGCATGCAAAAGAATGAAACTGGACTACTTTCTCACATCATATACAAAAATAAACTCAAAACAGATTAAAGACCTAAATGTAAGACCTGAAACCTTAAAACTCCTAGAAGAAAACAGAGGCAGTGACCTCTTCGACATCGGTCTTAGCAATATGTTTTTGGATGTCTCCTCAGGCAAGGGAAACAAAAGCAAAAATAAACAAATGGAACCTAACCAAAGTTAAAAGCTTTTGCACAACAAAGGAAACTGTCAGCAAAACAAAAGGCAACCTATTGAATGGGAGAAGATATTTGCAAATGATATGTCCAATAAGGAGTTAATATCCAAAATATTTTAAAAACTCATACAACTCAATATCAAAAAACAATCTACCCAAACAATTAAAAAATGAGTAGAAGATCTGAATAGTCATTTTTACAAAGAAGACATACAGATGACCAATAAGAAAAGATGGTCAATATCACTAATTATCAGGGAAATGCAAATCAAAACCACAATAAGATACCACCTCACACCTGTCAGAATGGCTCTCATCAAGAAGCCTACAAATAACAAATGTTGGCGAGGATGTGGAGAAAAGGGAACCCCTATACATTTCTGGTAGGCATGCAAATAGGTACAGCCAGTATGGAACACAGTACAGAGGTTCTTCAGAATTTTTAAAATAGAACTACCATATGACCCAGCAATTCCACTCCTGGGTATTTATCCAAAGAAAATGAAAACACTAATTCAAAAAGGTATATGCACCCCAGTGTTCATGGCAGAATTATTTACAATAGCCAAGATACACACAGACACAGACACCCACACACACATACACACACAGAGGAATGTTACTCAGCCATAAAAAAGAATGAAATTTTGCCATTTGGAACAACATGGATGGACCTATTATGCTTAGTGAAATAAGTCAGAGAAAGACAACAATGGTACGTTTTCACTTATATGTGGAATCTAGAAAAACAAACTATTAACAAATAAATAAAACAGAACAGAAACAGACTCACAGACGCAGAGAACAAACTAGTGGTTGCCAGAGGGGAGAGGGGTAGGGGTAAGGGTAGGGGTAGGGGCAAAATAGGTGAAGGGGATTAAGAGGTACAAACTACTAGGTATAAAAAAAAAAGTGAGAAGGATGTAAAGTACTTCACTGGGAATATATGCCATGTTTTTTAATAACTTTGTATTGAGTATAATCTACAAAAATATCAAATTACTATGTTGTATACCTGAAACTAATATAATATTGAAAGTCAACTATACTTCAATAAAATAATTAAGCAAAAATAAAAAAATTAATTGGCCTTAGATGTGAGGATATATTTCAGGATTCTTGATTCTATTCCATTAATCTATGTGTCCAGGCTTTCACCAATACAACTCTGTTTGGATTACATTGCTATTATTTTATACTTTTATATATTTCTTCTATTTTTGCTTTAGACAGTCAATTAATTTTAGAGCATTTAAAGATTAGAAACAATGAATTTTATGATTACTTTCATTTTAACCACTTCCATCACTCTCTAATTCTTTTTGAAGATTCAAGTTTCTTTTTCACATTATAGGAAAACTGAAGGGATTTTTCCATAGGGGAGAGAGGTCTGGGCAGGGCCTGGTGCCTGTCTCCTAGTGAATTCTGTTCTCCTCTACCAGGCCTGCCCCAGAATGGAGGCTCTCTTCAGTCTCCTGCCTGTCCTCATTCTTTCTCATGAGCACCTGGGTAAATTCCTGACCAAAATTGATAGAGAGGAGCCTGCAACTGGGTGTGAATTACCCATGTATTCTATGTCTCAAGGTGATTCTATGTTCTCACAGAAGCCCACACTCAGCCTTTACCAATTCGTTAAAAATACTGGCTGAAATCTTTTTACCCACTGTGTGACTGTCCTGTCTTCCTGCTGTGCTCTGCGTAGGCAAATCAATGCTTCAGTATCTTCCTTCCTCTTTGGAAGCATTTGTCTTTCCTTAGATGTTTGTCCTGCAACTTCAGCTCTCTCATAGATTCAAGAAAAGTTATGATTTTGTAGATTATCCATCTCTTCCCTGTTATTACAGCAGAAGCAATGATCTTTCTAGCTTTCTCTATCCTAAGCAATAGCTGGAAGCCACTATTTTATAAACTTTCAGAATATTTGCATACTATTCTTCTAATGACTAAAATGATAAATTTTAAAGGAAAAACAATGTTTTAAAAGTAAATGTTTGCTCCATGCTGAAATTAGTGACTGAAGTTCACTCTAATTGCAACTCGTATAATTTCTTAGATATAGGTTGGCTGTCGTTTGATAAGTGTAAGTGTCATTTGTGTTGTGTTCAGCATAAATACTGTTTCTCTGGTGTGGGAAAGAATTGTGAACACTCTGATTTATAATGAAGTCCAAGCACCTTAGCCCGGCTTTTTTTTTTTTTTTTTTTTTTTTTTTGCCATGGGGCATGCGGGACCTTAGTTCCCCAACCAGGGATAGAACCCGTGCCCCCTGCAGTGGAAGCGCGAAGTCTTAACCACTGGACTGCCAGGGACGTCCCTAACCTGGTTTTCAAAGCTCTCCTTACTTACCCAGGCATTAACCACACATTATAGTATCCAAGTTCACTGCAGGAATGTTCAGAAATATACAGGATGCCCTCCTTAAACATGCCCATCCTGCATCTTTTCTAACTCTGATTTCCATTTATTCAGAATGCCTTTCCATGTCACCACTGGCTTTCTTTTCATTTTTCACCCATCAAGGCTCAGCTGGACTTCATGCATACATTCTTTGCCAATCAGCAAACACTTGTTGAGCACCTACGTTGTCTGAGCTTTATCCTAATAGATAAACATACAATGGTAACTGTGCCACACCTGCTCTCAGGGAGCACACAGTCTTCAGTTAAGTTTTTCCCTGAACAAGTGATTTGCCTGCTATGTTGGTGTTGCTGATGATGGAAATGACGGTGACGATGATGGTGATGATGATGGTAGCTAACCTTTATGGAGTACTTGCTATGTGCCAAGAACTTTTCTTAATCTTTCATATCCATAAACTCTTTTAATCGTCACAACCACCCTAGGAGATAGTTATTATTTTTATCCTGATTTTGCAATGGTGAAATTGAGCCTAGGGAATTAATAAATGAATACATAAATAAACGAACGATTTTTGTTTCTTAAAAAAATCAGCCACATTAAATAAGGCGCTGACATTTTGGATGCTGTTTGAATCTGAGCTGTTTCTTTTTTCCTGATACCTCCCTCTTGATCACACTCAAGAGAGAATATGCACTTGTTCAAACTTTTGATGTTCTGCTCTCCTTTTTATACATTTGTATCCTTTAAACTCTGTGAACTCTTTGAGTAAGAAAAGGGACAAAGAGATGGTGAAGGAAAGACACACAGCCTCTTCTCCCAGCCACATGGTCATTTCACTTAAGATTCTCTGCGGCAACCACAGTTTTGAGTCAGCTGTGGCTTCAGACCTGGACAGCTCTATAAAATGGGCAGGGTGCCCATTAGCAGCATTAGGTTGGGCCTTAATATTGAAGAAATAATGTTGGAATGACCAACAGAAGTAGGGAACAGTCTGAATATACATTCAATTTTTCCCCACAAATATTTATTGAGTGACTGCTATGTATCTGGCCTTATGAGGGGTGCCTGGCCTATAATGGCAAACACATGGACATGGTCTCTGCCTTCATAGTACTTACAGCCTAAGAGAATATCCCAAGATTTGGTCCTTGCATAAATGAGAAAAATGCCTGCAGTTACATTAGGCTCTGAATTCCTCATGTTTCAGTAGCAATCACTGTAGACTTTCAAGCTGCAGTCTTTCAGCTAACCAATGTAACCAAAGACAGTAGTATTTCAGGGGACTCAAGCCACAGTAGTGGAACTAGTTTCCAGTCCTAAGCCTGGAGTCCAAGGTGGGCTTGGGGACAAGTTTAGTCCTCCTGTGCCTTCTTCTCTCTGAGTAGGGCTTGCCCATTTCCCATGGTCTGCACTCCAGCCATTCTGTTGAGACTAGAGTCTGCCCTGAACCCCAGCTCACTTGACTCCCAGAGGGATATCTTACCTGATTCTTCATTATTGTACCCAGCATATGCCAGAGACAGTTCTAGTTCTTACAACCTTCTTCCCTTAAGAGCTGGACCCTGCTTCTGGAAACTCCAGCCGCTGGCTGGGGTCTTATTCCAAGCAAATGGACCACCCAAACCATGACATTATCAGCCTCCTGACTTCAGGCATCACTGCTGTTTGGAAGCTGCTGCCTCTGTGCCATGTCCTCCGGCTCCAAATCCCCCCAAACGTTAGCAAGTGCCTGGTGCGAGACTGTTCGCTACACTTCTTTGTGCTGGTGGTCACTCCCCCGTGAATCCAACTCTTCAGATCGAGTAAAGCTTCCAACACCAGTCCTGTCTTTTACCACTTCTTCCCTGGTCCCGGCAGCCGGTAGCTAAGTCCCAGCATGCCTCTCATCAAAGCCCTCCAGAGATGTGACAAGCTTTTGTTCCTGGCTGTTAATCCTGGTTTTTATTGTCTTGTGATCTCATGCACCAACGTCTGGCACTTGATCCACTTACCTCTTCTTATTTTCCCACAGCAACACAAAGATCTTCCGTAGGAATGCTCTTAATTCTTGTTACATGTCTTCTGACAGATTGCTTTCTCCCAAGGTCCAGTAGTGAAAGCTAGAGTCAGTGTGTGTTGGGAGACCCGGGCTTGCTTGCCGTGCCACCATCTGGCTGTGTGGCCTTGGGCAATTCAATTCCCTTTGCTGTGACACAGTTTCCTAGATGGTAACATGAAAAGGGTTGTCCGTAAGGTTTCTGATGCCTTCCAGCTCCCAAGTTTGTTGACATGAAGTTGGCCAAGAATAGTTTTTTCAAGCAACGCTCAACTTGCTTTTTTGTTTCAAATGCCCATCAGAAAACAATACCCACTCAGCTAACACTTCTCACATTTCTCCAGCTTTGGATGAAGTCTATTCCTAAATAAGACATATATATCCCCTGATTTTGACTTCCTTGTCCATTATACTTTATACATTAATGTCTTGAATTTATAGACCATTTTGTACTTTCCAGGCCCTTTCATGATTATTATCCCATTGGATCTTCATACTGGACCTATTATTAGGAAGGACAAGGCTTTGCAATCTCTTTCTCTCTCTTTTTCTTTTTAGCTTCTCTCTCTTCCCCACTCCCCACCCTCCCTCTCAGGAATCAGCCCATGATGCATATTGAGAAGTAAGATATTTATCTGCCCCAGGAAGCACAGCTAGTTGGTGGAAGTTCCTGAAGTAGAATTCAGGTCTCCTGATGACTAGTCTAATAGATCTTTGACTTTTCCATGCCCTCCTCACTGAGCTTTTTTTTTTTACAGCTATTCTACAGAACTTCTACAGTACTGTTAATGTTCTGCTTTCTTCCATGAGCCAGGAGAGTCTACTAAAAGAATGGATGAAATGAATTCTTCCCTTCTCCAAGTATAAAGTCCCTGGAGGCCAGCACAAATCATTTTTTCAAGGCACCCATCTCTCTGGGCCATAAGGACTATCAACAAACATGTGGTTCTTCGGTCAGCTCTTCTGACGTTTCATCACATTTAACCAACTCAGCAATTTGATGAAGCCCAAACTCTAGGAAGAGAAGTCGAAGAGAAGTTTTAAGCAACAGTGGCTTAGTTTCACTGGCTGGGCCATAAGCTACCAAGGTTGCATAATTTAGAATTTTCCCAAGAGCTGAAAGAACTGCGTGTGTTCCCTACTCTTCAGTATCAGGAAGGAGAGATTAAGTGAATGTTTTCAGCTTCACAGGAAAAGGTAATAAAAATACAAGTGTATTTTGGGTCAGGTTCAATTTCTGCTTGATTCTTCCAAATCTCTCTGAAGAAAATAGATTGTAGCACAACAGAAACTTTGGCACCCAAGCAGATAAGATTCTTCACCACAACCCGTGTAGTTATCAGTTCTCCAATACAAACCTAATTACATACAGTGATGAATTCAGCGAGCTTAATAAAATGGGGGGAAAGTTAAAGATAGTGGGTCGGATGTGTCAGTCATAGTAAGACTATCATTAGTTACTATTTTAATGGTTCATTTGATTAAATGCTAAGTTATTGTCTTGTAATTATGTGTATTCAAGGGAAAAATCCTCAAGTTCAATTAGGAGTGTATCTTTTACTGCACTATGTTTAATGAAGTCACAACATCATCATAATAAGCAAGGAATAATGGAAATCTTCCTTTGAAATTGCAGTAGAAGTATTTGTAGAGAAGTAGCTGGCATGTGTAATACGATGAGTTCCCTTAAATGGCTCATCTGTTGATCAAAAAAGCAAATGATATAAGTGGATACTGCTAGGCAGGAACATGTGGACACAGCTGGAGTGTCATGTGTCACGGTTCCAGTCATTGCCAGCTGGCGGTCACACAAAGGCAGGCCAAGCCAAACAATTACTGTTATTCATAAGAGCAAATGTGCATTCCATACACACAGTGCAGGCTTTATGAAATAACCGAGCATTCAGATGCATCCAGACAGCGAGCTGTTTTTTCATCACTTGTCCCTGGGTGCCAGGGCAATATGGCAAACTGACTCTGCTATTCAGAAACCCTTATCTTTACCCAATTAACCAAATCACTGTGACGTTTGAGAGTTCTTCATGCACTTTGCTGAGCGCGTCAAACCAGCAGTCTTTACCAGGCAGCAGATGCACAGCTTCTGGAAACAATCTGCTTTCATTCTTTTTTTTTGAGCTGTAAATACCCTGTTAGACCACTGCCCGTTACATGCCAGAGCCTGGAATCCATCTGCAACATCTGAACATACATCTGAACATCTAGTCCTCAACTCCATGTGCCTGTGTGATGGATGTCTTCCAAGATGTTGCCTTGGGAGGGTCAAGGATAGCCAAAAGGCAGGCAGAAGGGATTCATACTCTTGTTTAGGGGAAAAAATAAATTAAATGGGAGAACATTCCAAAAGATAGTCTAGTAATGTACTGAAATGAGAATCCCTGGATTACTTAAAATATAGACACCAAAGGAAGGAGGAGTAATATGGAGCTGTTTGTTTTTTTCATAATTTTCATCTATTTTCTTAAAATAATATGTAGCCATAACTCCCTGCCTATTATTTCTTTCAAGAGACAAGGTCACAGGAACATGTGAAAATGTGTGCCATCATGTTACTGCTTACAGCCATGTGAGAATAAAAAGGATCCTGGGGAGAAAGTTTCACTGCAATAGGTGAATGTTTATATCTCATTTCTCCAAAGAAGAGACTTGGTCTCCCTCCAAAGAGGGGTACTTGGTCTACACCAGCACTGTCCACTAGAAATAGAATGTGAGCCATATTTGTGACTTAAAATTTTCTAGTAGCCATACTCAATAAAGAAACAAGTGAAATTAATTTTAACAAAATATTTTATTTAATTCAACATATCTAAGATATTATCACTTCAACATAGAATCAACATTAAAGTATTAATGAGATATTTTACATTTTTTTGCACTAAGTCTCGAAGTCTGGTGTGTATTTTACATGTATAACACATCTGAATTTGGACTAGCCACATCTCAAGAGCTTCATAGCCACGTGTGGCCCATGGCTCCTGTTTTGGATGTGCAGCGTTAGACTTTTGGCGGTGGTGATTTCGAGTATGCCCAAGCACGCTTTGCCCAGTGCCAAGGGGTAACATCTAATACACTGACCGAAGAGTCAAATACTCTGTTTCTGGTCTTAGCTCTACTGTCAACCTTCCTCCTGCTCAGTTAATTCATCCATAAAATGGAGACAATAGCAACTGCCTTAACACCTCTGTTAAGTTTTCTATAAGAGTTCAAGTTAAATAAAAGAAGACTATTTTAAGAAACAGTGTCTATAAACATTAGACTAAGCAAACACCTAAAAACTTGTCCACAGTAGCTGAACGTTCTAATAAGTAAGGAAAACCATTCTATTCCTTAATTCTCTGTTCCCTGTTATTCCTTTCATAGGATAGGTTTTAAATCAGATAGGATTTTAAAGGCTAAAGCCCCCCTCATTACCTATAAAGGTCTGTGGAGGATTTTTTACATATCCAAGATTTCTAAAGTCACCATGGTAAGGTCACCATTCTTTTGTATAGGGGGTTTTCTTTCAATAGCTGATCCCCATATAGGCATGGATTCCAGTTTTCCTCTGAAACCCAAGATGACACTGGCAGCACATTATTCAAGAGAGGCTAGGCTTGTGAGGTGTGCCTTTGCCGTTGTGCTTCATTTGTGTGACGCTCAGAACATTTAAGGTCACCATCTCCCTCAGTCATGGCTGTCTCAGAGCCTGCTGCCCCTTACCTTGCACCTCTCCTGCTGTTTTTGTTGTGTGAGGACAAGTGAACAGTTTGCCTTTGGATTCTCCATGTTGAAGTATATTCGCCAACAGGCATACCAGCAGCTCCAGCCTGTAAGGCACCAAATCAAAGGCCATCAACCTTTGATGCCATAGTTACAATACATAGCATTAAATGTTTGCCAAGACTAATACTGCTGGTAACAATGACAACCATCTTTGTATGTATAGAGACTAATTTATTTAAATTCAAAATCAGAATCATGAGGGTAATGCTTCTACACAGTGCCTTAAATTCTAAAAGAATTTTCAGGTTGGTTACACTTATTCCCAAGTATCTTATCGTTTTTTATGCTATTTAAATGGGACTACTTTCTTAATTTCTCTTTCTGATAGTTTATAGCTAGTGTATAGAAACCCAACTGATTTTTTGTATTGATTTTGTATCCTGCAACTTCACTGAATTCATTTATTAGTTTTAACAGTTTTTGGAGTCTTCAGGATTATCTATATATACTATTATGACATCTGCAAATAGAGACGGTTTTACTTCTTCCTTTCCACTTTGGATGCTTTTTATTTCTTTTTCTTGCCTAATTGTCTGGCTAGGACTTCCAGTACTATGAATGTAAGTGACAAGAGTAGACATTCTTGTCTTGTTCCTGATGTTAAAAGAAAAGCTTTTAGCTTTTCACTGTTGAGTATGATGTTAACTGTGGGCTTGTCATATATGGCCTTTATTATATTGAAGTATGTTCCTTCTATACCCAGTTTGTTAGAGTTTTTATCATGATAGTGTATTGAATTTTGTCCAATGCTTTCCTGCATCTATTGAGATGATCATATGACTTTTATCCTCCATTTTGTTTATGTAGTGTGTCACATTGATTGATTTACGGATATTGAATCATATTTGCATCCTGGGAATAAATCCCACTTGATCATGGTATATGAATCTTTTAATGCATGGTTGAATTAAGTTTGCTAATATTTTGTTGAGAATTTTTACATCTATGTTCATCAGGGATACTGGCCTGTGATTTTCTTTTCCTGTAGTGTCCTTGTCTGACTTTGGTATCAGGGTAATGGTAGCCTCATAAAATGACTTTGGAAGTGTTCCCTCCTCTTCTATTTTTTGGAAGAGTTTGAGAAGGATTGGTGCTAATTCTTCTTTAAGTATTTGGTAGAATTCACCATTGAAGCCATCTGGTGCCCGGCTTTTCTTAATTGGGAGGGTTTTGATTACTGATTCAATCTCCTAACTAGTAATTGGTTTGTTCAGATTTTGCATTTATGCTTCAGTCTTGGTAGGGTGTATGTTTTAAGGATCTATCCATTTTTTCTGGGTGTACAAATTGTTGGCACATAATTGTTCACAGTAACTCCTTAGGATTCTTTGTACTTGTGTGGGGTCAGTTGTAATGTCTCCTCTTTCATTTCTAATTTTATTTGCTTGAGTTTTCTCTCTTTTTCTCCTGGTAAATTTAGCTAAAGGTTTGTATATATTTTTTTATCTTTTCAAAAAAAAACCAGTTTTAGTTTCATTGATCATTTTTATTGTCTTTTTAGACTTTATTTCATTTATTTCCACTCTGATCTTTGTTAATTTCTTCCTTTGACTAACTTTGGGCTTAGTTTTTCTTCTTTTGCTCTTTTTTGAAGTGTAAAGTTAGGTTATTTATTTGAGCTCTTTCTTTTTTCTTAATGTAGGCATTTATTGCTATAAAATTCCCTCTTAGAACTGCTTTTGCTTCATCCCATACTTTTTGGTATATTGTGTTTCCATTTTCATTTGCCTCAAGATATTTTTAGTTTCTCTTTTGATTTCTTCTTTGCCCCATTGGTTATTCAGGAGCATGTTGTTTGATCCCCACACATTTGTGTATTTTCTAGCTTTCTTCTTGTAATTGATTTCTAGTTTCATCCCACTATGGTCAGAAAAGATGCTTGATATGATTTCAATTTTCTTAAATTTATTAAGACTTGTTTTGTGACCTATCATATCCTGGAGAATGCTCCGTGTGCATTTGAGAAGAATGTGTATTCTGCTGCTGTTGGATGGAGGTTCTGTATGGATCTGTCCATCTGATCTAACAAGTAGCTTAACTCCAATGTTTCCTTATTGATTTTCTGTCTGGATGATCTATTCATTGTTGAAAATGGATATTGAAGTCCCCGAATATTATTGTTTTGACGTGTATTCTTTCCTTCAGGTTTGTTAATATTTGCTTTATATATTTGTGTACTCCTATGTTGAGATGATGAGCGCATAAGTGTTTACTGATGTTATAGCCTCTTGATGGATTTATCACCATATAATACCTTCTTTGTCTCTTATTACAGTCTTTGAGTAAAGTCTATTTTGTCTGATATAAGCATAGGTACCTCTGCTTTCTTTTGGTTTCCATTTGCATGGAATATGTTTTCCCATTCCTTCACTTTCAGTATATGTGCTTCCTTAAAGCTGAAGTGAGTCTCTTGTAAGCAGCATATAGTTAAGTCTTGTTCTTCTATCCATTCAGCCACAGTATGCCTTTTGATTGGAGAATTTAGCTCATTTACATTTAAAATAATTATTGCTAGGTATGGACTTACTATTGCCATTTTGTTAATTATGATTGTTCAGTATTTCCTGAATGAGTGAATGGATGAATAAATGACTTAAATACTTATTGAACTGAAAGTTTTCTTACCATTTATTTTCCCAAATCATTAGTACAAAGTTTTAATTGAATAAAATGCTTTTTTCCCCACAAGTGATTATAATACAATGACACTCATCTTTGAAAAATCATGCCTCAGTTTGCCACAAGGCTTTAAATTTAAAGGCACACTGACAGAAATTGCCAGTGGTAGCTCGGCTGGAAGAGTGTAACACCTTAAGCTAGGTGTGGTATGTGGCCTAAAACATGGGACACTCATGACTGTTTTGGTCATTCATTTCATTCATTCATTCAACAAATACTACTTGAGTACCCTGTATGTATTGAGGTCTCCAATATGCACTGGGGGGATGTTGATGATCAAAACCCCTAACATGTTCTCTGCCCGCATTGGGCTTGACAACTAGTCATTTCCTTCAGAATCTTGGGCACAAGATTTGATGAAATTTCTCACTGTCTGTGGGTCAGAAGATGAAGATGGAGCTTCTTTTGTCTTTCACATTAAGACAATTAAATCCCACATTTAACTCTTCCTTCCCCACCCCCTCCACCCCCTGATTTCAGAAGTTTTACTAATAGTACTCATCCATGGAAGCACTCCAAAAGCATGCCCAAGTTCATTAGAAATGAGTCGCCACTCCCCTGCCTTTTCCAGGAAGGAACAGCCAAGGACACTGAGGGGGAGGTTCACACTTAAACTCTAGTGGAAGGACCCCAAACCCACATCAGACATCCTGGCTCCCAGGCGTGTGCACACGTCGTGCACCCTCCCTGGCTAAAATCTAAACTGCTTTAGTCACCGCTCAGGACGCCCAGGGCTCAGTCAGAAACTTGAGCTAAGTGAGGACAGCCCACCTGCAAATGCTCCTTCTCTTCTTTTCATGCTTTTTTCCATGGCTCCTGACACTTCTTGGCCACCCATCATTTTCCGTTTAGTTGTGGGCAGTCTTCTTATCTTCAAAGTGTTTTTCTTCGCCTTGCACAGGGACGTCTACTCCTAAATGAAGTTCTTGGTTTTCTGTGTGTGCCGAGAGCCTCTGCCAGGAGCCCAGCTGCTTTCAGACCCTTGCCACCCGGCCTCCGCCAGCATTTCCGAGTTTCCACTACGAGAATAGATTCCTTGGAAGGAGACTTGCTTCTTTTGGGCCACGAGGCCTCTTTTCTGAGAGGGGAGACACAGTGAGAAAACCCAGGGGAGAGCCGGCTCAGAGGTTCCATGAAAAAGGTTCTTCAGGGCTGTCTTGAACGGTGGTTTTGTGTGACAGAAGAATCCCTCAGTCTTTCTGGTTTTGGCCAAGGCTCCCTGCTTCTTCGTGGGATGTTGATGAATTTGTGCCTGGTTCCTCTCTGATGATTACCTCTGTGTTTACACTGGGCTGCCTCGGAGACACTGCTGTATCTTGAATGCTCATTCAAGGAGAGTAACTCAAGGGCTGACAGCTGGTGAGGTCATTCCACAGTCTCGCCAAGGCCCGTGTGCCATTACAGTGAAGTAATAATGTATTTATAACACACCTAACCGCTGATGGCTTCTATTGCTGTGGCTTTTCCCCCTGCATTTGCACAGATGTTTTTTGAGAACTCAAGAATTGGCCTCCAGAAACAACCTCCCAGCAAACAAACTCTGTCTGTTGACTCTAGCGGGCGCTTATAATGAGAGTTGTTAGCACGCGGGATTTATGTTTCAAATATCATTTTAATTTCTCAAGCAGTGTTTTTACCACAAGATGTTAATTCACTGGTGCACTTGAATCCCACAGCCTTTCTCTCTCTCACAATGCGTGCTCTCTCTCACTCTCTCTCTTTCTTTTTTAATGAAAATATGGACTTGGTTTCTAAGGAAATATTCTCAGTGCCTGATTCATTGAAACGCAGTGCATTCACTTTCCATGGAATTTACTCTGAAATGTCATAATCTTTTAATTCGATAAATGATGTACCTTTGTGGTTCATTAGGCCCCTCTCTTTATCCCCTAGTAGCACCCTCTTTGTCACACACAAGGGCTCTGCAATTAGTCCCAACAGGAGCAGTTGATCTTCCCGAGAGACACAAGCTGCTTTTAACATGTATCAGTAAATAATGGGAAAGCATTTAAAAGCAACGGTGCACACACTAGGTTGACATCTAGGACGGACTCCTGTGAAAACTGTTGTCAGTCTTGTAAATCTTAATATTTACTGATAGTGGTGGGTTTGACATAACACCCCTATTGACTTCACAATTAGCACTCCAGATATGAAAAAAAATAAAACTGTTGGAGATTTTTGTCCTGACAATCTCATATTGTCCCTTTCTTCCCTTTCCTCTCCTGCAATCCCAAAGCATTTTATCTCTGCTTCTTAGTCCTCTGACTGAATCAGCTGTGGAAGGAAGGCATTACCTTACATGAAGGCATCCCCTTGGCTCACAAGCCCGCTCCGAGGCCCCCAGTGCAAGAGTAAATATTTCTAAATTCACACACATCCTTCCTGGTTTTTCACTAGCCCTGAAACAGGTGACATCAACTCTGGGACTTAGACAAGAGGGTAAAATCCTCCTTTCTCTCTTTACCTCCCGAGCTTTCTGTCATCTGGTGCAGTTGGCTTTTGACACACAGCTACTTCACTGCTCCTTCTGAACAGACAACTCCAAAGCCTCTGCTTGGTCCTGACCCTTGACCTCTTTGAAATTCCAGGCTCTGTAGAGCACAGCCTCCCAGAGGGAGGCTTTTCCCCTGCTGACTTCTACCTCACTCTCCTCTCCAACTTGCCTGCCCACTCTCTTTCCTCCGTTGTTACCTGGTGAATCTTGGGTTGCCTTCTGGCTCTGGGGCTATACACCCAACTGGGCAATCTTTTCCAACACCCCCCCCCCCCAGTCCATAGTTTCAATCATATTTCTGTTTCTAGCTCTGACCCTCCCTTCGCCCACTGAACATGCCCGCCTCTAGATGTCTGGGAAGGGGTGAATTTCCCATCCACGGCCTGACTTGTTCTTTTTCCTCCTGTAGTGAATTCTAGCTCACCAGACATCCTAGTCCTTCACCCAGGAGGCCCAGATAGAAAGTTCAGCGTCATCTTTGCCCTCTCCTCCTCCTTTGCCCCAGCCTCTCCTGCATTCTCATCTACTCCCTCACTATGTCTTATTGGTTCTTCCTTTTTCACCATCCTGAGACACATCAGAATCGCCTTGGTGCTTCTAACACAAACTTGCTGGGCCCCATCCTGGAGACCGTGACTCAGTACATCTAGGGCCAGGCATCTGTGTTTTGATGAAGTTCTGAGGGATTTGGACACGCAGCCAGGGGGAGAAACACGGCTGGAAAGACTGGCTCTTCTTTCTGTTTCCACAGAGCCTGCCTGGGGTCAGGCGGGCCCCTCTTCACCCCCCACTTGAGCTTGCCCCCGCCTCCCTGGCTTCCTTCCTCCGCTTGGACACCCAGCCAGAGGAGCTTTCTAGAGAGGCATGCAGTCGTGTCATTCCCTTGTTTAAAAATGTGGGCTTCTGGTTTCCACCAGCAGTTCCATACCCCTTATCATGATTGTTCATTTACTCCTTTTCCCCTCTCTGGGCGCCTTCCTGCTACCTTTCCCGCCATCAGGAAGGTCAGCTACCCCTTTCTGTGCCCTGTGGGTCATTGTTGCAGCACGTGTATTAAAGCTGGAGTTGTTTTTCCAAGTCCAGCTCCAAAGCCAGCTCTCTCACCTGCTGGGGAAGCCCTTGTTGGTCAGAGGCACGCCCTCCCGCAGCCCAGAGCCCCAGGCCTGCTACTGCTCCCACCTGACCGCCACCCCCAGAGGAGAGGGACTCCTTCAAGGCAGGGCCCACTGCCCTCCACACTCCCCTCGGTGGGCACGCAGACAAACGCATGTCAGTTTTCACAGAGACTTAGACAGTGTTGTTTCAAGCTAAGGGATAGGGCAGGTTTCCAACAACAAAAAAATTAGAAATAATGAACATTCTTTTCCTTCATTAGAGCTTTTACCCTCTTTGTTAAAACATTTTTATTTTATACTGGAGTAGAGTTGACTAACAATGGTGTGCTAGTTTCAGGTGTACAGCAAAGTGATTCAGTTATACTGATACATGTATCTCTTCTTTTTCAAATTCTTTTCCCATTTAGGTTATTACAGAATATTGAGCAGCCTTCCCCATGCTATACGGTAGGTGCTTGTTGGTTATGTGTTTTAAATATAGCAGTGTGTACAAACATACCCAGTGTGCTATGTACTGGAACCACAGTGGTGTGAGTGGGAGAAGGACAAGGGGTCAGAGAGAACAGGGTTCAAACCCCAGCCCTGCTCTTTCCCTCCACGAGACCCAAGACCAGGCATTTAATATCTGTGTGCCTTCGCCCCTTCGTCTGTAAAATGATGTTAATTATACGTACTTTGCAGGGTTGAAATAAGAATAAAATGGGATGGCGTATAAAAAACATCCAGCCCATAGAGGATGCATGACAAATGTCATTTTCCCTTTTTTCTCTAGGAACCAGGGTGAAGTTTAGTCAGTCCAGTAGGACACCAAAGGACGGTCCTCAACTCCCACAGGAGTCCCACAGTCCAACTTCCACAACTCTGTTTTCTCTCGGCTTTGTTGAGCCCCCTCACCACTCCCTCCCACCTGCAAGTCTTCCTGTGTGTGTAGTGGTAAAGCCAAGCATGGAAGCCATGATCTGGACTCAGACTGTTTTAGCTACTGCCTGACCCCAAAGAAATTACTTAATCTCTGTAGACTTTAGTTTTCTCTTCTGTAAAATGGGGTAGTAATATGATCTATCTCACCATCTTGTCATGAGAATTAATGATATATACACACAGTGCCTGACACACAGGGCTGGGTATGTAGTAGTTACTATCATTAGAAAAGGGAGGCAAGACTGCTGTCATGTCCTAACCAAGCTGTCGATATTTGGGGACATAACCAAGAAAAAAGATGTCCCTCTCTCACTGGTATTTCTTTTCAGGTTGTCTCCTAATACGCTGGGGTTTCCATTTCACCATCTGAGAGAAGAGTGACATAAATGCTTCTACCCTTTGATAAATTTTCATTGTGCTATGCAATTTACTGCAATTAATTATAGGATTTAATATAATTATACTTATGTAATTAATTTAATAAGCCAACTCAATTTAAATTGTCCCCCCCTTTTTTTTTGCATAGAGTGTGAAGCTCCTCACCCAAGTCGTTGCCTCAGGCTTGCAGGAGAGAACTTGGCTTCCTGCCTCTCTCCAGTGTTTTGGAAAACAGGAAGGGAGAGCCTTCAAGGTGTTATTGGGTCAGCTCTCTTCTTGGATAATTCAAACTTGAGGCTGCACAGTAGAATGTGTTTCTCACTGTATACCTTTCTAGGTGTTTCTACCTATGGAAAAAAGCATAAGGCCAAGTTCTTGTGGTCCTCCTGATGAAGCTTAATGACAGGGCTTACTGGGAACTGCTTTCCAAGCCACAGCGATCCTCTCCTCCCCATGAGGACAAAGGCCATGTTGCTTGGGTCTTTGCCTGTGGGATTTGGAATCCTAGAAAATTTTTTTCAACTCAAGACAGCCTAGTAATGAAAGATTACTTCATATTATTAAAGTAAGTGACACGAAAGAAAGGTGGGCCGAGACTCATAGAACCATATTACACCATGTTACATGTTGAACAACCTCCCTGTACCAGGAAATTCCATCTGATTTCCTTTAAAGCCAAGGGTTAGTTTGTCCTTTAGAATGGGGTGAATTTGAAGTTGGAATGTTTTTTCCTGATTCCTGTTTCTCTACAGAAATAATCAGGCTTCAATGCTATGGTTGGTAAGGTCCAAGGCTTGTGTAACACTGCTCCCTGTGGAAGGAGAATCTTCTCTCTTCCAGATTGCACAGACTAAGGCACAGAAACACAGAGGGTGGTTCATGAGCTCTATCATGGTGAAGGCTATTTTAAATCAATTAATATTTACCATGTTTCTGGCACTGTCATGAATAGTCCTCAGTAAACAGGACTATTCAGTCAAGGTAAGCACATCAGTCACAGACACCCAACAATTAGCACTTACTCTCATTTATGTATCTGTGGATGAGCTCACATTGATCTGATTTATGACGGGCTTGGCTTCAAGCTCCTGAGTGGGTCTAGGTCTGCTCCACATGCTTCTAATCTACCTTGGCTCAGTGGTTGCCCAAGGCACACAAAGCGCAATCCAACTGTGCAAGCATATTTTGTGTCTGTGCTCAGAGTCATACCTATTAACATCCTGTTGGCCAAGGAAGCAACACTGCCGAACCCAAAGTTAAGTGGGTGTAACTCCACCCATCATGAAGCCCAAGCAAGTCACAGAGTGGGGAATGAGGGCGGAGGAGTTGGGAGGGAGTAATTATTTGCTGGGCAATAATATAAGCTACCACAGTCACCTATTTACTTTATGTGCAGGGCAAGGAATTCAAACTTATCTACTTTTAATGTTTTAGTTAAATTGTATATGAACATAGTAATAATGTACTACCTTAAATAATTTGCATTGTGAATCTTTAGTTTCATGGGAATAGCATGGAAGTTGGAGACAGATGACCAAATCCTGTCTCTGTGACTTCCTGAGGGTGGATCTGTTGACAAATGAGTTGACCAGCTTAAACCTTAAGACCCTCATTATAAAATGCAGACAATCCTTCAGTCTGGCTTCCAGTGTTTCCATGAGGGTGAACTGAAGTACTTTGAAAACTGTAATGTGCCACTAATTTACTGTTGTTGTTTTTTTCTAATTAGCAGAATGAAAACCTTAGCCAAAATAACACTCGTGCTTTTTACATAGGGAAAAGGGAGCTGTCTTGGGATAGGAACTTGGGTTGGAACCTTGACTCCATCAATTACTTGGCCTTTACGAAACTCTGTTTCCTTCTCTGTAAAACTTGGATGATAATATCAGCTCTGCTTACCTCTGGTGTTTTGGAGACATCAAATGAAACAATGGATGAAAAACACTTCATAAACTGTAAAATGTCATGCCATGTGCAACGGGAACTCAAAGCATCATCTTCAGTGACATTCATGTTTATCTGTCATCTGAATGAAGGGGAGTCGCAGAGAATTACAGGTTCAAAATGGTTATTCTTTACATGCAGATATGGTTTTGGAAGAATAAGTGGTTTTTGAGATCAAAGTTTAAGGAAAATTGTGTCTTATAAATGTGGTAGAGGGGGCAGCTTTTGGAGGAAAGTTGAAGGCTGATATTCTCCTCTGAGTAAAGATAAGCAGAAGGGCTACAGAGGTGTCAAGGGAGCTGTTTTACAGGCATCTTATTACAGGGGACTCAGGGCGTATTCCAACTGGCTTTTCTGTAGATCTTCAAAACCTCTGAGTTTAAACGAGGGAACTGAACTAAAGGGAGGGAGGTGAGGCTGGTGGTTAAGAGTGTGAGAAGATAGGTCTGGATTTATATCCCAGTTGTGTGTGGATTTATATCACAGCAAGCACGCTGTGAGCAGTATGACCTTGGGAAAATTACTTAGCCTATCTGCTCCTGGGTTTTCTCATCTATACAATGGGATGAGCATCTGTGCCTAACTAACAGGAAGTGTTGAGCACCTGATGGGTGGGTAATATGGCCACCCAGCCCCTGGGACCTCAGGGTCATACCTGGCAGGCCTGAGGGAAGGCAGAAATAGAAGATGATGTACTTTCTAGGAGTAAAATGATTGACTGGTGGGGCCTCAGTGTGGACCATCGTATAGAATGATCCTCTATCTTTAAGAACTTCCTCTAAGTTCTCAGTTTAGGCCCCCTAGACAGCCTTTAAATATCAAAATGGTCAGATTGTATTCCAGATCAATCACTAAATAAGAATTGCTGGGGGTTTGGTCCAGGCGTTGGCATCTTCAAAACCCCACTCCCACCCCCAGGTAGTTCCCATGTGCGGACAGGCTGAGGACCACTGCTCTGGTGCCATAGGCAGCTTCCTCCTGTAGGACAGATTAACCTGGTGGTCAGGGACGCAGGGTTTTGGAAGTAGACACATCTGGGTTTGAATCTTGGCTCTGCTGCAACTAGCTGTGGACTTAAAACCTCAGTTTTTTAATCTATAAGTGGAGACCACAGTCCTTACTTCATGAGGCTGATGCAAATATGAAATGAAAGAACAAATGTGACCTCTTTGGCATATAATGAGTGTTCCGAAAATGGTGGCTATTGTTATTAAAAGAGGCCTTCTCTGAGCACTCACTCCCTTTAATTCATCTCCCCTTGATCTCATTCTACTCTCTACCATATTGCCTGATTTTATTTCCAATGTAGCATATAAGAGAATCTGAAGTCATTTTTATTTATTTGTTTATTGTAATATAGGTACTATCATCACAAGGATATTATCTGTCCTGCTTGCCTCTGTGTTCCAAGTACCTAGAACAGTGCCTGGCACACAGTAGGTCTTCAATAAATACTTGATTGAATGAATGACTACATGAATGTTACCCACCTTTGGAAAGTCTAATTAAAATAGTCTCCCTTCCTGTTCAAGTGAGAGTTTTTAACTGTTGAGTTTCCCTTAAAAGAGGTAATTGATTGCAACTGAAAAAACAATCTAGAAACTCAGGGTTATAGGCATAGTGTATTTCTGGAGAGACTTCTGGCAGAGGACTGCTTCTGAGAGCCCTTCTCCTTTCTCTGCCCTGGAGGCTGGAGAAAGCACACCTGCTTTTCTTTTTCTCCCAGATCGAATGCACACAGAGAGATTCAGAAAAGGCTCCTCTCCCCACCAAATGAATTCCATCCCAGGTCACTGGGGGTAGGGGGGAGGTGGACCCTGAGAAGCCTGCATTGTTCTCTCTCCCACCTTCTTCAGACAGATCTTCCACCTGTCCCCTCAGGAGCCTGCCTGTGTCTGCCAAACATTCACTCACCTTTTGTTAACCCTTGAGCTTTTCAGAGCAAACAAGCATCTTAAAGAGGAAGAAATGCTTCCAGGCAGCTTATGTGAATACTTCAATGCAAAATTGACAAGTTTGTGCTCGTTGGTAAACTCAGGTGGATTAATTCTATCGTTGATTTAAGCCAAAGAGAAGGAGGTGGGGGTGAGTGGGAGTGAAGGCTGTTGAATAATCACCGTTTGAAGGTGGCTTCCACCAGTTGCTTAGATCACCAGCACACCACATGGTAGACGCTACACTTGGTCATGACTGAAACTCTAAGACAGCCCTTTCTTTCTTGAATCCAAGATTATAAACCTGGGAAGGACTTCAAAGTTTGCCTTGTGAAGTACAACCCCTTGAGTTTTACAAATGTGGAAACTGAGGCTCCTAAGAGTTTAAACCACATGTGCGAAGTGTCCTAGCTGGTTACTGTGGACCCAAGACTGGAATTTTAGTCTTTCAACTCCTGGTTCACTCACTTGTCTATGACCCCACATCTGCCCTCCTCATTTACTAAAAAAGAGCAGAGAGAGACAAGAGAGTTTGACATCCTGACTGAAACAGAATAAAGTTTCTGGATCTTCTAAAAACTGAAGGTGAAAAGTATGGAGAGAAAGGACAAGGGTTTGAGCAAAACAAACGGCCCACGTGAGTGAGTATCTGAACCTTGAAGTGACTTTCTGGTAAACCCAAGCAGGAGAGAGACTTTTTCCCTTTGTAACAAACCATCCAGGCTGTGTGGGAAAACATAGTTTATTGTTGTTATTTGTTCCCTGTTACCTGGAGACATCCTTGGGTATGGAGAATTTGTACTTGTTGGAAATTCAGTAGAACCTTGATTCTTTCATTTGAGTGATTCTCTAGGAAGGTTGGGACCCGGGCAAGGATGTGATAAAGATACTGTGAGCTAATCCAGGCTCTGTCTATGTTCACTGTCTTATATTTTGCTTTCTTTACTTCACATTTCCCACCTAGATTTGCTGGTCTCTCGGGTCAATCATTTCTTCTGAGAAAATGCACTGTACTCTCTGTTACCCACACATTATTTAGTATGAAGCAGTTGTTTAGCTAAGTGCTTTTACAAAGTGCTCTAGAATCATTTTTGTGAGATATTCTTTACCAAGCCACCATGGAGAGCATTGAAACACAGACTCAGAGACAGTGGAAACCCCACAGCCTCACATCAATTTGTCATTCTAATCAACACCAAATTCAAGCTAATTAAATCTATATTTCATGAGCTCTATTGATTCATGTTATTTTGGAGTCTATCAGAAAGGCAAATTTTACTGGTAAATTTTTGTTATTATTCCTGGAGTGAGACCATCTTATGATTCCTCTGATCCTCAGAAAATACAAATGACCAAAATTGACTCAAGAAGAACAGGAAGCCAGAATAGAGCAATAAATAGAGAGTAAGTTCAAATGCTGTCAAAGAATTGCTTCTGAGAGAGACTTTAGCTCAGATTATTATTCCAAGGGATTTTTTTCAAAGTTTTAATGAAAATTCCCATTATGTATAAACTGTTCTGAAGCAAAGGAGGAAAACCACAACATTTGAAAGAATGAATCTAAAGTTTATCTGGAATGGCAGTGGATAAAAATCCTCCAGAAATTTTGAAAAGCAGAAAGTAATAGAAACAGAAAGTAATGGAGGGGAATATTTGTGTTGCACAATATTAAAATACCTTATTTTTATAATAATAAAATGGTTTTATACCAGTGCAAAAATTGACAAACAGATGTCTGGAAGGAAATAGAGTCCAAAACTTATATGTAGAAAAGGTGGCATTTCAGATCAGTAGGGAAAGGAAATTTTTTTTCACAAAAGAGTTCTCAGAGAGTTGATTAATTATTTGAAAAAAATACCACAAAATAAATGATAATTTGATTAAAAATTGAGTATAAATATATCATCACATGACAGCTAGAGAAAGGTAAATATCTGAGTTTGAGATAGAAAATAATTTTTGTCTATTAAAGCATACTGGAAAAGACTGATTGTATTGGCTATAAAAATATAACAGCTTCTGTATGTAAAACAAAATGTCAAAATTAACTTTTTCAGAACACCATCCTAAGTCCACAATAGCCTTAACAACCTGAGTCAGAACTAGCTCAGTGTGAAAAGCTTTTGTCCTGGAACTTTATCAAAAATAATCAACAATTGTTTAACCTTATAATTTCCTGGGACAGCAGTAACAATAAGAGAAAACAATTTTAAACACTTAAGGTAAAGATGAAAAACTTAGAAGTGAAAACTGGAAGATGAGATGTCAATTGGGGGCTTTGAAAAACTCCAGCATATTACTGGAAATCTAGATTGTCACCTGCAGAAGAAGGGCTGTGTGCACACCCAGGAAAGACCTGAAAATGTCCTAATATTTCACTTCTGGCTGACCTGGAAGCCCTGCACAAGCAGGAAGTGAAGGCTAAGGCAGAGTTGTCAACAGTCCAAGTATTGAAGATATGCCTCAACATGCACACAAAGCTCCTTGACAATGGCTGGAGGACTTATTATTTTAAGGCATTTGAAGAATCCTTGCCCAATCATTAACTGACCTAAGCTAACCAAGCCAAGGCTTCAGTGGATACACATAACAAAGAACACAGACTTCATAGAATTCATTCATGAAAGTCGCTAAATAAACAGCAATAACAACAACAAACAGCAGTGACAATGAACATTGTTGTAAACATAATATAAAGAAAAAAGTATTCAAAAAGGAATTTCCCGGCAGTTACTAAAACATATAGATAAACCTTAAGTAAACTCCTGACTAATGTAAATGTACTGAGATAGCATAATCCAAATGGCAAGTTATCCCTAAAAGGTTTATATTCTATTTCAGTGCAGAAACCCAAGAGAAGGAGATGGCTGGAACACTTAAAATGATGACGTCATCTCTGTTTTTAGAGACCAAATAGGGAGCAGTTGCTCTTGGATAGAGAGCTCTGTACCAGTATTATATCAGTTCTAATACATAGATGTGAGTCCTTTCCTGTGGACCCACTTGGACTGAAAAACCTCCTTGAAGTGAAAAGGATTGGGCAAAGCAGAAGAGGGAGAAGAGAAATAGCCCAGGACCTCTGAGCCCTATGCTTCATTAATAGCCTGGTTAGGAGAGAAGGAAAGTTAATAACAGAGCTAGTCTGGTGTAAACTATAGCTATAATTGTACACTTGAATTTGTAGCATATTAGCTAATGATTTATTAGTAAGTTTCATCAAGTTCATTCTATAGTGTACATTGGGCTCCTCTCAATTATTTACTTTATCTTTATGAAATTGCCTCTCACCTGGCTTTTTTTCCACCATAGTAAACTGAATGGTATTTTTCAATTTCTTTTTTTTTCTCTCTTCCTGATCACTAAATGTTGTTCTTTTTCTTCTGTAGCCTCTTTTTGAGTAACCTCATCCAATTTCATTGCTTTGAATACCAGTCTATATCTTGATGATTCTCAAATGTATATGTCCAGCCTCATCCTCCCACATTTGCCTCTTAAACAGTCACACTTGATATCCAATAGATATGTAACTCTTGACATGTCTAAAACAGAATTATTAATTCCTATCCTACCAAATCCACTTCCCTATTTCAGTAAATGGCACCACCAGTCACCCAGTTTCTCAGATCAAAGATCTAACAGTAATCCTTTATTTCTCTCTTTTCTCACATTCACATCAGTAAATCCTATTGACTGCCTCCACAGTGACTCTTTTCTCTCCATCTGCACTGCTACAACGCTAACTTATCTGCCACCATCTCTTACCCTGATCACTATAAAATATCAGCTGGTTCAACCTCTTGAAAATTGTTTAGACGCATCTGCTAAATCAGAATAAATCATAACCCACGACCCAGCAGTTCAACTCCTGTATACATACTCAGCAGAAATGCATACATACATCCACTGAAGGACATGAACTAGAATGTCATTATTCAAAATAGCCCCAAATTGGAAACTATCCAAATATCCATCTGCAGTAAAATGGATAAATTAACTTATGGTGTAATCACAAAATTTTATACTATACTGCAATGAAAATGAATAATTCATGACTATGTACAATAATATGGATAAATCCCATAAACACAAGGTCAAGCTAAAGAAAATTGACAATAATGAGAATATACAATATGATTACATACATATATAGTACAAAATATGGAAAACTAAGTTATGCTTTTAAAAGTCAGGATATCCTTGAAAAGTGTGTGTGGGGGGGTGGGTGGTGAGAAGAAGGAATTCCAGGGTACCAATGACGTGACATTTCTTGATTTGGGTGCTAGTGACATTGGAATGTTCCATTTGTGAAAATTTATCAACTTGAATACTTGTGTGCATTTTCTGTAGGTATATTATATTTCAATTAAAACTTAAACTTTTTTCCTAAAAAATAATTCACAGACATAAATGTAAGACATAAAGCTATAAGATTCTTAGAAGAAAACATAGGCTTATATCTTCATGACCTTGGATTAGACAGTAGTTTTTTAAATATGACACCAAAAGCACAGGCACACAAGAGAAAAATACAGATAAATTAGATTAAATCAAAAGTTAAAAATTTTGTGCTTTAAAAGACACAATTATAAAGTGAGAAGACAATCCATAGAATGGGAGAAAAATATTTGCAAATCATATACCTGATCAGAGACTTACATCAATATATAAAGGATGTGTACTACTCAACAGTAAAAACAAATAATCCAATTTAAAAATGGATAAAGGATTTGAATAAATGTTTCTCAAAGAATATATACAAATGGCCAATAAACACATAAAAGATGTTCAACATTATTCATTAGGAAAATGCAAATCAAAACACAATGAGATACAACTTCACACCACAGATGGTTATAGAGTAAAAAATATAATATTGTATAATGATGAAATAACAAGTATTGGTGAGGATTTGGATGAATTAGAACACTGCTGGTGAGAATGTAAGATGGTGCAGTCACTTTGGAAACCAGTTTGGCTGCTCATCAAAAGGTTAAATACATGACCCAGTAATTCCACTCCTGAGTATATATGCAAGATAATTGAAAACATATGCCCACACAAAATCTTGTGCAAAAATGTTCATAGTAGCATTACTCATAATAAACAAAAATGCAAAGAACCCAAATGTCCATTCAATGATGAATGAATAAACAAAATGTAGTATGTCCATACAATGAAATAGCATTCAGTCATAAAAAGAAATGAAGTACTTATACATACAACAGCATGGATAAGCCTCGAAAACATTATGCCAAGTGAAAGAAGCCAGATGAAAGAATAAATATTGTATGATTCCATTTATATGAAATGCACAAATAGGTAAATCTATAGAAATAGAAAGTAGTTTAGTGGTTGCCAGGGGGTAGAGAGAAAAGAGTATGGGGAGTGACTCTTGGTACAGGATTTACTTTGGGTGGGTGATGAAAATGTTCTGAAATTAGACAGTGGTGATAGTTCCCCAACTCTGAGTTTATTTTGCGTATGAATTTTATCTCAACAAATATGTTATTTTAAAAATATCCCATGAGATATGTTCCTTTGGGTGAATAAATTAGCAATTATAAAAAGAAAGATAATAACCAGGGTTGACAAAGATGTGGTGAAACAGTCATTCTTACATGTTGCTTCTTGGAGTTCTGAAGAGTATTTTTCCACATGTATAAATAACAATAAAAATATTATGTGCTCTCATGCAGTATTTGTATATGATATTCTATGTAAATGATCAAATGGTTAGACCCCTTCATGCCACATTTTGTCTAAGTGTGTTCATTGAAAAATTGAAAATAATATGTATGATTTTTTGGATGAAAATTGGCAAAGTAATTTTGCATATGCTTCTAAGGTAGAGCTCTATGTGATCCTTAAAATCAAATGGTTGAAGAATATTTAATGACTTAGTAAAGTGCTTGTAATGTAATGTTAAGTGAGAAAAAAAGCAGCATACAGAAGTTTCTGATTCTTATTTGTAAGAAAGATAGAGATAGAGATGTGTGTGTTTGCCAGAGAGAGAGAGAGAGAGAGAGAAAGAGAAAAGTGAAACTGATACAAAGGATTTAAAGGAAACTTCTAGTCACCCCAGAACTGATCAATGCATCTCTTAATATATGAAAGTGAAAAATGGGCAAAATAAAGAAAGTACTCTAGGCATAGTCTATGTAACACAGTAAAGAAGAGCTGTTAGATGCTGTGTTGTATACTTCATATTCCACCATGGTGCCTATTGTTGGATTTCTTTCCCCAACTTCATTCAATTCAGTTCAATTAAACAAATATTTACTAAGTACCCACTAAATGGAAGACCTTGATCTGGGTGCCATAGCAAAAGTAAAGACGAATATGTAAGTCAGTAAGAGAAGCATTGACCACTGGTCCAAGCGGAGTAAGAAGACAGATAAGAGGATAAGAAAGGGGATAAAGATAATGTAAAGGTGAAGATGAGGTTGAAATGCAGGTGCAGTTGTTGTGAAAGAAAGGAAGAAAGGAAAGATGGTTGTTGCTTCAGTCCTTTGGAACATTTCTGAGGGTTGATGAGACTGTCATTATGGCCTGCCTATTTCCCAAAATAGAGAAATAGCTGATAGAGCAGAGGAGGTGAAGGCACTTTTAGAACATTGCACTTGGATGCTGAAGTCATGGGGATGAAAACAGATGAATTAGGAAGGAAGGCTGCGCACTTGCTGTGGAAATCTAAGCACCTGGCATGTAGTAGGTATTTAATAGATACCTGCTGAATGAATGAATGAACTGCAAGTGTAGAAAAGGATAGATAAAATTGGGGAGAAATTATAAATAGAGCACATGGACCTTCTAGAGCAGGGGTCCACAACCCCCAGGCCACGGACCAGGCTGCGTGGCAGGAGGTGAGCGGCAGGCAAGTGAGTGAAGCTTCATCTGTATTTATAGCCGTTCCCCATCGCTCACATTACCACCATCGCTCCACCTCCTGTCAGTGTTATGGTGAGTTGCGTAATTATTTCATTATATATTACAATGTAATAATAATAGAAATAAAGTGCACGGTAAATGTAATGCGCTTGAATCATCCTGAAACCATCCCCCACTGCAGTCCATGGAAAAATTTTCTTTCATGAAACCTGTTCCTGGTGTAAAAAAGGTTGCGGACTGCTGGTCTAGAGGGAGGTTTGTTGAGGGACAGTGAGAGTCCAAAGCGTTGGGAGCTAAGTTCATCCTAACCCCTGTGGGCCTGAAGAAGGAGGAGAAACAACTTTTCCCACCAGAAAGGTTTGTCAGGGACTGGTGGAGTCAGGGGTTGGTTAAGGTGAGGAAGTTGGGAAGAACCTTAGAGAAGAAAGCGAAGATGGAGAGCTGTCATGGGGATCCCAGGAAGGACCTTATTCCAGGGTGACCTAGAGTAAAGATGGAGGTGAATAACTGCATGGGGGCATGGAGAGAGGATGGGGGGAGATAAAGAGAAGGAACTGGGGAAACTAGCATGAAAGAAACAGAAAGCTGGAAGCTAAGCCTGGAAGTAGGCAGAGGGTCAAATAAGAAGAACTAAAATCAATTCTCACATCTCTTGATCTACCTCCTGAGAGCTTGTTTGGTTGTATAAGGCCTTGTAACATTTCCATTGGGAATAGAATGGGATGACCAATCATGATGCCTTTTTTCTAAGAAGTTGGGCTTGTGCTTCGAAACAATAGCAATAAAAATAAAAGTATAGCTTATCTCTTGACCCCCCTTTACTCGTGCTGCCCACCCCCTAACCCCCCTCCCCTTTGGCAACCCCCAATCTGGCCTCTGTATCTATGAGTTTTGTTTGTTCATTTGTTTTGGTTTTTAGATTTCACATATAAGTGATAGCATATGGTATTTGTCTTTGTCTGACTTATTTCACTTAGCATAATACCTTCAAGTCCATCCATGTTGTTGTCAATGGCAAGATTTCATTCTTTTTTATGGCTGAGTAGAATTCCTTTAGGTATATATGTATATGTATATATTCTTCATTTATTCATCCATTGATGGACACAGGTTGTTTCTACATGGTGACTATAGTCAATAACACTGTGCTGCATATTTGAAAGTTGCTAAGAGAGTAAATCTTAACAGTTCTCATCGGGAAAAAAAATTTTGTAACTTTGTATGGTGACATATGGTAACTAGACTCATAGTGGTGATCATTTTGCAGTGTATACAAATATTGAATCACTGTGTTGCACACCTAAAGCTAATATAATGTTAAATGTCAATTATACCTTAATTTTTAGAAGTATAGCTTAAACTTGCAAAGCATTTACTCAGTGCCAGACACTGTTCTAACATGTTACATATGTTAATTCATTTAATCTTCTCAATAATTCCACTGAGGTAGATACTATCAACAGCCTCATTTTATAGATGAGATTACACAGATAAGTTAAGCAGTTTGCCCAAGATTCTATAGCTGGCAAATGGAGGAGTTGAGAATCTACCTTGGCCACTCTGGTGCTAGAATCTATGCTCTCATTTCTCTGCTATTTGGCCTCTCCAAGGTTATGTAGAAGTATTATTATCCTGTGACAATCTCTCATATATCAGCAAATCAATGGGCTCTAAAGATATCACTAAGTAGCTGCAGTGATATTCCTGAGATCACTGTGTGGTTTATTTATTTGTCACAGACAAAATTTGAACTGATTTACCTAGTAAGTATTTTTCCCAATGTCAGTTTAGAATCAGAAAATTAGAGGGTAATGGACGAAGGTTGGAGACGAGCACCATCGCAATAGCAAGAAATGACGATTAAAGGCAGACTAGAAGACACGAAAAATAAAGAAGTGAAAATACAAACACTTGAAAATTTCCTGGATAAATCATGTGAAATGCAAAGTGAGGCCCTGGTGATGGGTTGGAAGGAGACAAAGAACATAGCTCAGTGCTCTCTAAGAAATCAGTAGGTGGCTGTGGTGGGTTGAGCGGTGAAAGAGGGCCCAGCAAAGAGCTTGGAACAGGATGAACCAGGCCAGAGAGGCAGAAGAAATTCTTAAGAAGGTCTAACATCCGATTCTGACTGATATGCTTTCTGTAATGTTAAGCTCCTCTGTGGACTCAAACCTTCAGTAAAGTCTAATACATACACTAGAGCCTGTGTGATTACATTTTAAGCCGATGACTTGGAGAACATTCAAGGGAAGCTAAACCCAATGAGATCAAGAATTCAGTGGAAGCAGAAGGTTGGCACCAAGAGTGGGTGAACATGAGAATTTGCAGACTCTGTAATTTCACAGAAATCTTACTTAGGGCATTCGTTTTGCATAGAACGTGGGATACGCGGCTTAAGTTAATTTTCCAGAGATCTGAAAGGACAAGGAGATCTTGGCTCCATCTGACTTGTCCTCCTTGGTCTTTATTAGATTAGTTTTGACTGTGGTCATCAGTGCTGGTGAGTGGAAGTACAGTGAGGGATAGAGAGAGTATATAAGATTAGGAGAAGTAATCATAGGCCACATTCTGTAAGATCTTGCTGTCCATGACAAAGGGTATGAGATTTGCTTTTTCCCTAAGTACAAGGGGAAGCTATTGGAGGCTTTCTGGCAGAGGAGAGACACTACTTGTGCTATGTTTTAAGACGATCACTCAGGCTGCCTTGTGGAGGTGTTCAGGAGTGGAATCAGGAAGACTGGTTAGGAGGCTATTATAGTCAATCAAGTGAGAGAAGGTGGGGAACTTGGAGTAAGGTGCTGGCAGAGAAGGTGGTCTGATTCAGGGTATATTTTGGATTTGGACTCAATAGGATCCACTGATGGACTAGAAATTGTAATAAAGAGAAAGAGAGATGATGCCTAGATTTTTGACTTTAGCAAATGGGTGGAGAGAGGCTGCATTTGCTAGGAATGGAAAACCAGGAGAAGAGGAGGCTTTGTTTAAAAAAATGCGTTTTATTCATGGTAAGAGGGCAGGCTACTTTTCAAATCTGGGTGTGAGCTAAGGACTTGGGAAGAGAGTGGAGACCAAAAGAACAATAAAAGAATGGATTAGAGAGACCTCCTCAAAAGAAAGAATGGAAGAGACTAGAGGGTGAGTAATGTGAGGGAGGGCCATGCAGGGAAGGGAAGGGAGTCACACTCAACTATTCACAGTGACTGCATAGGCCAAACTCTTTTACCTGAAGAAGGATCTGGGCTTAGAGAGGTTAAAGGATTTGTCTAAGGCCAGCTAGTCAGGGCAGACTTGACATTGGAACCCACGTGTCCTGACTCCCGCTGTTAGGCACCGGGAGTTGATATCTACTGAAGACCCAATGGTGTTGGTGTTGAGTGCTGGGCTTCACAGGACTTTTCTGATTCAATACTTGTTAACAACCCTAGGCCCTGAGAGTGCTATTATCTATCTCACTTTTTAGATAAGGAAATTGAGTCTTAGAGAGATAGGTAACTTGTTCCTTGTGCGAACACATGCAATAAGTGAAATTTCTAGATGAAGAGTCAAATAATTTCAGACCTTAGAGATGTCTAGCTCCCTCATATTATAGATCAGGAATCCAGTCCCCAGAGAGGTAAAGTAACTTGCCTATGATTCCTCAACAGTAGAGCTAGGATTTGAACCTACGTGTCATGACTCTCTGCTCAATGTTTAAAATCATTGGATTTCTAAATAGAATTTTTCCAGATATTTGTTTAAAGGCTCATGTTGGAGAGAATTGAACATATTATTAAAGCCAATATAGATTGCATTTCCTAATTTCCCTAAGTTTAGTGTATTTTAAACCATCATATGAGGAGACTTTAATAATTTTTATAATATCAGAGTGCTTACTACCTAATACCCGGTCCTAGTCTATGTGTTGAAAAATCGATTTTGTGATGATTCTTTTCTGTGTCTAATCAGGTCAATAAATTAAACTTATAGGTCTGTTATTCTAGGTCATTCTTTTTCCCCTACAAAGAGCTTTAGCCATTGCCCCTTTCCATATATTACTCTGGAGCTTTCGGTCCCCTATTCAGAATCTAACATCTGAAGCTCTTTGCTGCACACCAGTGACCTCCCTTCCACAACCCCGCTCACTATGATTGCCTTTATTGTTTCCAAAGACAATGTGCTATGATAAATATTTCCTTTTAGATGCTGCTTCTGATCTCTGATTGACAAAATGCGATATTTGAGAATTCCAAAATATCCTGATCAGATTCCTAATCCTGGTCCACATTTGCAGTTTGGAGAACTATATTAAATATGCCAGAAAAGCGCATTCTTCCAATGATTTCCAAATTTACTCCAGAGTTATCTAGGATAAAAATAAAGTTTCCAGACCATGCACATCCAAGATGAAACATTATTATTTAGAACATGTGTTTGGTTCTTTAAAAGAAATAAATTGGGGGTGATTTGAGTACAAATCCTGCTACCGTGGTTTCCTATTTAAACTAAGCACATTAGCTTCCCTTTTCAAACATACCACTCAATTTCAGCCCTGCTCCGATCATAAGAAATGGGGAAAAGGAGTATCTACCTTTTAAAATACGTGCCAATCATACCCTTGGCAACTTGACATGCTGTTTCCAAATACTGTTACTTCACCTTTGAGCTGTTATCAGCACCAGTGATTAATTAATGGATTATTTACTAAAGTTAGTTTCCTTTCTTCTCTCCTTCTGCAAAAGATGCAGGAGACAAGTGAAGAAAAGCCAGACATGTGTATTCCATTTGAAAACCATGATTAAAAAGTTTAAAAATTCAAACCAATGGAAAAAACTGTTTTATTTTAACACTCTGGAAGGTTTCAGTGAACTCCATTATTTTCACTCACTATTTGCTTGAATAATTTAGGCAAGAAAGCTAAATTATACATAAAGTGTACAGTTAGAAGAAAAAGTTCATGCACAGCCCTAGGCTATAGCCTCCCCTAATGATGTCTGAAGTCAGTGAAAAGAACTCGTTAGACTGAGAGTAATTTCTCAGGGTTTAATTTTTTTTCTTAAAGCAATAATGTTCTTATAAAAATCTGACAAATAATACACTAAAAGAAAAGCCACAAAAGAGAGTTTCCAGTTAAGTCCTTAGCCCCTGTATATTTTCATTTAATTTCATGTAAAAGTTGGCTTTCCACACACCACAATAGATGATCATTGGCAGCCTTGAGTGATTTGATCCAACAAAGAAAATACACGTCTTGATTCAACAGAGTTGCTATTTGGCCTCATCAGAATTCTGAAGTTACGGAGTTAAAAGGAGATGCTTCAGGCTGAGAGACAACTTGAACTCTTCTGTAGAAAGGGGATCGGCACCCACTCAGTGTACCATCATTTGAGCAAGCAGTTGTCACTTGCTAGGGTATTGTACTTGAGGAGCAATCTGTATCATTAAACATTTACAGATTCACTAAAATGTTCACATCCCCTTGAAGTGTAACAAAGAGAATCCGACGGCTCTAAGATGACAGGAATATCAAAGTGATACTGTAGTCACCTTTGATTTCTGAGCTGCCTTTGTTTTTCTTAAAGTTACACAATTGTAGAATTTGAAGAATCCCGTTCAGTCCCTTCATTTTACAGATGAGGAACCTGAGACCCAGAGAGGGGGAGTGATGAGCTCAAGACTATGCAGCTAAGGCATTTGTTCATTCATTCCCCAACGTTTATACACGTGGAGAGAGAGAAAGGAATTCCAAACAGAGAGACCAGCCATATGTAAAGGTAAAAAGGTGGGAACCAGCATGATTCCTTGGGGAAAAAGAGGTGTCAATTATTGTCTGGGCATCTCTTCCCCCACCCCTACTTCTAAGGAAATTTGCACCCTGGCCATATAAGCTGGCGGGGAAGGGCACAGAGAGTCTGGAGTCAGATTGCCTGAGATTGACTCTGACTGTGCCTTGTAATAGCTGTAAGACTGTAGGCAGTTCACTTACCTCTCTCTGATTTATTTTCTCCAACAGTAAAATGATGATGGTAACAATAGAACCTACTTCTTAGGGTTGTTTTGAATGGATAGTAATGCATATAAAGGGTTTATAGACAATGTCTAGCAGTAAGAGTTCTATAAATATTAGTTATTCTCATTAATATATTAATAGAACATAAATTCTTCCATATGTTTGTTGTCTCCGGGTCATAGATGACCAGAAAAGGGGTGGTGGGCAGTTGACCCAGGTGGGGTATCTGTCAAGCAGCCAATGTCCTGTTACTTGTGTGACCTGCTTTTGAAAAGATAAACTGGGCTATTAAGGAATTATGAAATGGGCAACCAAAGATCTGGGCTAGTTAACCAAAAGGCTGAGAAAAAGATGATTGAGAAGGCTAAGGGCCAGGTCAGGAGTTATGGTCCCAAGTGAAAACTGCAGTTACAAAGTTTTGAGGAAGCCAATTGGTTGGAGAACAGGATGGGGCCTGTGTACACACTTGTGCACACCGTGCCCCCCCCTCCCCAAACCTCAGTTCCTAAAAACTTTATATGTCTAGTCCAATTCCATGGGTAAGCAATGCTCACAAGACCCTCATTTCTTAGAGGTAAGTGGAGTGAGTCTCAGGTCCTTGCAATTAGAAGAAACTACCAAATACTTACAGACAGTTCTTCAAGGAAGACGCCCAATACTGGGATATAGACAGAGGCCAATTGTGAAAAGCTGGGTGTGCCAAAGTGAGTTTAAACTATCTCTTGAAAGCCACTAGAAGTTACTGAAGGATTGAAACGGGTGTCATGTACGATCAAATTTGTCATCAGCTCTGTAAGATCATGCATGCCACAGTGCAGAAGGTAAATTTGAGGGACAAAAAAGGACTAGAAAAGGAAAGCTAGTTAAAAGGCTTTGGGTATAATTAGGTTAGAAGTAATCAGGACCTGAACTAAGGGAATAGTGGTAGAAATGGAAAGAAAATACAAATAAGGAAGATATAAAGAACGAGATGACTTATTGTGGGGCACAGAGAAGCTCTCAGAGTGGAGGAAAAATTTCTGACTCGAGCGTTTGGATAGATAAACTCAGGAGCATAGTTTGGGCCATAGAAATTGAGAGATATGCCTTTGCACATGCTGATTTTGAGGCCTCTGTGGGAAATCCAACTGAAGATGTTTCATTGCATTTGGATATGTGGTTATGGAGCTCAGCAAAGAATCTGGGATGATAGATTTAGGAGTCTACAGGATAATAATGATAGTTGAAACTAGTGGTCTGGCTATGTCTTTCAAGGTAAGTATAGATCATGAAAAGAGATGTATAGTCTGGGGAACACCAATATGTAAGATGTGAGTGAGCAGAGGGGCCTGTGCAAGGGTCCAAGAAAGGATAGATGGAGAGATGGAAGAAACCCAGGATGAAGTGGGAGAGGGAGGCTTAGGAACCAAGAGGGGAGGACATTTCAAGGTGAAGAAAGTGATCAGCAATGTCAAGTGCAGAAAAAGTTTCTTGTGAGCTAAGGGCACAAAATGACCCATTGAACATAGCAGCATGGGAGGTTTTCTGAGACCAAAGCTAAAGGAGTGAGAGGAAAATAAAGGTGACAATGGATTGAGGGATGAAGTGGGGGGAAACTAAAGGAGGAAAGCAAGTACACTCCAGCTGTAAAAGAAAGAAAGGTGAAAAGGATTAAAGGGATTAAATAAGGATTATTTGTTTGTTTAGTACAGAATAGACTTGACATGTTGCTGAACTGAGTCAGAAAGGAGAAGTTAGTGATAGAGGAAAAAAGAGGTCTGACAGAGCAAGGTACCTCCTGAGGAGGTAGGAGACTGCAAGATCAAGGTGGATGGATTAGTCTTGGATAGGATGTGGGACAATGTTTCCATGGAAACAGGAGGAAAAGAGGAAAAGATGGAGGCCAGTAAATTTAAGTTTGTATTTGTTGACTCAGCAAGTTAAAGGAGCTTTGTGTTTGAGGGAGCTGTTTTTCTTAGGAAAGTAGGAAGCAAGAACATTTGCTGAGAACAAGAGGGAAAACTATGATGCAAGGAGTTTGAAGAGAAGAGGGAATGTTAGAACAAACCACCGCAAGGACCAGGAGAAGGGCCAAAGAGGAACTTATAGAACAGTAGAGCCATTTAAGAGCCCAGCTGAGTCTGAAGACCATTGGTGTATGAGACATCAATCCATGTGGTGATTTGATTTCTGCAACAGTAGTCCACATCCCAGAGGTAGGAGGAGGTTCAGGATAGGTTTGACGGTAAAGCAAGAAGACAAGGAAGTCCAGAGTGATGATAAAGGAAAGGTGGGCTAATTGAGGCTTCCAAAGGACAGAAATGACTCAGGAGGGAGGGGTCAGCTTGGGAGGAAAGAGAGACAGGTTTGAATTGGAAGCTTTGGGTGGTCAAAAACGGGGAATCATGAGAAGAGTGGTGGCACACAGGACAGGAATTTGTTATCAGTGTGTGGGATACCATAGTTGAAGATTTCAGAAATGTCAGTTAATCGTTGCCCAAACCAAGACCAAAGGCAGGTCCCCTAATTTAGTCACAGATTTTCTTTTCCTGGAATGCCTCTGGCTTCTCTGAAAAGTCCTAGAGCCATAATGAGAAGGCCAAACTTGTTATAGCCTGGCAAGAACATTTGCCAAGGTAATTTATCCTCTTTTGTCCCTGGAGTTCCAACTGAGGCTGGGAAAGATTGAGAAAGTTTAATCACAGTGTTCTTGGGACTCCATTGCAAGGCATTAATAACTTGCTGTGATATTAGCGGTTTTACATCTTACACTGGCATCATTTTGTCACATTAGTGTAATATTGCCATCATGTAGCTTAGTATTAACGTGACGCAAAGCAAAATTACATGTGCACTTTTCATATTGTTGTATTGAAATCCAGTACGTATGTGACACTAACACTATTCAAATTCCATAAAATACACAGTTCCGAATACAAAGACATTTTAATGTTATGTTAGAATAAGAATTCAGAGCATTACACTTTCAGAACCGTGCAGTGGAGGAAGAAGAACTAAAGGGCTTAACGTTTGTGAGCTCAGGGGAAAATAATCCAAGGATGGTTCCCACGCAGGACAACCACACCCTTGACTTCCTTGGCAGTCGGGGCAGTGCTCATTGCCCACTTGCATTAGAACAAGAGTCGGAAAACTTTTTTTTTAAGGCATCAGCAACTAAATATTTTTAGTTTCATGGACTCTATATATGGTGGCAACCACCATGGTTCACCCTGGTGGTGCAAAAGCAACCCTGGGCAATAGGTAAATGAATAAGTGTGGCTGTGTTTTGATAAACTTTTATTTATAGACACTGAAATGTGAATTTCATATACTTTTCACATGTCATGAAATAGTATTCTTCTTTTGATTTTCTTTTCAGCTGTTTCAAAATGCAAAAACCACTCTTAGCTTGGGGGCCATACAAACACAGGTGGAGGACCAGATGTGGCCCTCGGGCCATAGTTGGCTGACCCCTGTGTTAAAAGATGATGAATCCAGGGTTCCCTGGTAAGCATGCTTGGAGCCAAGCTCTCTTGCAGAGCTTATATACGTGAGCACGAACATTCCCACCCTGGCCTTGAAGGGGGGTAGACACATTGTTTTCTTTCCGTGTTTTCTATTTCCTCTCTTCTCACCCCAGAGAGCTGGCGCTGCCTGTCACAGTAGCATGTCCTCTGAATGCCTGGCCAGAGCACTGAAGGAGGTGTGCCACGACCTTGTTTGTCAAAAATGAAAGGATCTAATTCTTCAGTTTAGACCAAGCCTTCGGATGCCCTACCCTTTCTATTTTCTTTTTTTAATAAATTTATTTATTTATCTACTTATTGGCTGTGTTGGGTCTTCATTGCTGTGCACGGGCTTTCTCTAGTTGCGGCGAGCGGGGGCTACTCTTCATTGTGGTGCACGGGCTTCTCACTGCGGTGGCTTCTCTTGTTGAGGGAGCATTGGCTCTAGGCGCGTGGTCTTCAGTAGTTGTGGCTCGCGGGCTCTAGAGCGCAGGCTCAGTAGTTGTAGCACACAGGCTTAGTTGCTCTGCAGCATGTGGGATCTTCCCAGACCAGGGCTTGAACCCGTGTCCCCTGTATTGGCAGGCGGATTCTAAACCACTGGGCCACCAGGGAATTCCCTCCTTTTCTATTTAGTAGTAAAATATTTCCCAAGCGGAAGACCAAAATTATGCTAGTAAATGCAATACATTGTTTTCGAGCTTTTATGTATATATATACATATTCATACATATATATATACATATATAAATACGTATGTATATATACTTTTAAAATTTTTATTCACTTTTAGTTAGATGTCATGTCAGGTAGCAGGTTTCAAATCAAATCTGAGACCCTTTGAACCCATTTTGAAGTAACATTGTAAAACTTACATATGATCTATGGGAGAACTAAACTACTTCCCTCACCTTCGTGTTCTTTGATTTAGATCCAAGAGAGTAAGACAAAGATAATCCTAATAGATTGTTGAATAACCAAAAGGACCTAAGAAAGGCTCAGTCACAAGTCCAAAGGAAACCAGGACCTAGACTATCTGGAGCATTTCATCAATGGAGGAAAAAAGAAAGCTAGGGTCCATGGATACTGAAGGGTGAGGGACCATGTAGTGGAGATGAGGGGATGAGGGAGGGAGGAAAAAGTCATGGGGTTCACCTTATCCCCCTGCAGCTCTTTTTCTTATTTTTCTTTCTCTTTCTCAAGTCCAGCCATCACAGACCTGGCCCTGTGCTCTTCTCGTGATGAGGCTGAGGAAGCAGAGGAGGTACAAGGAGTGCCATGGTGGTACAGGGGCTAAGCAACTGGGGAAGCCAATCATAGGAGCAACGTGATTACAGACTGATGTTCTACCTCTAGAGATGGATATTTTTTTGCTTAGGCCTCAAACCAGAGACAAGGATTTATTACCATCTCACATCCCCTGGACATACAGTAGGGAAAAAGAGTAAGATCCCTCTTCAAAGAAAGGAGTTTAAGCTTTGGTTTCTGATTGTTTCAGAAGAGGGTGGATGGAATGCTACTACCATCCTGTAGGTCCGCTGGACCCTGAATACTTCTTGTACAATCTGGGGGAAGAATATATTTCGGTAGTGGGTTTCAGTGGGTGCGAAGTAGACTTGGCACCATACCTTGTTGCCCCAAGCTGTCCTGGAGAGATGGGCATTGGGGCCATTCTCTCTGGAACCAGTTGGGTATGGTCCTGATTCTTGTTGAAGGTGGTCAAGCTTAAGAGGGGAGGTTCCCCAGTTACAAAGAATCCACTCATCCTTTGAAAACATACATCTAACAGAATAGGCTGAATATAGGACCCTGTTTACCTGGGACAATCCCAGGCATTTATATTCTGACTAGTTATTAATGGTGCCCCTTCCTTTTAACTATGGTATTGGGTAATAAATTATATGGTCACTCTAACTGAAAGTTATTCTATTACAAGTCTAGCTTTCTGTGTCATAATCAAATCACAATCACCAGCTTATAAATGACTCACTTTATATTGAAAGCTTATGATCTTCAGCTACTTTCAGGGATAGTCTATTCAAAAGTGACATTTTGGGCGGCAGAAACCAATGTGAGGAGGGCCAGAGTATCTGAGGAACAAAGTTGAGGGGACCACAGGGAAAGGTATGTTCAACTCTGTTGGGGTCAGGGGACAGAAAAGACTTTACAAAGAAAACATTTTGAGGAAAGGGGGAAAGGTGTTGCAGGCAGAGGGGACAGCGGAGCAAAGGCTCAGAAGTGAGGAACGGCATTGAAGCCACTGCGGAATTGAAAGATGATGAGAATGGCCGAAGTGCAAGGAGCAAGCTGGGTAGATAAGCCATGAGGAAAGAGGCTGGAGGGAGAGGTGTGTTCTGGACCACACAGGGCCCTTGGTACCTTGTTGGGGGGCTTCAACTGAACCTTGTAGCCACTGGAACTCACACCTGGCTCGTCTTCTGAAAACCTGGAAAACATTTTAAATGAAGATTTATTCCAAGCCAAACACACACAAGAATTTTTTTATAAAATTAAGGAAATGTAAATATGAACTGAGTATTGAATATGTTAAGGAACGATCATTACATTTGCCATTTTGCAAAAAAATGAAATGCTCTTAATTTTTCTTTTGTGAGGTGTATTACTAAGTATAAGGGATCAAATGATGTAATGTCTGGGATTTGTCTTGAAATACTCCTGCAGAAAAAAAGGGGAGAGTAGGGATCTTGAACAAAATAGGGTTGGGTATAGGGAAATAGTGTTGGTTGAAGTTGGGGGACAGGGCTAGGCATAAGGGAATAGATTTCTTGTATTTTCCACTTTTGAGTGTGTTTATATATTTTCATAACAAGAAGTTGAAAAAATAAACTGCATATTTCCTGGGTCTCAGCCCAGATCTACTGAATTAGGATCTTTGGGTAAGACGATCAGATGCAGGTGTTGGATTAAGGGGGGAGTGGGAGATGGGCAGGAGGCAGGGGCCCCATCTGGAAAGCCAAAGCAATGGAGGGTTGAATCTCAGCTGTGGAGCTGGGGAGAGGAAGATGGGTATGAGATGTCTGTAGTTTGTAGTTTACTAGACAAGACCTAGTTTCTGATTAGAGGGAGAAGGTGAAGTTGAAGGTGACTCTTGAGACACTGAATGAATGGTGCCATTACTGAGATGGGCAGTAGAGAAGGAGCAGATGTGAACAATGAAACCTAGAGTAGTCACGGTTTCGAGTATTCCAAGTATTAAAAATATTTGAGTCTCTTCGGTTAACACCATTTCAATATTCTTGCCATATTTCTTATTCCTTAAAATCACTTAAAGACTTGAATTATATGCAAATAATAGTTTCTCTGCTCCATCTTCCAGGAATATGTCTTTAATCGGGGTTTCCAGCAGGTCTGCCTTTGAATTAATGTGACCTGATTCACTATTTTCAAAGGCGCATGCCCTCTACCTTCCAGTGTCCACAAGCCTTTTTTTGTTTTTCCTCTCTGCCTTTGTCCACTGTCCTACCGGTCTTGTCCTTAGAGAATAGGAAACAGCTCAGGGATTTTTGGTACACAAAGTACAGTGTCCTCTCTTCCCTTTAATCCTCCAGAAACTATGGAGATATGTATAAACACACCCAGGAGCTCTGAGACCCCAAGGTCAGCCGCATCAGTGTTCTTGGAATTTTTGTCTTTTTCCCAGTCACTTCCTATTTTCAGTTGTAAGAACCTGAGCCTGAAATGTGACATCTTTTAGGAAATCCAGTTAAATCCCACACTTTCAAATAACTAGGTTTTGATTTGCCCAAGGGACATGAGGAAGTGGCCTGCAAGCTACTTCTCAGGAGACCTGGTCTTTCCTGTAATCTCCACCGGCTCTTTGCAGAAAGCCATATTTCTTCCAAGTCTTCTTTTTCATCCCTGTCTGAACCTGCCTTCATCTTCCTAATGGCTAATTAAAAAATTACAACCAAGAGCATTAAATAGTAAACCTCTTCCGTGCTATTCTCTGTTTAATTTCTGAGGTCCCAAGCAAAATGCCTTGAACAGAATTCAAAAGAGCCACCTTTCTGCTTGCAAACTGCATGATAAACAGCATTCTAGTGGGGGGGGGGCCTTTATTCTAATGGTAACCCTTCTATGCAGGGTCTGCTTGGCCATTATTCACAACTTATTCCAGAAAGACAAAGTTTAGGGGGTTACATTCTCTCCAATATTACGACTTTCCACTTGAAACATTCACTGATGTTTCCATTATACCTTGAAGCAACTAGGAGTTTTAAAACTCACAATTATTTTTTTCATTGAAGTTAGAAGTCTGAGCTTGATAAAACTCATCCCAGTTCATGATGTGCAGTCTTAAGTTGCTGCTTGATTCCATTTGCAAAGAGAGATCTTGGGAGGCAGTGTCTAAATAATAATCAACGTAGTGCTCTATTTGCCTTCGTTTATACATTATCTCAACACTTCATTATGGATTTTAATAGGACCAGAATTTAAAAGCTGGAATCAGACATAGCAGACTCGGTCTACTTTAGATTGTTCTTCATCAATTGTTTTTTCTTGTGATTATACAGTTTTACTTTATCATCCCTTTGATAACAATTTCTGCATGAAAATCGACTTTATATTTCATTTTTCCCGTCTGTTATCTTCGCGGCATTCATACGCAAACACCCTTTGTGCTGCGCTGGTAATATAACTGATCAGGCGAAGCTGTGCCATAAGAAATCAAAACCATAATAATGTCTTTGGATTTTGCATTTTAAATATTGCATTCATTGTTGCACTGAGGTTTCTGATCCCTTTCCAGACATTACGGAGATTACCTTTGGTAATGCCTATTTCATTGTACTTTGATATAAAATAATGTGTGTCATAAATCATCTGAGTGACTGTCATTAAACAGAAAATCACCTACTTAGGATATGTAACAATTTGCTTTTCTAATTTGAAGAAGATTGAGGCATTTTAATTATAGAAGGTCTTTGTAAGAGACTGGAATTCAATATAAAATTGTATTCTTTATGGAATTGTAGATTAGAAATAATAAAATCTTTATTCATTAATTTTACATTATTTTTTGCAAGTGCTAAATCAAAACATTCTTGGGAGGGTTTCCTAAATAAAACCCTACACTTTTGTCACCATTACTCTGAGAAAAAGTTGTGTTCACTTATTCAAGAAAAAGGCACAAGAGAATCAGCTGTTATTGCAGGTTAATTTGCAGTTGTAAATTTAAGAAATTGTAACATTGAAAGCTGGGAACGGCATTGTCTAAAAAATTGAGAAAAGACAAAGAGGAGGCATAAAGCGACAAGGGATTGGGGAGGGGCTATTTAAAATTATTGGTGTGCTTCAGAATTTCAAGATTGCTTCCATTTGGAAGAGGATGGAGGTTTGGTGCCTTCTCAGGGAAGAACAATTTAAAATTATCGGAGCCCTCCTCTTTAAAGGTCATCAGGGCTCTGCACACGGACAATGTAGAGAGATTTAAAATTATGAGAGCACTTCACATTGTTTAAAACATTGGTTTTTTTATAAAATGTATTTCCATGTTTTATTTCTTCAGTGATTAGGTAATTACAGCAGCCTAGAAACTGAGGTACCTCATCCTGAAACTAGTATTTTCTCTTTGGCTTCTTCCCTTTTCTTTCCTTCTGCCTTTTTTTTTTTTTTTTGCCCCCTTAATAAGTTTTCTAGTTTCCCTTGTTGCCAGGATAGACACATCATTCTTTGTTCTTGCTCATAAATCACCCTGTGACTGAGGAACCAGGAAGTTATTAGGGGTGAGGGGAAGGTCAGGTTGAAAATTCAGATTGATCTAACCTATTCTCGCAAAATAGCACTTGGCCTACCTCAAATCCAAAGCGAAGCCCCAATGCCAGGCTCTGCCCCGATACGACTTTTAGTCCTGCTTCGTGAGGGAAGAGGCTTCTGCAGCTTTGATAGTGAATGTTACAGAGGGTCACAGAAACTGCCAGGTTGTCATCAGTATGTAGTTAGTTATAACTACATTGACCTAGACGCATCAGACACTTTTTTCCTTCTTCTCTCCTGTTTGTCCTCTCTTCCCCTCTTCCTTTGTCTCTCAATATGGCCAGCTAGGAAGGACATTCTAAAGATTCAGTGTAGAGGCTGATCAAATTGTTGAGGAGGGGACTTCCCTGGTGGCGCAGTGGTTAAGAATCCGCCTGCCAATGCAGGGGACACGGGTTCGAGCCCTGGTCCGGGAAGATCCCACATGCCACGGAGCAACTAAGCCTGTGCGCCACAACTACTGAGCCTGCGCTCTAGAGCCCACGAGCCACAACTACTGAAGTCTGTGCGCCTAGAGCCCGTGCTCCGCAACAAGAGAAGCCACCGCAATGAGAAGCCCATGCACTGCAATGAAGAGTAGCCCCCGCTCACCGCAACTAGAGAAAGCCTGCACGCAGCAACAAAGACCCAACGCAGCCATAAATAAATAAATAAATAAATACAAAAAAAGAAAAAAATTGTTGAGGAAGGGGCCTTTTATTTGGGAATTCCAAATGTTTCTCTTCTTGTGTCAGAAATCCGTCTTGTGTACACACAACATACACACACACACTATCAGGGGATGTGATGAGGAAATTAATTCAAGGACCCTAGCTGGGATAACAAATATGTTTCTTCCAGTCTTTCTCTCCATTTCCAAAAGAAAATCCCTTCCCTCGCCAGGTCATCTTCCCTGTTGGTTACGTTACTTGGTAGAAGGTGGAAGCAGTGTTCCATGTGTTTTGTAAAAAGCTGTATCAAAGTGAATGGAACATAGTATTAAATTTTTGTCAGCTTGAACTCACACCTGCCACACACAAGGTGTTTTGGCCTTTCGTGCAAATCATAACTTGAGCTTAAATCTAAAGCAACAGGGAGAGCGATGGAGCAAAGGTGTCCAGATGTTGCTCAGTCTGTGTGATTGTAAATTTCAAAGTCCCAGCTTTCCATTCAGACTTTAGTGCATTGGGAACTATATGAAAATTCCAAGACATACTGGTTTATTGAAATGTCTGGCCAGTTCTATATGAATTTTGGAACAGATGTACTGAGGTAGGCAATAAACTGTGATAATAAGGAACATTTCCACACCAGCTCACTAAAACTACTAATCTCTAATGAGGACCAAAACTCAGCAGCAGAGGAGGGTGATTGGTGATTTCATTATGTTTTTTTAAACTCAGAACTCAGTGTCAATTACTCGAATTCATCCCTGACTGTAGTTTTGGTCAAGATTTCAGGGGGTTTGAGTCTATATATATCTAAAAGAGTTTGCTTTATTCCAAATAAATTGAAAACTGAATTTCAGTTTTACTTTTTTTTAATCAATGAAAATAATATAGGAACATGCTATAAGACTTTGAGTTTATCTTTATAAAAGTTTGTTATCATTTTATCGCAATATGTGAGACCCAAGAAGCCCAAATCAGGTGCTTGGAGTCCTTTTTGGATTTTGAACTTTCGGTCTGATTCTCAGTGTCTATGCTGGGAGTAATCACACTCCAAAAGCTGGGAGCTTGGTCTGAGCGTGTCTCTGGAGTGACCATTGACTTTACAGTTCACGCCTTTGGATGGAGAGGAAGGTGTACCATCTTGGTTGACTCTACTTGCTGCCTTCTCATTCTTAGCCTCTTCCCAGATCACTGACTCCTCATCTGAGGATGAACAGGACCTTCCAGGATGCAGGCTCAGAAATGGGACCCCTGGGATTGATACTAAACCATTTGTATCCCTTTCAGGGATTTGCAAAGCAGTGCAATGAGAGTTTTGGAAGGAATGGGGCTCCCCTGATTTCCTGACCATTTCTCCCACAGAGACTGGCTGTTGATCAAACAGCTCTGGAAAAGGAAGGAAAAACTAAACAGTTAAACAAAAACAAAAATGAAACATGAATTATTTGATAGTACATGGGCTTTAGAAAAATTCTTTGTCCTTCTTCAACGAACCTGTGGTAATTGGAAATTAGGTTTTTAAGAAATGATTAATTTTACTCTCTGATGCTACCAGGAAGACTATAGGAGACTTTGGAAGCAAAGGAAGCAGTCTATGGAAAAAGGAAGGAAGCAGAGACAGGTTCATAAAAGATACAGGCTCTTACTACGTAAGAGTCACCTGAAGGGCCGGGTGGTGGGACAGCTGACAAGCACGGCATGGACACGTTTAAAACACACGGGGCTTCCCTGGTGGCGCAGTGGTTGAGAATCTGCCTGCCAATGCAGGGGACACGGGTTCAAGCCCTGGTCTGGGAAGATCCCACATGCCACGGAGCAACTGGGCCCATGAGCCACAATTACTGAGCCTGCGCGTCTGGAGCCTGTGCTCCGCAACAAGAGAGGCCGCGATAGTGAGAGGCCCTCTCACTGCGATGAAGAGTGGCCCCCCGCTTGCCACAACTAGAGAAAGCCCTCGCACAGAAACGAAGACCCAACACAGCCATAAATAAATGAATAAATAAATAAATAAAATTTAATAAAAAAAAACACTTACGGAGGCATTGTTCTCCCCAAGCTTTTTTTGGGTCACATTTGGGAAATATTAAAGCTATTAAAGTCTTATTTGCTCTTCTCTGGAAGTTTGAAAACTACTTTTCCTGGCATTACTCAGTTTTCCCAAAGTAGATTTTGTTTGTTTATTTATTTCTTTACTGTAGCATGGTCCTCACTGGTCACTTCATATATTTTCCTGTTCCTTATTTTGAAAGATCCAGCAGCCCTAGGAAAACAAAACAAACAAACAAACAAACAAAATGACAAACAGCAGGAAGAGGCAGTAGAAATAAAAGGAGAAAATGTTAGTGACCTCTATTTACCGAGAAAATCAGCTCCGTTTTCTCTGAGCAGAGTCTAAGAGGCTCAGAGAGACCAGGCCACTTCCCTTTTTTGTTGTTTTTTGTTCCTTTCTTTCTTTGTTTCTCTTTGGCCACCCTTGGTCTCTTAAAAAGCAAGCATGGTCCAAACAGGGATGAAAAGCTGTGGTGTACCTCACATATTTACATTTAACAAATTAATAATTGTGAAACATACAGAAATTCCATGACCATATGTTTAAATTCATTTAAAGATCAAAAATCAAAATGTGAGGCTTTCATGAATGTAAGCTGTGGGACAAATGGCTCTTTCCTCACCTCCTTCCCACTGCCCAGCTCCAAGCAGGACGTGTGCCTGGCCCTGACTATGTGACCTACATATCATGAGGCAGGTACCTCACGTAGGGCCTGGCCAGCAGTGGAGCTCAAAAAATATATTTCCTTCTCCTTCCTTCTGCCATTTTTTCCCTTTTAGTTAGAACTGAACCTAGAAGAGGGTCTTAGGGCAGTTTGTCAGTGTTTCCATCTTGCCTTGCAAACACTGGTCAGTGTGCCAGGAAGATGTGGGCTGGTGAGGAAAGGGGGGTTATTTGCATCCACAATGGTGTGCTGCTTGCCCATGAGGCAAGGAAAAGAAGGTTGTAGTCATTCTGAGCTACCTGGGGAACCACAGGATTTATTCTGCCACCCTGCTTTCTTCTGTTGTCTTGAAGAGAGTTCTATCTGGGAATCAACAGCAGCGTTGATGCACTTGAATCAGCTTTATTCTTTTTTTAAATTAAATTTTTATTATGGAAAATTTCAAATATACACAAAAGGAGAGAGAATACTATAAGGAACCCCCATGTACCCATCAGCAATCTTCAGTGATGATCAGTGATGCACTTTGAAATACATATCTGTGGAAATGGCTGCAGGGAGCTGGAGGTGGGTGCTTTTGCTCCATGATGGTCTTTGGTTTACACCTGTGCATTCCTGCAGCTAAACCTCATCCACCTGCATCCACAGGAGCCTTCATAATTGCTTTTGAATCGGGAAAACTGTATCACTGCCATGGAAAGGGGAATTTAAAGCGAACAAGGTTAGAATGACTTACTCCTAAATTGATGCTTTCCTCATTCTTAATTTAAGGCATGTAGGTAGTTAAAGATGTTTATTAACAACTAGGGCCAAAAAGAGAAAAACCACTGGCTGAAGACCGAATTGTGGTGTCTGCTTAGCTGCTCGCTTTGAGAGAAGCCAGATTTTATGTGTGTGTGTGTGTGTGTGTAGAAATGTGTGTGTGTAGAAATGTGTGTGTGTGTGTGTGTGTGAAGAAAAACCAAGATGGAGAAATAGAAGTACCTCAAGAAAAGCGAAATTACAGCCGTGATAATCCCTAAAATAGGCTCTTGCAGAGCACACCTGGCTTCTGGAAAATGAGGCTTTTCTTACTCTCAGTGATAATGTCAAGTCCAGGACACAATAACAGGGCCATTGACACATCCCATCACGTAAAGAGAAGTCATACAGCTCTCCACCAAGGTTTTCCTCTGATAATATCATCATGTGATGCTATGGTTTCTAGTTAAAAACCAGTGCCAAAGATGAAGCAGAACTGACTTGGCCCCAAGAGTGTTTATTTATGTACTGTTAGTAAGTGCCAGAGCTTACTAAATAGAAGGACAGGGTTGTAGACATCTTTGGTGGCCACTGGGGATTGTGATACCCACTTCAGGGCTTCACCACCTGTAGCTGAAGGATTTAGCATTGGGGAAATTATTTAATCTCTGTGTGCTTCAATTTACCCACCTGTGAGAGTCTAAAGACAGTCCTTGCCTGCTAGATAGGTGGGTGCCAAGAATGCTGGGAGGAAAGGTGATGGGTGACTGTGATTAAGTGCTTTGGGACCCTTAAAAAAAAAAAAAGATACCCTCCGCAATCTGTATGGTGGCCCATCCTACCAAAGGCTCTAGAGGCTGGGCTGTCTTCAATGGGCATGTGACCTGTGCAGACACAAGGGCCCCCCACTTGTCTAATGAGTTGTTGTCACCATCTTGAAATTCTTAACTTTTGAACAAGGGCCTCTGCATATTCTTCTTTCTCTGGGTCCACAGATCCTGTAGTCAGTCCTCTCCAAGGCCCTTCTGAGACATGGCGAGGCCATCTCACTAAGAGGGATTTAGCACGGCTATTGTTCCTTCATGTCTGGGACTTCCCTTCCAGATGGGAAATAAAGTGAATGCTAGTTTTTAAATTTTCCCCAAGTCTTATTGAGATATAATTGACATACGGCACTGTGTAAGCTTAAGGTGTATAGCATAACGATTTGACTTACATACGTTATGAAATGATTACCACAATAAGTTAAGTGGACATCTATCATCTCCTATAGATACAAAATAAAAGAAAAGGAAAAAAATGATTTTCTTGTGATGAGAACTCTTAGGATTTACTCTTTTAACAGTTTTCATATACAACATACAACAGGGTTAATTATATTTATCATGTTGTACGTTACATCTCTAGTACTTATTTATCTTATAACTGGAAGTTTGTACTTTTGACCGTCTTCATCCAGTGTCCCTTGCTCCCACCCTCCACCTCTGGTGAGCAAAAATCTGATCTCTTTTTCTGAGTTAGTTTGTTTGTTTGGGTTTTTTTAAAGTATAATTTACCTACAACAGTAGGTTAGTTCCTGGTGCGCAACATAGTGATTTAATATTTCTGTACATTACAAACGGTCACCAGATAAATCTAGTTACCATCTGTCACCATACAAAGTTACTACATAACTATTGACTATATAGATTCCCCATCCTATACATGTCATCCCTGTGACTCATTATTTTGTAGCAGGAAGTTTGTACCTCTTACTCTCTCTCCCCCATTTCACACATCCCCCCACCTCTCACCCTGCTGGCAACCACCAATTTATTCTCTGTATCTATGACTCTATTTCTGTTTTGTTATGTTTGTTCATTTGTTTTGTTTTTTAGATTCCATATATAAGTGAAATCATACAGTATTTGTCTTTCTCTGTCTGACTTATTTCACTTTGTGTAATGCCTTCTAGGTCCATCCACATTTTCGAAAATGGCAAGATTTCATTCTTTTTTATGGCTGAGTAATATTCCATTGTATATGTATACCACATCTTCTTTAACTGTGAATGCTAGTTTTTAGGAAACTTCTGAGTCCCAAATTGTGTATCAAGAAAGCTAAGATATTCTGAGAGGAAAACTTGAGGTCAGGAGGACCTCAGAGAAGCTTGTGAAGAAATATCTACCCTGAAAAGTCAAGCAGATTGCCTATAGATCATCATTTCCTGATACAACACTGATATTTCTGGGGCTCACCTTTTACCTTCTGTTGCATCGTTTCTCTGTGTCAAGTATTATTCAAGTTCAACAATTTTTACAGTCTTCAAAAACACTCCATTCTATAACACTGGTTATGGGTTTTTCGGTTAGAGTTTAAATACACCTTGCTCTCAATGAGAGAAAATATTTCTTGTTTTGTGGTTTCGTCTAAAATTCGGATTTTCATTCCCTTGATTTTCACATGAACAGCACTGTTTGTCTCTTTGTTCATGTTTGCCTGCTAAAAGTTTATAGGCCATTGGGTGGTAACTAAACATTTTAGGTTAATGGAGGTTAAGAAATCGTGTGGTTTTAGTTACTTCTGAAAATGGCCAAGGATGGCATACCACTTATCTAAGAAACTTTTTTTTTTTCTTTAAGAAATTTTTTAACAAAATCTTTACATCTCAGTATTCTGAGAAAAAGAGGACACACCCTCAGGAAGACAGCTGCTGAGGAGCCTGGGGCTGGGTTAGCAAGATGCGGCAGGAAAGTACTTGGTGGGCAATGGGAGGCTTGCGTGGTGGGTGAGGCAGAACCAGAGCCCAGGTCTTCCACGGAATCCACCTCTTTATGAAGGATGTTATCACATCCACTTAGCACACTAGCCTGATAGCTCTCTGCCACATTTCCCCAGGCTCCAAAATGCTCGGATTTGTAAATTGCAAGTGGGTGTTGATTTATTTCTTGTTGTGTAGGAAGCAGCACCTCAAATATCATAAAATCTCTCTTTAAAGTTTGCCTACTTAAAGAATGGACAGAGTGGGGCTTCTCTCAGCCCACAACGGTAGAGCACTTGATGTATGTTATGGTTGGAAGCGGTAAAAAATGATCCTCCCATTTTGTTCCTGTTCCACTTTAGCACCACTGAAAGAGAGGTACAGAAGCCAGACAGATGGAAATTAAAGTATCAGCTTTGAGAACGAGGCTTAGGTCCTCAGGCTTGCTGACATTTTACCTCTGTTAGCATCATACTCACTGGGTCATGGCCAAGGGAGCCTAGGCTGTGGTTGTCTTCTGGACCAGGCACACTTGGCAAGGAGAAAACTCCTCAAGAGAGACCCAGCAGGTGCCGGCCATCCTGCTTAGTTCCTTCTCTCCAACTTAATACGAGGAAAGGATAGAGAGAAGCAAGGAAAGCAACTCTACTTGTGGAAATTCCTTCCTATGAAGACATGGGGAGTAAGGAATAAGTGTTCCCCAACTGTAAATATGAAAAAACAATTATTCCTATTGAGCTTAATGTATGATGATACCAAAAAGTACAATGTCACAAATTTGCATTCTAATAATTAAGAAAAATTTTTAAATGTTAAAAATTAAATTCCTTAAAGAACATTGACTAGCTCAAAAAATTCTTCAGTGGTTTAAGGAAGGACAAAGATTACTTTCAAGAACTTTTAAACTTACTTTAGTAACATGTAAAACAATGGCTATGTCAATAACATTATTATTTCTTATTTATGAAAACTTCCTTTAGGACATCTACATGATTATACCACAGTAGACTTGTTCAAGGTTCTGTACAATTCTTGGAAGTAGAAACAGACATTTTCTTTTAAAAAGTCTTTAATTCATGGTTATGACAGCAATGAATTCAACAAGGTCCCTAGGCCTCCCCATTTGCCTGAATCAGGGATGCTTTATCATGTTAGCCATTCCGGGCTGGTGACACAAGGAGAGAAATGTGGCCACCCAAGGACCTTTTATGATTTTTGTCACTGGACTGCCTGTCACCCAGAGAGGTCTGTTTCCACTCCAACCGCTCCTTAATGAAACTATTCATTTGGCTGAGGTGCTTAAGAGGCAGGTGGGCTTGCTAGGGCCAGTCTGAGATGCAGGCCTTTTATGACCGGCTTGCATGGGAGCCCATTCAGGCTAACCTGAAACCCAGCAATGCTAGGAGTAGATTCAGTTCTGGTTTGAGTTAAGCTGGGTCTGAGAGATTCCCTTCCTTTACACAGAACATTTGCAAACATTAAAGAATGAACTGGGCTTCTTATTTCAGGGGTAAAGCTTTATGGTGTTATGGGACAAAGAGGAAGGTAATTCAGTTAGGGAGTGACACAATCGCCTTTGATAAATTGCATTTTTAGGTCATCTAGGATGCAAAAAGGATAATGGATGGGGGCGGGGTGGTCTCCTTGACTAATTTATTCCCAAAGTGTGCCAGTGCTGAGAAGGAAGGGTACCCGGCTCTCTGGAACACACCCCGTTGGAGGGGAATGTTTTGCTCATTTGGATAGGGCAGCAGCCTCTCTTTCGGGTGATCTGTTATAATGATGATGATGATTGTTGGATTACTATAGTCGCCCACTGGCAGGATTATAGTTAAAACTTTGGCAGTGTTTGCATTATAAATGACTATTTTTACAGCTCAGCTATAAAAGTTTACTTAGGTCTGAAATTTGATATACAAGCTCTCCATCCAGGAGTGCTTTCCTTTCAAATGAAATCTTAAAAAATGGTTAATAAAATTGGTCTGTCTAATTTTCCTGAGTTATATGAGTATTTTAGAAAAACAGAAAGGTATCATTTGTACAGGCTTTCTAACACTTTTTCTGAGTTAGCCTTGAGTTTAAACAAGATGCTATAAAATTTAAGTTATTCAAACTGATCTTGGATGGATTGAGAAAAAAATGATATTATGCACAGGGCTAGACTGGAGAAAAGGAAATAAGCAGGTAGTCTTTATACATAACCTTAAAAACTCTACCTCTGGCCCAGAAATGGAAGCTCTTTTGGAACAATTATCACTGTGCATTTTCATTATGCATTTTATACCTCTGAGTACATAATCACCTGCTCATGTCTACCTGATAAATAATGAGGTTTTTATTTCACATTTGCATTGTTAATTACAGTATGTTACAGAAGTAAGATACCAGGCATCTGTTATTAATAGAATGTAATTTTAAAAAAAATAACAAGGGCACTTTAAATAGACAAAAAGAAAGCACCCTTTATTAGAGGCCACTCAGATCTGTTGATAGCTTTTTATTTGGATTTTAGGGTAGTCGTGGCAGGAATGAAGGAAAAATACCACATGCACTGAAGCTATCAAGATAAAATATAATGTGCCTTACAGCCTGGCAAGAGTTTATGTCCTTACCCTTGAGGAAGGAATCACGAGTTTTGTAAATGCAAAAGCAATAAGAATGTATTTAATGTTGAGAAGATGAAAAATCCAACCCATGAGTTTCCTCTAAGCGTCTGACAACCTCTGGTGATGACATGAGGGTCCAGTTGGAAAAGCAAATTCTAGGGTCTCAGGATAACTCTCTTCACTACTGAAAGATGGTTCTTCTGAGCGGGGCTCAATTTCTTCCCTGACTTCCGTGACCGGGGTCTTGTTGAGAAGAGGTGTGGTGAGAAAAGCGATAGACTAAAAATCTAGGAGCCTGGGAATTCTCCATCTGCCTATTTCAATAACCACCCAATGGTTATTGGTCACTTCTGCGTAAATGAGGAGTACTGACATTGCCCTTCCAACCCCAGCGGGCTGTACTAGGCATCCAAGTGCAATGAATACACTGTGAGAAGAAGATGCATGATAAATCAAATGCAAGTGATCAAGTAATGACTGCCCTTTGGGAAAGGCTCTGCACAGGCCAGTGTTGGAATGTCTAATCTTTTGGGCAATAGATTTTATAGCCTTATCAGTCACCACAATCAGGATATAGAACTCTTCTAGCACCATAAAGAAATTCCCTCAAGTTATTCCCTAATATCATACCCTCCATCCAACTCCAACCTGATTATTGTCTATTATTATAATTTGGTCATTTTGAGAATGTTATATAAATGGAATCATACAGTATGTAACCATTTGAGATTGGTTTTCCACTCAGCATAAAGTCATTGATATTCATCAAGGTTTTGCACGTATCAGTAGTTTACTCCTTTATATTGCTGAGTAGCTTTCTATTGTACTTATGTATTGTTGTCTATCTGTTCACTCATCAAAAGACCATTGGGTTGTCTTTAGTTTGGGGCTATTATAAATAAAATTGCTGTGAACATTCATCTACAGGTTTTTATATAAATACAAGTTTTCATTTCCTGAAGAGAAATATGCAGAAGTACGATTGCTGGTTTATATAATAACTCTGTTTAACTGTGTAAGAAACTGCCAAACTGTTTTCCAGAATAACTTTGCCGTCTTACGTTCCTGCTAGGAATGTATGAAAGATCCAGGTGTTCTGCATCCATACTAGCATTTGGTGTTATCAGTATTTTCACTCTAGCCATTTTAATAGGTAGGTAGTGGTATATGTCCTTGTAGCTTTAATCTGCATTTCTCTATTGGTTAATGACATTGGACAACTCTCCATGTATTATTTGCTGCCCATATATTGTCTTTGGTGAAGTGTCTGCTCAAGTCATTTGCTCATTTTCTAGTAGGGAATGGGGTTTTGAAGAAGTTTTGCTCTATGTCATGAGCAAACATGACCTATGGTACCTACACAAGAGGCTGTACTAATAAATTAAATTTCTTTCCAACTATTGTGAATGCTGGCCATGCTGTGATGGGTCACAAGGCAGCACTCAAGAAAAAACCAGCCTGTCATTTTCTTCTAATATATCTTTCCTTTGTTCCATATTCCAGTCTATATGCTTGGAATGTTTCTTTTTGGTTTTTCACCAGGGACAGGAAAATCTCACTAATTCAGAATGATGAAGGGAAGAGGGCGAGTAGAGCCAGGGTGCCTTAAGGAAAATTACAGGAGAAAGATGTTTTTAAAGAAATGCTGTGAGATTAGAAGTCTGCCGCGACTATAAAGAAATCAAGAAAGTCTGATGAATGAATATTAAACTTAAATTAAATAGCCGATTTACGACAGATGAATGGATAAAGAAGATGTGGCACATATATACAATGGAATATTACTCAGCCATAAAAAGGAACGAAACTGAGTTATTTGTAGTGAGGTGGATGGACCTAGAGACTGTCATACAGAGTGCAGTAAGTCAGAAAGAGAAAAACAAATACCGTATGCTAACACATATATATGGAATCTAAAAAAAAAAAACAAAAAAGGTTCTGAAGAACCTAGGGGCAGGACAGGAATAAAGACACAGACGTAGAGAATGGACTTGAGGATATGGGGAGGGGGAAGGGTAAGCTGGGACGAAGTGAGAGAGTGGCATGGACAGATATACACTACCAAATGTAAAATAGATAGCTAGTGGGAAGCAGCCGCATAGCACAGGGAGATCAGCTCGGTGCTTTGTGACCACCTAGAGCGGTGGGATAGGGAGAGTGGGAGGGAGACGCAAGAGGGAGGAGATATGGGGATATATGTATATGTATAGCTGATTCACTTTGTTATACAGCAGAAACTAACACACCATTGTAAAGCAATTATACTCCAATAAAGATGTTAAATAAATAAATAAATAAATAGTCGATTTAGGGTGTGACTAATGCCATTAAAAAATAGATTGAGAATTGCCCTTATAAAAAGAATATTTCATTCAACTTTTCTGTGCGTTCAAAATATTAGTTGACTTAATATTTTACTTTTCCAGATCTGGATCATTTTCTTAAATTAAGATATTTCTGAAAATTCCTAGGAAAGTGCATTTAAAATTTTTTACTGAATCAATACTAAAAAGTAAAGTAATCTAAGTAAAATGAAATTTATGATAGTCTTACTTTGAAAAGTTAATCAAAGTACAGAGTTATTTTATTTATTTATTTTTAAAATTTCCTTCTTATTTATTTATTTGTTTATTTATTTATTTATTTATTTCTATTCTGTCATTTACAGTGAGCTGTTGTTTTACCTGAGCTTTATTTTATTTTGTCTCCAACTAGACTGTAAGTCCCTAGAGACAGAAAATAAGACTTATGCCTCTGTGGTAGTTACCTACTATGTCTAGTAGAATTTTGAATATAAAGTAGATAATAAGTACTTGTTGCTTGATGGATAAATCTATAATGCCTGATAAATATGTTAAACAAGACTTAGGCTAACAGTCTTAAAACCTGAGATGGTTGAGGCAAAAAGCAGTTTCTCAGGTATGAAAGAAAACGATATAAAATTAGTGAAGGGAGAATAAAGAAAAAGAAGTCATTTGAGCATCTGCCTTTGCTTGGGGATTGAACCCGCAAAAGGGGCCCATGCTGACTGGCTCTCTTCCCCAACCCCACCATCACCTCAGGGTCTTTAAAATTGATAGGCAGACCTAGGGAGGACCTAGCAGACAGGGCCGATTTCAACTGTAAAAACAGCGGTAACAAGGGATTTGAAGAGCTCTGTTGTTTCACAGCAAACAACTTATTTGTGCCCAGATCAACAGTAAATAAACAGAATGGTTTTGTGTGTGATTAAGAGGATTACATGTTAGAGAATCTGCTTTTGCTATTAAGGCACAATCCACAGTAACTCCCTCTGCCTTTCTGCTCCGAAACTACCATGATTTCCCATAAAAATACCAACAAAAGTCAGTTCATTCTTCTCAAAATCGGTTTCTCCTATTTTTCTAATGTCGTGAGCATGGACTTTTCAACAGTTAAAGGCTTTAATTTGCCTTCTAATGTAGCACAGTTTGATTTGGCTGTCTTCAGACTAGACTCGACTCCTTGCCAACTGCCTATACATCCAGGTCTACTCTGAGAATAGGGCCATGCTTCCCATAATGCAGAGGATCTCAGAGTGTGGTCCAGGGACCATGGGGAGCCTGAAGGCTCTCAGGAGGCCTGCAGAGACTATACTATTTCTATAATTATACTAGTATGTTACTGGCTTTCTCATCTCATTCTCTCAGGAGCATACAGTGGAGTTTTCCAGAGACCACATGATGTGATGACATCATCACTCTGATGGATAATGGGCTGTACACTTGTGTATTCTGGGGTCTTAAAGATTTTTTAGTCTTAATTTCTAATAAAGCAAATACCTATAGATAGAACCTACATAAACCAAAGCTCTTTGGGGTCCTTAACTTTTAAGAGATTAAAAAGGGTCCTGAGAGTATAAGTTTGAGAGGCACTGCCTTGAAGACAAAAATAACTACCTATATTTCCAGTTAATTCTTGAGTGGAAAGGAACCAAAGTTTAGTGGAAAGTCACAGAGATGATTAAACGTTAGAAAGTTGGATTTATAAGAAGAGGCGAAAGGAACTGGGATTTATCAGCTCGGCTCAGAGAAGCTGGAGAGATGCCACAATAATGATCTTCAGGTATGTGAAGGGTTGATGTACATACAGAACAAGAAGAAATTGGCTTCAACTGTGGTGTGTGAGATTTAAACTAGAGATAAAGAGGGGTTCCCTGACAGGGGCTGTTAAACAGCAGAGTGGGTGACTGACGGGCTTGTGGAATCTCCTGCACTGGAGGTCTTTAAAAACCGGATAGATTTCCATCTGTCTGGGATGATTTAAATGTGGCCTTGCCAGAAAGCCGAGGGGATGGAACAGATGATGTCTTAGGCTCCCCTTCCAGCCCCTTGGTTCTATAATTAACTTGATGAAAGGAGCCGTGGTGATTTGCAGCGAAGGGTTTAGACAGGAATGTGCTTGCTGATCTCGGGATAGGTCATGGGTAGGAAAGCCAGAGGTTTGCTTCATGGCTGGTGGTGATCCCATATCATCCTGTAAAATGACTGACGCCCGGAAAAGTCCATTTCAGGTCAGATTTAGGATTGGGCCCTAGGTCCCTGCGGAACCCTTGTCTAGGAACAGTGGGACAAGGAATTTGGTAGGTTGATTGTAGTCAACTCAGGTGGGACCTGGAAAATTTCAGATATTAGATGTAGGTATTTGGGCATGGAATGATGCCCATGATTCTAAAGGAAAAAAGAATGCAATCCTAAATTTTATAGAAGGACGGTATCAGAAAATCTGAATGCAAAGTGTAACAATAATGCTCTTCACAGGCACACTCTTTCAATTTTACTGTGTGTGGGCGCTTTATTTTTTTTCTTTCAGAATTGGTGGAATTTCATTGTTTCCAGTTTTCAAAGATTTTGCATTTTAGAGATTAGAGTTTGAAGTTTCCCTGTACTGGGTCAGAGACCCAGAGAATCAACCAGATTCCAAGGTAGTTTGTTTCTTTTGCTTATCGCTTGAACCTCCGTGAACAAGAGGAAGGAAAGAATGCAAATTTGCTGTGGTTATTGTTGGATCCTGACATTAGGGACAACACAGTAGAAATCAGTAGAACCATCTGCGATAATGAGCTGGATTAGAGAATATAAATGAGATTTTATCTAAATGTAGACCCAATCACCATGGTCTATGTTGACACTTAAAAAATATTTGGATCATGCATTATCTTGGCTTGGGTTGATTGACAGAAAGCAGAGAAAGAAGACAGAGCTGGGAAGACTCCCTTGGGTACTTTTAGAGACTGCAGTGTAGTTTGATCAGATATCTTTCAGGAAAACAACCCTGGCAGATAGCAGATAACCCCATTGTGGGCAATGATTACCAGGCTCTATCTATCTCCAAAAGATTCTAAGAGGCTACTGACCTCTCCTTTGACAAAGCCTTCTAGTGTTGAGTGAGATGGGAAGACCAGGCCTGTGGCAACATGGTAAATATGCATTCTGTCCAGAGAAGAGGAAAGTGGGAGAATATTATAGAAGCTATAAGACAATAAGCCTCTTTGATTGTTAAGACCCATATCATGCAAATACTCAATTAAAAGAAGGTATCTTCCAACCTTCTTTTGTGTGTCACCTTCATGTCCCTTGATGTTGAAAGGGGGGGGGGGAGTGGAGAGGGAAGGGAAGGAGGAAAGGAATTCCTGTTTTTAGAGAGCATAGAATAAACCTAGGAAAAGTATTATTCCAAAAGATATCTATTAATAGTAAAATACCACAGATGGGATTTTTAAATGAGCTTGATAATGTCCTCATTTCTTCTAACCACCTTCGCAGCTAAGTTAGCCGAAATAAAGAAGGTAAGGACCACTGGATAAAAGTGTATCACCTTTGTGGATTAAGAAAGAAAATTTTTCTTTTCAAACCCGGGAAACCTGTGACCATGAAGATCTGAATTAAGGTTTTGTGGCTAGAAAAAGGAAACATCACTGCTTTGCTTTTTTTTTTTTTTTTTAAGCCCCATTCTAAGGCAGTCAAAGACAGCCTCGCTAAAGGCTGTGAGTGTGCCTTTGGTGCATCACAGTTTGGTGCTTTGACCTTCCCTTCATTTATCCAAATTGTTCTTCAAGCAGTTACTTCTGCCTGCTCTGCTCTTCACTCTGCTTCCCCCAGTAGTCTTCCAGCCAAAGTTATACTCATTTTCCTAGACTCCGTTCTCAACCTACCGTGGCCTCCATACATTCCTAGAGCCCCAGAGTGCCCCCCACTCTGACATAACCCTATCCTAAGACTACTATTCACTTTGCACTAGAGTTATTCGTGTGCATGTCCATGTTTGTCACTGAAGTGTGTGCTCCCACAAGCGGGAGCCAAGTTATTTTTTTCAGATCGGAGTCTTACACCAAGTAGTTGCTCAATTAATGTTTACTACTGAGCCAAATTTGACTGAACACATCTTTTCCAGAAAAAAAAAAAAAAAACCAAACCAAGATCCAGATGCTACTAATAATGCTGTCACTTCTGGAAGTATATTTATTAGACCTTTCAGCAAAACAACATAACTTATACATGCAAAAACAGAAGTAATGGGAAAACCTATTTCTATGTGCATATTTATTCAGTGTATTGAATTCAATACGATAGTGACTGAAAGAATGCATGTACATGTATGCATGTGTATGTATATATATTTCTATATGAAAGCAAACAATTTATTTCTACATCTTAGTTTTTCAGCCATAAGACACATAAAATCAAGAAGGAATAGAATTGAATAAAACATTTAAAATGTCAGATTATAATCCTTGGTGAATAATATCTTGATTTTCTTATGGAAAACAAGATGAGGAAGAACAGATAAACAAGTAAAATTATCACTCTGTATCTTCCTAACAGAACTTTCTTATTCTTATAAAAATACTGTGCTTTGAAAGGCTGATATATTTTCTAAAATTTTATACTAATAGTCATCTACTGAAAAAATATGTAAAGATGACATCTGAAAAGTAATATAGTCACTGTTTTTATTTTTCCTCTGTCCTTTACGTAGGGAAGGTTACAAATTATTTTCAAGGGAAGAACATGACATTTCTACATATGCTAACTTTCTAGCACAAATGTAAACTACAGAGCAAATAACTTCTTTTTCTCCCCATGGAAAATGGTCTCTGTAGTTGTACAAAGCATACTTTAAAATGATAAGAAACATAAAAGATGTGAATAATTATTGTTGGAAGAGGTATAATTGTGTTTAAGTTTCTGCATTACCCGTGTATTTATTCTCTCCCTTTGGTTCCTCCACCAAATTTCTTTTTCAAATCAGGTTTCAAACTTGAATTAATTTCTGCTTGGTGTGAATTTAGATGTGCGAGAGGGTGTGCAAGTGTATTTTATACCACGTTTTTTCAAGCTTCCTTTGAGAGATTTGTTTTTGTTAAGTTCACTATACTTGATTGCATAGATTTTTTTTTTTTCTTGTTAGAGGCAGAAATCAGCCATTCCAAACGCTATGCTTTAATATATGGAGCCAGAAACCCAAATTGGGTCCTACAGCCTGGCGGTGACAGAACTTGGACTGAATCTTGGGGTTATTTCCTATATTCCACTTTAAAAAATTGACATTTATTTGCTTATTTTTCAGCAAAATCATGTCCCTTGTAGAAATCATATTGATCACAATATTAGTGAAAAGTGCAGAATCTGTGATCTAAAGAACAAAGGCTCTAGAAAAATTGACTTAAAAGGATTTCGGTTTGATCCTTCAGTTCTCCAGAAGGTCTTGGGGAGAAGCACCTTCAACCTTGATGTGAGCAGGAGTCTTAATGTAGAATGGACTCCAAGTTTGGTTAGACCACAGAGAAGTGTGTTGAAAGCCATTAGCAATTAAGAGCATGGCTCTGTGCTGATTTGCTTTATGGTATATTTCATGCTGTTCATGCACAGTAGGTAATACACATGGATTCAGCATAAATTTAATTTTGCACATGAAGTAAAGTGCAATAGATAAATTCTGCCTGAAGAAGAGCCACCAGCTGCTATAGCCACTTCAACTAATGTACCCCAGAGGTGCATGAACACGTCAGTTGTGTCGAACCACTAATGCATCCTGGATATCTGCATGGATACATTTGCTGCATTTGCTGTGTGGAGCCAGGAGTAGCCTCCTGTCTCTCAGGGAGAGGCCAGGGAAGGGAACTGGTCCAGCTTCCTGGGGCTGAGCTGCCCCCCGCCCTCACTCCGGGCTCTTGAGCATGCTTTGCCATACCTGGCCTCATTCAAGGGCTCGGTGGAAGGGTCTGAGACAGGATTTTCCCATGACCTGGGGAAGTGAGAAGAAGCAGGAGGGACCTCAAGCACCCCTCCCTTGGCTTAGCTGAAGGACCTAGAGTCATATGAAATGGGCATTCCACTGAGGATTCAGAAATCAGAAAGGACGCATTACTGCAAAGATGGCTGAATTAGAGCTGCTGGGGGAACACTTACTTTTGAATTTCTTGGCATCCTTGGACCTCATTTCTCAACCTTAATGTTCACTTTATGGTTATTATTATTATTTTTTTTTGTATTTAATATATCTACATCCCATACAGGGAATTGAAGCAGAACACTCTGAGGGCTTTAAGGAAGAAAACAGATCTCCAGTCTGTGGCAGGATTCATTCCTGTGGCCGCGAGTGGCGATGACATGTTTTAAGTTATTTGAGATGAGTAAGCAGTTACAAGTTCCACTGGAAATGTGGCTCTAATGGTTTTCAGCCAAACCCTGATAATGGAAGTTTCATCCTCTTGGCCATCCCCTCCTGGGGCCCCTGTGACTGCACCTGTTCCAGGCTTCTGCTCTTTCCCACAAGGTGGGGAGGAATGCCTCGCCGGCGCTTGTCATCGTGCCCTTTTGCCCATTGAAAGCATCCTGCTAGGACCGGTTTTCTCTTAACAGTCTTTTTACCATACCCCTTTCTGGGGTGAATGGACTCTATCGGCTGCTGCTGCATCTTAGAAAAGGAAACCCAAACACACGGAGCCCCGTGACAAGGGCAGACCTGACCATCAAAGAGAAGTGACAGGAACAGCATACCCCAAGTCCGACCCCAGGCTAAGCCCTTTACCTGCATCATCTGAGTTCTCACGGAAACCCTCTTATCATTTTCATTTTGCAGAGAAACAACAACCTGAGGTTTTGAAACTTAAGTTACTTGCCCAAGGGCAAATACTACAGGTAAAAAGCGGAGCCAGCCTTCAAACCCAGAATGCTGGATTTGGGAGCTGTGTGCTTTAAGCACTTTAGGTACTTTGGTACACCGCCTTCGAGCAGTGATTTTTTTTTTTTTTTTTCCTGCAAAATAGCATAGATTTTCTTCAACTTGTTTTTTACAGACAAGGTAGCTCACTCTGCCTTTAAATGGAAACTTTCTCTTGGAAAGAAACTAAAGATGTCCTTCACATAGGATGTCTATTCATGATGAATGGTTTCATGTTCCAGAGGAAGAGTCTGAGACAGGTGGACAGAGAGATTCCTATTACCCATTAGTTAGTCGACTGATTCGCAGAGATCAACCTCACTTTGGGGGTTTCCACGGCTCCTTCTAGTAAAGGAACATAAGTCACAAGAGTAATGGATCGCTGGACCTTCTCTGAGGTCCTTCCTTGGGCCCAGCTGGAGGAGAGGGACCTAGGAGGGACCCTTCTGTTTCCCACTAGGGTCCTTGGACTCTTTAATCAATAGAAATTCATGAGGCCAGATGAGGAATTCAAGCAAGGCTTTAATGGGACTCGTACTATAGCACGAGAGAGTGAAAACAAGAAACAGGTTCCCTGGCTCACTCCCTGAGGCAGGGTGAGCTGGTTCCTTAAATGGGGTGAGGGTAGGGGCGGATCAGTGGCCAGAGGTGTGGCTTAGGTGGCCTGGCCACCCCCTTGGTGGTGCTGTGTGCAGGGATCATGCGAGGTACCCTGCTTTTGCTCTGGGCACCTCAGAAGTGGCTGTTGGTTTCTGGCTCTTTTGTATCTTATTGTTCATAATTGCCCCCACTGTGCATGTGTACAGTTATTTCTAGTCCTTTATAGTTTCTTTTTATTCTGTTGTGTGAGGAGACATTTGTCTCGGAGCAAGTCTAAGCACTCCAGTAGAGGGTCCCAAGTCCCAGCCCATCTCACTTCTAGTGGTGCACTGGACCCTATTCGCACCGGCTTCCAGAACCCTGTGTGCATTCTCTTCCCAATTCCACGGGCAGTGACGTTCCATCGGTAGCTTGAAACTGCTCATGGTAGGAGTCTATACCACAGAAATTTGTAAGCACTACAAATCAGGGCTTTTTCTTTTTTAGAGAGTGAGTTGTGACACATTTACCAGGACACCACTGGGCACATTCCCATGGCCTCGGGAGACTTTGGGACTGTTCTGGATACCTGGTAGTTCTTGTTCCACTAGTTCTTCAGTCCAGAACTCTTAAGGGGAGAAACAATTTTCATCAGCAGCACAAAACTCTTTATAACATATAAAGCATTATTCATGTGTTGGGTTTTAGCAATGTTGAATTTGGGCATTATTTACTAGGACAAACAGAAGGTGTTATAATATTAATAACAATGTTACATCTAACCCTGAAAGTGGGGGCTTCCCTGGTGGCGCAGTGGTTGAGCATCTGCCTGCCAGTGCAGGGGACATGGGTTCGAGCCCTGGTCTGGGAAGATCCCACATGCCGCGGAGCAACTAGGCCCGTGAGCCACAATTACTGAGCCTGCGCATCTGGAGTCTGTGCTCCGCAACAAGAGAGGCTGCGATAGTGAGAGGCCTGCACACCGCGATGAAGAGTGGCCCCCGCTTGCCGCAACTAGAGAAAGCCCTCGCACAGAAACGAAGACCCAATGCAGCCAAAAATAAATTAATAAATTAATAACCCTGAAAGTGGGTATATGGTAGTAGAGTGCTCCAAAAGTTTGCCTAAATACACCCATGTCCTACACAGGAAAGAGAAGATACTAAGAGCTTTCATGAAGAAAGAGGATCTATATTCTTTGGTAAAGATTATTGCTGTGGACAGAGATGCTCTTCACCAGTGACTGTTTTTACTTTGGATCCAGTTTGCACTGAGTAGGATCACAATGGCTGTAAACTGGGTATTAGATTCTCAGGGTTCCACTTAACTTTACCTAAAATTACCTCATGGGGCCCAGACACATTATTCAACCCATCTGCATTTGAGTTGCCTGTCCTACCTGTACTTCATTTAGTGTTCTGCAGTTGTAGGCAACAGTTGCTAATTTAAGCAGGGAAGAAATTTACTGGAGGATCTTTATTTTATTTTAATAAATTTATTTATTTATTTATTTTGGCTGCATTGTGTCTTCACTGCTGCACGCCGGCTCTCATTGTGGCAAGCAGGGGCTACTCTTCGTTGTGGTGCGCGGGCTTCTCATTGCGGTGGCTTCTCTTGTTGTGGAGCACGGGCTCTAGGCACACTGGCTTCAGTAGTTGTGGCTCGCGGGCTCTAGAGTGCAGGCTCAGTAGTGGTGGCACACGGGCTTAGTTGTTCCGCGGCATGTGGGATCTTCCTCGACTAGGGCTCGAACCTGTGTCCCCTGCATTGGCAGGCGGATTCTTAACCTCTGTGCCACCAGGGAAGCCCCACTGGAGGATCTTTAAATGGCTCAAAGAACTGATGGGGAAGTGGGAGAACCAGGCTATGAGAGGAATTGGAACAAGGCATTACTATGAACCAGTCACTTCCTTGGTAGCACACTCCCACTGGGAAGGAGTCAGCCACAGCCATTTCCCTCGTCTATTATTGCCAATCTGCATAAGAGCCAATGTTGCTGGGAACTAGGAGGGCCACGGACACAGCACCTTCACACAAATAGGGGATAGGCAATTCCCCAGAAAGCAACCAGGATGTGTTAGCAAAGCACCGAGAAACAGATGCAGTGTGGTCAACTTTTGCCTCCCTAGTGATCACACAACAGTCAGTGGAGGAGACTAGAAACCATTGTCTACTTCACAAACGAATCATTTATAAAATGTTTTAAACTTCCATGATAAAGTTCTGAGAACCTCCTATTCATGAGTCATTTAATCTTGAGCAGGTTTTTGTTTTTACCTTGAAACTTAAGAGTGTGAGAGTCAAATCTGTGCTTCATTTGCAGAAGTTCACTAGCTTATATTCAATCCATTCCTGGCTCCATTTATGTCTTTACCCTAGTGTTTTCTCTTTTGCTTTATGCTTACTTCTAATTTATGTTCTGTAGCTATATTTTATATATGCTCCTAAGCTGCTGAGACGACTTTTTGCAACAAGGTAGTGTATAAATAAGTAGATACATGCAGTCATCTCCTAGGATTCTTTTCTAATTTTAATACCCTACTGTTCTCATTCAGAAAACTGGATATTCAAGTGAACAGAATATGTTCACTGAAATTCAAGTATATCAGAGTCACCTTGTCTTGATTGATACTCACTCAAAACACAGAGTTGCATTTTAAATCTCTTACTTAAATTCACATGCAGAGGAAAGCAATACCATCGAAGTAAGATGAATGGTAATTATTTCCCTGGAGAACAATAATTTTGCAATAAATTTCAAAAACAGCATGATTTAGCAAATTAAGCTTAGAGCCAAGGATATTAAATAGAGTTAACTTTGTAGAAATAAATTCTGATACCACAGGCTTCAAACATTACTTTAAATCTGTTCATTTTGAAAACTTCTAGTGAAGGGGCCCTTAAGGTTTTGGTTTGGGATGTTGGATTTTGGTTTTAAAGGCTGGAGGAGTGAACCTTTCTCATGCCAGGCAGGATATAATGAATATATGTCTATATGTGCACTGTATTTTGATATTACTAGACTGCTGAATAAGCAATATTGATAGCAACATCCCCTTCAAAGGAAACTTGTACTTTGCAGCCATGCTTCTGTGCTTTGGCAACTCCACACGGAAACAGTATTTCTTTGATCCTATATTTAGCACTGAAATTGTTTATGTTTAAATGTTCAAAATAACTCTTTAAAGCCACATGCCCTACGGTTAATAATAAGAGCACATTATCACCTTTTAGAAGAGTTTACGAGAAATCTTGGGCCACCTTCTGTAGCCGTATACTAAGCTACGACGTCTGCGAGGGCTTGAATAGAGTGATAATTTGTTATGAAAACCTCCCCTTTTAACTCTCTCCTCAATACATGTTCCCTAGCCCACTGAATTGCTACTTGGAGTTCCTTTTTTTTCTTGGACCAGTCTTTGCTGAAGAGAATCAAAACATCAATCTTTAAAAAAAAAAAAAAGAAAGAAAAATAAGAAAAAAGACAGACAACACATACGTACCCTATCTATCATCTATCTATCTATCTATCTATCTATCTATCTATCTATCTATCTATCTATCTAACAATCTATCTAATAGATACTGTCTTTCTCTCTGCTTTCATCTGAAGGAACAGTTCATAAATGGAAAGACAGAGGTTCAGCCTATCTTGCTCGAGTTAGAAGCATTCCTCCCAAAGTGCTGGTGCTCATCTATTGTCAGACTACACTGCACTTTCTCATTAATCTTAACCCTTTCCTCTGAAGGGTCTTACTCTTTGACTCACTCTGTTTTAGGAAGCCATTGTTTTTACGTGGTTGCTAAGTCACCATCAAAGAATTCTAAGATCTGTGAAGCACGAACATACAGGAAATCGACCTTATCAGTTCCTTGGTCTTGGCAGGTAGTGTGAAGTAATTTTTGAAAGATGTGGAGAAACTGTGGTTGGGTACTTCTAAGCTGAAATACATTCTACCCTAGAAATTAAATGCACTTTGCTGAAGGATTAACCACACTGTTATCAATGTTGCTCTGCTACAGTACATACAGGTCATTACTACTGAAGCCTATCTAAATGACTAAGTGTATCTGTGTGTGTGTGTGCGTGTGCATGTGTGTGCATGAGTGGATAAAGATAACACATGTTCTAGTTATAGCTAAGATATTTTTGTAGAAGAAAACAGACTATTTGTGGCCACCTCACTCTAATCAATTTGAGCATTTAAGTTTCTTCTCAATCTATTTACTCATTGATAGGCTAGTTGGCTGCCAGGTGGGGAAGGAAAAGGCTCTCACTGTTTAGTTTTTGTTTTGCTTTGTTTTGTTTTTCAGTGAAGTCGAAAAGGTGACTGTGTAGCTTAGTAATCGGAGATGAAATATGCATGACAGTGTCTGGTCGAATGCCTCCTTTGATTGCTGCTGATGAATCAAATCTCTTTAGTCTAACCTTGGCTTCCAAACCCCAAATCACTCCAAACTTGCTTCTACAATGCCACGTGTGGCAAATCTGTGATCTTGCCAAACCACCTGAAAATAATTATTTTCCTTGCACACACCAAAAATAATCATCAGTTCTTTAAAGTTCAGATTGTAGAGGTTTTGAGTAATTAAAACCTTTTCTATACCTCAGTAGCACTCCCAAAGGTTAAATACGTTTCTGTTCTTGCATCTACAGAATAATTGTGGGAAAGCAAATGAGTTTCTTCTCTGAAAAGACATGGAAACCAAGTAGTTATTTGTGCCTGCAAATCCTTTTGGGTAAAGAACCAGCGAGATAATAAATTGTTTTGCTAAAAACAGGAAGTTTGGCAAAGATGCAAAAGTACAGCTAAACTTTGGCCAGGCAACCCAAAACATTGTGTTCTTCTTTGAAAGTATTTCCAGCAAGAAAAAAAAAGTGGAGTGCCTTGAATACATAGTTTAAGAAACAGTGAAGGCATCTGGCAACATGAACTTCTTGCCAAGCTTGTGGTTGTGCTGTGCTTGCTAATGGGAAGATGTGCCAGTTTTCAATGACTTATGTCATGCACAGCTGGAAACCCACGCATAAATAAGACCTCGAATGCTGCGAAGTCCAAAAACATTCAAGAAAATATCCCCTCTTTTCACTCCCTTCATCCAAACTGTAGAAAATCTTAAATAGAAAAGGAATTACTTGGAGTTTTGATAGGAAAAAGCCAACTTCAGATTTCTTGAGGAAACCTGTTTCAAGGCAGGAGCGTTCAATCAGTCGAGACATTCTGGAAGTTGTTAGTTGTTTTTTTTTTTTCTCTCCCCCTCCCCTTCCTCAGATTCTTCATACCCACGATTGCCAGCTTTATTAATATGATTGTGATTATGTGGCATCTGTTTTGGACAGACCCGATAGGATTGTAATTTCCACTTCAGTCCATCAGGCTGGAAAGACTTCAAAATGTGGGCCAGAAAAAATAAAGAAATTAACCCAAGACGTCTGGAAAGAAGAGCATTGTGCTTCTGTCAGTTCAAGCTGCAGGGAACCCTGGGACATCTTGATTGGAGGAGAATGTGCTGCAGAAACGGTGCTCCCCGGGCTGGTGGGGCCCCTTCCAGCTGGCAACAGCGATGGGACTCTTTTTTGTTCTCCTTCTACACTGGGCGATTTGGCTTGCGGTTCTGATTTTAGGATTCAAAGAGAGGAACTCCCAATTTTAGTTCTTACCACTTATTTGGGACTGGAGGCAATGGTCCATCTCCCTGAGCTTCTTATTTGAACAGAAGGAACAGGAGGCAGAGGGTCCCATCAAGTTCAGCAAAGAGAGTCAGCGGCTCTGGCTCCCACGCTGGGGGCATCTGTGCTGGGGAGACAGGAGCAAGCACTGAGAAAAATAGCTCCTTCCTTTTTTCTTGCGGGATGGGCTTTCTCTGGTTGCTGTTTTCTCTCTGCTTACTCTGTGAGTGTTGGTTTTTACCTCTGAGGCACCTCGATTTTAATTGCAAACTGTTTTCTCTCGGGGGGAACACTGAGGTGACCAGCAGCCTAGTGTAGCCCATGGAGCAGGGATACGGGCCTCCGGCCCTTGGGCTCTGCAGCCCAAGACGATCCTGTCTCTCTAAACAGTGGATTCTTCATCTGTGGATGAGTCATTATAATGGCACCTGCCTCGAAGACATGTGGAGACGAGGGAACAGGTGAACGTAAGCAATGCATGGACTGCCATCTTGGGTTGCGCTGATCTATATGTGATCAACAAATGTCGGCTGCTTTGGGGACGGACAGAGCCCACCATGTGACCCCTCCACCCAGGAGCCAGGTGGAAATGCTTCTGGCTTTCTCAGCATGACTTTCAGCTCTTAGATTGTTATATTAAAAAATACATAAATATACAGACTTTGTTGATTGGATGTTTAGATTTTGTAGAGAGACAAAGAAACAAATAAAAATACCCTTTAATTTACCACGTAGAAATAACCATTATTTGAATGTTGACATAACTCCTTTCAGTCTTTTTTCTATGGTTTTGTTTGGAATTATTAAATTGGGACACTATTATACAAGCATTTTACCATATATTATTCTTAAACATTTTCCCACTTCATTAAGTATAATTTTTTAAATGCCTTAAAATGTTATTTTTAAAGGGCTTCATAACATTCCACTATATGGATATGCTTATCGGAGTTAGGGCTTTCGCTTTTTTTTTTTTTAACATCATGATGAATATCTTTGCATTTGTATTTCCTTAGGATAGAATTATTGGATTAAGAAAAGTCTTTTCAAGAACTCTTAATAGGTGTTGGTTATTCTTTGAAATTATGAGGAATAAGAGTGGAGGGAGAGATCTTTATCCCGCATGAAGCAGGGAATCCTGGCCAAACAGACTGGGAGTTGAAGTGGCTTCTTGCAGAATCAGTGAGCCAGAGCCTCTGCTTTCCCTATAAACAAACAAATATATAAATAAAATAAACACACACACACACTATATATACACTATATATATCTATATATACTATATAGACACATACGTATATAGCGTGTGTATATGTATATGTTTATGTATACATGTTATTGAACAAGGAGAGAGAGGCCGAAAACTCTGCTTCTCGCCACCCTACTCACCTCGGATTGCTTTTGAGCTCCAGAGGGGAGGGAGTGCGGCTGGAAGATGGAGGAATTGGCTTTAGGGCAGACGTGGTGATCGTGGGCACTAGGAACACTGCCTGGGAGAGCGGGGCAGCAGGGCGGAGGAGACAGCCTTCCTCCCCACCTTCTGCACGGAACCTGGCTCCACGCTGGTCCCTTGAGGACTGACGGCTGAGGCAGCTACAGCAGGCAGCACCCTGCCTAGACCTGACTTTTCTAGGTTAGCGCTGGCAACAGTGAAAACTGTGAAGCTTCCTCTGGAGGCTTTGCCAGTGGAGTTCCCAGAAAGAAGGGCGCCTGAGCTGTAGGAAGCCTGCAGAGCAGATGCCCACGGTGATGATCCTGGCAGACAGGTTTGCGAATGCTTGCGAGATGCCTCTTGGGGAAGAGAGGGTCCCAGAAACAAAATCTGTTAGGGTGGCTGCGGGGACTGGACTTCCTGTTTGAGCATCAGGGGCTTCTTTTATTTTTTTGGCCGGTCGGAGCTGTGTTGAACTGCTCCCGTGACTTGATTTCTGCCCACAGCCTGGCCAAGCCCAGGGTTGCTGGCTTTCATATGTGGAGCGCTCCATTCAATGAGATGGAAAAAAAAACAGAGCAGAAACTGAAAAAAGAGGGGAAATTGTGATAAAGGGAAAAAATGAAGCCGTGCAAATCTCAAGTTTTAAGAAACTGGAGCCTGGAGCTGAGAAAGGTACTCAGAGTTGCTGAGCATGCGGGCAGGAAGGAACAGAGGAGGTCCTCTCCCATCTCAATGTCCTCATTTTACACAGGAGGCACTGTGGCCCCCGGGGAGTTGTCGCTTCCTCCCAGTCACTTGGTGAGTCATCTGAGCCAAAGCAGAGGTCTGCAGGCGCTTCACTCAGAGCCTGTCCCGTGACCTCCCGCTGCCCCTCTGGTCGGGGCCTTGAAGCATGGGGGTGCTTTTGATGAGGTGGCTCGCGCTCACCAGCTGTTCCCTGTCATGGTCCATTTGGGCTCCTGTAACAGGGCACCACAGACCAGGTAGCTTCAGCAACAGAAGTGTATGTCTCACAGTTCTGGAGGCTGGAAGTCCGAGATTAAGTGCCAGCACGGTCTGGTTCTGGTGACAGCACCCTTCTGGGTTGCAGACTGTCCACTTCTCATTGTGTCCCCCTAGGGCAGACTGAGAGAGAGAAGAAGCAAGCTCTCTCTCCAGTCTTCTTGAAAGGGCACTAATCCCATTCCTGAGGGCTCATCCTCATGACCTTATTTAATTCTAATCACCTCCCAAAGGCCCCACCTCCAAATACCATCACTTTGCGGGGGTAGGGTTTCAACATCTGAATTCGCGGGGTGTGCAAGCACTCAGTACATAGCATTCGCCCTAGAAAGCACACAGGAACAGGCTCCAGCATTAGGTCAGTGTCCTCCGGGCTGGTTTTAGAATCCCCTGGGAACTTCCACAGTCCTGACGCCCAGGCTGCACCTGAGACTGTTGAGATCGGCATCTCTGAGGGTGAGACCCTGGCATCAGTATCGGGTACAGCTTCCCTGGGGATGGCAGCGTCCGGGCCCCTGTGTGAGAGGAGTGGCGTGTCACTGTGTCACCACAGGTCCTGGGTCCTGCTGTTCACCTGGCATCAGGGGCTATGTCACTTGCCCCTCTGGCCTGTTTGTTGCATAGTGATCACAGGATGCAAAGTCAGGGCTGGACTGGCTGATTTCTGAAGTCCCTCCCAGTTTGAGAACCCGAGAGTCTAAGTAAAAAGAAATTGACATTGTGTTAGAATAGCCATAATTAAGCACACCTTTCCATATCTTGTGGTACTTCTTTGCTCTCTACTTCCTACCACAAAGATTCCCATGAGCTCTTCATCATTTCGGAAAGAAAAAGAAGTGGAAAGGCATTGGGTTGCCTTGGAATCGCTGGCGAGCCTCACGATGACCTGGTGTTTGCGGTGATGCCTGAGACGGGGACTGACTCAGGCCGTGTGCTCTTGCCCCCCGCACCTCCCAAGCCTGTCACACTCCCCACGGCCTCCCAAGACCTGTTGTGGAAACACCAGCCTCATGCTTATGAGGTCACGCCCTGGAGGTTTGGTCTTGGAGCAGTTACAGCTGAAAGAACACAGTCCGTGCAATCAGAAATAATTTGGAAGTAAATCAAGTCCTCTACTTGCGCTTCTCAGATGTCCTGTGTGGGAGGGAAGAGGGCCCCCAACGCAGCCCCACTCTCCCTTCTTCCCCGCATGCTGCCCCCGCATGCTGCCCCCCCGCATGCTGCCCCCCCACCAGGGTAGGAATCCCAGTGCTTACAAAGCCACTCAGGAGGCCCAAAGCAAGTGACCACAGGGACTTAGGGGAGCAGGAAAAATGTATCCTACAAAAATCTGTTCTCTACTTAGCAAGTCTTTCAGGGAAATGGGGGGAAAAGATGGGTTTTGCAGCCAGAATTATTTGGGCTTACATTCTGCATGCTGCCCAGCCCCAGTCTGCAAGGCTTTCCAAACACTCCCCCAAGGCCCTCCAGCCTCTGCTTCACCCACTTCTGGGGTCCTCTCCTCCTGCTCATTTTGACACAAATCTCTATGCGGAAGCCCAGGAGTGTCCTCCCAGAAGCCAGGCTGACCTCGGAGGGCAGAAAGAGGCGAACAGTAAAGCTCAGAATCATCCTGAGCAGCAAAAGGCAGCGAACGCTCAGGCGCTGACGCTTGTTACCCGCTGTTCGCACAGAAGTAGTGGGCGAAGCTGGAATGGGTCTGGCTGGGGGTGGGGGCGCCTGTCGCTCAGGGCGTCGAGGATGGAGCGAGGGAGCGCGGGCCTTGGCTGCCTGGAAGCAGAGAGCTGGCTTGGGTGAATTCTTGAGTATCTTCCCCGCTGGGAAGTCTTCATCCTCTTGCTTTTCACACACGGAAAGGCTATTTGGCAGCCGCTCGCTCACCTTGGGCTCTCTTAAGTGGAGTATTGCTGTCTTCAAACACAGCTGGCTGTAAAACCCGAGTTCTGTTAGGCTCACTGACTCCAGTATTTTGTGAAGATGTTAGAAACAGAGGCCGAGTGAACTTGGTTTAATGTTTCCTTGGAGTTCTCCTGAATGCAGGGCATAGAGCTCTCTTTTTGGCGGGGGGGGGGGGGTAGTTTATTTATTGCCCACATTTTCTTTTTCTTTTACTGTGGCACTTGAGGTCAAGGCCGAGGGGCTCCAGAGAAAGCTCTATTGACGTGACGTAATTTTAGGGACAGAACGTTCCATTCTCCTCCTCTGTGAATGTGGAGGATATCATGTGACATGTGACATGGGGCCAGAAGACGTCTTGGAGCCCTCTTTGCAGTAACGCAGCCTGGAGGGACCTGTGCGGGGAGTCATCAAACACCCTTTATGTAAAGGGAAGGAACTACTGAACTGTGGGCGGGAGAGGACATGTTAAAACATATCCCATTCTGACAGGGAAAAGGGGGAACTGAGCCATCGCTGCCGATTTCACCCATTCTGTGTTTGGACCAGTTCCATGTTGCCCAGGACTTTTTTTTTTCCTCACCCCTCTGACAGCAGCCTCGGCACCAGGGTAGGAATTCCAACGCTTACAAAGCCACTCAGGAGGCCCAAAGCAAGTGACCACAGGGACTTAGGGGAGCAGGAAAAATATATCCTACAAAAATCTGTTCTCTACTTAGCAAGTCTTTCAGGGAAATGGGGGAAAAGATGGGTTTTGCAGCCAGAATTATTTGGGCTTACATTCTGCATTAACTTTGTGAGTTCAAGCCTCTAAGTTTTTGCACTGGTACAAAATGCACATGAATAATTGTTCCTACTTTAAGCAGCCATTTGAGGATTAAATGAGATAACATTTGTAGCGGGTCTGGCATGGTGCCCAGCTTACAGGAGATGCATAATAAATGTCACGTTTCTCTCCTTCCTCAGAAGCACATAGGCACACACCTGGAATAATACTTCAAGGGAGTTTTTTCAAAGGATCGATTACTTTTGTTCTAAAGCACCAGTTCCTAGCAGGCAGGAATAATGAGTGCACGGAGTTGAGTTCTTTCCAAAATATGGGTGAATGTGTAACCTCTAAGTAAATAACTTGGTGTTAGGTGTCTTCGCTGTGGAGAGCCAAGGATGTGGAAAGCTTGCTCCTGCCCTCCCTGAGCGTACAATGAAGCTGGGAGGACAAGGTACGTACACTGTCAACATTCCAAGATGAGGAATAAAAAAATGTGTCCTGTCCCTGATGAGTCTGGTTATTAAGGCTCGCAAACACTCCATCGGTCACCCCCAGGCAGCTAGTTCCCACGCCCCTCTTGCATGGGGCCAAGGGCAGCCTCTCTTTCCCTGCGTGACTCAGCTGCTTCTGGGAACACCACCCCGGTAGCCCTCCCCCAGGCAACCCACACCACCATTCCTGCAGTCTCTTCTCTGGCTCCCCATCTGCCCTGATCTGGAACAGCCGACCTTTGAGGAAGCTGGGGCTGAGGAATCCACCCTGCCTGGGCTCCAGCTGTTCCACTGAGAGCCGCCATTTCTCCCCTGCCCCAAGTAGAAGATTCAACATGGAGCACCTATTTCACCCATCCTTAGACGGTGGTGTTAGTGATTACTAGCTTTGACTTTGGAGTCAGAATGCACGGGTTCAAATTCGACTTCCACCACCTCCTAACTATGACTTTGTCCTAATTAACAATTAAGCCTCAATTTCCATGTGTGGAAAAGTGGGGCTAATAAACTAGTACCCACCTCATTTTGAGGACTAAATGAGATGACTTAAATTTAGCATAGCACACAGCAGTCTACCAGGAAGTGTTTGCTATTATTATCTAATGATGACAGTTTTGGGGTGTGAAATGTGTGCTGCATTTACCTTTCTTTGTCATATTTCCCCCAAAGGCTGGGCCAATGGTCCTCTCTCACCTGGTTTTCCTCCCCGACTCTCTCTTTGTGCCCGGGGATGGGACACACAATCTTCAATTCAGCCCTGCATTTGGAAAAGCTGCTTTCTTCCTTCTGGGATCATTTCCTTACAAACCAAGGTTTTGCCATAGTTTTTCAAATCCCTGTGTTAGTTTGAGACTCAATCCTGGCATCTAGTAAAATACTTAAAGTACTCAGCGTCAGTTCTTCCAAATAGCCGGGGGTCTGGGGTCTTTCACACAGCTAAGGAGCCAGAAGTCTGCCTGACACCTTTGAAGTCCAAGAAAGGAAGTAAAGATCAAGCACACCTGAGATCCTTATTAAGAAGAGATATGGGAACATATTGTATATGTATAACTGATTCACTTTGTTATAAAGCAGAAGCTAACACACCATTGTAAGGCAATTATACTTCAATAAAGATGTTTAAAAAAAAAAAGCTAACAATGGAAGCCATTTTCACAAGAATGATGCAAATGATAAACGCTCTGTGGCACAGAGAAAGAGCTTTCAACGCTGATAAGGTGGGCCTAATGTAACAATCTAGGCTTTGAATTTCATCAGCCATGGCCTCGGAAGAGTCATTCTTGGCTGTAATTTTCCAACCATAAAATGGAGGTGCCTGGGAATGGCTCATACTGACTAGAGAAATCTTCAAACTTGAGCTGCCGGGCAGATTTTTGGACTGAACTCCAGATGGGGAAGAACAGGGGCTGGGGGTGGGAAGAATTTGGTAATTTCACAGGGGCTAGGAATGTCAATCAGAGAAACGGCAGAGAGCCCTGGACGAAGAGGACAAAGTGGAGAAGATGAAATGGAAAGCAGAGGAGTAACAGGAGAGAGGCGAAGGGGAAAGAAACATAAGAAACTAAGGTGGCTTTTTAAGGTAGTGAAGAAGGGTGCACACAGACTGCAGAAGAAAATGTGCTCTGGTCTCTAAGATTACACAACTGCAATCAACTGCAAAGCACAACGAGCATCCTGAAGGCATCTTGTCTCAAGTGTGTGACGCTTCGAAGTAGAATTTAACGCTAACAAGAGCACATAGGTAAGACGTTGTGGGGCTTGGAAATAACATCACAGGCGTCCAATTTAGACCCCTTGCCCTCTGGACATTCAGACTTTAATTTGATGAAAATGAAAGTTTCCTTGATTCTCCACTATGATCTCATCCTTGACCCACAGTGGCACTTTTTGGAATGACTTCCATAGGTTTCCTTCTGCCATATTGTAAGACAAGACAGATTTGCTTAAGGAAAGTGATTAAAAAATGTATCATTCATCTAGGAAAATCTTTTAAGGTCTATGACATTTTGTGGCTCAGCAAGGTCAATTTTTGTGACAACGACTCCAAAGAAAAACTCTTCTCTCTAAAGGTTTGATTGGTTTATTTTAAATAGCAATATCATTCCTTCTTGTACCCTGTAAGCCATCTTGGTTTTAAATTTGGTTCTTGAAGGTCTCCAGACTCATAAGAAACAGCATCAATCTCTCTTCTATAATCCCTTTTGATGGCCTAAATCCTTCAGGTGTTCCCACAGTCCTGTTAAGAAGTAAGGTGGCATCGCCCCAAGGAGTGACTGGGCACTTGCTTGGAGCCCTGTAGAGTAACCTGTACCTTTTGTACTTTTCCAGGTAAGAGAGAAGATAAGAGGCTACCTTGAAACTCAGCTTAGTATCTGGCCTCTGGAATGATGTTAAAGCTAATGTATAAATATTGAATACAAACAATGCAGAAATTGTTATACCACTTGCTTAAGTGACAGCAGATCAGTAAATCAAGGAGGTACTAAATGCTAAGTGATGGATTTGATATTCAGAGTTTGACTTCCTTCAGGGTTCCTGGGCCTTTGCCTGTCCAGCCCTCCATGGTCCCTCTGCACACTCCCTCATTCTTCTCTGCCCACAACCGGAGCATCTCGAGTGCAAGGGATTCCTCCCAGACTTTTATATTGCGCCAGTTGCGCGAGAAACCAAAGCTCCATCCCCTACCATGAGGACCTTGTTGTGATCTTGATTTACTTAACCCGTAACCAGAGTCCCCCTGCCTAGAAGAGGTAAACCAACACTACCTACTGTCCATGTGATTTAGGATATGTCCTCGAACCCCCAGGGACTCAGCGTTTGTCTGTTTGTTTCTGCGAGTTGAGGTGATTGGGAGGATTTGATGACATCATGTATGAAAGGGCTTCAGAAGTTGTTAAATGCTAAATCAAGTTAAGACCTGCCCCTAAATAGAATGGAGTCTGAGGCAAGAGAACTGCTAGAGGCCCATACCCCACATATCTAAATGTTTAAAAGTCATAAAAACTGGTAAGTAAAATGTTCCATCTATCTGCTTTCATAAAGATTAGAGAGACCTAGTTTAAATTGAGAATTTTTGGATTCCTTGGACTTCCTGGACCCCTTCCCACACCTCTCCCCTTTTCTTTCTGCCCTGCCTCTGTCCTACTGCAAAGGACTTTGTGTGAGTATCTTAGTTCACTGGTTCAAGCTCTCAACCTCCCCTCCAAGCAGCTGCTTCTTGGCTAACTTCATGGCCGAGAGGTGTGCCAGGGCTCAGAAGAGGGAATTAAAGAGTGTTTCTGTTTATCATGCTCGTGATGAGCCATGGGACCTTTTCTTTCCTTTTTTTCCCCTCCCTTCCCCTCCCCTCCCCACATCCCTCCCCCCTCCCCTCCTACCCTTCCCTTCCCTTTCCTTTCAACATGATCTAAATTTGTCAAAATGCAAGGGCCATTGCTCTGAGTTCCAAGAAGTCAGTTTATTGAGATCATTATCCTTATAACATTTTCCTAACAGATGACCATATACCAAAAATATTTAACGGCTGAAGAATGAATTTGGTCTTTGTGATTTTATTTTTTTATACTTGTGGAATTCCCCAAACAAGTTTATATGCTCTGACCCTTTCCCTCTTTTCCCAGTTTTTGTGTCTATTTTAAACTAGCTGCAGTTGAGTAATACAACTGAGACCTGCTATAGTCTCAATGCAAAATACTATCCACTGATGTGTGAGTAATAGTACTATTGCTATCAGTTATTATATTGGGTCAATAAAGGGCTCTGAGAATACACACAAGGTTTGGAGCATGCAATTTTAACTTTACCTGGAGACTGCTTATTCCCTTATCAAATATTTAAGTGGCTTCCTCTCCACAGTGTGATGGTTTAAGATCCAAAAGGTACAGAAAGACATTAATATAAGAAAGTATTGATCTGATGCAACTGAACCTTTGATTACTACAGAGGAAATTAACACCACAGTTAGCAAGAATTGGGAGACTGGTTTTAAACTAGAGGTCACAACTTAGAAAATGAAAGATCATTTGGAATTGCTGCTTTTAGATGTTTTGCCTTAGTGATATCAGTCCCTTGCCTACTTACATGGTATTTGGATGCTTAACATAAAAATAAGTCTTAACTTGGAATATCACAGGCCGTGGCATGACTCACCAGGTCTCCCATGGAAGCCTTCTGGCAAATTCATGACCATGATTCTGAGGGGGTGAGCATGGAACATTGTGGGTCTAAGGAGGAGGCTCAGGGGACAAGCTCATCCAGGACTAGAGGAAATCCTGTGTGAGAGCCACTGGGTACCCAGCTGTTGACTTTTAAAGGAAGGAGTTGTAGTATCTCTCAGCAAATATTGTGGTCCAGCCTTAGAAGAGTCAGAAGAGGCTCCCACCCAGGCTCCCCACCAACTGAATGATATTAGAAATTCCACCAATAGGGCTCAATCCATTAAGCTTAAGATTTTAATATCTATTAGTTCCATTTATCTTTTCTGGTCAAAAGCCTGGGAACCAAGGTGGACATTTTGATGCCACTACTTTGTTGCAGCTATTTTGTCATCAAGGACCTCTCATGACACCAATAATTATAGGTAACTCCTGTAGAGTAATTATTATGTTTGGCCCTATGCTAAGTCCTCCACAGGCATGGCCTCGCTTACCTCATAATAACCCTGTGAGATACTATTATATGTCCATTACACAAAAGTGAAAATTGAGGCACAGAGATGTTAAATAACTTACCCAAGACCACAGAGCTGTGAGATGGGGAGACCAGGTTTCAAATACAGACAGTGGCATCAGACAAAACTCCATCATCTTCATGGCTCTTAACATCTAATTCACAGAACCTCTTAGTGAGGGCTTTAACTTCATCAGGGTTTGGAGTGTAGATTTGAGCTGATCTCCTGTAGACCCTATGGGATCAGAGACCCAGCTAACATCTGTTTTACACTTGCTAACAAAGAGAAAGAAGAGAGTGAAATTTGATTGATTTCTAGGAGGCAATATAAGAGTTCTAGCGGCCCTGAGTTTGAGATTCCAGGGAACAAAAGGATCCCCCAAATTGTCTGCAATCCAAAAAGTGCAAGAAAAGGAAATGATCGTCCCATCTGTGCAAGAATTCAGAACGCTGCTCCTGGTCTGGTAAAAGGCAGTGATTGATGCAGGCCGAGCAGCAGAGATGTTTGTCCTTTACCAAAGCCCATGGCTGTTGGTTGCATCAAGGCCTGGAACAGCTCCAGAAGCAGGCTGGTCTCTGGCACTGATCCGCCAGCTCACCCCCACCTCCTCCAGAACCTGGAGCTTTTGGATTGACTGTTCAAAGAACCGCCGTCATGTTGGTCTGAAGTTTCCAGTTCTACAGATCTGACCTCTCCCCAGGGCTTACCTTGATGTTGATTCCAAGTCTAGTGGACGGGGCTGCCGATGATATAAGAGACAAATGCTTGAAAATGGAACTTGGATCCTTTTTGGGGCTGTGGCAGAGTCTGAGGTGCTGAGGGGATGGTGTGGGGAAAAGTCAAATTAAGTGTATGCCAGAATCTCTAGGATGTGTTCCTGGGAACTTGAATGCATGTGTTGCTGCAATGGAGAAGCCTAGGCACCCTTTTCAAGATCACTGCCTAATGCAAAATGTGGGATAATAACCTTAGGTGCTTTGGTGAACCTTAGAGGGACAGTGGCAACAAACCAGTTTGCAAACTCACATTATACGTGACATACTGCAACACTGAGTTTCAAAGAATTAAAATTCACTTAAATGATGTAAGTATAAGTCATTGTATTGCACTTAAAATATCGAAAATAGTTTTTACACTATCCTTTAAAAATGTATGATCATTATGGTGATACTTATTAAAAATGACCTTTTTGTGCACTTTAAGATACTCATGGAATATCTGCTGTGATTCAGCTCTAGCCCAGTGATGCCCAGATTTTGACTTTCACAGGCTGGTGAAATTAAATATGAATAACAACAACAATAAAACCGAAAACAACAGATATGGTAAATATTGTAATAATAAGAGGGGACTGACATCAGATTTGGAACTTTAAAGCTTTTAATTTATTTTCTAATTGCATAAGTAGTAGCTAAACACATTCTCCTTATTAAAAAATGTCTAACAATGTGTTTGTTTCACATTACAGCAGTGATTAGGTTATCGTAAATCAACTATACTTCAATTTTAAAAAATCAAACAATATAGATAAAGCACAAGTCTCTTGTGACATCCATCTAAATCTCAGCGTCTTCCACAAAGGGAACCACTGTTATCACTTTGCTATGGATTCTTCCAGGTCTTCCTCTATACATTCCATACATAAATAGGTCCATACAGAAGTACATATCTTGGATGGTTTATTTATATATTATAGATGGCATTAGACAGTACATTTATTTTACTTCAGGTTTCTTTTCTTAACTTTGGTGATTTTCTATACCAATGCAGCTCTCTTTCATTCTTTTTTTATTGTTGTACCTAATTCCATAATGGGAATGGACATTCTCCATTTCCTTATCTATGCCTCTTTTTGCCCCTGTGTGGGCATGCTAGGGAAATAGTCTCACATATGCAGAGAGATATGTAGGCAGCTTAATAGAAAGCAAATTTCCAATTACTCTCCCCATTATTTCCTAAAATATAAAGGGGCAATTGCATACTTTAAAAGAAGCAAAATTACAGGTTAAAAAAAAAAAAGACAATCTTCTTCAAGAAAGGACCAAAGGGGGCTTCCCTGGTGGCGCAGTGGTTGAGAGTCTGCCTGCCAATGCAGGGGACACGGGTTCGAGCCCTGGTCTGGGAGGATCCCACATGCCACAGAGCAACTAGGCCCGTGAGCCACAACTGCTGAGCCTGCGCGTCTGGAGCCTGTGCTCCGTAACAAGAGAGGCCGCGATAATGAGAGGCCCACGCACCGCGATGAAGAGTGGCCCCCACTTGCCGCAACTGGAGAAAGCCCTCGCACAGAAACGAAGACCCAACACAGCCATAAATAAATAAATAAATATTAAAAAAAAAAAAAGAAAGGACCAAAGGGACCTCACCATGTTTTCACTATAGATCAGTGAAAATTTCATCGGGGATGAGCCTGGTGCCAGAATCTGATTTGGGGGACCTCTACTTGAGTCTAACCTCAAAAACAAATGAGCTCTTCTTCCAAGGAGTAACTCTTCCAAGAAAACAGGGGAAGACAACAGCTGGGGATGCCAGGCCATGGTGACTGATTTCCCTTGCCTGCTGAGTTGTTTGCTGGTCCCGCCACCCCTCCTGTAGGAGACACCGAAGGGGAGAGTGAACGGTGGGCCAATCTGTGTACATGGCCTGGGAGGGCTTGCTCATACCAGCGAGCTCCGGCCCCTTCTTGCTCTCTGGAACTGTTGGTTTCTAAGTGCGGGGCTGCCTCCTAAGTCATGGTTGGTGTGCCTGGGAGTATGGCAGATGAACTTAGGAGGTGGCAAACAGATAAACCTTCTTCATTACACGTAATATACTATATATCCAATATAATATTCAGGATATAACTTCTTCAATATATAATAACTATATCTTAGTTTGCAGAAGAAAACCAGAAGATACTTAATATCTAATGCAAGACACATGGGTTGACTGGAAGAAAAATATTTGAAACTGGATCTGCATGTATTGATGTTAAAAAAAATCACCAAAGTAAAGTAAGTTCTCTCATAATTTCCTCAGCCTTTTTGAATCCCAGTCTCCTCATCTTTCAGACAGACTCAGTAATACCTACCTCACTGGAATGTCATGAAGATTAGATGATGTAGGCCTTAGAAAGTGCCTGGCACATACAGGATGTGAGTAAATGAGACTTGACTCCCCCTTTTTCACTTTCTTCTCCCCTACCCCTAGGATTCCCTTCTCTAGGTCCTAATCTGGAGTCTCATCCTGACAGAGTTTAAAAATGTTAATCAGAGTCTAAGGTGTTACCTGTCAACAACTGTATTTGCACTCAAATCGTGCAAGTTCTGAAAACTTTCTGACATACGAGGCTGAGATAAAAATCTATCAGGATCTGCAAAGAAAGGTTTGCTGGCAAAAGCTGAAACCAGCTATAGCTACTCATCTAGAAATAACCTAAGGGAAGTGAAAGCTCCTGGTTTAGTTTTGAAACTGGGTTTTATTTTCCAGTGGCCTGGAATGCACAAAGAAGCCTGGCTTGTAAGAATCTCCCACGGGCCTCGCTGAGACCCCTTGTGAAAATGTAAGTTATACTTATTCTCACTCAGAGTGAGAGCGTTGTGTATTGTCTGGAAACAATTAGAGGTATTTTTCCATCTTGATCTGACACCCTCAGACACACAGGCAGTTGGGGCTTGGAGGGTGGGGGTGGTTCGAAGTCCAAGTTCTACTGTTAACTATTGAAACAGTTAAAGTATTAAAACTAATTAAGAAAAATATGCTTGGAGCCCCAAAGGGTAGGTGCTGATGGAACAGAGAGGCTCAGAAAGGTTTAAAAGTCACCAGGAAGAAAATCCTTGGAGCTCTGGAAAATATTTTGTCACTGCTAATGATTTTCCAAGACTCTTCAGGAAAATAGTGTGACAATAAAAGGTCATTCAGGGGAATGCCTGAACTGACATCTGAGGCTGCCTGGGGACCTGGGTGACTGCAGGTGAGCCTGGCATCACCTGGTTTAAGGCGTGACACCAGTGCAGCACCACCTGACCAGGCTGGACAGCGGGATTCCGGAGCAAGAGGCTGCAGAGAGATGTCGTTTGGTCAAGACGTGCCAGTCTCCTGGAGCCTGCCTTTGGATTATTAGAAAGAGAAATTATGCTGGTTTACCTATCGTTTTGTTTTGGAAGAAGGCAGGAGTAGAAAGAATTCAGGGAGGGGGAAGCCTGAGAAGGAGCTCGGGGGGAAGGGGGCCAGAGGGGGACAAGAGATACTCAAACCTGAGGCTTCCTCATCTGGCCAGTTTTGTGAAAAACCTTTTAAACTTTATTTTAAAACTGAAGTTGGAGGCAAATGTTCCCACCTTTGTTTGTCAGCAAAGTCCAAATTGCCAAGTGCTGCGGAGGACAATTGTGTCAACAGCACAAGGCTTTGCATCTGCCAAATGGTAATCAGCAAAGAGGCCTCACATTTGTGTAGAGACCTAACACTCTGCAGCGTGTTTTCACAGCTATGGTTTAGTGGATCCTTATGGCAAACTCGGAGGGAAGCGGGAAGGTGTTGCCATTTCAAAGGTGGGAACATGGGGGCTCGGAGAGCGGGAGGACGCATACAATATCGCAGAGCTAGTGAGCGGCGGGGTGAGGCTTCACACCTGGTCCTCCCACTGTACTCGGCCCCTGTCCTCACACCAGGTGCGCCTGCAGGGCTGCCTCAGCCGAGAGCTTGGGCTGCACCGTGAGCTCGGGGACATGGGGTGGGGGGAGGCGGGACTGTATCTCGTTAGGCCACAGCTGTCCATTTCTTTTCCTGCCTTCCTTCCCCTTCCCCCTTCCTCCTCTGCACGTGTCTGCAGCCTCCAGATGGAAAAGAGCAAGAAGGGCATGCCTTCAGCCCTGGTGCAGAAGCAGAATACAAAAGCTATGGTGTGAGATGTCTGGGGTCCTAAGGCTCGTCCTGGGTAAGGCAGCACGTCTCAACTGGGCTTCAGAATCAACTTTCTAAAATACAAAGCCAGAAAATCTCTGCAGATCCATCTCTGCAGTAAATTGGGAAGGCAGCTCATTTTTCTCCACCAAGCATCCCTTAAGACCTTAAGAATCCTTGAGAATATACCCTCTTCTTTAAAAATATCAGCTTTTTTTTTTCAAGGATAGAATGAATATTTTTCTTATGCAATACGAAGCAACGTAGCAATAAAGACTCAAAATATTAATGACATTGATTCTATGCTGAAGAAAGCTGGTCAGTCTTTTCTTAGAAGATGGATTTATGTTTAGTCACAGAATCTCTTAACTTTGATCAGAGATGAACCTTAGAGTTGATAATATTTGTGACTATGATCTTGGGGTCAGGTTGATAATAGACCTGGGCTTTTGCCAACCACGATGCTGGAGCTGGCAGTGTTGCCCATGCCAGCCCCTGTGGAAAGCTGGGCAATGGTAAGCAGTGCAGGCTTCCAAGAAGAGAAATGCAGGGGTGCCCAAGATCAGGTACTGAAGCTCAGGTGATCAGCAGGACTTTTGCCTGGATCTTGATTCTGCATCTCTTTAGGCTCATTTTATGTAAAACTTGAATGAATGTGTCCAACACATTTTCTCATTTCGTTGAAAAATTTGGAGGAGGTAAGAGATTGGCCCACAGAAAAGAAGTGAGAATTCAGAGACAGACAACAAAAGCAGCGTTAAGACCCACAAGACACAGGCATGAGAACCACAGATATTCATCATTCCAGGGCCATTTGTCTAGTGGCAAATACTACCACCCACCCCAACAGGCTTTGAAGTCAGCACCACCCTACCGCCCTGTATAATATTTGAACTTCCAAAGGAGGAGCCAGTCAAATCAGATTTGGCACCTACCTGAGAAAATAGGAAATGCTTAGTTTTACCGAAAAATTATTTTTATCTAAATGACAATAAATCTGTCAGACTCTATTCTTTTTTTATTGTGAAAAATATATAACAAAATTTACCATCCAAACTATTTTTATTTCTTTATTTTTTTTATAAACTACTGTACTTTTAATGTCTCCTTCACATTACAATCATCGTTTTGAATCCCTTTAAAAATATATATATTTAGGGGGAGTTCCCTGGTGGCCTAGTGGTTAGGATTCTGGGCTTTCACTGCCATGGCCCAGGCTCAATCCCTGGTCAGGGAACTGAGCTCCTACAAGCCAGGTGGTGTGGCAAGATATATATATATATATATACACACATTATGTTATCTATGACTTTTGTTTCTGGATTGAAGGATGGTTGTTATAAGAATAATTGTTTTCATGAGGGCTAGTTGAGTCTAAGGTGTTTGAGGTGGTCCCTTTTCCTCACCAGTGACAAGGAACACTTCATAAACGTGGGCCTCCTGTGCTTTGGCCAAAAGCTTTACAAGTTGAAGGAAAAGCCCTCAATCAAAGAGCAAAGGGGAGTTGATGAAGAACTCATATGTAAAGAAGTTGATGGAGGACACCAATAAGCTGGTCAATGGTACACTTGATGAAATGAGACGTCTTTTGAATATCCTTTGATCAAAGTGATTCCTGGTGTACAGCTCTCAAACCCATGGAATACTCTGAATTTTGCATGATCACTAGGACTCAGGGTGGAGGAGCTTAGGTAGTTTCACATGAAGAATTTGTATCACCTATGTACAAAAAGTATGTTAAAAACAAAACGAGGGGCTTCCCTGGTGGCACAGTGGTTAAGAATCCGCCTGCCAATGCAGGGGACACAGGTTGGAGCCCTGGTCCGGGAAGATCCCACATGCCGCAGAGCAACTAAGTCCGTGTGCCACAACTACTAAGCCTGCGCTCTAGAGCCCGTGAGCCACAACTACTGAGCCCACGTGCCACAACTACTGAAGCCCTCGCACCTAGAGCCCATGCTCCACAACAAGAGAAGCCACTGCAATGAGAAGCCTATGCACCGCAAGGAAGAGTAGCCCCCACTCGCCACAACTAGAGAAATCCCGCAAGCAGCAACAAAGACCCAACGCAGCCAAAAATAAATAAATTAAATAAATAAATTTAAAAAAAAAAGATTTAATGTTTAAAAAAACAAAACAAAACAAAACCAGTGACTGGTTTGGTGGTGGACATGTGACGTAATTTGGCCAGTGAGATATGTGGGTACATCTGCTGGGGGGCTTTAGGAAAAGGTTTCTTTACTCCTAAAAAGAGACCCAAGGAAGAGATGGCCTCTTTTCTACCTTGGGGCATTGTCTTCTTTTATCATATGCCTGGCTCTCAAGCCATGAGCATCCGAACAATTTTTAAGTATACAGTTCAGTAGTGTTAGGTATATTCACATTACCGTGCAACAGATTGTCAGAACTTTTTCATCTTGCACAACTGAAACTCTTACGCCCCTTAAACAACTCATTTTCCCCTCCCCCAGCCCCTGGTAACCACCACTGTACTTTCTGTCTCTATGATTTGGCTACTCTCGGTACCTCACTTAAATGGAATCATACTGTATTTGTCTTTTGTGACTAGCATTTCACTGAGCAGAATGTCCTCAAGGGAGGTTCATCCATGTTGTAGCACGTGACAGGATATCCTTCCTTTTTAAGGCTGAATAATATTCCATTGTGTGTATAAACCATATTTTGTTTATCCATTTATCTGCTGATGGACACCTGGGTTGCTTCCACCTCTTGGCTATTGTGAATAGCACTGCTATGAATGTGGGTGTGCAAGTATGTCTTTGAGACCCTGCTTTTATTGTTTTTTAAAGAGGTAATTCCTCTGCTAGTCAGAAAACATGACTATCAGAATTAACTTTAAAATGGCCCCCTTTTTATCTAAATTATTTACAGAGAGCTGAGTTTTCTTTACAATAAATGCTTTTGTGCAGGAGCCTAAGAGTTGAGCTGGGGATATTCCAGGACTGCCAATCTTCATCTCCGTCTCCCGACAGGGATCTCATTCTCAGCCATAGCTGGCTTATTTTTATTTGCCCCGAAGTTTTGCGCATGAGCACTTCATTCTTTCCTTTCCACGTGCCTCTGCTTCCACCCTATGACCTTCCTTTCCCTAAACAGAGAAAAGTCCTGACCTGTCCAGGGCCCAGCCCCGTCCTTACCTGGAGGGGACCACCCCCCCCGCCTCACCTCATTGGTTATCATTATTATGTCATCCAGATCAATCACTGGGCGCTCGCACTGTTGTAACTGTCGCTTTGATCATTCGTTACACTTTGTTAGTCCTCATCAGATCCAGGCCCCACTAATCGGAAACAGCGGCCTTCCGAAAGTCAGGCAACCGGGGGACTAGGGGCAATTACCACATTGTTTGGTTTTTAAATTAGTCCCTTCTTGGTGCTCTGATCACCATCAGGAGGCTGGTGATTCACAAACCCAGGGGGTGCCCGCTGCTTGTGCCGCCCGCAGCCGGCTTGGATGCCCGTACACCCTGCCTGTGGTCCCAAGGTGAGGGCGACCCCAGTGAGCTGAGAAACACAGTCCATGACCCAGAGGCACAGCCTCCTCGTGCAAGGGAGTCCTTGCTGGGCATTCCTACCCACTGGCGTTTACGCAGAAGACGATCCCCGCTGCAGCGCACTTCCTCTGTAAGGAGCTGTGGGACCTTATCACCGGGCCCCAGCCCCACAGCAGCAGACTCCAGGGCTCAGCGGAAGCCCGTTCTCTCCTGGCCTCCACCCAGGAGGCTGCCAGACCTGAGGATGAGGTGGGCGCAGGCGGATGTCTCTGGGGTTTCCATATAACTGAGTGGGAGCTCCAGCCTCCAGCTCAGATGCCTGGGGCCGGCCCTACAGAAAGGCGTGATGGGGAGCATTTGGCGGGAAATTAAAGGTCAACCTACGCATCTTCCAGTACATCATTTTCTTTGAGGTCAGTGTGTCCCCAAACTTCAGGCATTTATGTACCACTTTCATGATTTTTTTGCCATGCACAATCCTCTTTTTTATTTTGAAAGAATTATTTACAAGGAACTATTTTATCCTTTAATGGAAAGCAAGTATTTCTTGTCTTCCTTTCAGCAATGACCTTCGAAAATGTCATTTTCCTAAGCACCCCATAAGCACCCAGCCCCACCGGTTAGCCCACAGATGAATACCCCTCTTACCCCTGCTGGTCCAGGGATAGCTTCTGTCATGATGGGTGGGACAGCTTGGCGGCCTCTAAATAGTATGAATTGGATCTGGCGGATTACTATTGTTAATGAGCAACTGTAGTGTATTCCTGTTAAGGATTTCTTGTATGTAGGTGTAATAACGCCTTGTCTTGGAGGAGTGACGGATGGTTCACTGACAGGCTGTGTGGCATAATAGGAGGGCTGTGGAGGCAGGGCACTGCCTTAGCTCCCCTTGGCTCGTATCAGGCGGTGTCTTATCTTCTCACGCCTGATGGGTACCCACCGGAGCTGATGTCCATCCGCTCTCTACAGACTCCGCCCCCTCTCTCCTGGGACATGCATCAGCTCTCATACTTTTATTGTCCAGAAGCGTAGCATTCTTCTGTAACAAAGCTTTTACTCCCAAGGTATCCACTTGAGGACCTGCAAACTGTGTCCCAGCACATCTCAAATTTGCTGTCTTAGATTTCACGTGGTACAAGTGTGGTCAAAATTGGAGCATTCTTAAGTTAACTCTGATGACCCCTGAGATGGAGGGGTGTAACAGCAAATTTCACAGGAAGCACATAAGAAGAAATGCATATAGCTCCTGCCTTCCCTCCTCCATCTCAAAAGCCACAGTTATCAGGAGGGACATAGCTCAAGCATGCCTTTTGATTTAAGGTAAAAAGGAGATATTTTGTTTTTCAGTAAGGCGGAATATATCTTAATGTAGTAATTGAATTTAGTTCTATTTAGTCTAGTTTGATGGGGGTAGATCTAGAGTGGGGAGGGAAGAATTGACATCGTTTAATACTTAACAGATGGATAGAAAACAAAAAGTTTAGGAGATAAGAATGTCAGAAGGTTACCAGCTGCTGTGGGTATATAGTAAAATGGAATTTATTTGAAAGGTTAGTCTTATGTTTATTAATACATGTCTCTCTTTCTATTATATTTTAGATTTACAAATGATTCAGAGGGAGAGGCGTCATTTTGGCTAAATCTTGAGTGGATCGCTGTGTTCCAAAAAGGTATCTTTGTTTCATGTGAGCTGTACCTTATCATGCAAGAAGTTTCTGCTCTTGAATGGTGGAGAATTTGGAGTAGTAATTTGTTAGCATGTTAACTTTATGAAGTAGCAGTCTTTGCCTTCTATTCTCAAATCGGGATGTCTGAAGATCATTAAACAATTATAGGAAGGGGAGTCAACTCCTTGACATGTGCATTAATTTTCACATCGTGAGACGTGAAATTCTACTTCTGAGAGAGCTTATTAGGCAGGGGCCACCTTTATATTCTGGAAAGGATGAATTCACCACTGAGAGTGGAGAGAATTATTACTCCATTGAAAGTTTCCTAATAGAAGACTTTTGGCACCAACTCCTCTTGCATTGTGTCTTGTACCGAATGTGGAGTCAAGTCAAAATGACTACAGGTGTTGAGGGATGATGTGAGCCTGACAGGAGGAGCTTGGCCTTTGGAACCTTCACAGAGTCTGAGGCAGTGACCTCCTCAGGGATGCTGGTCAACACTTAACCCATGGATTCAGCCTCCAACTTCCTGGTGGAGATTCAGTTGCTTAACTATTTAGCAGGGGTTCTTTAAAAAGCAGTGAATTAGTTATTGCTTGAAAATCGGATTGAAGATATACTAGGTACTATTATGGTTAACTTGAGGAAGGCTACTTTTATGCACACCGTCTGTAAAAACCATTAGATAATTCTTTGGGTCAAAAGGACAATGCATTAGGATAAATAAGTAGGAAATAAGAGAAGCCATCGAAAAGAAAGTGGAACTCTTGACAGGAACTCCACGTGTGGTAGGATGGATTGGTTCTAGGGTTACCTGGGATTGCCAAAGGAAAAGAGATTTGTGGGGAGGGCTGTAGGAGGGGGGAGGATGGGCGGGCTATTGAGGAGAAGCTGGCTAAATAACTGAAGCTCCAGGAACTTAAATATAATACCAAACATGATATTTCCTTAAGGCATCAGCTTTTTCTGTCTTGGAAGCAAGTCGTATTCAATCAACAATTATTTGTTGCGTGTCTGCTACCGATTTATTACTATGTTAGGATTTGTGAGAAAAACTAAAGGGTAAGAAATCAGGAGTCCCAGGCCTCAAGGAATTTATAACTCATTAGGGGAGCCAAGGGTTAGATAAAGTAGGAGACTCTAAGAAGGAAATACAATCAAGCAGTGTAATCAAGGGCAAATGCTAAGTTTTGTGGGAAAGGTCCATCAGTGAAGGCCAGGGCTCTTATTAATGGAAACTTGGGGTAATTGCCAAAGGCTTTGCAGGGAGGTGGTGTTTGACCTAGGTCTTGAAGGGTTTTATTGCTCACCAATTTTAGATGGAAAATTCTTCCACTTCAAGCCATTTCCGTTTCAGATTAAGATTGTTATTTCTCACTCTTTCTTTGCAGATTCTTCTACTTCTTCCCCCTTAAATGTTGGTATCTTTCAAGTTTTGTACTTGGTCAAAACTCCTTTTCTACTCACAAAACCAAACACTATCAATATGATGGGTTGAAGACTCAAATGAGAACAGGAAATTAAAAGGTAACACAAAAATATGAGTCCGGTAGATAGGATACAATAAGGAGTTATAGAGCTAGTGGTAAATGAAGAGTTCTTGCCTGCCTAAAGGCATTCAAAGTTAAGTTAAAATATATATATATATATATATATATATATATATATATATATATATATATATACATCTCCATACTGTTTTTTGCTCAGTAAATTACCTCTACTAGCTGGAATTTGGTTTGCCAGTAGGTGGGCTATGATCCATCTACTGACTTCTCCTAAACTTTGCTAAACCTGAGCTCTTCTCCTGAGTTTCAGTTTGATTGTTCTGGGTATTAATAGTCCCCTGCATGGAAGTCCCCATGCATGGAATATGTTAAACCAGGGGTTGACTCCTGTGGGCCAAACCCAACCCATACTCCTACCCCGTTCCACTGGAACACAGCCATGTTCCTTTACGTATTGTCTAGGGCTGCCTTGACCCTACAGAGGCAGAGTTGAACAGTAATGACAGAGAGCACATGGCCAGCAAATCCTAAAATAGTTACTATCTGACCCTTTTTAGAAAAAGTTTGCCAAACCCTGCCTTAAACCAACATGTTCCCAAATGAACTCATCCTTTTCTCCCCCAAACCCACCATCCATTTACTCTGGAGCCCTCTGGTTCCTTCCTCTACCTCACCTTCCTCATTGTAGATGTCCCGAGACCTGACATTGCTCACACCTCTACGCCCTCTACATTTCTCCCACCACAGCCCTGACCCAGCCGTCCCTATTCTCACCCATCTCACCATCTTGCATCTCTACATGAACATCAGATTACATTTTTATAAAAATAAATCTGATCATGTCACTTCCCTACCTAGAATCCTCCAGCGATGCCCATTTCCTCCTGGATGAAACACTTCTTCCCAGTGAGGCAATGATACAATCCCCTTTCTCATTTATATCCCTTCCTACATGTTTAGCATCATCTCTTCCATTCTCTCACTTGCTCTCTTAAGTCTGTCTTGCTAATGTATTTATCATTGCTTTGAATGAATTATCCTCTCCTTCATGCCTCTGAGAGATGCACATACTGTTCTCCTTTTATCTCTTGGTTTTATATATAAGAAACTTAACTATCAAAATTCAACTTCAGCATCATTTCCTTTGTAGCACTGTTCCACCCCTGATCTCTCCTCTGCCCTGCAGCCCGGCCCATCAGAGTTAGGGTCCCCTTCTTCTGATTCTGTAGTGTATTCTGTATAACTTGTTAGAGTACATCTCAAATTACATTTATTTCTAATTATATACAGTTCTCTCTCTCTCTCTACTTCAGGTGCGAACTCCCCGAGGGAGCCTATCTTATATATTTATATCCCTAGTAGCGATCATAATGCTTGACAAAGCTTAGGTGCTCAATGAATGTTCAGTGAATTCCTGAAGCTTATTACAATTCACTAAGTCTTTAATAAACAAGGACTAATCCCTTGTTGATACACAGAACATTTGCTGGAGGACCACTAACCTTGGGCATAAGTTGTAAATACAGGTCTATGACTGATTAAATGATGGGTTAACTCAGAAGCAGGGAGACTCTTCTGAAATGCAAATCGCACCATGTTGTTTCCACCCTTAAAACCTTCCAAGGCTTCCCACTGCACTTAGAATAAAGCACAAAATCTTCTTAAATTAATTAATTAATTAATTTTTGGCTGCGTTGTATCTTCACTGCTGCACGCAGGCTTTCTCTAGTTGCGGAGAGTGAGGGCTACGCTTCGTTGTGGTGCATGGGCTTCTCACTGCGGTGGCTTCTCTTGTTGCGGAGCACAGGCCCTAGGTGCGCAGGCTCAGTAGCTGTGGCACACAGGCTTAGTTGCTCCGCGGCATGTGGGATCTTCCCAGACCAGGGCTCGAATCCATGTCCCCTGCATTGGCAGGCGGATTCTTAACCACTGTGCCACCAGGAAAGTCCCTAAAGCTCAAAATCTTTGATTCAGCAGTCCAGCCTCTTACCACCTCCCTCTCGATTCACTACACTCTGGGAACACTGACCTTTCTCCAGTTCCTCAAAAGCACCACTCTTTTCTGCCTTGGGGTCTTTGCACCTGCTTTCCATCTTCCAGGAAGACTCCCCTACTCTTCCTCTGACCAAATCCTATTCATCCTGCCTGTCAACAGTCCTAAAGTCACATCCTCTGAGGCGCTTCTCTGACCTAGAGTTTTCTGTTCATAATGCCTGCTCTTTTCCATTAAAGCACTACTATTTATAATAGTGTGTTTGTTTGTTGGATGGTGTGTTTAACATTTGTCGCTCTTTCATGTAGATGGAAAGCTCATAGAGCAGAGGTCATATCGGATTTATTCACTACTGGTATTGCCTGGCACAAGCTGGGTGTTGAATAAGGATTTTCCAAATAAACTAATAAATGAAAAAGGGACTGAGAAAACCATAGTTCAAAAAGAGTCATGTACCAAAATGTTCATTGCAGCTCTATTTACAATAGCCAGGACATGGAAGCAACCTAAGTGTCCATCATCAGATGAATGGATAAAGAAGATGTGGTACATATATACAATGGAATATTACTCAGCCATAAAAAGAAATGAAATGGAGGTATTTGTAATGAGGTGGATGGAGTTAGAGTCTGTCATACAGAGTGAAGTAAGTCAGAAAGAGAAAAACAAATACAGTATGCTAACACATATATATGGAATCTAAGGGGAAAAAAAAAAAGGCCATGAAGAACCTAGTGGCAAGACGGGAATAAAGACACAGACCTACTAGAGAATGGACTTGAGGATACGGGGAGGGGGAGGGGTGAGATGTGACAGGGTGAGAGAGTGTCATGGACATATATACACTACCAAATGTAAAATAGATAGCTAGTGGGAAGCAGCCGCATAGCACAGGGAGATCAGCTCGGTGCTTTGTGACCACCTAGAGGGGTGGGATGGGGAGGGTGGGAGGCAGGGAGATGCAAGAGGGAAGAGATATGGGAACATATGTATATGTATAACTGATTCACTTTGTTATAAAGCAGAAACTAACACACCATTGTAAAGCAATTATACTTCAATAAAGATGTTAAAAAAAAAAAAAAAGGGAACAGTCTGGATATTTTTGAAGAGAGAGGTGATTAGATCCATCAGCAGTATGTAGGACATATTGGAGTGAGGAGTAACAGGAGTGGGAAGAAGCATTAGGAAGCCCTTGCGTCTATGTGAGGCAAACGTATTTCAGAACAACTGTGATGAAGCAGGGATGGAAAGGAAGAAGCAAAATTATCACTCTTTTCAGATTCTATTCTACCAGGAAAACTCAGGAGACAAACTTCTAAAGATGAGTAAAAAAGTTAAATAGGTTGGCCATTTTCAAAAATATGTATACTAAAATCATGGCTTTCTTACACACCAATAACAACTAGTTTTAAAAGATATAATAGAAAATAGCAAACAAAATTTTTTAAATTATGAATAAACCAAGATAAGAAATATATGAACGACCTTAAAAATCATAGTGAAATTATAAAGAAAACTTTATATATAAAAAAATTTTCTTTATAAAGAAAACTTCAATAAATCTTCAAATTACCAAATTCTTTAATGAGAAACCTCAACCTTATTAAAAGTGAATTATACCTATAACTACAAATGTAAGGCAATTCTTTTCAAAGTACTCAGGGGAGTTTTACAAAATTTGAGAAAGGTGATTTTAAAGTTCACCTGAATGAATAAATGAGAATAGCAGAAACACTATTAACAACAATTTTAAGCTATAATAATTAAAACAGTATGGTAATGCAAGAATAGCCAAAGAAACTGTTGAACCAAATGGAAAATCCAGAAATAGATCTAAGTACTTATAAAAGCTTTTAATGTGAGAACCAAGATATTCCGAATCACTAAGACAAGGATTAATTATTCAATAAATAATTTTGATACACTGTAAAAGCAGTGGGAAAATTGAACTTTCTACCTACACCAAAAATCATTTTTTAAAAGTATTTAAGGGCTTCCCTGGTGGCACAGTGGTTGAGAGTCTGCCTGCCGATGCAGGGGACATGGGTTTGAGCCCTGGTCTGGGAGGATCCCACATGCCGCAGAGCAACTGCGCCCGTGAGCCACAACTACTGAGCCTGTGCGTCTGGAGCCGTGCTCCGCAACGAGAGGCCGCGACAGTGAGAGGCCCGCGCACCACGATGAAGAGCGGCCCTCGCTCACCGCAACTGGAGAAAGCCCTCGCACAGCAACGAAGACCCAACACAGCCAAAAATAAATAAATTAATTAATAAATTAAAAAAAAAAAGTATTTAAGATGTTATGGAAAAACCCGAATGAACTTCTTGGCCAACCCAATATATTATTATCACATATGCTATATATTATATATACATATGATGCCATTAAGATATTATGAGAAAATATCCATATAAGCTTTTGGGGGAAGTACCTTCCATAATGACATCAAAGACGGAAATTGCACAGGAAAAGACTAACATGTTTAACTACATAAACATTTAAAATTTCTTTGTTAGAAAATAATATTAAGGTTAACATCTTTAAATGGCTAAGTTTCTCAAAAATGGATAATAGGAACAGGCAATTAATATATATACACATACAAACATACAAGAAAATAAATACAGATGCCTCACAGCATAAGAAAAAGTTTAATTTCCCTAGTCATTAAAGAAACGCAAATGATAACAATAGCAAGATGCAATTTTCACCCACCTACCTGACAAAATTAACATTAAATGATAAATTAACATCCATTAATATCCATACTACTGGGGGTGATATAAATTGCCAAAACTTCCTTAGTACATGTCAAAAGACTTAAAAATATATATAAAAAGTATAAGCTTTTTGAATCATAAATCCCATTTTGAGAAAACTTTTCTCCCCAAATTAAAACTATGCTCAGAAAAAAAGATCAGATTTGTGGTTACCAGGGGCAAAGGGTCGGGGAAGGGGGAACTGGATGAAGGCAGTCAAAACGTACAAACTTCCAGTCATAAGTAAGAACTACGGATGTAATATACAACATGATAAATATAATTAACCCTGTTGTATGTTGTATATGAAAACTGTTAAGAGAGTAAAACCTAAGAGTTCCCATCACAAGGAAAAAATTTTTTTCTATTCTTTAATTTTGTATCTATATAAGATGACGGATGTTCACTAAATTTACTGTGATAATCATTTCATTATGCTGTACACCTTAAACTTAGATGTTGCTGTATGACAATTATATCTCAATAAAACTGCAAGAAAAAAATTAAAAACAACTTTACCCAAAGCCTTCATGAATAAATCATTTATAACTTTTCATTTATGTTCACAGTATGGGGAGATGTGGATACAACTAGGATTGTATCTGCATGAGACAGCATGACAACTGGTCCCACCAACTACTGCCAGTCTGTCTGCATTCCCACCTTCCTTCCAGCAATAACGGCTGTAAAAATAGACACACTTTCCCACAGTCATGCACAAATTCTCTTTCTTCCCCCTTCCAGTCTCAGCCTGTCTCCAACACAGGCTAATCTAATGTGTCTAAGCACACATTAGATTCTTCTCTTTCAATATTCCTTTGCTTTCCTAAACCCTCATAGACTAATACATCAAATGTTTTTCAAAAAAGAGATGCACACCAATATTTGAACGTAAATGTTTACAGAAGCTTTATTCATAAATTCCCCAAACTGGAAACAAACCACATGTTCACAAATGGATAAATGAGTGATACAAATACATCAGTGTATGTATATCCATACGATAGAATTGTACGCATGGATTTAAAGGAATTGGTATGTGAAGCAACGTGGATGAGTCTCGAAAGCATTATGCTGAGTGAAAGAAGTCAGATTCAAAGGGTTGGATAGTGTATGATTCTACCTATACGATGTTGCAAAAAGGCAAAACTATGGAACTGCAAAACGGACTAGTTGGGGCTGGGGCTGGGGAGAGGGGATTGACTACAAAGGAGCATGAGGAAAATTTGGGGGTGATTTAAATACTCTGCATCTCCACTGTTACATGACTGTATATGCTTCTCAAAATGCAATAACCTGTGTATCAAGAAAGAATGCATTTTACTGTATACAAATTAACCTCAACAAGCTGAAAACTTCTGGAAGATTGGTTTTTGTTTTTCTCCACACACACACACACACACACACACACACACACACACAATACACACACATACACACACTCACAGAAAGCAAGAGAAGACACAAGGGAAGAGAAGGGGAGAAGAAAAGAAACGAATAAGATGGAAAAGGAAGGGAGATTTTTTGTTCAGATTCTTTGGTAAAGCAATGTAATTCCTAGTTGACCATAAGAGAAGTGTGGTGCTTAACTGCCTAAAATTGCCAGCAACATGTCGAGAACATATTAGAGGAAGAAAAGATCTCTCATAAAATTTGAGAGCGTCCCCAAAATAAGTAAATAAAATATATTTCAAACAAAAGTTATATCATTTTAGAATAAAACAAAACATTGCTGCCTCTCTCCACTTATGACAGCCCTATTCTGAACACCCTCCAGGCCAGAAGGCTTGTGTTTATCTCTAACAGCTGTCTTAGAATAAAACAGGTATATTCAGGCCATTCCCTGCCCCCATAACCTGAAAGGCAAGGAGTTAGCAGTGGCTGTTTCCAGCACCATCCTCTTCAGAGACACAGCCATTACCCAGTTCAGGTCATGGTCAATGAAACAGAGGGAGTGACTTGGGTTTTTGCCATCTAGACAGTGTGAGTAAAATTAATATACAGGATTACATTTGAAATCCACATTTGGCATTAGATTTATTTTCCAATCAGAATGGGGAGCCCCGCTTGCAAAACAGGTGGGCCAGATAGTGTGTGTGAGTCCAAAGACAGCATGGAAAATCTTGGTTTTGAGGCAAATAATGTTAATGTAGCTCAGAGAAGGAGGCTGGCTAAATTATGGGAAAAGTGATTTCTGGAAGGCCAAGTCTTACTGCGTAAAATTCATCCCTGCTCAATCCCATCTCCCACCCCCAACCCCAAGCCTCCCTTTTGAACACTCACATTAGTGTTCTGGCTTCTTGCCTGAGAACTTGAAAATGAAAGGATAAAAAGTGAGCTTGATGTTCTCTGCTAGGCATAAGTAAGTCTCCTTTCTTCTTCAACACAGGCCCAGGATCTCTGCCGGGGATTAAGGAGTAAGAATCCAGTAGTTTTAATAGAATGATTTGAGTGCAGCATCATAAGGATTTAGTGGGAGCCATAAGAATAGGGGCCCCCTTTGGTCCTTGGGGTCTGTTTCCCAGACTTTGGCCATGCTGTTTTCACATATGGGAAAATCAGGTAGGGTTTTCTTTCCAATCTTAACATCCTCTGGTTAAACCATATGCTTGCATTTCTCCACTTCTGTCCAAATATGTTTTCCTAATGAGGCATTATATTCCTATGAAATCAAGCTGTTTTCCCTCAAAAAGAATATTTTGTTTTTAAAAAACCCCACAAACCCTATTCGTGTGTGGACGATAGCATTACGTTATTTTAAAAAATAGTCTGTGATAATACTCCCAAATACCGGCAGACACCAAGTACAATTTATTTGTGTTCCCCAGACATATTTTTGGAACATGTTTCCCCATAGAATTTACTACATGTGATAGGTTTCCAGGCTAGCTCCTACAATTGTGCCTAGTTAAATTAAAAAAAAAAAGTTTGTAATAATACTGTTGTAATGGTCAAAGAAAAATACAACTGAAAGCTCTAGAAACTCTTAAGATAAAATGACAACACAAAAGAAGAAACAAAGCCCAAAAAGATTACAGAAAAAAACCCCCAGTAATTAAACACATTAAAACAAATAAAAATCATAGATACAGAGAACAGATTGGTGGTTACCAGAGGGGAGGGGGGCTTAGGCAAAATGGGTGAAGGGGATTAAGAAGTACAAACTTCCAGTTATAAGTAAGTCACAGGGATACGATGTACAGCTTGGGGAATATAGTCAATAATATTGTATTACCTTTGTAAGGTGACACATGGTAACTAAGCTTATTGTAGTGACAACTTCACCATGTGTACACACGTTGAATCACTATGTTATACACCTGAAACTAAAAACAGTATTGAATGTCAATTATACCTCTATTAAAACAAAACAAAAACAAAAATTCAGAGTCATTTCTCTTAAATATGGGTAGTTACAAAAAAGTGAATAAATTGGAGAAAACGTTTTTGTGTCGAGTTATAGGGAGATTTCGAGGGGGATTTCCAGGCACTTTTAGGGGTTAAGAAATTAATGGTATGATTCTTTATTAGATTACATTCCTATCAAAATGAACAGATTTTCTTTTCCTTGGTGCTGCAAATTGCTAATATTAGGCTTCATCTGGGGGCTCACAAATGTGAAGTTGATAGAAAAAAACTGAGGGGCAGTGGTTTTCCTGAGGCAAGAGGAGATAGTGGTTTTTTTGCAGTCTCCTCTCACTGTATGAGAAACAATGTCCCTCCCCATCCTCTGTACACATTTCCCCCAGGAGGCCTCTTTCTCACCCTTGGAGAGACCTTCAGACCTACCCCGTGCCTCCCATCAAGTTGTCCCACAGATTAAATAAGTGATATTTGTCCAACAAGTACACTCACTCCCCTAAGATTTCCTTCCCAAGCCCACTCACCCCCAGAAAACAAAAGAAAAAAAGAGCCCTCCTCTTAATGACAGCACCCCTCCCATCACCTCCCCAGTCACCTGGGCCAGAAGTACTAGGGGCGCTTCTCCGCGGACCCCATAAGTGATCAGCTCTCACATCCTCTCTAGTGTCCCTACCCAGTGTCTCTCGGCTTTGCTCCCTCAGTCCCACCCCCAGCACCACGGCAAGAAGGCAGTTATTACAATAACTGCTCTCACTGTCTGTGGTCTTCCCCTGGCAGTCCGTTTTCCAGACTGCCAACGAAGTGATCACTGCTCTGTTCAAAACCCTTCAAGGCTGCTCAAAGGGAGACCGCCTGCCTCAAAATCAGTGCAGGGTGGTGGGAGGTGGTGCAAGACATTGCTGGGTAAATGCAGGTTTCTGGGCCCTGCCCTGGGACCAGGGAATCTTGAGTCTTTGGAGGATGGAGAGCTGGTAAGACCTAGAAATTTGCATTTTAACCAAGCCGAGATGATTTTTCAAATACACTTACGTTTGAAAACCATGGATTTAGGGGAAGACATCCACTCCCCGGAACAGGGCGAAAGGGCATCTGTGCTCTTCAGCCTGCCCCCTTGGAAGCCTCATCTCTTCCCCTCCGACACTCGCCTCTCTTCTCCACACAGCGCCGTCTCCCAGACTCCTTTGCAAGTGTCTCTGCCCTGCCTGGAATGCCCCCTCTGGCCCCCACTTCCCTGGTGAGCATGATTCACCTTTCCAATCCCAGCAAAAGCTGGCAAACTGAAGTAGAAGTAATAATTTGTCCCAAGGTTTCTGAGGGCACTTATGGCAATTCTTAGGGTACATTTTAATAGCCATTTTCTACATCTCCTTTGGTACCATTAAAGGTATCAACAGAAATCCTCTCTTCCTCAATCCTCATGTAAGAATAGAACCAACACTCTCATTGGAAAATAGGACATAAAAACAAGCCCACACCTGTCCCAACTGACACTTATACCAGGCCCATGGCTGAGCCATGTGGCAACAGGCTTTTTTTAAAAATGGCTTTGTAAAAGGGAAGACCCTCAAAAAGCAAGAATAATCATTATTATTTGTTCTAAAATCCAAATGTATATTTTCCATCCTTTTTATTTACAATATAAAGTGCTTTTCTCAGTAAATCAACAAATATGAGTATTCATGCCACCAAGTGCTGATGATTAAAAATAATTACTTTAATGGTAGCTGGCCCGATGCCAAACACGATCAGGGTTTGCATTTCAAGCATGATCATGGGTAATTTACATCTCCTTTTGCACCAATACCCCACTACTCCTAATGGATTCTCTTTTAGTTTTTATGAATTAATAGAAATTTAGTGCCTAACTCCCTGTATTATAGTCCACTGCTTGCTTTTAGAATCCACAGGACTATATATATATATTTTTTAAAGTAGGATGGCTCAACATCACATAATTCTTCAAGTTACTTATTTAAAATGTTTAGCTGTCTGCTTTCCGTGAGTTCTGAACGGAGGCACAGGAATGGAGCAAAATAGAAAGGAAAAACAGAACCAGATCTCATGCCTCCCAGGGGGCCTCTTACTTACTCAGGAGAATCTTTGTGGCCATGTTGGCAGGCAGGCTGTCTCCTTCACAAACAAAGCCCAGGACTCCTCAAAAGTCCCAGTCGCAGCCTGAAGGGCCTGCAGCCTTAACCACAAGGAGGCTACCTCTCAGTGTCAGAGAAGATGGGGCCATTTCTTTCCCTTTCTTTCTTTTTCTTATTTCTTTGAGGTTTCATAGGTAACGAAGATATGTCAAAACAGGGTTACAAAGCACTGTAGAAAGTTTTTAAATGTTTACATTTAACAAATTAACACGTTTACCAAAAATGTAACATAATTCAGAAGATAATTATAGGATTTATTAACAAGATAGGTATTAATATGTGGCACCCTAAAGGCAGCGTGGCCCAGTAACAGGAACCTGGTTTCAGTTCGTATAATGTTTTTCAATCCTGTCTATGTATCTCGGTGACACTATATGGACAAATGACAGCACAGAGTCATTTGAAGATAATGTCAAAAGTAAAGATTCGATGTCCCAAGTGAATGCAAGGTCTGGATCAAATGGCCCTTTGGTCTCCCTGCTGGATAGATTTGTAAATATGCGTCAGGTACATGCACTTTAAAACGTACTCATTGCTGGTAAGGTCAGGGGAGAGAGAGATGCGCGCCCCAGGATTTGGCTCAAAAGATGCGGCTGCAGTAAGCAAAGGAGACTCAGAAATGTCACCAGGTCAAGAGGAGGCTCTACGGGCGCTGGGGAAAGGGAACAGAGGGCTAAGTGAGCAAAGATGCTCTGGGCATATACAAGCCAGGGCAACCTATTAGAAACACTCTGGGCATAGCCTGAGTCCTGCTAGCCAATGGCAAGCGTGGAGAAGACACGGCTCTATTTGCTTATTCTGATTTATGTGTTGCTGCGCCAGTGTCTTTGACAGTGGGGACATGTAATTGTAGCTTGGATAATGCCTTCATTTGTAATATCTCCTTTGACCATTCTTATGAAAACTCATGATAACGCCGGAGGAAAGAACATTGGCACCATTTTGCAGGAAGACCTGATTCCAATTCAAAATGTGGGACTGGGCATATATTTTATATAGTAGGAAGGAACGACTGAAGCTGTTCCATTTGCTTTGGGAAGAAAACCACTGCATGTCAGGTTATTCGGTTGGCCACAAGGGGACGAAGCCCTTTTACACAGTAATTACCAAAAAAAAAGTTACCCTATCCCTGAGGATCAGTGGGCTCTCCCACCTTGCCTGGCCTAGAATGTACCTCTTGGTATGAAAATGGCCTTGGACGGTGACACTCCTTATTCCCCAGCCTAGCCAAGTTGCAGGGCTGGTGACCTCCCTGCAGTTGGACAGTCAGTACATACAAAAGAGCCCTTAGGCATTCGTGATAGTTAAGGTGGGACAGGTGTGGAGTACCAAGCCAAAGCCAGCTACATGCACCTTCTACCAAGGCATCTTTACCTTCTACAAAAACCTCTCCAGTCTCTGGAAAAGGGACAACACACACACACACACAGAAAAGAAAAGAGAGACGTTTGTGTGTGTGTGTGTGTGTGTGAGAGAGAGAGAGAGAGAGAGAGAGAGAGAGAGAGATACCGGCTACAATTACAGTATTTTCTAGCTGACTTTCCTGTGGATTTTCAGACTACCCCTGATCAAGGCAGCAGGATGCATATAAGTCACCTGTAAGAATATTCTAAGAAATATATCTTATGCAATAATAGCACTTAATTTTTATTTATTTGCATTTCACTGAATAAACATTTATTTACCATCTACAATACTATTGGCGTCATGCTAGGCGTTGGAGATACAACTGGTCCATAAAAGTCTTTACTCTCAAAGAGATGGCAATACAGTGGGGAAAAAATTCAGACGTGAAAACAGACCAGGACAGCATAGCATGGAAAATGTTATATGTCCAGTTCTGTGCAGGGCAGGGAAGGAAGGGCTGTGGGAGCGGGGGTGGAGCTGGACCAGGAGAGCGTGGTCCGGCAGAGGCAAAACTCATGACCTTTGTCTAGGAAGACCTCACAGTCCTATTGCGAGAAGGACCTAATTAATCGATGAGCAAAGCAGCATGAGGTAAGTACATCCTGTGCTCATAAAGTGAAGCTGGAATTGTCATGGTCCAGGCAGTGAGAAGAGTAGGGCCATGCCGGGGAGTGTACAGGGGGGGAGACACAGGTGGGACCACTGCTGTGCTCTCAGCAGAGAGCCCTGCACTTTTTCTTCACAATAATGACAAGAGTTAAGATGAATTGAGTTGTTACTGGCCTAGCACTTTAAATGTATTATCCCATTTAGTCCCTACAATCCAAATTGAAGGTAGCACAATGATTACACCCACTTTAGGAAAGGCCTAGTGAGGTCTGCAGATGTCTTACAGCTGGAAGTGACGGTGCTGGGATTTGAACGTGGGCAATCAGACATCAGAACCCAAGAGCCCCTTTTCTCTAGTCCCATGTGATCCTAAGCCCATATCCCTGATGGCTTTGCAGCTCTGCCCCGAAGTCGTGAAACAGCACCTGACTTACTGGCTCAGGGATGAGGAAGGAAACAGCGACCATCCCTCCTGCTCGTGCGCACCGGCGGGTCAGCAGACGGAGGTTCCAGGGCTTGCAGCTGCTGCCGCAGCCTCCTTCGAAGGGAAGAAGTGACTCCGGGTGACCCGATTTGTATGGACCAAAATTCTACTCTCCAGCCCCCTCCCCTGCTGTGTGTGTGTGTGTGTGTGTGTGTGTGTGTGTGTGTGTGTGTGTGTGTGACTTGCTCTCAGGGCCAACTCAGCTGCTGGCTACACTCGCCTCCCCACTCCCCACTGGGCTGGGAGAGCGGGGGGCCTGTGGTCCTCAACTCCGCCTCCTCAGAGCACCGTTCCCTGACTCACCACCATTCAACGCCACATACCCCCGAGATCTCTGCTTCCTTCTCTCTGCCTTTTGGTCTGGTTGCGTCAAAGCTGGGGGCCCATTGCTGATCCAGAGGTCAGCTTTCAGGTTACCCGGGGAATGAAAAGAAATAAAGAAAGGAAACCACAAACTGACTTGGTAAGCAAGGCCATTCTGAATACACAGTGGCAGAGTAGAGCTGGGTTGTGAGTGCCCTGAAACCTATTATTCAGGTACGTGACTTATGTAGGTCAGTGTCAATAACCTCAGGCATAAAATGGTTAAATCTTATGATGGGTGAGGCATCCAATTTAAGTGGATGGTTCAACATGCTTTATTGCGGTTCAAACCAAGTTTTGATTAAGAAAAAGACAAAGATTGGGGTAGCAACGGAACCTCATTCCTCCTTGGTGTAAAAGAAATCCTTGGGATCACTGAGACTTCCTAAGGAGTGCCAATTTTGCCAATTTTGACAGAATTTCAATGTCCCTTTGGGCACTTTGCAACTGCGAGAAGCTGCTTTGGTGCCTTAATTATGGCTTTGTGGTCTGAACAGTCAAGTATATAGAATATATGTTTCATTGGAATAGAACTGATGATGCTTCATTTTAAATAGTCTTACTAACCTATTAGCAACTACAATTATTAATCTCTTTTAAAATGTATTCAATTAGAATACGATTCAAAGATATAGTAAGTTCTACTGATTGGTAAGCTATTTGCTAACTGTTTATTCATTGGCTCTTATTAATTGTTGTTTGATAATATTGTTGTTTTATATAAACCAGTGTAGAGCATGTCTTTCAACCCATCATTCATATCTAAACAAAATCAAAACCTTTTCCAGAGGTATTTCTCTTAAACTCCAATTGATGGCAATAGCTTCCGGTAAGTTCAGACACTAGCTCCTGATCCTGGCAGTATAAAAGGAATCCAAAGTCCATATATTGTCTTGCTCAGAATCATACTGCATTTAGTGTTGGCTGTTGCCTTGCTTCTATGACTTTCCCTGAACAATTCATACTTGGCTACCCACCCCCCATTCCTGTCCCCAGGTATCTCCTGTTTGTGTGGCAGTTCCGGACAAGGGTCATCTGCTGACCTTTGGCTCAGGTTATTGATCTGGTGTCTGGACCCCTAGCCCATCCTGCAGAGAAGGTAACTGATTATTTGAGGGACTCTTGCCATGATCCCCTGGATGCTTCTTACATCCTTGATGAATTGTACTCTTTTACAATTTCCCTCAGGTCATTCTGAAAATTCCAGATTTCCTGATATATCCACAGCGGGTGTGACAGAGATAGAAAAATATAACAAGTGATGTGATGCTACTGACTCTCCACTGCCCACCTCTCATCTATGTCCTTGGAAAATTTAACTCAATTATACTGATGAATTTACATTACATGTTCCTGTAGTCATTATCATTTTTACAGCCTTCTTTGGGAAGTTTCTTTACCCTGCTTTAATTTTCTTGATAACATTTACAACTACCTGACACTAAATTTTATATTTGTTTATTCTCTGTTCCTACCATTAGATGTAAGTTCCATGAGAGTAGGGATTATACCTGTGGTGCTTAGAACAGTGCCTGGCACATAGCTGGTAGGCAATATATATATGTTTGTTCAATAAATGTTGAGTGGATAAATTAGCCATATACAAGGAGGGTTTGCAATACCAAGGAGACGATATTGCTGATTATCAATATAATATGCCCTCTACAGGAACCTTTAGGACTAATATGTCTAGGATGTTTTGCTATTGTCTTGCCTGATATTAGGAGGTGGATGAGATATTGTGTCATACTGGTTAAGGGCACAGATTCTGGATTCAGACTGTTGGGGCTTGAATCTGGTTTCAACTCTTACCATCTGTTCAAAATTTCTTGCAAGTTACTTAATTTGTGACTCAATTTTGCCTCTTTAGAATGGGGGGGAGGTGATAACAGTGCCCTTTAAGGGCACTCAAAGGATTGTTGTGAAGATGAAATAAAATAATATATCTGAAGCTCTGGATACAGTGATTTCCTCAGAGTAAGCACACAATAAGTGCTATGTATTACAAGTTAGAATGTGGTTACAAATACCAGAAAACAGCTCATGTTGACTTAGTTGACTTAAATGATAAAGGTTCATACAACTGGTTCATAATTGCTTCAAAGGCAAAATGTGATTCAAGCATGTGATTCAAGATAATGACTCTACTCATATTTTTTTACAATTCACTCCTTCTACCCTTCTCCCTTTGGAGATTTCATTCTTCATGACTGGAAGGTGTTGCAATAATTTTTGACTTTACAAAAACATAGTGCACTACGGAAAGGAAGAGAGATGCTCTTTAGATAGTGTCTATGGAAGGCTGGGGAAGTTCTTGCCTACAGCAATAACTCTGACATCTCTCCTGGAAAACTGCATCACATGCCCATCTTGACCCAGTTGCTGGGACCTCTAGGATTGGATATATTGACTGACAGAAGCTAATCATGTGTAACTTCTTGGACTGGAGATGGGGTCAGCTTGTATAGCAGGAATAGAAAGCCAGACCGAAACTGGGCCACTATTAATTAAAAAAAGGGAAAATGGATGCCAAAAATAGCCAACATATTATATTGATGAATAATCTATAGAGAACTTCTTTAATCCCATTGATGCTATAAAAGAGGCAGGAGGAGAAGAAATTTCATCAACATCACCATCACCTTCACAAAACATGTATTTTGGAGAAATGGTTTACCTGATACACTGTCATGGACAGTGTTCCTCCGCCTGCTAAAAATATTTTCTCACTCCACTCTCTCCCTATTCAACAGTCCCTCCACCTAAAAATACATTCTGCTATTTTATATTTTCTGGAATCTTTTGGATGTCTTTGTGCACAATATGAATGAGAAGGCTTAATCCCTTATGATGTTGGATTGTATTCTTAATTGTATAAAATAAAAGCATCTTTTGCAGTCAATTCTCTCATGTAAAATAAAAAACAATAATAGCAAATTTAAAGTGGGAAGGTGATAAATTTTATGTGATTTTTTTTCTTATAATAAATCTTAAGGTGTCGATTTGCAGAGGATATTGAAATATAATCCTCATTTTATCATGGTGACAAAGGTTCATGACACAGTGTCAAGTATCTTGTTTTGGAAATGTTCAGGCCATTTCTTATTCTTGCTTTTTTGTTGCCGTTTTTTTAATGTTATGCACAAAAGACACTGCTTTCATTGTAACCTTCTATATAAAACACTATTATTGACATCTGAGGATTAAGTTTTAATTGAAGTAAGATTTCAAATGGTCTGTTATCTGTGATCCCTATATAATGATCACAAAGACATCCTAGAGCAGGCAATGAAACAGATAAATATGTTGAAAAGACAGCTAACAGCTCCATTTAGCTCACCCACGCTTGCCAAACTTGACACACACAATTTATCCCAGACTGATGGAAAGGGAGCATAAAATATAGCCAGACTGTGATACGGTATGCTTCTCAGATGGTGTTTCCTTGGGCTGAAAATCAGGTGTCTCATATGCCCAGATATGGTATTCAGATAGGTGTAGATGGGCTTTTTGCCCAAACTCATCATATTTTTAATGTTTTAGTTTGGAACTTGCTTGAGAGCAAGGTTAGTGGTGAGTCTCTCATCTATATAACATCTTGGATGACAAAGAGAGAGTGGAGAGTATCCACCAAACCCAAAAGTAACCCTTAGGGGAGAAGTGAGAAGTGAATCCCACAAATATTTAACAAACAATAATATTTTGAGACCATTATTGTAAATGATAGGAAGTAGAAGATTTGCTGTAAAAGTGACTCCAGTGATTTTTTTTTAGTCTCTAGATTTTTAAAGATCTTCAACAAAACTCAACAGTTTTGCCCGGAGAACGTGCCAGAAGGAATCAGCTCTGGGCTGATGAGACTGAATTTGAATCTGTTCTCAAAAGTGATTCAATAACCTGGATTCCAATGGCCTAAAAACAAAACCCAGACAATGGGCCTTAGACTGCCATTTCATGTAGGGTGGGGACTAGACCACAGCTGCAGTTTTGTCCATTTTTATTAGAAATCACACCCCTCTTCCACATGCGTCTCACTTCCAGATCCTTGTTCATCCAGCCACTTGCTTCATCTGGGCTAACCTGAACCCAAAATGTATAGAAAGACTCTACCAGAAAGAAGCCGGTGAGGGAAGCCTCTTGTGGACATGGATTGAACGGGAAATAACTTGCTGCTGCTCAACAACCCCGTCCTTTTTTATTTAGGACACTGGAAACACACAAGAGCTGAGAGTATGGATGAGGAGGTCAGAGAACGTGGTGCCTCTTGGCGCTAGTGTGGGTTTTTGTGGAATCACTCTGGCAGCCAAGGATGTTCTTGTTGTCGTCACCCATCCCCTTGCTTCTACCTCTCCTCTGGTCCACACATTTCATTTTCCACCCTCACCTCGATAAGCCAGGCTGGAGGTAAAATTTGGCATATAAAAAACCCAGCAATTTCCAAACAGCCTCTTCAAGTAAGTAAAAGCAGTGACAAGTCTTGGCTTTTGCTTTCCAAAGGAGGACATGATAAAAAGGGTAATAGACACAGAGATGTTATGAATAGGCAATACATCATGCTAAAATGGCATGAACCATAGGGGACAAGAAAAACTTACTGTTTGGTATTATTTTCAAAGAGATCTGAATATTTGTTAGGAGGATTGGCAGCAGGGCCAGGATATGCCACTTTGCTCAGGGGTGGCAGACTGGGTGTGTAGACATAAGAGAAAAAAAATGTTTGGTTTTCTTCTTCCCATTCGCTTTCATGGAGGAGGCTTACCCGCCCTCTAATGCAATCAGTTTCACCACTTTCTTGGAAAAACATTGCTGCCTCTCCTGCTCTCTTGGCCGAATCTCCCTTGCTGGGAATGTGGCTCTGCTCTCTAAGCTCTGCGGTGCCCCAGGATGCCCCCAGGAGAGCTCTCTAGGACTGTCAGGTTGACTAGAAGAGTCCATAGCATGCAGCCAAGGGCCAGGGCAGAGCAGAAAGTGCAGGCTTCAGCTGAACAGAAGGGAGTGAGGCCAGCGTTAGGAAGACAGCGTCAGGATTGCAACCCAGAGAGGGAATGAGGCCAGCGTTAGGAAGACAGCGTCAGGATTGCAAACCAGAGAGGGTGCGTCCTTCAGCCTGGAACCACTTTATCCGTCCTCTACCTGGAAAACGCCCCCTGAGTTGTCCAAACCCAGCTCAAAATCCTACTTCCCTCCTCCCCTCTCCAGACTCTCCCAGTCAGAGGTGATGGCACCTTTCCCCATTGCAGCCACTCTCTCTTCCTCTTGCATTGTTTACCTGCATGCTTTCTCTACCCAGACTGTGCACTTTTGGAGGAAAGAGGTCCTGGCCTTTTTATTTGTATGTTCCCCAAACCTGGAATCACAATAGGACTGATGATGATGATGAAAGCTAACAGTCATACAGCACTAAATACGTGCCAGCCATTGTTCTAAGCTGTTCACATACTTTCACTTATTAACCTTTATAACAATCCTATGAGGCAACTTCTATTAGTCCACTCATTTTACAAACAACAAAACCAAGACCTAGAATGGTTAAATAGCACTCTAAAGATTACGTAAGAGGGACACACAGCCTCTGAGTGTTGGGACTGCTGGCGGACAAACTCAACATTTTTTCTTTTAAAAAAAAAATTTTTTTTTCTTTATTGGAGTATAATTGCTTTACAATGGTGTGTTAGTTTCTGCTTTATAACACAGTGAATCAGCTATAAACTCAACATTTTTACTCTGTCCTTTCTCTACTGCCCAAGCAAATGGTAGCGAGTTGACAATTTTTTCATGAATGAATAAACAGACTGGGGAAGGAACCTGAAACAAATGCCACCTACGAACGGTTTAGATGAATTTCTTTTAGTCCATGAAATACATAAAGAGCATATCTTGTTCTCAAATCTTAGTCTAACAAAAATTTGATTTCTTGAATAATGAATTTCTTGAATTTTTTAACGTGTGTCCCCACATCTGATTTTGATGCAGATGGCCTTTGGCTTGGGCTTCAGGAAACACTGCCTGGAATGAATAAGGTAAGTGGAAACACTGCTTTTGTACATAGCTCATCATTCTTGATCATCAGAATGAAAGATGTCAACTAAGTGGTGACCATTTTTTGTAATGAAGAACCAGAGTCACACTGGTTGGTCAAACTACTCTGTCGCAGCCACAAGGACATGCCCCAAGAAAGCCTGCAGGACTGGAGAATCCAGTGCATATGCTTCTGTTACAGGAAAACTTCAACAAATAAAAATATTCGGAGAACAAACGACGTAGTGGGCATATGAATAGCACTTATCATTGAATTAGCTAGGCCAAGGTGCCATTCATTGATCTAGGTTCTGCCTCTTCACAAATGGCATCTTCATAAAATGAAATGGTACTCCAAGGCTTCTGCCAAATTAGTAGCACTCTTGTTTTAATCTGGATGGTTAGAAAATCATCCAGCTCCCTTAGGGTCCAGAAGAAAACTAGCTACATTTGAAAATACCCAAGACCCCAGAGTCACAACTCTGTTTTTCCAATCTGTTTTCTTCCCAGAGGATGTGCAGGGAGCACGTCAGAGAGGTCAGTGTTCTCCACTAAGCCTTGGAAATAAACCATCCAGGGGTTACCAGTAAAGAGCAGGGAGAACTGGGAAAGGAGGATTGGTGAGATATGTGATCTCTGCAAAAGGAAGCTGAGACCAAGGAAGCTTGCAGGTTGACTTCTTGAGATGCTGGAAGGTGGGTAGCATAAATATTTCTTAGAAAACCAGGAATCCAATTTGCTTCCAGCTCAAACAGGCAAAAGGCCACTGAGCTCCAGCATGTACTAGGGAAAGCAAACGAGTGGAATGTGACCTTTCTTATTCTTACACCACGTGTGTATCACCAGTGCTCTTGGCCCATCACACATGCTCATATAATTATTCCTAAATGACCCCATTGTGTTGAAAGCTTGCTAAAGTTCTGGTAAGACGATGAAATGAAATCTGTGCTGCCTAGGGGGAAAACACTAAGGAAACACAAATTTTAAATGTGGATGGTGTGTGTGTACAGTTTTGTGATGACTATGTGTTGGAACAATGTGACTTTTGCTATCTGGATAACTGGCAATGCGCCAGTAATATCTGAGATATAAAATTGCTAGGGGGATTATTGCAAAATGTGCATGCGGGAATCTTTGATAAATGATATGCACATCCACACATCAGCAGAGTTTGTACTCTTTTCACTCCCAACTCCTCAGCGACGAGGCAGGCTGATTGGATATGGTGATAGAGGATCAAAGGAATTTTCAGGGTGGCCATCCTCTGACCTTTCCAAAGCAGACAAACACTCAGGGTTGCACGGAGACATAACAACATACGGTGACAAGGAGATTTTTGTAACCAGACACAGACATAAACAACCAAAATTGTGCCCAACTTTGCCCCCTTGATTAGGGGTGGCTTCATCCTTTTTTTTCCCCAAACTAATTGATATTCCTGGGTCTTATGAGAATCAGTAGGCTTCTTAAGAAAGAACTTCCAGGGACTTCCCTGGTGGTGCAGTGGTTACGAATCCGTCTGCCAATGCAGGGGACATGGGTTCAATCCCTGGTCCAGGAAGATCCCACATGCCGCGGAGCAATGAAGCCCGTGCACCACAACTACTGAGCCCACGTGCCACAACTACTGAGCCCGTGTACCACAACTACTGAAGCCCACACGCCCTAGAGCCGATGTTCTACAACAAGAGAAGCCACCACAACGAGAAGCCCGCGCACCGCAATGAAGAGTAGCCCCCGGGGGCCGCAAATAGAGAAAGCCCGCGTGCAGCAACGAAGACCCAACACAGCCAAAAAAATAAATAAATAAAATAAATAAATTAAAAAAAAAACACTTCCATATCATTGACATTTTGGGACCATATAGTCCAAGCCCCACAGTTAAGAAGATAGCTAAAAGCTGAGGTTAAGTGGCCTATTCAAAAATCACATTCAGTTGGTTGACTGCAGAACCAGAAAGCTGAGCATAAGGTTCTAGACTGTACCTTCTAAATACAACTGGCTCTTGCCCTGCCCATCATCTAATAACAGAAATATGCAGGATTTGTGTCCTTCTGGTTATTTAACCGTGACACATTTATTTGGATGATGATATTTCTAACTTGTATCACCTATATCCTCTGGCCTGGAAAAAAGTAAACAGTCAGAAAACATTTCTTATAATATTTGCAGAATGCAACAAATGAACGAATGAGTCATATATCAATGATCTTTTTAGATTTTCAGTATATTTTTACATCAGTGTATTCTTTTTTAATCTAAACTGTGATTTTTAAAACGTATAAAGTGTCATTTACATTTCTGTTTTTTACACACACTGCAATCAACAAGAGCATCACCCCTGGCGCCATCACGGCAACTCATCCTTAAGGCCAGCATTCAAAGCCATTCACATCCAGTTTTCCATGCCAAGGGTCAGCTTCTCAGGAGGACCAATTACAAATGGCAAATAAAGATAAATATTTACACAGAGACCTTAGAATCCATTTTCTCCAAAGGTAGTCTTTCTGATTGGATTATTACTTGTGGCTGTAGCTAAAATCAACAACCACAAATGATGTGAAACCTTCTACCTTTCTCATGCTATACACACACACACACACACACACACGCACACATGCACACACAGCACAAAACATGCCTGTGTTTTCTAACCCTTCTGTTTTCAGTTTTAAAACTGATGCACTATTTGAACAATACATGATTATTTCCTGCTGCTTTTTCAGCTGCCTGTCTAGTGCTCCTGAGTGTTATGTGCCAGTGCTGGCTACCCCATCGTCCAGGGCCTGCCTTATTCTCCTCACTAGTGGATGGGTGTGCAAAGGCATGGTTTTAAGATGGAAAGCTAACGCATGCAGCTTTTCTTCCTTTGAGCTCAGAGAAGCCGGTTCTGAATTGAACTGGAAAGTCTTTAGCTGCCCCAGTAACTCTCTTTTGATTACCTATTGGCCCAGGGCATGGGATGTGCTGCTCCCAAGCGAGCGAAATAACACTGTGGAGAAAACTGTATAGAGAGTGGGCCCCTGGAGAGGAAGATTTCCGGTTCCCCCTCCTCCCATCAGCCCATGTGCTACCCTGTATTGGTTGTGTGTGTGTGTGTGTGTGTGTGTGTGTGTGTGTGTGTGTGTGAGAGAGAGAGAGAGAGAGAGAGAGAGGACGTTGAAGCAAAAGGGAGGTACACTTGAGCTTATTCTTTATTCGTCGATATTTGTTAATACTGCTTCTTTGGCCGGAACTGCATGATTGTTGTAAAGTAATTTTGTAGCCTGAAAGCCCCCTTTACCAAGATGATGCCTTTTATCTAATCTGAGTCAGGTGTACTCTCTGAAGATGCCCTTGTAAACCCTCCACGATGCTGATTAGAAAATCCAACAGAAAAACAAAACAAAACCAAACCCACAATCCCTATGGATACCAAGAAAAGTTAACCCAAGAGTTAGATTTGAAATGCTAAAAATATTTTAAGTTAAACAACTCAGTCTCCGTAACTATATGTAATATACTGTATGATTACAAGTGTGTCTGCAACTCTGAAAATATATGCTTATCTCAGTGGTGATAGCACATCAGTTTTTACTTATCTGTCGACAACCGAGTGTTCTCAATATCCCAGCGCAGGTTCTGATACAGAAAGCAGAGTGCAGAAAGGGAGAAATATGTGGTCAGGGGCCCTGCAGGTCTGATGTGGTACAGCTCGGTATGCAGGGGAGCTGAGGCCTAATGAAATCTGAGAGCTGTTTCTACTCAGTTTCCTTGAAGTGCTTCCTCTGAATCATCTCATGGGGTCCTTGGACCAAAAAGAGATGGCCTTGACTCCCACCTACCTCTGCTTTGAAAATGTAAACCTAAGGGGTCCCGGATGGCCCAGCTTTGGGAGCTTGCTTCTGGGTTTTCATACTTTCTTTTGAGGCCAAGCACGCTAAAAGAAATGGTAAAAGGACTCCGGGTTGTTTGATAGGCTAGCACATTCAGGTTGGGACAAGCAGTTTGTGCAATACTCCGCCCGCCCCTCTGAAGCACCAACTCCGCCCTTAGCAGAGGCCGCAGGACAGCTTCAGGTGCACGACTTTAGCTAATTTCCTTGCTGGTCTCACTCCTTCGCCCGGAGAGGATAGATGAGGCAATCGTCGCTCCCTGTCATGATGACCCAGTGCCCTAGAGAACATTTCCTAATCCAAGCTCCACCCTCCCTGAGGATGAGTTTAACCTAAAAAGTTCTGTGAAGAGGCCCCAGAGGAGTCCTGAAAAACCACTCAGAGGGGAAGGGATTCCAACCTGCTGATGGAAGGCCACAGGGAAAGAACGGGATGGGGTAGAGACACTCCTTTATCTTGATGGATGACTTAAACACACAGATGCCTTTTTAAAATAAATATACATACTCAGTGCCTCCTTTCCTACCCCCGTCCCAGGTGCATACACATTTTTTTTCCTGTTTTATACATACATATACACACACACACACACCCCACTACCATGACCACCCCATAATCACGTGTAGCGTGATCAGACAGATCCAAACTGGAATCCTGCTGTGCCTTGTGAAGAGTTGGTGGCCCTAGACAGGTTATTTGACCTCACATGCCTCAGTTTCCTCAGATGATAAGAAGAAATACTGACAGCTCCCTTGTCTGGGAAGTTGCTGGGACTGGGAAAGATGACATTGCTCATCGGGAATCTTGCCCAGTGCCTGCAACTCTATATGAAGGTAAATATCTGTCCTCCTCCCCCGCTCCCTACCCTCGTTTCTACTTGAGCGAGTCCTAGACGCTGTCCTCATAACCTCTCATTTTCAGAGGTCTTCACATTCATAAAACACCCTTCCTTCTTCACGTCGGAAGGGATTTTTGCCTTCTGGGACCATAATAGTCACCCTACATCCCCTCAAATACCTGTTTCTATACCTGAGAGCCAGATACTTGGGAAGTTTTCCTCCCTTCTCCCCTCCGTCACTTAGAAGGTACTTAGATGAAAATGGCACGTAGCTGGAAGCGCTTTCCTCAGCAAGACAGCTTTCCCTGTGGGTCTCCGCGCAGCCGTCTCACAGATTGAAATTGAGCTCCACCGAGCAGCCCTCCGGGCAACCGCTCAGCTGCTTTCCTCTTTGGGGTCTAGGGTCTGTGTTCCCTGAATGAAGATCCCTTTGACTTCCACAAATTGGAATAACACCTACCTCAAATATATTATTTGATGAAAGCAGATGTCAGCAGATACTGCCTATGTAATTGATATTTGATTTATTCAAGATTTATGCATGCTGTGCCTTAGATTTATTAATGATAATCCCCGGCTCTTGTGTTTAATATAGTGGAACCAAAACATAATTTGCTGGGATCAGTCAGAAATGCATCAAAGTGATTAACTCTACATGCAAACCATTACCCAGTGACATCCCTACTGTGCACAGTGCAAAAAGAGGCAATAATACAGTAATTGGCTTCACTTAATGCAAGTGAGATATTTGCCGTGATTGCTAGTAAAATTTGGTCCCTTTTATCTCTGATTCTGCATCTCTATATCCCTTGTCATCCTTTGATGCTCCTTTTCCAGGCAGGATTTGCCTGAAATGAGCAGGCGCGCACGCACACACACACAAACACACACACACGCATACACGACATCCCACCCCAGCAATTATGTGTGAAGGCAGGCGCAGAATCTTACTAAAACAGACAGGAGAGTAACTGCCCTTCTCAGGAGGCCCCCTGGTGGGGCACTGCTTCCGGTGGGGATGAGGGACCACCTCCCTCTCCCAGGGGAAAGCCGGCAAATGGGAATCATATCTCGACATCGCTCTTTATCCACATCTGTCACTTTTATCGATACCCAGACAGGCTGCAAAACCATTGCTATCTTGGAGTGGACATTTGGAACTATGCAAACAATCACTAAGATAACTTTTTTGGGGGGAAATGCCTACTCATTTATGTTTGTTTTCTGTTTTGCTTCAGCTAATTAAAACTTAATTGGATGGACAACCCTTTATTATAAGACTATGCCCTTCCCACTTTTTGGTTTTAAAATATTTTTTCTATTATGAATTGTTGACGATAGTAGATGAGAGCAGTATAGATTTTAAAAATTCACAAGCAAAAATAATATACACATGTGGCAAAATATTCAAAGTCTATGAAAATGCGTGAAATGAAAAATAGAAATTTCCTTTCTCTGTTCTATCCTCTACCTTCAAGTCCTTCTCCCCACTGGTGGTCACTGTCACACCTTCTAGAGTAGCCTTCTAGAAAATGTAAACCTAGTATACCTACATATATATGCACCATGTGCTTTTCATTTAATACTGTGTCTCAGAGATGTTTTCTGCTTTGCACCTGGAGAGCTATCTGATCGTCTTCCATGGGTATCTATGATCATTTTTAATTGTTTAAAGTGCTGCCTGGCCTGGCAGTGCTGTACAGTAAGATTGCTACTTGGAAATCATTTAAATATTCCAGCTTGGGAATTGTGGCTGCAATTTACAACAAGGTAGCATCTTGTGAGGATTGACAGCAAGAGGGAAACACACTGCATCCCGCATTTTACAGCAAAACTTGTAAATAGTCCTTGATTTCTCTGTTGCCTGGAAAGTGCCATCTGTCTTCAGGGCATCTGGTGGAACGGATCAGTACATCAGCCTGGCACCTTGATGGGAAAGGGCATCTCTGACTCCTGCACCTAATGCCAGGTTTAGATAGGATTTTAGTGTATTCAGTAACACGTTGGTAAACACCGCTTACACCATCTACCTCATGGATCTAACGTCATTCACAGCTAATTTAAAATGAAGAAGTCCCAGGATGCTTTTTTTTTGTTCCTTCATGGAACAACACTAATCGCTCTGTATCAGTTTCTCTTTTGCTCCCTAAGCAGTATTAGAGGTACGGTAAGAATATACAGGGACAGGTCACAAGGGGCATTCTTTTGCATTTTTAAAGAAAATTTATTTATTTATTTATTTATTTATGGCTGTGTTGGGTCTTCGTTTCTGTGCAAGGGCTTTCTCTAGTTGCGGCAAGCGGGGGCCCCTCTTCATCGCGGTGCGCGGGCCTCTCACTGTCGCGGCCTCTCTTGTTGCGGAGCACAGGCTCCAGACGCGCAGGCTCAGTAGTTGTGGCTCACGGGCCTAGTTGCTCCGCGGCATGTGGGATTTTCCCAGACCAGAGCTCGAACCCGTGTTCCCTGCATTGGCAGGCAGATTCTCAACCACTGCGCCACCAGGGAAGCCCTCTTTTGCATTTTTAATGCCATTAGGGAATTGCCCTGAGACTCAAATGGGTATCTTTTGATGTTTTCTAGCTCATCTTTTTCATCGTTGTGAACAATGCCCCGAGTTCTGAATGGTGTTCAGCATGGGTTAGGCCCACCAATGCACTTTCCAGGACTTGGTCGCTCAGCACACCCTCTGCTCAGCAAGCCTACCTGGCTCCTGAGCCTGGACACAGTGGTCCCCTCTCTGGACCCGTTTCTCTTAACTGCTACAGAAGCTATTCCTGCTTCAGCGGTTCAAGCGATCTATTTTTCCTGTCCCAAAAGTTAATCGATTCCTGCTTCTGAATGCCGTGGATGATGAAGAGCTATGACTTTGCTGGGCAGCAGTCGACCAGACGAGGTCCAGCTGGACTCACTTCCAAAGGCTGCCGCTGCCACAGCTCAGCCCAGCCTGAGGACCCAAGGCCTGAAGTCTGAAAGAAATCAGCACAGGGTTAAGAGAAGCCTGAGGGAGTGACTTCCAAATGTGAAGTATGGCTCCCAGTCTTCAGATTCTCAGGAGATAAGGGGACCACAGCTGGTACAGCAATGGGAGGGGAGGGATGGGTGGGCAGCTTGAAAGCTGATAACCATTATGGTGAGCTGAGTCTTGAGTAAGGCTCACTTGGGTGCAAATACCAACTACATATGCTTCTTCTAGCTAAGAGGCCTCAGAAATGACACCAAACCTCCCTGGACCTCAGTTTCTTCTTCTGGAGGAAAAACGTATACCTCGGGTGTTACGGAGCAAACTAGGAAAATGTGTATGAGGAAATGTATATGAGGAAAAGGACATGTGATGCTAGCAGAGTGCCTGCAACCAACACCTGATGGATAATAACATTGATAATAGTAATAGTTATTACCATTCAACAAGGTCCCAACATTCAGGACACTAGCAGTTTTCTCAGTGAAAGGCTATGAGGATTTCAGAAACCTAAACAATGCTCTTGAGGACATCTGAACTCTACCAGGTCACCATCTGCTCACCATCTACCACCATGGTCTTTAGGCTCACTAGCCTTAAACTCTCTTCTGTCTCCCGTGAGCTACTGATATTGACAATCCCAAAGGGGTTGTTTTGATGGTGTCTATTAAATGCAGGTCCAACACCTAGATCCGAGAAGTATAATAAGGAGGAAATAAATGGAGACCCTGAAGCAGCAAATGTTTAATTAACTTCAAAGTACCAGGGAAAGGCTGGCTGGCTACTTAAATTTCAAAAAACATTAGCTCCCCTCCTGAAAGTGAGTTCTTTCTGCCCAGAGAGCAGTGTTCATGTTCAAGTTATTGAAATGACACATGATGCTGAGTTTGGGTGCTTTAAGGCTTATGAAACCTCCTTTACTTCTGAGCCGCTCTTAAACTTGAGGAAAGCTGGTCATTTGGGGATTATTCATGACATTCTATTGGGTTTGCACAATACCAGGATATCAAGATGAAAGGATGTTCAAGGTTCTTCTGGACCACCAAGTCACAGATATTCGTAGGAGGTTGGAGTCTGAAGGGATCTTAGAAATCCTCTTAGCGCTCTGGCTTTCAAACATCTTTGGCATGGGTGCAGAGCAGGTTCTATCAAATAAATTCCTGTGCAGGATACCAATAAATGCAATTGATAAAAGTGCACTGGAGGAGGAGAAGAGAATTCCCCTCTGGACAACTCTGGGATTGGAAACACCTTTGAAAACCACATCTGTTTAATTTAATTTTCACCCAATAGAAGAGGACTATGAGGCAGTGCTATCTGAAAGCATGGTTTCCTGAGCACAGCGTCAACCTCACCTGGGAACTTGTAATTCAGATTCTCAGGTCCATCCCAGACCTACTGGTGGTGGAGTCCAGGCATTTGTGCTTTTACAATCTTTTGAGATGACTCTGATGCACACTCAAGTTTGAGAACTGGTCCTCTAAGAACCTTTCCGTGAATACTGTAGGCTCATTTAATAAGATTCAGTTTTGGCAGATGGCAAGGCTAGCTCTCTACAGATCTCACTGAGATTCCAGGGTATGCATGCTCTCTTGGGAATGGTTCTCTTCCATTCCATACACTTTAGTAGCATCGCAGAGAACTGTAAGTCTATTACACTTTGGAAACAACTCAAAGGTGGTTCTTTTAAACAAATGGCTTACAATCAAGAGATGTTGATTCTCATAGGAGATTAATGTAAATGGATTTGACCAGTAGCCCAAACTGTTGCAAGGGGATTATACCCAAATATATGCTATTCCACAGAAATTATAATTTGTCAGTTATAAAAACTGAGCACACCTTGAATTTAAAGAGTGATTTTTAATTTTCAAGACATGTTTCCCATGTACTATCTTGTTTAATAATGCCCTCTCCTGGCACCCTACAAGTTAGGGGTGAAAAAACGGAGAACAGAGAAGTTAGATAAGCTTTCCTAGGCCACATGCCTCCATAGTGGTACAATAAATATTCAAATTGTGTTCTCCTGATACCTAGTCCATTATTTTTTCTGATGTTCCAGGAAATATATTAGATGATTTCCTAAGATGTGAATTTTCAACCAGATAAGTTTTCTCTATGGGGTTTCACCCTTTTCTCTCTTCTGTTGTTTATAACGTATAGTAATAAACTTCATGAAGGGCCTGAAATTGTTGAATCCCTACTTCAGTAATTAGTTAGGGAGCTCTCTGCCCCATCCTGGTGACAGGTGAGATGTAAGGTGTCTTAACTAAGGCAACTATTCCCTTCTGATCCTATTGGTGGGCATCTGTTTCTAGTTGTAACTGACCAAACACTCCCGTTGCAGGGAAACTAATAACATCTTAACATATGGTCTTGAATCTGGGCTGCCTAATGACCTTGCATGGAGATTAATTGAAGGTGTTAATGGCATCGTTCCCAGCCAGGAATGTCAAAATACTGGCTTGGCCTCCTATGTACATGTTTTAAGAGGATTTGCTATTGATACTGAACTGGATTAACTTTAAATATAAAGAAAAATACCGTAACTTCAGCAAGCACCTGTGAAGCAACTTTCTGTAGCTAAGGAGTCTGGATTAGTGCTCCAAGCAGGGTGCAGGATAATGAATTTGACATCCCATTTTGACTCCCTGGGAAAAATTCCCAGGATACAATCTTCTTAAGTGGGGGTATTATAGAAAGCAAAAATTCTGTTGAGGGTGAAAAATTCGTTCTATGACCTTCTATAATACTGTGCATGGAAAATACCATTAGAGATTAGAGTTGATTTATGGGTGTTCCGTGCTATTATCACCCCCTCCCCCATCTCACCCGGGCAGGAGAAATGGGCAAAAGACCAGTGAAAAAAACTATAGTTCGAACTATATTTCCTCAAGTATTTACATAGAAATGTATTTAACTTCCAGGAAGCTTCAAGCTTAGTTATCATAATTATCTCATGCGTTGATCCTGGTACAATCGTCCCTTCTCTCTATTGGTTCTATTTTCTTTTTTTATTTCTATTTTAACTACCCTAGCACTTGTGTGCTTATGTATGTGTGTTTATTATAATTCACCTTAAAGGCTTCTTTAGGAATATAAATTATAAAGACATAAAAGTAAACATAGAATAATTTCCTTTCATGCATATATTTACAAACCCATAAACTCTAAGGAAGAGTGAATTGGATTTTAAAAACATTGAGCATTACTTTTACTGGGTTTTTCTTTGCTCAGTTTATTCAGGGATTTTGGCCAAAGGAACCATATAAAATATGTCAAAACCAGATCCTCTTCTGGCTGCACAACTGCTTAGAAAGTAAAAATTACTGACTCAGAGCACCACCAATTCAATCATGCCTGAGGGAACAGACCCTTGAAATTACAATTTCACAAGTCTTTTTTGAGGAATTACTCAGTGCCTAGTTCATGGAGTATTCCCTCTCTGTGCTCTTGCAACACTGTACATACAGCTCCCTTACATGATTGTACAGATTTGTGTGTATTTTCTCTCTTCCCATTTGTCCTGACTGTGAGCTTCCTGAGGGCAGACTTGTGTCTTATTTACTGTTCTAATACCCAGTTTCCAGCAATGACTGACATACAATAGGCATATAATTAGGTACAGATTTCTGTGGACGAATAATTCCGTGAGGTATGCAAAAAGGTCTTAGATACCATCCTGATTGCAAAGAGATTAACATATTTTTGTGGTTTTAGTACTTATTGTTCTGAAACAAGCAGAATGGAATTCATCCATGGTATTACTGACAACATTACACATATGGTTTCACAAACTCACTGAAGCCAGAGAGGTAGTTCTATTTAGGTCACCCAATAACACACATTTGTGCTTATTGAGAAACATTCTGTAGCATATGAAAAAATTCTAAATGCTTAATTAATCATTCTTACAAACAGCGCATTTTGTGCTCATGTACTTGTGCCAACAAGATTCCACATGTGCATTTTGATTTTCCCCTAAATAAAATTTTCCAAACCCTTTAAAAAAAAAGTTTAACCCATTATATTCATATAAAAGCAGTAAAGCACGGAGTGGGCCAGCTTTATCTAATTTTCCAAATTGAATAAAATGAAGGACAAATAAATGGATGACGAAAAGCAATGTATGTCTGATTCATTTGGCTTTCCTGTTGGCCAAGCCACTCAGGGAATTCAGTTGGGCAGGCTGAAATTTCTTGCACATTTGGCTTTCAAGATCAGGTAGAATGGCACACCACCCACTGGGCAGCCCACAGCAAAGAGAGCCACACAAACCAAAAGGGAAGGAATGCCGAGTTGAACTGTCATTGACCTGCCAGACTCAGGTATCTGTGAGCTGTGAAACACAAGTAGAGTTATGAAGAGATTATGTGGCCCTGGATATTGCAAATGCACCATAGACTGTTTCCCCTCACTAAAATGAAGTGATGGAGAGACACCTCAGTGGAAAAAGCAATCAGTGGTAGGGAATGAAGTTCCTTACTTTTCTTTCCCCATCCTCTCCCTCCCAATCCTTTCAAATCTCCCCTGGGTCCAATTTGGGAATTCTTGCAAAGGCTAAAGTCCAGCAGTTTAACAGCTATAAAACACGGTCATAAAGGGAAGATGCAGCCCTCGAGTTGGGCTCTTGGCAGTGTCAGGGGAATATGGCGAGCCATAGGACTCTTTTGCTGACCGGAAATAATGGAAGAGATGAAGGGAGGGGGTGTGGACAAACCAGATTGGGACTTGGAGATGGCGACCCATGGAGCATACTAACCCACTCCGGTATTGCTATTTAGTACCTGTGACATATACCATTATGCATTATTAAATTCATGTATTATTGACTCATGAATCCTTGTTCCCTGATAAGAAATGGAGATGATTTCTTAGTTTAAATTAAAGCCCTGCCTCCTTATTTAAATAAAACGGCATTACTGGCTGCCTAGCATGCTAATCAGAAAGCTACATTAAGCAGGTAGGACTATACGAATTGAAAAATAATGAAACGAGACTTTTCAGCCAGACATTGTTCCCTCGCCTGCTTTTCATGACAGCGGATTTCCTACTTGCAGTTGATAAGACAACGGCAAATGAAGATAACAACATGAGAGGGAAATCATTCACTCTAATGGGCTCCACCTGTGCAGACTTCAGCTCATTTACATGGCTGCAGAAAAATTAGAAATCATGCGGCAATTAGTCTGTTCTAGATTATGCAGTGTGTCAACTGATACCACTCAGGAGAGCACTAGTGCTAAAATGGTTTCAGAAGATAAATCTGCTCTCCTATACAAACAGTTTTAATTACCTGGAAAACGGCATTGCCTATTGAGAAATCTCCACTGTGAACCTGGGCTGCTCTCCCGCTATTGGAATCAGATGTCGGGAAATTCCAGTGTTTATGTAATTGACTCATATAATATTTGATGACTTGTTGAAACTGAAATTGGGCCTTTTGGTCGGCTCCCCGATTGTTCATCAAATGCCCCTTTAATGTCTTGGTTATGGTTGGTCAGGGGAAGGGAAGTTAGATTTTTTTAAATGCGTCTGTTTACTGGTACCCTTTGCTTCTCAAAACTTAGCTCTTACACGTCTATACAAATCTGAGAATTTATCATAAAATAATTTCAAATATGGACCCTGAGTCAATTGATCAAGCAACTATGAACAACTCCTTATGAATAAAATGTTAAGACCATTAAGGTTTTGGATTCTTAAGATAGTGGGGTAAAATTTTCTATTCATTTTGGCCTTGAAGTATAACTTTCTTAAAAACCATGGAAGTGTCTAGAGAAATAACAGTCATGAAAATCCAGCTTTTGTGTTTATAAGGGATCATTTAAAGATTTTACTTTGATTTGCTTATAGAAATGCTTATATATTTACACCCACTTTATTTATTTAGTCATTTTTGTTTTTATAATTGTTTCATTGGATTTGGAAGTAATGCAATAAAGTCGGGGTTAATGGAGGCATCCTTTGAGAGTTTTAGCCCTTGGGTAGGGACAACTCCTTGGGATATTGGTAGAATGTTTGTATTCTGCCTGCACCTTTAGGGAAGACAGGATCAAGGGTTCTTTTGGAAAATAGCAGGCAAGCACTTAGCATTGTCCACTAGAGTTTGCTTCCAAAGCAAACTTAAAAACTGGCTTCTGGTTGGTGGATGGCATTAAGAGTGGGGCATGCCTTAAAAGGCATGTGACGAAAGTAGGGCCAATCATACCTACAGATAAAGAAGGCAATCCCCTCATATAGATGGGCTTTCAGCCAGGAAACCTCTATTGGCCAAGAGATTTCTTCCAAACTTGCTCTCTGAGATTGACTTCAAGATTCTAATCCTGACTAAAGATATAGAATATCCAGGGACACTTTACACGGAACTTTACTGGTTTCCACTTTTTGTCCCAGAAGCTTTAGTCTAATGAGGGTTCTCTCAACAAAAGACCTGCAAAAGACTATCAATTTAACAAAAGTGGCTGTAGCCCCTTCCTAAGTAACAAAGTGAATATAGTATGCTAAGGCCCTGAGATGTCCTTCGGTAAAGAAATTTGTTGAACCCAGCATTTTCCAGATCTATCTGAAATAAGTAAAATACTCCTCCCCACCCTTTTGTAATGGAGCACTCATTCACATCCAGTATCCAAGAAAACAACTTTGGGTCACACCCCTGAAGTCCCAGAGTGAATGGCCAGAGCAGGCTTTGCCTTTGGACAGAAGGACACAGGACTTTAGGGCCACAGTTTATGGTGATAGAGAGCACAGAGGCCAGCTTCACTGGCCACATGGATTTCTTTGGCTTATTTCAAAGGCAATTTCCTCCCATCTCAACTCTTACCTGCACAATATATACACAAAGGCACACACACAGACACATACACACACAACCCCAGCCCCATCAGGTCCATCAAAGTTTAACACAATTTTGCAACTGAGGTTCCTTATGTGAGCCACTGAACACAGAAAATGTTTTGAATGACAATATTCTCATTCTCTCAAGGCTGCTATTTAATCAGTACCATTCTAGATGCCTAGGAGAGGAGCTAATTCGTTACACACAATGAATACCTTACGGCATTAGGGTATAATTCTCTCCCAGGACCAGAGCACAATGACACCCTAGCAATATTTTTAGGATAATCCATATTTTTTCTGGCAATACCTTTTCTTACTCCACCTTCCCTGAAAGAGAATGTAAAGTGCCATATGATATTGAATCAAAGAATGACGGACACTTTAATCTGGGAGGGACCTTAGAGACGGTGCATTACAGGTGAGGACAGCAAGGCCCAGGGGGACGGCCCAAGTTGCTCTGGGTGACATACTGAACCAGGACGGAATAGGACTGTCGTTCAGGTCTTCAGACCAGAGGCTGGAGTTTGTTCTACCACATCCCTGTGCTCGGTCATCACCCAGGGCCCTGCGGCAGAGGAGAGGGCAGGCCCCATTCAAGAGTCCTAGCCACAGACAGGTGAGTTTATCACCTCAGAAAAGTAGGTCACTCAGGACCCTGAAATTCAGAGAGACATGGTCAGTACTGAGAATAAAAAGCCACAGAGAGTCCTCAGGGGAGCTGTGAGTGTCCTGGAGAGAACAGGAATCTGGGTGCAAGGCGAGTGAGTCAGGATGTTCTAGAGACAGAGTCCTTTCATGGGTGTGAAAACTTGTCCCCTTCCACAGCGCCAACACATCAGGGGTCATTCTGTTTCTAGAAGGATGTTAATAAAGAAAGGTCCAGTTGGAGAGGGTGAGAACGCATGGGGCGGGGGAATCTGAGCTCAGGATGGGGCCTCCAGCCAGTCCTTCCCATACACAAGGGCTGTCCTCACAGCCAAAGGGGGGATTCAACTTTCAAAAGTAAAAACAGGGGCTTCCCTGGTGGCGCAGTGGTTGAGAGTCTGCCTGCCAATGCAGGGGACATGGGTTCGAGCCCTGGTCTGGGAAGATCCCACATGCCACGGAGCAACTGGGCCCGTGGGCCACAATTACTGAGCCTGCGTGTCTGGAGCCTGTGCTCCGCAACAAGAGAGGCCGCGATAGTGAGAGGCCCGCACACCGCGATAAAGAGTGGCCCCCGCTGGCCGCAACTAGAGAAAGCCCTCACACAGAAACGAAGACCCAACGCAACCAAAAATAAATAAATAAATAAATAAATTTATAAAAAAAAAAAAAAGTAAAAACAACAACACAACTAACTTTCTGCTTCTTGGTGCATCTATTTGATGGAATATGGAATATTCACTAGAAATAATGGTGATTCTTAAAATCAAAACCTAGAAGTAAATTGGATTGAGAAATATTTTAAGCATAAGAACAATGGAAGAAATGCAAAGAAATATCTATGGATTTGATTACATAAAATGTAAAATATCTGTGCGTTAGGAAATGTGATAAAGTCAAAGGCAAGCTGGTAAAGTGGTTTGTCATCAATATAATAGGCATCTGTTGGAGGTGGGAGGAAAGGTACGCTGTGCTTTTAGAATAGGCAGCACTTGCTGCGTCAGCCATTCCTCATCCTTTGGAAATTTGTTCTTGGCCATCACTGTTCTTTGCCCTTTAAATCTCCTGAGGTCACAAATGTGTCCTCTCACAGTTTCTTTGAGCCACTGTTGATTACAGTTATGAGATGATCCCCACAGGCTGCATTGATATTTATAGCACATTTCGTAAGATCAAAGGGTTTCAGCTTTTGCCTGTTAACTTTTATCTTCATTTCCTCAGTCACTTCAGTGAAGGCACTTGTAGTGACCTCATAATTTGCATTTAACACCCAGAATGACATTCTGCCTTTGTTTCTTTGCTGCAGGCCCAGTGCCAATACTCGTATCCCTTTTTTTTTTTTTAGTCATTATAAATCAAAGGGTCTGTAGAATACAATAAATCACAGAAGAGATACAACAGATAAAGCCACACCTTTGCAAACACCCTTGATTTAGTGAGTACTCTCGAGCAGGAGTTGACTGAGGGAGTTCCCAATATGGTTCCCAGAGTATATGGTAGATTCCACCATACCAGCTTTCATCGACTAAGAGTATGGTGGAGTCCTCAGAATATGGGACAAAGTTAACGTAAGGACTGTTAGCTCTGAGCCAAGGGAGGCTCAGTCCTTCATTTTCTTCTCTATCTCCACTCACTCCCTTGGTGATCTCACCCTGAATTATGGCTCTAAATACCAGATAGTGTTGACTACTTGGAAATGTATGTCTCCAGCCCAGACTTCTCCCTTGAACTCCAGACTCATATATCCAACTGACTAATTGACATCTCCACTTGGAAGTCTAATAAACATCATAGATTGTCACCTCCCAAATGGAACTCCTGAACTTCTCATGCATGGACCCCTTCCCCATCTCAGAAAATGATAATTTCATTCTTCCAGGTGCTCAGTCCTCTCTTTTTCTCATCCCCACCTCTGACTGAGCAGGAAATCCTGTTGACTATTATCTTCAAAATATATCTACAATCTGACCACTTCTCACCATTTGCAGGCAATTCCGCTGGTCCAAGCCCCATCATCAATCACCTCAGTGATTGCAGTGGTTTCTAACTGACCTCTCTATTTTGCCTTTGACATCCACAGCCCAGGCTCATCATAGCAGCCAGAGCCTGTCATGTCAGACCTTTAACAAAGGCTTCCCCTGACTCGGAGGAAAAGCTCAGATCCTCACAATGGCCAGAAGGCCTTACTAGTCTGTCACCCACACCTTACCTCTTTCACACGGTCTTGAAATCACCTCTCTTTAACTCACTCTGTTCAAGCTATACTGGGCTCCTTGAATGTGTTTTTTGAACACACAAGGCATGCTTCTGCCTTGGGGATTTTTAAACATTTGTTTTTTCTTTGGCCTGTATCATTCTTCCTCCAGATATCTTCACAGCTCTCTCATCTCCCTCAATCTCTGCCTAAATGACACCTTCTCAGTGAGGCCTTCAAAGACCACACTATTTAAAACTGTAACCCTTATCCTGATATTCCTTATTTATTTCCTTACTTTATTTTTGTCCATGGCACTTATTCTATATGAGGTTATAACTTTACTTAATTATGTAATGTCAGTTTCTCTGCCCTAAAATATAAACACAATAAAGGTAAAGGTTTTTGTCTCAGTCTTCCACTGCTATAAACTTAGTGCTTGGAATAGTGCCTGGAACATAGGAGGCAAACAAAAAATGTTTGTTGAGTGAATGAATAAAGGAAGGAAAAAACATTTACATATTTTTTTATTTATACAAGATTAGATATTTGGGAGAGAAATATACTTATGACAAATCAGTGCTGTTTTTGTAGGTAAGGTTGACATCTGTGACATCTCAAAATCTCAATGCATTTATGTAAAAGTTTCTTTTTCATTTGTACAGTCTATTGTGGATGTTCCTGATGAGGCAGGTCTCCTGAATGGCTCACTTACAAGCAGTAACTCAGAGATCTAGGCTATTCCATCTGTCATTATCTACATCCTCAGAATCCTTGACTTACACCAAACAGGAAACAGAGGCAGATAGACAGTTATTGCATGAAAGTTTGCATGAGATACTGCATGGGATCAGTTTGCAAATGACATACATATTTTTGTTCACTTTCCTTTGACCAGCACTCAGGTCCATGGTCTCACCTAGACGCAAGGATGATGGGGAAGGAAGTGGGAAACACAGCTTAGCTGCGTGCCCAGGAAAGAGTAGAACTAGATATTGGTGAACATTAGCAGTCTTTATGATGTATAATTAGAACAAATAAATTGATAAGATAAACAGTAAGTCCCTAAGAAACCCTAAATAGGCAACTCATAGAAGAGAAAATCTAAAATGCTAAGGAACATATAAAAGAATGTTTAACATCTATGTGCTGATTTTTGTGTAGACATAGTTTTCAAATCCTATAGGGATACACCGAGAAGTGAGATTGCTGGACCATATGGTAAGAGTATGATTGGTTTTAAAAGAAGCTGCTACTGTCTTCCAAACTGGCAGTATCACTTTGCATTCCCAACAGCAATGAATGAAGCTCCACATTCTCACCAGGATATTGTGCTATTAGTGTTCTGGATTTTGGCCATTCTTTTGTTTGTTTAATTATTTATTATATATATTTTGATTGGAGCATAGCTGATTTACAATATTATATTAATTTCAGGTGTACAACATGGTGATTCAATATTTTTATAGATTATATTCCATTTAAAGTTATTATAAAATATTGGCTATATTCCCTGTGCTATACAATATATCCTTGTAACTTATTTATTTTATACATAGTAGTTTGTACCACTTAACCCCTTACCCTTCCCCCATTCTCTCTTCCCACTGGTAACTACTAGTTTATTCTCTATATCTGTAGGTCTGTTTCTGCTTGTTATATTCATTCATTTGTTTCATTTATTAGATTTCACATACAAGTGACAGTCTGAAGTATTTGTCTTTCTCTGACTTATTTCACTAAGCGTAATACCCTTCAGGTCTATCCATGTTGTTGAAAATGACAAAATATCATTCCTTTTTATGGCTGAGTAATATTCCATATATAAAAAAATATATATATAATCATATCTTTTTTATCAATTCAGCTGCTGATGGACACTTAGTTTGATTCCATATCTTGGCCATTGTAAATAATGCTGCTAGGAACACTGCGGTGCATGTATCTTTTCAAATTAGTGTACTTGTTTTCTTTTCTTCAGATATATACCCAGGAGTGGAATTGCTGGATCATATGGTAGTTCAGTTTTCAGTTTTTTGAGAAACCTCCATACGGTTTTCCACAGTGGCTGAACTAAACTTCATTTCCACCAACAGTGTACTAGGGTTCCCTTTTCTCCATCCTTGTCAACATTTGTTATTTGTGGTCTTTTTAATGATAGCCATTCTGACAGGTGTGAAGTGATATGTTGTTGTTTTGATTTGCATTTCCCTGATTAGTGATGTTAAGCATCTTTACATGTGCTTGTTGGTCATTTGTGTCTTCTTTGGAAAAATGTCTATTCAGGTCTTTTGCCCTTTTTAAAAATTTATTTAATTAATTAATTTATTTATATTTGGCTGCAATGGGTCTTTGCTGCTGCATGTGGGCTTTCTCTAGTTGCAGTGAGCAGGGGCTACTCATCGTTGCAGTGCGTGGGCTTCTCATTGTGGTGGCTTCTCCTGTTACAGAGCATGGGCTCTAGGTGTGCGGGCTTCAGTAGTTGTGGCATGCAGGCTCAGTACTTGTGCCTTGCAAGCTCTAGAGTGCAGGCTCAGTACTTGTGGTGCACGGGCTTAGTTGCTCTGCAGCATGTGGGATCTTCCCAGACCAGGGATCAAACCCCGTGTCCCCTGCATTGGTGGGTGGATTCTTAACCATTGTACCACCAGCGAAGTCCTTTTGCCCATTTTTTAATCAGGTTGTTTGTTTGTTTGTTGTTGATATTGAGTTATATGAGCTGTTTATATATTTTGAATATTAACCCCTTATCGGATATATAATTTGCAAATATTTTCTCCCATTCAGTAGATTATCTTTTCATCTTGTTGATGGTTTCATTTACTGTGCAAAAGCTTTTATTTTTAATTAGGTCCCATTTGTTTATTTTAGCTTTTGTTTTCCAGCCTTAGGAGACAGATCCAAAAAAATATATTGCTATGATTTATGTCAAAGAGTGTTCTACCTATGCTTTCTTCTAAGAATTTTATGGTTTCAGGTCCTATATTTAGGTCTTCAATCCATTTTGAGTTCATTTTTGTATAAGCTATGAGAAAATATCCCAATTTCCTTCTTTTACATGTAGCTGTCCAGTTTTCCCAACACAATTTTTTGAAGATACTCTCTTTTCCTCGTTATATTTTCTTGCCTCCTTTATCATAGGTTAATTGACCATAAGTACATGGTGTTTTTTTCTGGGCTCTTCTATTCTAGTTCCATTGATCTTTGTGTCTTTTTTGTGCCAGTACCATACTGTTTTGATTACTGTAGCTTTGTAGTATAGTCTGAAGCCAGGGAACAGGTACCTCCAGCTTTGTTCTTTTCTCTCAAGATTGCTTTGCCAAGAGACAAGGAAGGACACTACATAATGATCAACGGATGAATCCAAGAAGAAGATATAACAATTATAAATGTATATGCACCCAACATAGGAGCATCTCAATACATAAGGCAACTGCTAACAGCTATAAAACAGGAAATCGACAGTAAGACAATAATAGTGGGGGACGTTAACACCTCACTTACACCAGTGGACAGATCATCCAAAATGAAAATAAATAAGGAAACAGAAGCTTAAATGACACAATCGACCAGATAGATTTAATTAATATTTATAGGACATTCCATCCAAAAACAGCAGATTACACTTTCTTCTCAAGTGCGCATGGAGCATTCTCGAGGATAGATCACATCTTGGGTCACAAACCAAGACTCAGTGAATTTAAGAAAATTGAAATCATATCCAGCATCTTTTCTGACCACAACGCTATGAGATTAGAAATCAATTACAGGGAAAAAAATGTAAAAAACACAAACACATGGAGGCTAAACAATACGTTACTAAATAAGCAAGAGGCCACTGAAGAAATCAAAGAGGAAATCAAAAAATACCTAGAGACAAATGACAATGAAAACACGATGACCCAAAACCTATGGGATGCAGCAAAAACATTTCTAAGAGGGAAGTTTATAGCTATACAAGCCTACCTCAAGAAACAAGAAAAATCTCAAATAAACAATCTAACCTTACACCTAAAGGAACTAGAGAAAGAAGGACAAACAATACCCAAAGTTAGCAGAAGGAAAGAAATCGTAAAGATCAGAGCAGAAATAAATGAAACAGAAACAAAACAATAGCAAAGATCAATAAAAATAAAAGCTGGTTCTTTGAGAAGATAAACAAAATTGATAAACCATTAGCCAGACTCATCAAGAAAAAGAGGGAGAGGACTCAAATCAATAATTAGAAATGAAAAAGGAGAAGTTACAACAGACACTGCAGAAATACAAAGCACCCTAAGAGACTACTACAAGCAACTCTATGCCAATAAAATGGACAACTGGGAAGAAATGGACAAATTCTTAGAAAGGTATAACCTTCCGAGACTGAACCAGGAAGAAATAGAAAACATGAATAAACCAATCACAAGTAATGAAACTGAAACTGTGATTAAAATTCTTGCAACAAACAAAAGTCCAGGACCAGATGGCTTCACAGGTGAATTCTATCAAACATTTAGAGAAGAGCTAACACCCATCCTTCCCAAACTCTTCCAAAAAATTGCAGAGGAAGGAACACTCCAAAACTCATGCTATGAGGCCACCATCACCCTGATCCCAAAACCAGACAAAGATACTACAAAAAAAGAAAATTACAGACCAATATCACTGATGAATATAGATGCAAAAATCCTCAACAAAATACTAGCAAACAGAATCCAACAACACATTAAAAGGATCATACACCATGATCAAGTGAAATTTATCCCAGGGATGCAAGGATTCTTCAGTATATGCAAATCAATCAATGTGATACACCATATTAACAAATTGAAGAATAAAAACCATATGATCATCTCAATAGATGCAGAAAAAGCTTTGGACAAAATTCAACACCCATTTATGATAAAAACTCTCCAGAAAGTGGGCATAGAGGGAACCTACCTCAACATAATAAAGGCCATATACGACAAACCCACAGCAAACATCGTTCTCAACGGTGAAAAACTGAAACCATTTCCAATAAGATCAGGAACAAGACAAGGATGTCCACTCTCACCACTATTATTCAACATAGTTTTGGAAGTCCTAGCCATGGCAATCAGAGAAGAAAAAGAAATAAAAGGAATCCAAATTGGAAAAGAAGAAGTAAAACTGTCACTGTTTGCAGATGACATGATACTATACATCGAGAATCCTAAAAATGCCACCAGAAAACTACTAGAGCTAATCAATGAATTTGGTAAAGTTGCAAGATACAAAATTAATGCACAGAAATCTCTTGCATACCTATACATTAATGATGAAAAATATGAAAGAGAAATTAAGGAAACACTCCCATTTACCACTGCAGTAAAAAGAATAAAATACCTAGGAATAAACCTACCTAGGGAAACAAAAGACCTGTATGCAGAAAACTATAAGACACTGATGAAAGAAAATAAAGATGATACCAACAGATGGAGAGATATACCATGTATTGGATAGGAAGAATCAACATTGTGAAAATGACTCTACTACCCAAAGCAATCTACAGATTCAATGCAATCCCTATCAAATTACCAATGGCATTTTTTACGGAACTAAAACAAAAAATCTTAAAATTTCTATGGAGACACAAAAGACCCCGAATAGCCAAAGCAGTCTTGAGGGAAAAAAATGGAGCGGGAGGAATCAGACTCCCTGACTTCAGACTATACTACAAAGCTACATTAATCAAGACAATATGGTACTAGCACAAAAACAGAAACATAGATCAATGGAACAAGATAGAAAGCACGGAGATAAACCCATGCACCTATGGTCAACTAATCTATGACGAAGGAGACAAGGATACACAATGGAGAAAAGACAGTCTCTTCAATAAGTGGTGCTGGGAAAACTGGACAGCTACATGTAAAAGAATGAAATTAGAACACTTCCTAACACCATACACAAAAATAAACTCAAAATGGATTAAACACCTAAATGTAAGGCCAGACACTATCAAACTCTTAGAGGAAAACATAGGCAGAATACTCTATGACATAAATCACAGCAAGATCCTTTTTGACCCACCTCCTAGAGAAATGGAAATAAAAACAAAAATAAACAAATGGGACCTAATGAAACTTCAAAGCTTTTGCACAGCAAAGGAAACCATAAACAAGATGAAAAGACAACCCTCAGAATGGGAGGAAATATTTGTCAACGAATCAATGAACAAAGGATTAATCTCCAAAATATATATGAACAGCTCATGCAGCTCAATATTACAGAAACAAACAACTCATTCCAAAAATGGGCAGAAGACCTAAATAGACATTTCTCCAAAGAAGACATACAGATGGCCAAGAAGCACATGAAAAGCTGCTAAACAACACTAATCATTAGAGAAATGCAAATCAAAACTACAATGAGGTATCACCTCACACCCGTTAGAATGGGCATCATCAGAAAATCTACAAACAACAAATGCTGGAGAGGGTGTGGAGAAAAGGGAACCCTCTTGCACTGTTGGTGGGAATGTAAATTGATACAGCCACTATGGATAACAGTATGGAGGTTTCTTCAAGAACTAAAAATAGAATTACCATATGACCCAGCAATCCCTCTACTGGGCATATACCCAGAGAAAACCATAATTCAAAAAGACACATGCACCCCAATGTTCACTGCAGCACTATTTACAATAGCCAGGTCATGGAAGCAACCTAAATGCCCATCGACAGACGAATGGATAAAGAAGGTGTGGTACATATATACAATGGAATATTACTCAGCCATAAAAAGGAACGTAATTGAGTCATTTGTTGAGAAGTGGATGGATCTAGAGACTGTCATACAGAGTGAAGTAAGTCAGAAAGAGAAAAACAAATATTGTATATTAATGCATGTATGTGGAACCTAGAAAAATGGTACAGATGAACCAATTTGCAGGGCAGAAGTTGAGACACAGATGTAGAGAACAAACTTATGGACACCAAGGGGGGAAAGCCACGGGGGGGAGGGGATGGTGGTGTGATGAATTGGGCGATTGGAATTGACATGTATACACTGATGTGTATAAAACTGATGACTAATAAGAACCTGCTGTATAAAAAAATAAATAAAATTAAATTAAAAAATTAAAAAAAAAAGAAAGGAAAAAAAGATTGCTTTGCCAATTCAGATCCTTTTCTGGTTCCATATAAATTTTAGAATTGTTTATTCCAGTTCTGTGAAAAATGTCATGAGTATTTTGATAGGGATTTTATTAAATCTGTAGATTGCTTTGAGTAGTATGAACATTTTAACAATATTAATTCTTCCAATCCATGAACATGGAGCATCTTTCCATTTCTTTGTATCATCTTTAATTTCCTTTATCAATGTTTTATAGTTTTCAGAGTATAGGTCTTCCACCTCCTTGTTAAGTTTATTTATTTTTAGGTATTTTATTCTTTTTTTTTTTTAATTTTATTTATTTATTTATTTATTTATTTATTTATGGCTGTGTTAGGTCTTCGTTTCTGTGCGAGGGCTTTCTCCAGTTGCGGCAAGTGGAGGCCACTCTTCATCACGGTGTGCGGGCCTCTCACTATTGCGGCCTCTCTTGTTGCGGAGCACAGGCTCCAGACGTGCAGGCTCAGCAATTGTGGCTCATGGGCCTAGTTGCTCCGCGGCATGTGGGATCTTCCCAGACCAGGGCTCGAGCCCGTGTCCCCTGCATTGGCAGGCAGACTCTCAACCACTGCGCCACCAGGGAAGCCCTTTATTCTTTTTTATGTGATTTTTAAACAGGATTGTTTTCTTGCTTTCACTTTCTGATAGTTCCATTGTTAGTGCATAGAAAAGCAACAGATTTCTGTACATTAATCTTGTATCCTTAAAATTTACTGAATTCATTTATTAGTCCTAATCTTTTTTTTTTTTTTTTGGTGGCGACTTTAAGGTTTTCTATATAAAGTATCATGTCATCTGCAAATAGTGACAATTTTACTTCTTCCCTTCCAATTTGAATGCTGTTTATTTCCTTTTCTTGTTTTATTCCTGTGGCCAGGACTTCTAATACTATGTTAAGTAGAAGTGGCAAGAGTGGGCATTCTTGTCTTGTTCCTTGAGTATGATGTTAGCTTGTGGATTTATCGTAAGTGGCCTTTATTATGTCGAGATATATTCCCTGTATACCAAATTTGATGAGAGCTTTTTTTTTTTTATCATGAATGGATGATGAATTTTATCAAGTGCTTTTTCTGCATCTATTGAGATGATCATGTGATTTTTAGTCTTCCTTTTGTTAATGCGGTGTATCACTTTGATTAATTTATGGATGGTAAACCATCCTTACATCCCTGAAATGAATCCCACTTGATCACAATATGTGATCCTTTTAATGTATTTTTGAATTCAGTTTGCTAATATTTTGTTGAGCATTTCTGCATCTATGTTCACCAGGTGCATTGGCCTGTAATTTCTTTTTTGGTGGTGTCTTTGTCTAGTTTTGGTCTCAGGTCTTGTAAAATGAGTTTGGAAGTGTTCCCTCCTCTTCTATGTTTCAAAATAATTTGAGAAGGATAGGTATTAACTCTTCTTTAAATGTTTGGTGTAATTCACCTGGGAAGTCATCTGGTCCTGGACTTTTGTTTTTTGGGAGTTATTAATTCAGTCTCTTTACTAGCAATCAGCCTGTTCATATTTCTTCAAGATTTACTCTTGGAAGATTGTATGTTTCTAGGAATTTATCCATTTTTTCTAGGTTGTCTAATTTGTTGGCATATAATTGTTCATTGTCTTCTCTTATGATCCATTGTATTTCTGTGGTGTCAGTTGTATTTTCTCCTCTTTCACTTCTGATTTTATTTTTTGGGCTCTCTCTGTTTTTTTCTTGAAGAGCCTGGCTAAAGATTTGTCAATTTTGTTTATCTTTTCACAGAACCAACTCTTGGTTTCAGTGATATTTTCTATTTTTTAAAGTCTCTATTTCATTGATTTCTGCTCTGATCCTTATTATTTCCTTTCTTCTACTGACTTTGGGCTTTGCTTGTTCTTCATTTTCTAGTTTTTTTAAATGTACATTTAGATTGTGTATTTCAAATATTTCTTTTTTCTTGAGGTAGGCCTGTATTGCTATAAACTTCCCTCTCAGAACTGCTTTTGCTGCATCAGTTGTATTACCATTTTCATTTGTCTCAAGGTATTTTTTTATTTCTTATTTTATTTCTTCATTGACACATTGGTTGTTTAGCAGCATGTTGTTTAGTCTCTACATGTTTGTGTTTTCTCCCTGTAGTTGATTTCTTGTTTCATACCATTGTGGTTGAAAAGGATGCTTGATATGATTTCAATCTTCTTAAACTTACTGAGACTTTTTTTGTGGCATAACATGTGATCTATCCTAGAGAATGTTCCTTGTGCACTTGAAAAGAATGTGTATTCTGTTGCTTTTGGATGGAATGTTCTATATACAGCTATTAAGTTATCTGGTCTAGTGTGTCATTTAAGGTCAGTGTTTCCTTATTGATTTTTCACCTAGATGATCCATCCATTGACGTAAATGGGGTGTTAAACTCCCCTACTATAATTGTATTGCTGTTTGCTTCTCCCTTTTTATTTCTGTTAATATTTGCTTTATATATTTAGGTGCTCCTATGTTGGGTGCATAAATGTTTACAAATGGTATATCCTCTTGTTGGATTGTGCCCTTTATCATTATGTAATGCCCTTCCTTGTCGTTTGTTAAAATCTTTGTTTTAAGTTATAGCCTGATATGAGTATTGTTACCCCAGCTTTTTTTTCTTTTCCATTTGCATGGAACATCTTTTACTACCCCTTTACTTTCTGTCTCTGTGTGTCTTTAGATCTGAGGTGAGTCTTTTGTAGGAAGCCTACAGAAGGGTCTTGGTTTTTTATCCATTCATCTACCCTTGGTTGGAGCATTTAGTAATTATTGGTAGATATGTACTTACTGCCATTTTGTTGATTTCCTGGTTGTTTTTGTAGTTCTTCTCTGTTACTGTCTTCTTCTTTTAGTTTCTTCCCTTGTGGTTTGATGGATTCATTTAGTGTACTGTTTGGATTCCTTCTCTGTATTTTTTATCTATCCATTGTAGATTTTTAATTCATGGTTTCCATGAGGTTCATATATATTGAGCCATATAAATAGCCATCTATTTTAAGCTGATAGTCCGTTTTTAAGCATTCTAAAAGCACTACATTTGTACTCCCCCACAATGTTTTATATAGTTTAAAAAAAAATTTTATTTATTTATTTATTTATGTATGGCTGTGTTGGGTCCTCATTTCTGCGTGAGGGCTTTCTCCACTTGCGGCAAGCGGGGGCCACCCTTCATCGCAGTGCGCGGGCCCCTCACTATCACAGCCTCTCCTGTTGCGGAGCACAGGCTCCAGATGCGCAGGCTCAGCAATTGTGGCTCACGGGCCCAGCCACTCCGCGGCACGTGGGATCCTCCCAGACCAGGGCTCGAACCCACGTCCCCTGCATTGGCAGGCAGATTCCCAACCACTGCGCCACCAGGGAAGCCCTGTTTTATATTTTTAATGTCATATTTTACACCTCTTTATTTAGTGTACTCCTTAACTACTTACTGTAGTTATAGATGATTATACTACTTTTGTCTTTTAACTTCATACTACCTTTTTAAGTGGCTGATTCACTGCCTTTACTATATATTTGCCTTTATCAGTAAGATTTTTCCTTTCATAAATTTTCTTATTTCTAGCTGTGGCCTTTTCTTTTCCACTTAAAGAAGACCCTTTAACATTTCTTGTTAAGTCTTGTTTAGTGGTGATGAATTCCTTTAATTTTTGCTTGTCTGGGAAACTCTTTCTCTTTCAATTCTGAATCATTACCTTGCAACAGATAGAGAATTCTAGGTTGTACGTTTTTTCCTTTCATCAGGTTAAATAAATCCTGCCACTCCCTTCTGGCCTGTAATGTTTCTGCTGAAAAAACAGCTAAACGTCTTATGGAATTTGCTTTGTATGCAATTATTTTTCTCTTGCTGCCTTTGAGAGTCTCTCTTTATCTTTAAATTTTGTCATTTTAATTATAATACGTCTTAGTGTGGATCTCTTTGGGCTCATCTTGTTTGGGACTCTCACCTTCCTGTACCTGAATGTCCATTTCCTTTGCCAGGTTAGGGAGATTTTCAGCCATTATTTCTTCAAAGAAGCTTTCTGTCCCTTTCTCTCTCTCTTTCCTTCTTCTGGGACCCCTAGAATGCAAATGTCAGCGTGCTTGATGTTGTCTCAGAAGTTCCTTAAACTCTCATTTTAAAAACTCTTTCTTCTTTCTGTGGTTCTGATTGAGTGATTTTCACTATTCTATCTTTCAGATCACTTATCAATTCTTCTGTGTCATCTACTCTGCTGTTGATTCCTTTTGGTGTATTTTTTATTTCAGTTATTGTATTCTTAAGTTTTGATTGGTTCTTTCTTATATTTTCTAAGTCTTTGTTGAAGTTCTCACTGAGTCCCTGCATTCTTTTCCTGAGTTTTATGAGTGCCCTTATGAACGTTTCTTTGAACTTTTTATCAGGTAAGTCACTTATTTCTGTTTCATTAGGGTTTTCTTCTGGGGTTTTATTTCATTCTTTTGTTTGGAACATTTTCCTTTGTCTCATTTTGTTTGACTCTTATATTTTGTTTCTATGAATAGGCCGAAACAGCTATCTCTCCTGGTCTTGAAGGAGTGGGCTTGTGTGAGACCATCCCCTGTGTAGACTGTTTGCACCTACTGGCTTTGGCAGGCTGGCTGGAGCTGGGGTGGGTGTGAGCCAGGGGCTGTCCCTGGGGAGCATTGCACCCAAGGCTGCCTTTTTAGGGCAGTTGAAGTTAGAATGGGCCTGGGCCAGAGGCAGCCCCTGGGGAGTACTGTGCCAAGGCACCATGGTGGGGTGCCTGGGGCTGGAGTGGACGCTGGCTTGGGGCAGTCCCTGGGCCTAGGCCACCTTGATGGGATGGCTGGAGCTGGAGTGGTCATGGGTCAGGAGGAGTCCCAGGGGGACTCAAATAATGGCACTCACAGACACCTCCAACTGCTGAGGCCCCCAGCAGTTCTGTTTGGCAGGAGCTCTAGAGTTAGTAAACAGATTGCTTTCCCATATAGTCTAGGTGCCCTTTAAACGGCTGATTTTTTGCTGTGTCCCAGGGTGGGTGAGTCTGCACTTGTGCTTCTTAGCGATATCCCTCCCTACTTCTGGGCACTGTGTTCGGGTGGGATTCCCATAGGTACTGTGTCTCCATCTTTCCTACCAGTTTCTACGTGGTCCTTCTATGTGCAGTAGTTCTTTTGTCAGCCCTCAGATCTCCAGGAGGAATTGCTCTATATGTAGGTGTAGATTTGGTGTTTCTGTGGGTGGAGGTGAGCTCAGGGTCTCCCTATGCCAACATCTTGGACCCCCCTCAAATTTTCTTTCCAAGTAAAATATTCCCCAGGTCTGGTCCAACAATTCTATGTCTAAAATGAATCAGATTCTTCTATAGAGAGAGAAATGTATGTGTTTTTTGTTTTGTTTTAATAAAGTCTTGTTTTAAAATAACATAGAGAATATAATATGCCTACCTTTAACTTATTCCAACTTGAAATGAACTGAGTATCTGCTAGTTCACAGAAAAAATATCTAATTCTTCTATGGTGCTCTCACTTGTCATTTATATATGCAAAAGTTATATTGTTAGATACAAATATACTCATGGTTGATATATCTTCCTGATTTATTACTCATTTATCAGTATACTGTAACTCTTTTTGAGATTTCCTTAAGAGCTATTTGTCCTGATATTGTAATTGATACTTTTCTATCATAAGAAATGCCAAGGTTTATGCTAATTTTTATCTTCACAATAATAAATCCATCATCATTTTAAAGAATCATATAAGTGCATATTATACTTTTCAGATTGCTATTATCTTCTTCATTGTCAAATTCCTTGTGCAGAGTTTTGAAGAGTCTTTCATATTTCTCAGTGATTTTAGCTTTTCAAATTTCTCTCATATATTTCCTTGATTCAAGCTTATGCTTTCTGGTGAAAAATATATTTAAAATTATACTTTACAAAGGCATATTAAGGATGCCATTAAAATTGCTTATAGTGTCCTCTCCCTTAATTTGGGGGTCCTCTGAGTTACTGGGAAAGTCATTTCCATCCAAATGGGACTAAGAGTAGTTAAATGTTGATAAAATATTTGATGAAAGACAAACAGAGAGAGAAGTTGGACAGATTTGTAAAAGCCTGTTTTTTTCCTTCATCAAAAATTTCTAATTCCCAATTGAAAAAACTAGCTCTGCCAGTCTTTACTGTTCACCAAAAAATCCCAATCCACCTCCTTAAACAAACAGACATTCATATATTTCATTTTTTTTACCCTGGTTACCATGATTCAGCTCTAGAACTAATCCTACTGAGTTCTTCATGACATAAAAATATGAAACTTTCTTATTAACTACCACATATAAATGTGTTTTACTCTCCTAGCTTTAATGAAAAGATGGTATATATCACAATAATCTCAGAGTGTACGAATAAATACATTAGAAAAAATCTCCTCTAACATTTCCAGTAAAATTGGTTCTTTGGGAAGATGTGCTGTGTTTAGCATAGTGTCATGTAGACACCCTGCATGGTTGTACCCATGGGCATATGTGCAAAATAGATGAAAATCATGGAAAATACAGGACGAAATATAAACTCCTTAACTTGCCAATGATTATCTATCATCATCTGACTGCCATCTACCAAGCCAGCTTTGCTCCCACCACTGCCCTATTTGCATCCTATATGATAGGCATTTGAACTACTTGTTAGTCCTTAAATCACCTGCCCCATTTCATACCTCTGTGCCTTTGCCTATGTAGTTCCCTTTGCCTTCCATGGCCTTTAAACGGACTCACTGTCCATCAGGTAAAATCTTATTCACCTTTCAAATCTCAGCTCCATGCATACCTCCTAATGAAAATGTCCCTTATTACGCCAAGAAGAAAAAAAGACTTTGTTTTCTACTCGTGTTGTTCTTTATACTAAGTCCACAATATGCCAATTATCTCACTGTGTTTTAATAACCACTGTTTTTAACAAAATGTATTTTTCATCATTAATCCCCATCACGTACTACCTAGCATGGCACATAGTTATTATCGTATAAATATTTGCAGAATGAGGTATTTGAGGTCCAGCCATTTAAAAGACACAGGAAAATACACTCTAAACACTACATTTCTAGAGTTATATTTGGTATTCCTTTAGTGGGACAAAGACTGGGCTTACCGAACTTTATACAGAACGGTTGTGAAAATTCTCAGCCACATCCTGCAAGACCCGCTGAAGTCCCACAGCATCTGTGACTGTTCTTCCTCACTGACCTCTCTCTTCTCTGAACTGTGAACACATGAACCTCTGAAAGAGGCTTCAAAAGCCCAATTTCCCATTGAAAAAACCTGGCAGTCATGGGGTAAGAGAATAAATCTCTCAAAATCTGCATCTTTACTTATTACTAAAATAATACTCTTTTGTAGGTTGGGAAAAATGGAGATGGACATCTATTTCAAATGTTGCATAAATCCAATGATAGCAGTTTTGCTCATCTGCCACATGGTCTGTCTTTTGTCCTCTGTTGAAAGATCAGAAGATAAAGTGGACCCTGGCAAGGACAGTCTGCAGAAGGATAAGAGATTTAAACCTGGGGAAGGTAATGAGACATGCTAAAATACATATATGTAAGAGTGTGTGTGTCTGTGTGTAAGTAGGTTTAAATTTTTTTCCATGTCCTTTGGTGGCATCGTTTTTGGAATAAAACAGACATAAGTTTGCCTGGTGACTCCACCATATATTTGCCTCTTTAGCATGAGCAAGTTAACGTTAAACTCTTTAAGTTTCAATTTTCTCAACTCTAAAAATACCTTCCTATACAAGGGTATACACACACACACACACACACACACACACACACACACACATACACAATTTCTCCCTTGGGTGTGAACATACACAGTAGTCTGTAGATGCTCACTGTCTTAAAAATGCATACGGTAAGTCTAAGAGAAATAATTTGGCATTCCCCAAAGAAATTTAGCACATGATTGACTTACTTACCATGGACTGCAAGAGGGAATGAGGCTAGAACCCATCATGTGGTCTCTCCATCTTCCTACCCCAAGAGACCTCTGAGGTATATGAGCAAAGTACTAGCCTAATGCTCTGTATTTCAATTGAGAAAACAGACTCAGACAAGTGGCTTGTGTTTCCCCAAATCACAGAGCCAGAACTAGACCTGAGACTTCTGACTTGTATCACAATGCCCGTTCCACTGAAGACCAGAGCATCTTAAATCTGGTTGCACGATTTGCTCCTGTTTCCCCCCAGATCCACTCTCCACTCTCTTCTGCCCTGTGCTGTCCTGGATGGAGGAGAGCCGAACTTTATGGCTACTTCAAAAGGCTCCCTTTGCTCCTGGCTCCTAGCTGGGTTCAGTTAATGAGGAGCACCAGTCGGAGGCAGAAGAGGGAAGGATAATGTGGTTGTGATAGCCCTTCCCTGCCTGACTTCCTATGGGGTTACCAGTGGTTGGCTGTTTCCCTGTTAGATGACCCTCTCCACTGGGCTGCCCTCTCTTTGGGTTCTGATAGCTACTCCCACCCTTTTCTCATTCAGACTAGGGGTGAAACAGTACCCCATTGTTCCCAGCCCCAAGGTAATGGAATATCCCTTCTGGTTTCCCCCCACCCTACTGGTACCTCTGTAAAGAGTCCTTTTATTAAACCTTTTTCAAGTTACCCAATTTGAGTGTGTCAGTGATTTCCTGCTGGGATTATAACTGATACACTAGAGAGCTTTTAAGAAGTACAGATGCCTGGGGGCTTCCCAAAACTCTCCAGGTGATTCTAGCTGATAGTTGGGATTGCAAACTTCTGTACTAAGTCATGATGATGATTTTTGTTGTTGTTGTTGTTGTTGAATCACTAGGACGTACACACATGCACATGCATACACACTGACATTCAACGAGAATGGTACAGGAAATCTCGGGAGCTGAGCTGGCTAGATTCTGGTGATCTATGGTTTTTGCAGGCTACGTATGGATTGATAAATGTTCACACACTTAGGATGCAGCAGCCTTGTAAACACCTTCAAAATATTTACTTTCATGCTGTTCCTTTCTTCTTCTAACACCCAAATGTCAATTTTAATGGAAGCCACATCTCCCCATATTGATTGGTTCATCTTGATTTTATTAAGGTTCAGTTTGGCTGCCCAGGAAGCTTTTCTAGTGTTTGAAGCATTTATAAAAATGTATTTGGGAGGGGCAGGGAGGGAGATGAGGTAGGCGGGGGGCAAAGAAAAAAAAATTTCACATTTGCCTAAAGTAAAGCACAGTTTTTTGCCAAGATTTCATTAATTCAATAAATAAAAATACAAGTAAGCTCCAACTTCAACAAGCTCAAGTTTCCCTTCTAGCTGTGAAACCACAGCACCCCAATGGCTTCTAAATGTGTCAACACATGACCTTCCCATCCCAAACTCACCCGTGGGGAGAACATGATTTATGAGGTTGTCTGACCATCCCTGAAAAGGCTTTAAGTATTTTACTTTCATAATATGTGTAGCTCCTTCATTCAGTGGTAAATGATTGTGGGTTCTTAGAGAAAACAGTGAGTTTCTGGGGAAAAAAAAAGATCTAAACTTGGAAGAGATCTGCAAACAGCTCTATGGCACCTTATGGTGTGTGAGTTAATTACTTGCCCTAAGTTGCCTAGTAAACCGTCTTTGTTTGGGAAGTTAAGTTTCATCTCTGTTCCAAAAACTCATGAGCCAGACAGGGAAGGGAAAAAATGATGGTGTCTGTGGTGAGGCTGGCAATACTGCCCTGCCGGCTGGTTATTTGGAAAGGTTTTAGAAGATGTGTTATGAGGTATGGTAATGTGTGTCATTTTTCATGACTAAAGTCAAAGGATTTAGCGGGTTGAGTCTGAGGACTTGGATTTGGCAGTGGAAAATACCAAATAATGTGTGAGCTTTGCATCCCACTGCTGCCCGGGCTCTCCTACCATCCAAGATAGAGGAAGAGGACGCTATTTTTTGGACTGCCAAATGCAACAGTCAGAAGATGAGAAATTTGGCTCACTCAACTCTAAAGTCATTTTTATATAGAAGAAAAGTGAGTTTTGGTTGTTGAAAAAGTCCCTCTGTTTAGAAGTTGTTAATGGAGAACACGAGTGTTCTTTGAAACGAATAAAATAAGTCAAAACGGTGGCAATCTCTTACTCTGAGAAAGAGGAATGACCCTAAGAGAAACAGAATACGCAATACCTTTCTCTCAAAGTTTAACTTTTGTTCTGGTTTCTCGGAAACGTGTGTTCAAGGGGAACTGAGGATATACCTAACTCTCCAAGCCAAAGATCCTTAGTTCCAAGTAATGGAAGCTCACTTGAACACATGTAAAACAAAAAAGCAACATTTCTTATAAGGATCCAGGAGTGTCTCATGGAACTCAACAGGCCAAATGGAGCTCAGTCATAGGAGAGGCCAGAACAGGAGCCAGAAAGCCATGAAGAGCCAAGGCACCTGCTCCATCTGTCCAGCTGTCTGCCTTTCTGGTCTCCTGCTTTACCTTCTCACTCCATTCTGCTTCTCTCATCTTATCCCAAACTTGATTTCTCTCCTTATTCAGGTCCAAGGCTGAAGAGGACCATTCCACAGTGACGTCTCCCATTCCAAAGTCACTTGCCTCAAGTGACCAGCCAAGATCATGAATTAGCTATCCCTTAGAGAGTGTTACCATGTTCCAGACTCTATCTAAGTAATTTGCATGTTGAATTAACTCATTTAATCCTCATATTCAACCTATAAGGTTTATCCCCATTTTACAGATAACAAAATTGAGGCAGAAAAATTAAGTGATTTGTCCAAATTTACATAGCAAATGAGTAGTAGATATGAGTTTCAAATCCAGGCAGCCTAACTCCAGAGCCTGTGCTCTTAACCATGGCTGTTCTGCTCCCTGAGCCCCAGCGCCATTCCCCAGAAGAGAGAATGTGGCTAGCATCTCTTGGATTGGGTGGGCATCCCACTCCAATCAGCCCTGGGCAAGGAGGTGATGGACGGACCTCAGCAGGACCACATGGCACAACATGAATTATAGGGCCTGTCTCAGTGCTGGTAAGGAATCAGTTTTCACAGATTGGGGGCCGGGGATTGGACAGATACCCCAAAGTCTTCCCCATTACTCTGTGAAAACGCTTACGCTCTCTGAGCCAAGTCAAGGGACAGTGTAGCAATACAGAATTAAAGGCCATGAAAATATGTCAAGCACAGAGGATTTTCCTGGACGTGATTATTTTCAAAGAGGCAACCCTGTATGTGACTGATTATTTTACTTTTTTCTAGTATTCTCTAGAGATGGGAGATTTTAAATTTCCTGCATGGCAGTTCAGCCAGGTTCCTGCAGATTGGGAGTTCTTCTCCCAGTCTAACCTAAATGCCTCTAATGGCAGCTGAAACTGATTTCTTTGTGTTGCTTTCAAGGTAAACTGCACACAAAACGAACATGTGAGGATATTCTGCAGTAAACTGAGTGTCACACTGACTTAATTAGAAAATTTTATCAAAAGACTGATAACAAAGGCATAAGAAATTCCTGGAATTATGTGTCTGGAAAGAGTTTCATTAATTTGTGTTTTATATATATAAATAAATACATAAGTGAGGAAAGCATTCCAAATCTGAGAGAACATTGGCTCCATAACAGAAATGATGGAGAAGATAAAACTGTGAACTAAGAAACAGGCAATTTTTGGTACATATTTCTGACCCTCACCCCATAAATGCCCTAATGTATGAGGCATTGGCCCATGTGGAAATTTTGATGCATTCAACACTTTCCTAATACAAAATTCCATTGAATGTATATAATATTCCACCACAGCAAATGAACTAATTAAAAAGAAAAATAAAACAAGATACGCTCATTTTATTCTAAATTATCCAAAGATGTTTTCAGCTTACTCTCTCCTTCTCAAACTTTCTCGATTTTTGCTTCAAATAATCTTCTCACCTTTGCAGACCCTCAAATCTTTAAGCAGTCCTCATCTCTCTTCTATTGTAGCCAAAGGATTAGTTGATGGTTTGTCCCCACCCCTTCAACACACAAACACACACACACACACACACACACGCATGCATGCACGCACACACAACTTTCTTGGGTCTATGCCTTGCCATCTTCCCTGCAACTTGGTTTGGGTCTGTTCCACTCCAGGCTCAACCTGTAACAACAAGCAACCTCCTAGTCTTTCTAGGCCTTGTTTCCACTCTCAGAAAACAACCATGGCAGTCAGCTTCCACAGGTTTCACTTCCGCCATATATTTTTATCATGGCCTCTCATTACCCTGTAGAACTAATGGAAGCTGCAACCCAGCCCTCTGTGACCTCTCCAAGTTCCCCAGTTAACTAAAAAATTGCATCTCACTCCAACCTCCACCTATGACATTACTCCAACTCTGCTGAAAAACCTGCTCTCCCTTTCAATTACTTTTGGGAATCCCATCTGACTTCTGAGTGATATGTACCAGGGATGTTCAAATGCATGAGCTAAGAACTAACCCCTGTTCTACCCAAAGTGAGAAGAAAAAAGTCTTTAACCACCTATAATCCCACAAAGTGCAGACAAGAAAAGAAAAAATAATACGTTTTTTCTACGTGGATAATACTTCTAAGTTGTCAGCTCTTACACACAACCTCTCATTTCACAATCAAATAGCATCTCTCTGATATAGGTAGGCTGTGGATTATTTTTGTTGCTATTTGACAGACGAGGAATCTGACGATCTTTTGATTTCAGGTCCATCCCACACCATATCTCCGGGACTAAGAACCTGTTTCACAGGCACCAAAGCTTTGGTCAAGTGCTCTAGTGACCAGGCTAGAATGCTTTATTGCTAGAGATGGCTGCACAGGTACACACTACAAACATTTGATTCATTTCTTTAACAAATACTTACTGAGTCCATGTGCCAGCCACTGAGCTAGTACTTTCTTCCCGCTTGCTAGAAGTATGTGCTAAAGACCTTTGCAGGAGTTGGGGGCACAGAATTTCAAAGGTATTGAGCTAGAGGCCACAGCCAACCGCTGATAGGGAAGGTTCAGTGGCCCTGACCATCAGTCTTGCCCACAGATGCTCCTGGGGTTAGATGATGCCACCAGTTTCTTTAGGCTATCTCCTTCGGTGATTCCTTCACTGCCACTGCTGTTAGCCAATGTCGCTCCCCCAACACTTCCTTCACCTGCTTTCCCAACTCTCACTAATGCTCAGGGTTCTCCCTGCCCCCAGTCCCTTCCAGTCATGAGGAAAGTTCATCAAACCAGCCAATCCAGAAGCTCTCCTCTTCCAGGAATCTTTTCACAAAGCACAGTGCTTAAAGGGGGGCAATATTTAGTTCATATGAATGAATTAATGGTTGAATTTCAGATACTTCTTGATCAAGATGGGAGGGTTTAGCTACAAGGTGATCTCTGGCTGAAGGAAGCCTTCCTGAGGTGACTCAAAGTACCTTAAAGAGTGCACACCATTCTGCTTACTCCCAAGGCCAGCTCTGAAGGAAAGTTTCACTGTGCTCTACACAAAGAAGGGCCTGGGACTCAAATGACCTGAGCCGTCTGCAAAATTGACTCCCAGGATTTGTTTTAAACCATCATCTGTCTCCCGTCCCAAGTTCTCTGGCATCGGTGGAGAAGCACTTCTCTTTGAGACTTAGGAGGCTTTTGTGAACACATGGGCCTTGACTTTCATCTCACAGACACACTAGTACAGTGTAGGAGGGGTTTGGCTGCACAGCTGGTGCCATCCTGTGTGTGTGGATGGTGACTTTGGAAAAGACACACTTTCTGGGAATGTGAGGAAGGACCCTAAAAAGGAGACGTCATTCAGGCCAGCTGTGTCGAGTGGTGGGTGCAGCATGTCAAGATGGGAAGTGAAAAGACCGACTTTCAGTCTCTGCTCTCTCCCATCTGGGGCTGACCTTACCAAGGCATTTCCCCTCTCTGTGTCTCAGGTTGCTCATCTGGGGTTGGAGTATCCCAAATCTTTAAGTTTTCTTGCAAAGTCTTAGATTCTGGGATTCCTTGGACTTTGCTCTTAATCCAGTCTTTATGACTCTGGTTTCACCAGAAACTCTTTGTGAAGAACAAGGCCCAGCTGTGGGAGGTGTCAGTGAGAGACATCAAGTCAAACTGAGGGTGCAGGGAGCAGAAAAGAACCATAAACTGTGTGCCACCAGGGCTCACGATTCTCAATTTTTTAAAGGCCTGGCAGGTGGCAGGTAATATGGGATGTGCTAGATCTATAGCAATAGGAAACTGTGACGATCGCTTTAAACCAGAGAGGGCATGCCCCACCTAAAGGCACTCAAATTCATGTCTTTTTAGCACAGCACCTGTCGAACAGAACAAATCTCTGGGTTGGCTTATACCCAATGGCAGCAGGTTTGAGACCCCACGCCATCTCCAGAATTAGAGAAAATACTTTTCCTGAAGGCAGCCAACTTGTCTGTCACCAGCCAAGTAATTTTTCTTTTCAGAAAGTCAGATCAGTGGATTCCATTTCTATCAGATGTTTCCCATGGAATGCAAAAGCAGAGACAAACACAGTGGATCAGGCAGGAAGGAGCTTAAAAACTTACAGCCCATCTGAATTGCACTAGGCCTCAAGCATCGACCTCAAAGCTGGTTCTGTTGTTAAGAAAAGCTTGTCTGCAGCCCAAATGATCCCCAGTTGCCTGCTGAACTGAGCAGAGCCTGGGAGCTGGGCAGAGTCACATAGGAGCGCAGCTTTTCAGATGAGAGAACAGCAGGCAAGAAATGGAGACTTCTTGCTAAGCCCCATTAACGCTTTAATAGAGCTTAACGCAACGGTTCTCTTTGAAAATGCTTTATTCATAATTGACCAATTGTCATTAGATATAGTTACACTCCGTGGCATCTTATTAGAAGGAGCTTGTTTGAACCCCCCTCCCCAAGCATTCATAGTAAATTCCTAACAGATGATGTCATAACAGGCCGTTACAACACACAACGTGTAGACACCATTAAAGCAATGTGTGTGCCTTTTTGGTACTGAAACATCGAACTTTATTATGAAGTTTGCTATAAAATCCGCTATGATGTATTTAATAATATTAAAGCGTATATTCTTTAATATCAAAGTCACACTGCCCCATGATGCCTGTTATTCCTGCCACAAATGAGAATTGCCAAATCTATCAGCTCAGCTTTTAAACACTTCCTTAAGAGATTTCTTTCTTTTCTTCTTTCCTCGTCTTCATTACTTTTTTTTTTTTGCCATGAAAAAGCAGATGTTCTAAAGCTACAAGTAACTGAAAACCAGCAATATACGCTCAAAGGCTGAAACCTAATATTTATGATAAGCTGATCCAATGAGAAATGTCTCCCCAGTGACCCTGGTCATGAAGTGGGAACCCGTGTGGTCATTGGTCCTGGTGAGACAGTTGTCATTTATCAGAACCCCTGCGCTGTGATTCTCAATTAGGGACTTTCCTGACATCAGCAACTCTCCACCTACTTGATACGAAAAGCAAAATAAATATGAAATCCATCCTTACTGCATCACATTCCATTGGCTTTACAATTGCCATATAAAGTAGTTATTATGGATTCCATAATTTATGTAAGGCGATTTGGACTTTTGGGTGGCAGTGGGCTCTACTTTTTGTCTCTATCACTATAGCAAACATTAAATTTTCTAATAAATCCTTCAGGTGGAAACCACTGTCATAAATACGTATTTCTAACTGCTAATGAGAACTAGAGATGTTTATATTCAGACCAATGGCAAAAATAAGAGAAAGACTGGTATTCCCTGGAAGAAACCATAAAATTCAGACTGTGGCAGGGACTTGACTAATTGCAGTACTAAATTGCTACCCTTGGACTTTTGGGGAGGAGTCTGCATGTTGTGGAGAAATTAGAGCCTCCCCCAAGAGTTTCTGGTCCAAACATGTTCTGTATATTCCATCACTTGCAGATTAATTTGATATAACAAAGTCCTCTTTTAAAATGCAAACATTCCTTAGAGGGTTAAGCCAGTGGATTATTACTGTTTGGTACACCTCTCCTAACTGTGGTAATCTTCAGACGACTCTCTTTAATTCAATCTACTGAACATTTTAGTGAGTGCCTATTAGGTATAAAATAGAGTACTATGCCAATTACGGGGGTAATAGAAACAAATATTGTCCAAATCCTCTTTACGGCGCCTCAGAGGAGATACTGCAGTTTCCCAACAAGAAGTTTTTTCAAGTAACTCAAATGAAAGGCTCCTGCTCCTCCTTGTTCTCCAGAACCCTCTGGATCCTTCTTATTGTTCCCATTGAGATACTGGATGTTCAATTTTTTCCCCTAGCCGGCCCTGTCTATCTGGAATTTCTTAATCCCTTGGCTCCACATGTCTGCCCTCTTCTAGAACCCTATTTGGGCCAGAGCCCTGGGCTTCCACTTGCCAAGAGGAAATGCTTCCATCTGTTCAGATGGAAAAGACTGTATTTCTGTAGGCCCAGCACGAGTCAGCCTGCAGATTATTGTTGGAGGGAACACTTATTCCCCAGTCTAGTAAATCCATGAGTGGGATTCCAGAAAGACTCACCCTGTGCGTTTTGCTCTCACCCCTCATTACTGACCACCCCTCACCCCACTCCCAATGGCGTGGTAAATTGACTGTGAGTTGGGAAGAAAAAGTGGGCATACATGGCTCAGGGCCCTCTTTTCCTTTCTCTGGACTCACCCGTCTGCAGAAGGATGCATCTATCTCTTCAGGGCCATGAGTAAGCGGTCTGCCCCCCGGAGGTGAGACCTGTAATTTAGGAGAGGAGGTCAGATTCAATTCAGCAGAGTGTTAGAAAGCCCATTTAGCCTCCACCAAAGCCACATTCTGTAATCCACCTTGAATCAGGAAAAAGCTGATGTTTGGATCTCTATGGGTCCATTCTCTGTGCCTACCTCTCATCTGTTCTGAATGTTGCAAGGAAGAGGTCTGTTTTTCTTTGGGGTCCCCCAAAGCTAGCACTTTTACATCTCCCGGGCTACAAGTGGTACTGATTCCACCCTGTGCTCCAGGTCTGTCGCCTGCAGCATTTATGTGGAGACACATTCCTTAAAAACAGATGCAGGATCACTCCCTGGGCTGTTCTGGAAATCCTGCCTGGTACACTGCCATCCAATCCCATTCCTCATGGGAGAGATGCTTCTTTTTGGATACAAGTAGGCAGAGTGATCTGATTAAATCCTTACTAATGAAATGTTAGGGAAGTAATACTGCATTCCCCTTCTCAGAAGTGTTCCTGGTGATTTTAACGGAGGATCACATGAGGAACTAGCTAACCAAACGAGACGAGTAACTGTGGCAGAATTTCAGGCCTACCTGAGCCAGATATTTGGGAAAAAATCTAATCACCCTGCACTAAGGATGGAAAGCTTAAATGCTCACAGATACCAGGCAGGGAACAGAAATGACTAAAGCTTCTGAGTATAAGAAAACCACCAGCTCAGGCATGGTGATAATTGGCAGCTGGTATTTGGATTTGACATTAAGAAATAATACAGAGTGGAAGGGATTCAGGCAAGGCTGATACTGTGGACAACAAATAGCTTCAGGCAGTGGACAGCAAAAGGAGGTATTTAAATTCTCTATCTAAAAGCAGCAGCCTCTACTCAGTGCCAAAATATTGTCGCCGTGTGGAATGGGGTTAATGAACCTTTTGCATTTTCAAAAGAAACAAGTCAAAGATGTGGATTTTTATGTAAAAAGATACCCTCCTTCGATGTTAGCAATGAATTCATTAAGAAAACAAGATCAAACAACAACAATAACAATAATCCCCATCCCCACTCGTATTGGCTCTGACTGTGTAGGAGGTGTGAGATTGTCCTCAGGCCCAAGCTGGCCCAGGGGTGTTCTGTGTCCCCTCTGGCCATCACTGAGTCTGGTTTTCCCTCTCCCCTCCCTTCCCTCTTATACATTAGTTAGTTAAACTCTGGCATTTCTAATTCTGATTTTTAAGATCACCATGGAAACCTTCAAGGAGATGAGTGTAGACTCATTTTCAATAGAATGAACTCTGGCTAGCTAAAAAAGGCTTGTTTTTCAGCCACGAAGAGCTGCTAATACCACCCTGAACGTACGATATGACTGGTGCCTTCTGACATTACTTAAAAAGTTGAATTATACCAGGGGAAAAAATGATGGAATTATTATAAAATTCAGGCTTCTTCAAAGCACACAATTTTCCACCGTGGACTCTAACATCTTTAAAGGCTAAAACACCTGAATAAATCTGGGAGTAAGAATATATCTTTTAAATTACAGCCTTTATCAGCATTCCTGGTGTCTCTCTCTTCAGCCTCCCTCAGGGTTTCACCTTGAAACTTAGCAACTTTACCCTCCTTACAACAACTTACTCCTCCAAGATGAAATGGGCTCAATAACGTGGTCCAGCTGAACTTAAAGGATGTTAATCTTAACAAACCAACATTAAGAAAAGGCAAATTCTCCCACTCCATTGGGTACCTGATGACAAGGCCCTCTAGGTTTTAGAGAACCTTAAGGAAATGTGGTCTGAGTACTGAAAAGAGGCCATGTGTGTACAAGGGAAGCAGGCAATACTCTATTGGGATCTCATCGCGTTAAGAGCCTGGTCAGCCCCACAGCATGGGAGGGGTCCCCACTGCAGAGGGCGATGGAGTGTGATGAAAACAAAAGGACAGTGATGACTTTCTCCTCAAAATCCCTACCAGAGAGGAGAGCTGTATGGAGACTGGGTCCTAAATACACTAAGTTTATGGAGACAAAACAAGCAGTTTGGGGGGTAAGAATCAGATACATTCAATGAAATGACTGGGGATCGGGACCAAAGGAGGGGGTCCAACAAGAAGCAGTTTTTCACTGACTTAAGCTGGTTCCTCATTTGACCCTTCAGAAGACAAGTTGTTGGGCTTAATGCACCTGCCTATTGGTGTTTGGGTGTGTATTTCTGTCCTCAGAACCACCAGTTAGTTGACATAACTTAGCTCTTATGGAGAGCTGTGCTGCTTTAAAATGCATTTAAAATGATCAGTTCTTCAGAGGCATTTGTTTGTTTCAGAAATTGGTTTCCAGATACAGAAGCCATCAAACTTCCTCCCGGCTGAAGGAAGATGGGCTTATAACCCAGTTGCATCTGGGCAGATTAACGTCTGTCTACCCACAAACCCAGAACAAGACATGGTGGGGAAGGGGAGGGACTTAAGTGCTTTTCAATTCAGTCCAACAAAGAATTATTCAGAGATTCGTGTCTTAAAGGAGTTGATAGCTCAGAAGATAGTAGGCCATGACACATTGAGTTTGGTGGTTAGAATGCTCATACAGCCAGCCTTGCCTGCAATGGTCCTAGTTTCCACCTTTAGCCCCAGTGCACTGGTTACTCAGGAAAGTGTATCTGAAGGGGAAACAAATGATATTTATTCCTTGGCTCTGATTGTCTTTCCAAGCAAGATGCAACAGCAATGTTGTTGATGCTGCCAAGAAATTTCTTCAAAGCCCTTTAGAAATGGCTCCAGTGTTCATGCCATCCCAGCCCCCAAAGGAACATAGCAGCTTTGTTCTGCAAGGTGTAAACCCGCCCCACCTCCACCATTCTCCTTGCGCACATCAGAATAGGGATGTCAGATTTAGCAAAATCTTAAAATAAGGACACCCAGTGGAATTTGGATTCCAGAGAAACAATGAGTAATTTTTTAGTATAACCAGTGTGTCCGTGGCTGTGCTCACAGACACCCATCCTGCCCACGGGCTTCCTTCCTCCAGGCCTGGACGTCACAGGGAGCCCAAGGGGAGTCCCTGCCTTCTCTACCCTCTTCCTCCCAGAGTCAAAACATTTTCTTTTCCTGGGTGGAAGATGAAGGGCTGCCCAGGGAGGCCTGCTCCTGGAGGCTAGGGAAGTGAGATGATGATTTTCCGGGAAGACGGAGAAATACAACCCTCTGGAAGAATGAGCAGCTTCCTGGAGGGTTCAGGGCTCTGAGTGGAACTCTCAGCCCTTTGCCCTTATCATTCTTGCCTCCAGCCCTAGAGGAGTGGGAATGTGGAAGCCCTGGTGGGACCAGAGCCAGGCCCTCCCTCCCCCGCGGGTGCGGAGACCCTCACGTGCCCTCAGACCCTGTGGTCTGAGGTGTCTGGGATGCGGCTGTGTGTGTGTGAGCCCGCCGAGGCCAGTGTTCAAGTGTGCCCGCATCTACTTGAGGGGATTCTAGGGCACACGCAGGAAAACATACACACTGTTACTCACCAAACGCATTTCACACCTTGGGTACAGTTTGGGAGGGGAGAGAGGCGGGGAGCAGCGGGGGTGGGGGAAGGAGGGAGAGAGGAGGAGGGGGGAGAAGAGGGACAGTGCGTGGGGAGGAAGGAGCAGGCTGCTTCAACTTAGCTGTTCCTCCACTCATGCCTCCTGTGATTTACTAATGTTTCTGATCTGCTGAAGCTGTCTTCCCTCTGCAACTGAATTCTGAGCAGGCAAACTGGGTGGACTTTATTTTGATGAGATCTATATTCAAAGATTATAAAGGTTAAGCTAGGGAGGCTGAGACCATACTTGTGTAGGGCTCCTGGCCCCAGAGGGACTCGCTGAAGCGGTTTCTCTGCTCGAGCGTGGTAGGTGAGTGCTGAGGAGGGGCTGGGTGTGTGACTCTAAGGGCAGGTCACTGTTGTCAAACTGAAGGAATCCACCTGGCAGTGGGTTAGGACATAAATGGAGTGGTTACAGTCACCATTACATCAATGAAACAGAATAGAATAGAATAAAAAGAAAAGACTACAACACACATAGTAAGGATCCATATTGTTTTGTAATCTCTCTCTCTCTCTCTCGATATGTGTATATCATATGTACATACAGGGCCATGATATAAAATACATTTATGTATTTCTTATGATGGGTCATAGTTTAAAAATTTTGAAAGCTCTTGGAGTATGTACCTTTTTAATAGGGGCATGAATGAATACACGTTGTGCGTGGGATGATGGACCCTGCTCCCAAGGTCTCCTAGCAGCTGGCGAAGACTAGAAAAGAGCAGAGACTGTGAGGAAAAAATAGAGAGAGAGAGAGAGTGTGTGAGTGTGTGTCTGTGTGATAGTTTATTTTACAGACTTCTCGAGGAATTAAATGTGTACCAAGGAGTCCAATAGACAAATACACAATGCAAATACATATGTAATGTGAAAGTAACAGCACATATATGCTTCTGTAGAACTCAATTAACCAAAGATTATATGACAACAACTTCAAAGGCAGAGGTCAACAAACTATAGCTCAGGGACCAAATCCATCCCACTGTCCGTTTTTGTAAATAAAGTTTTCTTGTAACACGATCATGCCTGTTCATTTACGGATGCTATGGTGCTTCTGCCCCACAGTGGCAGAGTTGAGTAGTCACAGTAGAGACCGTAGGGACCACAGAACCTAAAATATTTACTTTCTGGCCCTTTATAAGGCTGACGCTTCCTCCAGGGCAACGCCTAATAATTCAGAATCACAGAGGTATTTAGACCAGCTGACACCCACTAGCCGTCTTCAGTCCTGCTGAGGCTCTTGGCAACACAGCCAGGGAAGGCCCAGACTGCCTCTTGATTGCAGGATCTCTGTCTGCAGGTACCAGGTTCCCTTGGGTCTACCTCACAGTTCTAATCAGCCCTCTTTTCTAGACAGACATCAACGTATATTTTCTCACATAGTTACACTGCAGGGAGAATAGGCAAAGCATGACTTTCTGAGGCTCAGAGATGGACCTATTAACAAGGCCAATTAAAGCTGGGAGTGTGAATGCAACTACTCCTGGGAGAGCATTGTGTCAAGAACCAAAGGGGCTATGGTGAATTTGACCCACATCTACCCATCTCTTGCCCTTGCCCAAGGGAAAGCACTGCCAGAAAAGAGATGGGGAGAGTAGAAAGAGCGAGAGCTAGTGTACCCACGAGGCAAGTTGCCTTCAAGTCTGGCTGTGAACTGAATAGACTCTGAAGCCTCCCATACCTGGACATACCTTCTGGGTTCCAAAGTGCAATGGAATGTCCTAGACTTTGTAGTTCAGCCCTCAGTTTCATACATTTTTATTCCTTTCACCAAAGTGATTTGTTGAATCTGTCACTTGGTGGGGTTGGGTTATTATTGCTTTGCAAGACTTTTTAGATTAGAAAGCTCACAAATCAGGAAAATCCTGTCAGACTGTGTGTTGAAATTGCTGGTTCACAAAGGTTTGTCACCAGCTCTAGAAACTAGAAATAGGACCTGCCTCTGGCAAAATTATGATGTGAATAAAGTTCGCTTCCCAAGTCCCCAGCCTGGCCCTTCTCTCTTCTTCTGGAACAGCTTTTTTCTCGCCATTCTGACCACCATGTCTCCAGCAGCATTACAGTTTCACTGGCACAGGTGTTTGAGGCTAGACATGGGGTTCCCTTACGGTGTTGAACTTGGGAATGTTGGAGGTAAACCTCATTCTAACAATAGGAGGGTATGTTGCTCCATGGAGAAAGTGGTGAAAGAAACTGGGGGCAGGGAGGTCCATGTCACCATGAGAAGTCACAACATGCAGTTGGTATTCATTCCATCGATGGCTGGGAGGGGCCTGAGAACCTTGGCTGAAGGCAGACTAATTTGAAACTGTAACCTTCAATTAGTAATGAAGGGCAAATTCTTTGCTTGATTCTTGAGTTTAGTCTCAGAATGGTTCAGGGGACTTTTTTTTTTTTTAGACTCTCAGTTTCCACTTCTGTGACACAGAACTGGTTACCACTGAGGAGTGAGGAAGGCTATCAGTGGGAAATGCTTATTATTCTATTCTTTGCAACTCCAGAGCAGAGCCATGTGATAACCAAGACAGGGAATCTGGGTATATGCCCAGAATAATGGGAGAGTTTCTCTCTAGCACCTGTGTCTCTTGCTTGCAATTTCAGTCTAAAGTGGTTTAGGAGAAAGTGACCCAGGGATGGGGCTGACCCCAGAATGGTGGTCATCAGAAAGGCCTTGAGGTGCAAACACACCTGGCCCAGCTTCTACTCTTGGGCTTCCTCCACTGGGCCCTGTGCTGGCCAAAGATTTCTGCCAGCATAATGGCTGCAGAAAGCCAGCTCGCTGTATGTCAGCCTTACAACCCTTGAGCCCATAGGTCCTCTTTGTGCCTGCCAGACACTTTTAATAATTCCAGCCATTTTCAAGGTCTAGCCCCTCCCAATACAGCACTCCAGGCTGGCTCTCCTACAATTCACGCTGCAAGCCTAGAATTTTTCTCCTTTTGGCACTGCTAAGGGAAGAGGTGTTGAAAAGAACCCAGAACAGATGGAAATGAGATTCCATTACTTGGTAAATATCTGAATGGCGTTTCTTTTTAATTCGATAAGAGAATTTTAGCACATTTAAAAATTTCCCTACCCTAATTATAAAACCCATTTTATTAAAGGTGCACATACCTTGCTTCTGGCTGGTGAAGTTTTGGCTCTGAGGTGGGTTGCTGTGTGAGAATTCCATCCCAGGAGCTGTTTTAGGTCTGTTAGTAACTGGTTTAGCACTTGCCAGTTTCCCTCCCTGGGTAATGACAGACTCTAACACAATAGCAAAGCTGTTAATCCCAAACACGTTACTAATAAGGCAAGCTGCCTTGCTGGAGGCTGCAGAGAGGATGGGAGATGGATGTGGAAATGCTAATACTCGAGCTCACACTCTCTCTCATACCCATGGATTTGTGGATAATGAGGAATGTACTGCTTTTCTCAAAACATCACAACTCAGAGCTTTCTCACTAATCACATGCCACCAACTGATGTCTAGTATTTAGGAGGCAGTGAAGGTGAACAGTCAGTGTGGATGTGTTCACCCCGTGGATGGTGTGTTCACCTCATGGATTGTGTGTTCATCCTATGGAGGGCACTCAAAAGATTCTTGTGGTACACAACTTTCTTCATCATTTTTGACATGCTTCTCTGTGTGATTTATTGACCCTTCAGACATGTGGTAGATTCTGTAGATATTTAGTTGTGAAAAAGAAAATCAATAAATATGTAAATGAAAGCAAACCCCTCTCAAACTGGGCTAGTTTCAGAAAAGAGCAAAATCAAGGAGGCTGGATATTGTACACTTTGGGTCGAATGTAGTTTTGGAAGCATGATGTGGCCAAGTTCAAGAACTCTGAGGAGGTGGGAAGAAGGAGAGAAGTCATGGAAACTGATTCTTTCCTTTCGCAATAGAACAGGTGCAAGCAGCTGTGGGGGAACCACATAAACTTCAACTTGGATTTGGAAATAAAAACTGCACCATGGAATTTAATCTTTACATAGCCTCAGTCCTAGCTCAGAATCTCCTTGTCCTGGACATGCTTAATATTTGGTAGATTTCACCCCATGATAGGTTTGGTGGTGGAGGAGGGGTAGCCACTGACCAAAATGATATATCTGGCTTGACACATAGTTCTGGAAAGCCATAAGGAATTCCTCAACATAGTCATAAATTAAAATAATTTTTGGAAACTTTCAAATAATATCAGTGCCTGAGTTCACCTCTGTAGACTGGGTTTCAATCAGTTTAGTGCAGGCTCCTGAGAACTATAGTTTCCAAAACTTTCCAGGTGATTCTGATGCTCTATCACATTTGAGAAGAATTTCTATGTTTTCCAGACTTAAATTTTTTAAATTTAATTAAAAATTTTTTTAAAGCAGATTGGCTTAGAGTTGTCAACACTTTACCAAGTAAGGAAAAAGAAACTGTTATCACCATCATTTCATCAAAAAGACAGATGAACACCGAGGAAAGAATTGGAAGGACAGATCTTTAAACACATTTAACTTTATAAAGACTCACTAAGTTGCCACACCCATGTTTATAGCAGCATAATTCACGAATGGTACCAAAAAGCGGAAGTAATCCAAATGTCTGCTGATGGAATGGACAAACAAAATGTGGTATGTCCGTATAATGGTATATTGTTTGGCCTCAAAGAGGAAGAACGTTCTGACACATGCTACAACATGGATGAACCTGGTGGATACTGTGCTAAGTGAAATAAGACAGTCACAGAAGGACAAATACTATTTCATTCTATTTACATGAGATGCCTAGAGTAGTCAAGTTCATACAGACAGAAAGTAGAATGATGGATTCCAGGGTCTGGGGGTTGGGGAGTTATTATTTAATGGGTATGGACTTTCAGTTGGAGAAGAAGAAAAAGTTCTGGAAATGGATGGTGATGATGGTTGCACAACAATTTGAATGTACTTAATGTTATTGAACTATACATTTAAAATTGTTAAAATGGTGAAATTCATGTTACATATATTTTATTCCAATTTTTTAAATTCACAAAATTGCCTTTATTGTTCTCATTTTGTGTGCTAACTGGCATTTGAAAGCCACTGCCCAGGATAAAGGAATCTCCCATGGCTTAGAGAGAGGAAGCACTACTGTTGAGTGCATCCCAAATGGCCGAATCCATTTAACCCAGGAGCCATTCACAGTCGGAAAGCCTTGCCTCCAGATAGGCTGCAACAACCCAACCCAGGCTGGGTGACGGAGAGGCACTTCTAGATTATAAAACACACTGGCCATGCCCCTGGAGAAACTAAACAATCTCCTCAAACACACAAGTGCCCTAGGCCAGGGTCAACTTGTCCTTAAAAGTATTTGGTATGTTTTATGGGCAGAGATACCTAGAGGATGATGCACGCATGAAAGTTTTCAAGAAACCAGAGATTTGGCCCTAATATTAGTTTAAGCAGGCAACAACGGCTGGTGACACCTCGTTTTTTCTTCACAAAGCAATAGAGCAAAGTAGAAAAGGACTGCACAGAGGTTAAAAGCAAAGCAATTCAAGACCCACAGAAAGCCATTTACAGACAAGATGTTCTCTGGACAGTTAACTATTGGTGAAATTACAGGATTACATGAAGAGCAATATTGTTCTTTATTATAGTAGTTGCTTCTTATTAACATATATGTATGTAATATACATATATATGCATATATGTACATACATACACATATGAAATGGAGGTTTATTATGACTGGTTAGTAACTTTTTAAAAATTCAGATTAATCTGTTCTTAGCAACACCGACCCCGAGAGCCTACAAGGCAGGCCATATAACTGGAATTTATAATCATGAAATTTTTGTACTGCATTAAGAATCTCTGTGGGTGATAATAGAGCACTAAAATAGCTAGCATTGCATTGATGTTTCTCACTCTCTACATTTGTTTAATTTCTCTGCCAGAGACACATACTTAACTTGTCTTGGTAGATTTTTGTAATGTGCCTTTCAAATGGAAAACTGTATTCAAGCATTCCAATTTTATCAAGTAGCAAAAACACCCAGGCTGTTGGCCAAAATTTGCATGTTTGTTACTGCATTCCATACCCAGATATTTCAGGGCTGAAGAATAACAACAATTTTCTAAAATGTTATTGGATCCATAATTCTGGCAGCAGGTTAATTCACTTAGCCATTTCCATTAAAGCAATAATTATTGGCACACAATCTTAAGAATCACCATGCATAGTGATAATCAATTCCAGCTGAAATAGCCTTTTTAGTTCAACAAATGTTTGTTAAGTAACTACTATGTGTAATGCTCTATAATTTCTTACCTTTATCTAGCACTTCAGAATTGTGAAAATCATGTTCAGTATCTCATTTGATTCTGACAGAACCCTGTGAGGAGGATAAGCAGGTTAACATATAAGGAAACTGAGGTACAGAGAGATTAAATGCTCTGCTCAAGATCTTGGACCTCGTAAGTGATGTAGTCACAATAAAATCAAGATTTTCTCAAGCCTATTCCAGTCTTTTCTGTGCTGCCCCACATTACTCCTCCTCACTGTCACCACTCATTGCTGGTGTTTATCTGAAATTATCCTCTGCTAGTCCTCTGAGTAAACTTTTTGTGCCAATTTGGCTTTTTTTTTTTTTTTTTTCTAGAATGCTCTGCAATCTCACTAAGCAACATGCCATGTGACTCAGATGGTCTTCTCAAAAGCTCAGCTAACTTGCCTACCAGTAAATGCCATTCAATTCGCCTACTTTCCCTAACACTAATGATAGCTTTGCATGCCTCTTTCTTCCAGTGGGAGAAAGGAGAGGGGAAGCTTTGCCTTTGCCTCAGTGTAGGTGGTGTGACATGATGGGCAGAGGAGTCTGAGAGTCAAGAGACCTGAGCTCTGGTCTTGGGTCTGCTACTGACTAGACATGAGATGTTGGACAAGGCATTATGCCACCACAGCCTTAGTTTCCTACCAAATAGGAATTGTGATGCCTTTTATGACCTTATCAGAAGGATGAGATTAACAACGAATATGTGAAGAATTTGAAGGTAAACTCTATATTAATGTAAACATTGCCAATTCTTTCTAGTATTCTGACTACTCTTAAATGTGGGGGGATAAAGAAACTTCCTAATGACTGTCCTAAGTCAGATTTTTAAATGTTTGTGGGTGGAGAGTATAGTTGGGAATAAAGAAGGAGATAGAATATTACCTTTCATTTCAGGGATCTGATGCCTTTGGAATATATACCACTCACAATTCTCTAAGGACTACTAGTTATCCAGGTTTGTATATTCTGAGCACCAGAATCAGACTGTATTTCTCCATCTGGTATGTGCAGAAAAACAGAAATATATGGATTGATAGTTTAACATGGACCTCAGTGAAGATAAAAATAAAATCATCTGAGAATAATTAAATAATTATGATACAAACAATACATAAATATTTATATGGAATGAACTAAAAAGGATCCTGATTTACAATCTCTACTTCCTGTTCATTAAGGAACTAGTGATAACCCTTAACAAACGTGACTAGAGGAACCATCTTTTAGCCTTTTCTCCCTGTCCCAGATCTTATTGTTTCAAACCTTCAGCATTAAGATGGCTGTTTTTTTACTACAAGTCTCTTATTAGTCACAGAAAAAATAATGGTCTTTCTATGTGCATTTGCCACTTTTTAAGAACTAAAACTTTACCAATTTACACCTATGAAAAATTCTTTCAACACACTCTGCAAATGATTAGTGACAGCTTGACTACTTGTCAATAAAATGGCGGCATGATCCTTTAGCCCTGTGTCTCTCAAACCCCAGCTTTTTTTAACCTGCCTTCTTTCTACCTTATTCAGTGTCTTCTCTGCTATGAGGTATTGGGAAGAACATTTTAAGTCTCTTTTCATGGTACTTGTTGCTTGAAGTACCAGCTGAAAAAGATCACCCACTGCATTGCACCATATCGCCCCCTGTGTTACACTTTAAACTCACCCCTGGCACTCATCACTCAGAATTAGTGCAGGGAAATAATGATTTAATTATCTCCTGTTCAGTATTGTGAAGTTTCTGCTATTTCTCTCAGGATAGATCTGCACCATAAGAAGAAAGCCCTTTGATGGCCTGGGGTTTCTTTGGGTTGAGAATCATGTAAAATATTGGCCAAGAGTTTTCCTAATCTCCTCCCTTCTTTCCATAGCTTAGTTTGGAAAGCACATTCTCTCCGCCCCACGGCTTGAGACTGAGGAAATTTGTCTCCAGTATTTGGATTATGAACAGCTTAATTATCTGCAACTGATTGCACTTGTCTTCGTGAAGGTCTGTGGGTAATAGGAGCACTGCTTTTTCTCTGCCCATCAGACCATGACCGAAGAGTCGTTCAATAACTCATCCTTTCTGGTCACTTCCAAACAAAGGATTCTCTCAGGAAGAAAAATTCCTAAACAAAGTCTCCCTCAAAAAAATTCAAGACTGTATGATTTGACCTCTGGGTCTGAGACCAAGATTGTGTAACTCTAGGAAAGGCAGCCACGAGCAGTCTGTCTGCCACACATTTGTCTCTTCAAACACAGGATGGCCTACCATGTGATGGGGAAGGCCCACACTCCACTGGCTGAGTTCTTCCTCAAGTTGGCTCACAGTTACTCTCTCAGGGAGAAAGGATCAAAATATTAAACAATTTGACACTTTTCTGTGATGTGCTACCTTGGGGTCCTTGCATCCTTGGAGGCAGATTCCAGAGGGTCAGACAAACAGAAAGCAACCTAAAATGGGCATCATCAGGATTGTAAACTAGTAAAGGATGGATGATCCAAGCCCTCAGTGAGCTGCTGTCATGCGGCCGTGTGGAGAGTTGGTCACACTGACTTGTCATCAGGGCTCTGGAGCTGTGGGTCTCCAGGACTGTGAGGTCACGAATAGGGCTGTGCCAGAGGGACTTAAAGGTGGACCTAATATCTACTTTATATCAGGTCATTTCCTGGAGTTTCAGAACTTTCCACTGTAATCAAAATGATCTGATAGATTCGAGTGATTTTAAGAATCTTGCGTCCGACCAAGTTCATGAGGCATAGAAGATGAATTAACCCTTTTTGCCGAGAAGTGTTCATGGAAAATTCCTCTGGGGGAAGAAGGAGGTCGGTGCTCCAGATACACAATAGACAAAGCAACTAGATGTGCTGTTTTTCCATGGATGCTTGAGGTCTACACTTACTGCTCTGACTCAGTAATGCTTCCTCTTTAATACTGAAAAGGGTCACAGTTTGGTAGATGAGTTATATGGTCACCCTAGCTAAGTGATATTTGGATATTATTCTCCCAAAGGAATGGGTTCATTGACCTTGCACATGGTTCGTCAGGCAAATCGCCTGTTTGTGTAAGAAGAGCTATAAGTGAAGCCTTCTGTTAAAGCAGCGCTGGCTACAAAATTTAAAAGAGAAATTCTCACCCAGCTAATCAAACCCCAATGTGTGAAGCCCCAAGGGAATGGATGCCCAAGGTTTCTGATATGAAATTTGTTCAACTCACCTTTCGCTTCTCTTTACAACATGAACATAGAGCCAGGGAATTCTCATAAAAGGCATAGCTGAAGAGCCATTCATTACCTATTATCTCTAGACCAGGAACAATACACAACTCTAAAAGTAAATGGGAAGAACTGGGAACACCGCAGATTTGTGGAACAATGAATTCCATTGTTTGAGTACCCAAATCCATAATTGTTGCACCTGTGCTGTTTCTAGACAAATTAATGAAAGAAATGCCGTTTGGTGCCATGTCCAATCCCCTATCCCCCCCCACCCCCAGCTAGAACACCCACTGATGCAAGTACATAAAGGTCTTGTAACAGAACTTTCCTGTCTGAAGATGACTGGCATCAGCTGAGAGTTTCTTATTACAAAATATACTGAGTTGATACATCATAAATTTTTATCATTGGATACAATTATCTATTTTATTGGTTATTGCACTGATAATAAATAAATAACAGGTTAGTATCACTAGCATAAAAGGAATCTAACTTTGATCTCAAAGTAAAATATGAATTTTTTATGAGATTAACTCTAAAAAAAAATTCAGGGAAGGGAGGGGTGAATGTCTTACAGCAAGAAATTAAAATTGGATACAATGATGTTTAAAAAAAAGGTTTTATTAACTTTAGATTAAAAAGACATGAGGTATTCAATTAAAATGATTTCTGAGGTTTTAAAACCATCATGTTCTGTGATTAATATGGTAAATGTATGTTTGATTGAAATATTAAGCAGAAGGGAGATAAATAACAGAGTTTTAAAAATATATATTCTCATTAGTAATGCAGGTCTGAAGTAAAAAGTCCAGTAAAAATATGGCTTGCTTCTAAGAGATGAATAATATTATTTACAGAACTCTTTTGAACAAGTCAGGATGTTCTCATTTGCATATGTAGCCTGATTGGTGAATTATGACCCAGGATTCCAAATCATTGTTCTCTAAACTTGAGCCCAGAAACATACCATGTAGGCCAATCTCCTTTCTTCTGCCTGTTTCTCTCACTCTCTCTACTATGAAGTCTGGACTTGGGGTGGGGGGGACATCTGGATGGAGTAAAGATTACAGCTTCATCATGTGAAAACAACTGGGTGAAAAGCAAAGGCATTTGTCAACTGAGTATTTCGTGCCATGTAGGGTTTTAAATTATATTTAAAGTCTTGTCTGACTGGATTTAATCCATCAATCCATTTGAGGTTTGTTATTATTATTTTTGACTATGTAAGTGAAGACCACAACTAATGTGGGGAAACAAACACTAGGAAGAGGAAAAGCAATGGTCCAGTTCAAGAGGAGAGCCGAAGGGAGGAGCAGCAATCAACTTTTAGCTGAATAGCTAAATAGCTAAATAGCTAAAGTCTGAATAGGCCACACAATCTCCAAATAATATGCAATACACATGTAACTTTAAATGTCCTTCTCTAACACCAAGCAGCTATTTAACTCTGAACAAGTCCATATGATCTCTTCAGTTTTTGGCGAACCGACCCACAAAATAAGGGCATTCATGCACTTTTCATTCAACCAATATTCTCTGAGCACTCACTGTGGGTCAGGAACTGTAAAAGGCCCTAGGAATTGAATGCTGAGCAAAAAATGGGCACAGCCTTGTCCTCATGGAGTGACCCCTCTAAAGGGAGATATGGTCGACTGTGAAACAAGCACACAGACAACTGCAAAAACTGCAACTGATCCAAGTGCTACTGCACAGAGGAACAGGTGCTGTGAGAGTCTACAATGGGGGACCGGCCTCATCAGGGAGGTCAGGAAGAGGCGTTGAGGTGAGATCTAAAGGCTTAACTAGGTAAAGTGGAGGTGGAGGGTACAGTTGCAGATAGTGAATAGCATGTGCAAAGGCCCAGTGGTGGGAGGAAGCAAAATAAATATAAGGGACTGAAACCAGGCCAGCGTGACTGGAGCCCAGAGAGCAAAGTCGAGTAGGATGGAGATGAAGCTGGAAAGGTCAGGTAGGGGTCAGGCCATGCACAGCTTTGAAGACCATGTTACACAGTTTGGATGTTTCCTAAGAGCCACTGGAAGGTCATTGAGGAGTTTTAGACAAAAGGATGATATAATCAGAATTGAAACATTCACTGTGCCACACAAATTCCTCTTCAAAAATGAAGAATCTATTACCCCAGCTGCTGAAAGTCCTGCCAAGCAGCCCTCAGCTGTCAAATCCCTTCGGAAATTGCCTGAACCGCAGAGCCACGGTAACCAAGGTTATGTCCTTTTCACCACCAACCCCTTCCAGCCTGATCAGTGCAGGGGTATAAAGACGAGGCCTGTTGCTCTCAGCTTGGGGCAGCTCTGAAGGGTCATCCCATCTTCAGAAGTGCCCACAGTGTTGGCTGAGGCTTCAGCTGAAACTTCACTGCAGCACCAACTTCTCCCTCCGTCCAAGCTCACTCCTTTCCTTTCCACAAGAAACACTGCCTAATCAACTTCTTGCATCCTAGTCTCCATCCCATGTCAGCTTTTTAGGAAACCCAACCTGTGACAGTCTGGAAGTAACAGGAGAATGATCTGGAGAGGGGTTGGTGGTGGAAGTGGCAGCCCAAGTAGATAACTAACGATGGTGGTAGCTGGGTATAGGCTGATGGAGAGAGTCAGAGGGAAAGTGGGCAGATCTAGGAGACATTTAGGAAGGATTTGGTGATGAAGTGGAGGTGGGGAAGAGTGATGGTGGAGAGTGAGAAAGCAAGGGTGATGCCTTGCTCTCTAGTGTGTATAGCTGGGAACACTAAAAAAAAATCTGGTGTGAGTGAAAGAGTACAAGTTTCCTCCTGGCACTTGTGGAGCTGAGACATTCCAGTAGAGTTTGGAAGAAGGGCATTGACTATAGACTCTAGATCACTGGAATATGTGTCTAGATCATAAAGCCAGCCATGAATGTGGATAGAGGGAACCATTTAGGGAAAGAGGATATACTGCAAAGAGAAAAGAACATTGCTCTAGGCCTATGGGATTAATCTCAATGTCCTTTCCAGTTTCAATAGTCTCTATTTCCACACCTCCATGAGCTCTAGAAGCAGATTTCATAACTTTTTAGAAGTCATCACCTGTTCGAGAATTGTGCACAATTTCAGGGGGTCCTACACCTCTAAGCTTATCCCTAGACCCCTTAGTAATCCAGTCTCCAGGTCATAAGTTCATACTCTAGAGGAAGCCTCTGCTTTTGTAATCCTATCATTTCCTCAGTGTTTTATACAAACTGTGTTTTGATGTTTTAAGGCTCTAGCTGAGAGCCATCTTGATGGTCCAACAAGGATTTTTAAGCAACGCCAAGTACCTGAAATACCTGCATTTCCACGTCATGAGGCAGAGGTGGTACCTATGCTTATCGACAGTCATATTCAGGGCTGCCCTGGTGCAGAGGAAGAGTAGTGGGTTTATGCCACAGAACAGGGACTGGCAAATCTTTTCTACAAAGATCCAGATAGTAATTATTTTAGGCTTGTGGGACACATATGCTCTCTGTCGTGTATATTACTTCTTTCTTTAAAATACCCCTTTCAAAATGTACAATAAAATCCACTCTTAGCTAATGGGGCATAAATAGACTGTGGGCCACCACTGTAGTTTGTTGACTCCTGCCATAGAAGACAATCAACTCTGCAGTGAGACCAATTAAAACTGCACCTCTCCTCCCTTGAGCATCCTAGCATTTGAACTTGGAAATAAATAGTCTTTAATCTTTTGAAACCTCTGTTTTCTCATCTGTAAAATATATAACATCTACCTCTTTGGGTTGTTGTAAAGCCCAGAAATAAAGAATATTCAGTATCTATCCATATACCCGGCAATGAGGAAATTATCTCATTAATGAGTATAGTGGGAAAGACTACCTTGTTTCTAAAATTTTCTTTTGCATTAGAATATGCTGATAATAACAGATTCCCCCCCACCCCCACCCCCACCCAGGTTATACCTGGAGACATGTTTTTCTGGAACACATTAGTTATCTGCTTACCCTGCTTGTCAATGGCAGAAAAATCCAGCTCCTTCCAGATCCTATCCACTGCTGACATGGGAGTGGAGGGGAGACCTGGAAAAACGTCACACATGCTGTCACTCCTTGTTTTTGTGCCTTTGCCTGATGACTGCAGCCGTATCTAACTGACCTGGTCCACCATGTTGCTGCTCTTGCCAAAAACATGTCACGTGTCCCATACTATTAGCCCCACACTGGCTCTAGTACTTGTTGCTCAAAAATTCCACCCATCGAGGCAGAAGCCTCCTCTCCAATCTACACTGCATAAAGTCAGTTATCTTCACAGATCCGGGCACAATGAAGAGGGATTGTCCCATGTCACATCACATGGAATCTTCCCAGCTTCCACTTAAGGCCACAGGAGTCCAAAATCTCTTCCCTCCTTCTTATCCCAAGGGGAGTGGTCTTAACAAGCCTCCCAGGCTTGTTTCACCCTCTGGGGAAGCTTCATTTCCCTTCCTCCTTTCCCCATAAACAAATTCTACTATCTGTCCTTTGACTTCACTGGGCTACAAATATTACAGCAGCTGCCCTGCCTGCTCCTTTAGATCTAGATCATATTAGGTAAAACCCACAACTGCATACTTTGGAAGGGCAAATCCTCTTAAAGATTTCTGTGAATTCCTAGGAGTAGGGAAACCAGATTTTTATTCTCAGGGTCACTTCAGTCTGTGAGTTCTTGCTTTTGCATGTACCTCATCGACGAAAGCGTGAAACTCTTTTTTTTTTCTTTACACACAGATACACAAATATACTCACAAAATATATTTGTGTGTCTAGTGGATGTAAATGAAGGTTTGGAGAAAAAGAGTTGTCACCGCCATAATGAGCATGATCATGATTTTAAATGAAATATTAGACACTCTCATTCTTCAAATGTGCTTTGCCCCCTTCCCATGTAGAAATCTCACCAGCTCTTTATCTCACACAGAACTCAGGTTCTTGTAGCATCCTCTTCCCTCCACCACACTTCTCTACCCATCTATTCTCATCTCTCCCTTTTCTCTCAGGAATAAAACACAAGTCTCTCATGCAGAGCACTTCAAGGACCTTTTTTTAAAATTTGGGCTCCCTTTGAAACTGTTGCCCTCAGCGTCTCATCTTCTACCCCAAATAGCTTGATAAATTATTTTCCCCAAACAATGAGTTTCCTCTCTGAGTGATTATGCCAGTAGCTAAAATAATAAAAACTGTCACTCTCTTACACTTAACGTTGTCTGGCTGGATTACACTTTTAGTTTTCATTTTCAGCCATTAATACTTTAGTTTAAATCAGTTAATAAGATGAATTGAAAAGAGCAAGAAACAAGAAAACAGAACTAAGAAAAAGTGAGAAAGGGAGAAAGCACAGAGGGGAAGGTTTTTGGAGGTGCGAGGGTATAGATCAGACGAAATTCAACAAGAATGTACTGTGGGGGGGCAGGTGGGGAAAGAAAAGCAAAACTATATACAAGAAGATGGGAGAGCACAGAAAAGGAAATGTATCTATTTTGCCCGGGGCAGGACCTCAGTTCAGGTGTTGCATAAGTATAGTAAAATCCTTTGGTAGAACACACATTCATGAGGACAGGGGAGTTCCTCCTTTGATGTGGAAACAACTACTGAGAAAATCCATGACTCCCCTGCACAAACCTCCTGATGTCATAGCTGCTCTGCAAGCCTGTTTTGGCTCCGCCCTGCATGGGTGTGAGCATCCAGGCGATGAGGGTTGGAACGTGATTGATTTCTGAGGCTGGAAGTTGTACAAGTCTAATGACACACCGTTGGGGTACAGGGGGCTGGGGGATAAGGCGGAGGCCATTCTCTTTTGTTACTTTCTGGAGCCTGCTTTGGAATTTTCCCATATTTCTCTCTACTGAACAATAGACATTATCATTTTCATATGTCCTGAAAGTTGAAGCAAGATGTGGAAGATTCAATTGCTGAAGAGCAGTATTCTCTAGCTGCACTCTTCAGAGATTTCCAGCACTTTTGGAAAATGTGCATCAACCAAGAGTTTAGTCACTGGTGGTGTTTAAATCAGGGATGGCCTGATTTCCAATGCACTCTCCCACCCCAGTGGATCTGCTTGGCTGGGGAAACTCCCACTGGCTTCAAATGGTACAGAGAGTAATGCCAGTATACGAAGGATGAAGTCAGATTGATGATGAGTTTTTATCATCTTCCCTAGGTCTGTGTCATCACTGCAGAAAGTGAGCTGCTTCTGGGAAACTGATATACTAACAACTGTTCAAAAGACCTAGGAGCTGGATCTGGAATTTTGACTGGAAGGGGTGTTTCATAGCTAAACATGGTGTCCAGTCAGCTCTCATCTGTTTTCTGAGACAGTACTGACTTCAGTTACCACGTGTTCTACTGCAGCTTTGCAACTCCCTTCCCAACACTAAACCACACATACTAGTTAGCAGTTTGGTCTAAGAGCAAAAATCAAAATCACCCTTACCATAACCTTATGTAAAAACTTCTATCTTCTCTATTATTATAAAGCGAGGTTTGGGGAAACCCTTATTTCTCAAGCACTGAATGTCTTTTTTTTGGACTCTGAAGATTTTTGCAGACAGCAATGCCTGTCATGTGGCCCAACAGACCATGCTCCATTCAGATGTTGCTGACTCACGGATCTCACACATCCAAGATTAGTAGATGGAATGTAGGAAAATGCCTACAGCGGCAGCCAGACCCTTGCTAATGAAACCATGGCAGTGACTGCATGACTAGAAAACTAAAAGTTCATTTATTTTCATGAAGCTTTTCTCAGACATTTAGCAGAGAATCTGGGGTGAGAGAAGGGAATGAACTGAAAAAATAGGCAATGTGATACCCAGACAAGATTCCTAGCTGGGGTCCAGCAGAGCTCATGGGCCTGATGCATTCAAATTGACCATTGACTGAGATGTCAGAAGGGCTTCAACTTTATGGAGCAGTTGGTGTTATGCTAGATGGAAATCAATACCTGCAATCTAAATTTTGCATTCTGTGTGTTGCCAGTTGAAGTTAGATGTCTGTTTCTCTTTCTTGGACTGATTTTCTTTCTGCAATCAACATAATGAAAAAGAAAATAATGCTTATAAATGAAGTCAGCATATAGCACTGACTGAGCTGGAGGAAGTTGGCAGCTGCAGAAATTCTGTTTTCAGTTTACATTAAGCGGCATTAATTGCACTGCTATGCAACTCAGTATAACTACAGAGTCGTGGATCAAAATACTGTTCTTGTTTAAGGGGCACTGGGGTCTAAGCGTGTGGCTATTGGGTGGGGAGGCCAGGCCCTCTTGGTCGTCTCTCAGCAAGGGCTGTATCTTTTAGCCCTAGGACCTTATTCTAGGCCAGAGGTGTTGAAGTTCATCCCCTTGGCCAAGAAGCAAACCAAGTCGGGAACAGCCCAAGGGCACCTGGTCTACCAGGTAAGCCAAAACCATTTCCTCTCTAACACAAAGAGTGAGGTGGATTGTGTCTTAAGCCAGAAACCTTTCCTGTAGGTCTTAGGGCTGGCTTTGAAAATGAGGTCACTACCAAGTTGAGATTTTCTGATTTTCCTGTTAAGTCTAGTAGCATTACAGGCGAATGCAACATCTAACAAGAATGGCCAGTTTGTGGTTCCACTTGTGAATAAGGTGAGACAGGCTCTAATAATTCCTGGCCAGGTAATGGGAATTTCTCAGCACATCCCTGCTAACCAAGATGTCTTGATGAGAGAGAAAGAGTGGTATTTCAGCCTCCTTGCTACCATTAACCAGCTATGGGGCCTCGGACAAGGTAAACCGTTAACTCTCTGACCCTCCCACGGGTGCTTTGTAAAGTGGAGATAGCTTAGCTGCCAAAATGTAAGGGCCTAACTTAGTAGAACTCTAAGTTCTTCTCAGCTCAAAATCTGGGATCCAGGTATATTTTTGGTATGTTTCTGAGGGTGGAGACCTTGATTTTATTTCATTATCCTCAGTACTTGGGACATGGCAAGAACTCGTTCATGATGGATTGAATAAATAATTAAATAAGTATAATTATAATGTTCAAGAAAACTATATTCTTGCAATTAACCCACAGTGAAACTACCCAATTTAACATATGTTTTGGCAAAGAATGAGATTCAGCCAGACGGTTCTGCATACCAAGGGGCCCAGCCAAGGGCAGAGTTTTCAGAAGCAATGAGGAAAAAGAGAACAGATGCGGACACTCCTACCTTTCACAGAGCTTGCGAGCCTGGGAACACAGGCAAGTATGCAGTTACTCCCAGAAAAGCCAGGCTGTCTTGTTTGTGCAGATTAGTGAAGACTTAAGGCTATCAGAAATGATCATTTTGTAGGTATGAACTTGGCTCCTCCCTCTTCAAACCCCTTGAACCAATGGTCCTATAACATCAGAAGAAAGATACATTAATTCATTCCAAGATTATGGGCAATTCTGTGTGATTTGGGTGCAAGACCAGCAAGGATAGATGGAGACTCCTCCCTGGTGCTCAGAGGCAGTGCAGGTCCTTGGAGCTATGAGCTGATCTGTGGAAAGAGGAGGGGATCCTGTCCCAGGGAGCACTCAGGAGGCTTGACCATCAACTGAGAAGCTACACAGGGTCCAGAGAAGTCTAAGGCAGTAGGGTCCTGTCAGGGGAAATGAGCTTCAGCAGACGGAGGCAAGACATCAAGGTGTATTTCAACCTATTAGTGACAGCTCAGTTATTTTGAGGCTTCCTTGGGGACCCATTTTATCAGCTTCCTACCACAACTATATTTGGGGTTATGTGCTTCCTGTGTTAATAGTCAGACATGCCAAGTCAAGATTGCTGTAGACAGGCCTGCTGCATACAGATTACTCTGACACCAAGGCACCTGGCCTAGGAGGTGAGTGGGGACTGAAATCCAGGCTGGTCTCCACTCACTACATCACAGGACGCAGTACTGGGTATGTGTCCCTCAGTGGGATACCGTGGCTAAGCCACTTATCCTTGGAGATGCATCTGCCCAGAGGAAATGTTTCCTAATTTGTCAGGTCAGGGAGTTATGTGCTGATTAATCTCCACTCCTTCCTCCCACACCAGACCCATTCATGGATCTTCTCTGCCCTGTTCTGTGCCCCAGATGGTGGCCCCTACACAATGCATCTTAGACTTTCTCACCTTCTGGCTGCCAGTGGGGTTTGGCCAGCTGGAATCACCAGTAGGAGATGAGACACCCTCCCTTGCACATGCTCCCTCCCCGTCCCCCCGTGGACAGTGTTTGTGGTCCTGCTGGGTGGCCTCTCCCATACAGCTCTAGCTCTCATTGGGGTCTAGCCATGCTGTTCCCTCCCTTGTTCTTTTAGGCCTGTGGGTAATAAAGGCCTTCACTGGTGCTAGTCTCTGGGTGCCTCATCAACCCTTGTGGGTTCCCTTCTCCCTGGCCACACCTCTGTAAATGGTCCTTTTATTCAATTCTGTTCAATTAAATCCTTTTGCCTCCATCTTCTCTTTCTGGTTGGAACACTGACTGATAGAGAGGACCTTTTTCTAATCCTCACAGATGGACCATATAGGCTAGCAGAGAGCATAGGTGCAAATAGCACTTTGAAATTCAAAACAAATATTTGCCATGTCCCCTCTGTAAAATGGTAGGAATGATCATAATACTTATTTGATAGGGTTATTGTGAAGATTAAACGAGACATATAGAATGGTTTGCATAGTGCCTGGCACAAAATAAGTGCTCAATAAGTGGTAGTTATCTTTCTTAACTTGTGATCATTGGAAATCCCATGTAGCCTTCAGTGTTCACTCAGCTCTCCCTTCATGCATGAAGCATCTGCTGAGCACTGTAGTTCCCACAATGACTGCCTTTCTCTAAATTTCTATCCTATTAATTGTCTATATAATTAATTTGGCTTCATATATTTTCACCCACTGTTTTTTTAAATATCTACTATGTGCAAAGTACATAATTCAAGATATGTTTCCTTCCATCAATGAGAACATGGGCATAGAGAAAAACATTTATTGAGTATACATGGTGTGTCAAACACTGTTAGGCACTTTCCATGTCCTTTAAATTTCATAACAATTCTATGAAGTAAATACTGTTTGTCCAATAAAATGTCCAAGTCTCCTGTGCAGTAAGTGGTAGGGAAGGGTTCAAACATGTGTCTTTTTGCTGCAAAGCACTAAGAACTCTTCAGTCTATTAGACGAGATGACATACAACCAAGTAACTATAATTTGAGATAGTTATATGCACCTTATCATTAGGAAAATTGTGTGCTAGAGATGGACAGAGAACATGGGCATTAGCTCCCTGCCAGGTGTTTATCTAATACCATTAAAAGATAGAGGCTAAGCCCTGGGATGTGGAAAGAAACACAACCAATCCTTGTTTGGAGGGAATTAGATTCTAATAACTGAGCCAGACCCGTGGAAAGATAACTTTAACATAATCTTGAAAATAGTGAAACTATGATTGGGTTTGGAGAAAGCTTCCTGGAAGAAAGAGGATTTGAGCTATATCTTAAAAGATGATTCAAGTTAGCTCGTTGAAGAAATAAGGACAATACACTCAGGTAAAGGGAAAAGCATGAGCAAAAGCTCTACCTATACAGTTAAATATGCTCAGTCATCTGTGCACACGTATTTGACATGTTGTTATTGTCAGTGACCTGAGGATAAGAGCTATGCCTCCTTTCCAACCTTGTCCTAACACCCCATTCAACTCAAGGCTGAAGGCATAGGAGAAACTCGACAATATCTTTTGTTTGAATGGATGAATGCCTTACTCTCCTCTGGGAGATGCAGAAGGAATAAGTGGTACCACTGTCTCCCTGATTTCAAGGCCAGTGCCAAGTTGCTTCCAGACATCAGAGTTGAGGCATATAGCTAAAGACAGGCAATATTTTTAAGTGGCAGAGCTCATCATTGGTGTAACTGGAAATGGAGTTCAGGTTGGCTGGTGTTGTATTGACGTTAGCACACTACTTCTCAAGATCCAGCAGCCCTGGTGTCTAAAGTACCCTCAAAGCTAACTTCAACACATTCAGGAGACAATTTCAACAGAACCTATGAAGGACATGAATGCACTTCCCTAATTTCAACAGGAGCAAACCAGAAACACGTGGAAAAACATTATGTTCAGATGACTTATTTATAAATCTTCTCTTTCCTCCCATGAATATATCCAGTCATCATGGCCTTTGATCATTTGGAGTATTAAATAACCTCAGTCGTTAGAAACTAACTTTAAATTGTACTTGAAAATTTCTTTGACTTTAGGGGGAACTTCATTTTATAATTGTGCATTGTTCTTATTTCTGATGCTTTAAGAGATGAAAACTGTCCATAGGCGATAATTCAGCAAGTTAGTTATCCTACTGCCAAGCAAAACTAAAGTCTGTATCAGCTGTGAGAAGATAATTCAATTTGCCTAAAAATGTCATTTTCAGAATGGCTTATATCACATATCAAAATTATTTTAAAATCTTAACTAGGACACGGTGGGAACCTGTATAAGTGATGTGCAGCTGATCTGCAGTTCTGAGAACTGAAGCTATTTTCTAATGCTCTGTATTTTTTAACTAAAGTACTAAGTATCTCATTCAAGTGGCAATAGGTGGTTAATCCTCTACAAAAGTTCTTGGATGTATTCCTTGTAAATGTTAATTATTAAGAAGAAATTGTTATAGGGTTTCTTAGGAAATCAATACTTTATTATGTAATAATTGCATCTGCAAGTTTAATGTTCTCCATAAGCCCCAGCAAAATGAAAGAGGTCACTGGGTGAGATGGTGCAAATGGTCCTTGCCTGACCTGGAAAATCTTTGAGAATTTGAGGCCTAGTAAAGTGCCGAGATGTCATTAAAATATTTTCACAAGTACAACATTTATTATGGAAACCAAATTGCAAGAACATCTGTCTGGATGACACTTTGGCCCAAAGTTGGACCTAAACCTGGTAACAGTTATAATTGAAACTGTGGCTTCATTTTTCTCCCCAGATCTTTGATTTTTCCTTTGCCTCACAGAGCAATTTATTTCTCAAAGCTACAGCAGTTAACTTTTGTTTTCCTAAGCCTTCCTGGGCAAAAATCCCAGCTCTTCCAGTTTTCAACCAAGAAGTTATGGAAGGCAGGAAGGCAGGGAAGGAGCCCTCGAGGAGATAGAAGGGAGCTCAAAATCACTCTTCCAAGAATTTCTGGGTCACTGTCTAATTGATACGCCTATTGGCAAGCCTCAGATTTAAGTTTCTTCTGACTTCACAGGCAGTTCTGATTCTGCACCCAGCCATGTGTGAAGACTCGAGGCATTGAACATGGAACCCAAAAAATCCCAGCCAGTTCCACTTAAAGCACTCAGGCTGGGGAACTGTACCATAGCAAAATACCCCAAACAATTGTTTTTCCATTATGATCTTCAGCCTAGCATTTATTATCATTTTTTATTGCACACTTTTAAAGGCAATGGTCCATTTTACTTAGATCATTAATTTGCAAAAATCATGAGGTATGAGCAGAGATGGTGTTTTTTATGGGCCATGCTACACCTCTATTGGACCCCAAAGGAAATGAGGTGTGGGTTTCAGCACATTATAGGAAGAGGCCCTGGGACCACAAGCTCCATATTCTTTCAGAAATAGAAAAGACCGAAGTACTTGCACAGGAATGATGCAGCTGGATGAATGGAGAGATGCATGAAGAATGGACAGCCTGAATAAATGAATGGAGAAAGAAGCAATAGAGGGAAACTCTGACCAGCAGTGGGGTGTAGGCAGAAGACCCCTGGATGTGGAGTCTGGAGATCCTGGCTCCACGTATGGCCAGTCACTTACCAGTTGTTTGACTGCTGTCAGTGAACTCAGAGTGTACCTCACCTTTGCACCTGCAAAATAATAATAATAATATCTATTTCATAAGACGGGCAGGCAATGGAGCCCCAAGAAGTCAGGTCATGGGCTGCAGAGCCAGACTGCCATGGTTTAAATCTGAACTTCTCTCCCTTGTTTGCTCTGTGACCTTAGGCATCTTATCCCCTCTATATTTGTGTTTCCTCATCCACAGAATGGGGATAATGTACTAAACTCCTAGGGATGGGGGTGAGCATTGGATAAATTAATACACATAAAGTGCCTAGAAGAGTTTCTGGTACATAATAGGCTAGATGCATTACAATAATATTACTATTTTTGCATATATAATAGTGTTACATAGATACACTTTACATTATGTTAGTTATCATTATTATTATTATAGTTAGGATTATATAAATTATGATTCTCAGTCTCAATCGAGAGAATCGAGCCTAGCCGATTTAAGTAGAAAAGGATATTAGAGGATATTAAGAAGGTCATAGAGAATCTCCTGGATAGTCAGGAGCCCAGGCTTGTTTATTATATAGTCAGAATCAAACAGTAATAGGATCCAACTATATCCCAAAACTGTTATAGTGAAACACCACTGCCTATATCTCCAGGCATTGACTACCCTTGAGATTTGAATCCAAGAGCTTTGCTACTGCTATCTGCACTTTGCTATCTGCTATCTGCATACCCAGAAGATCCAATTTCTCTTTGCATAGAAACAACCTCTTATTTCTCCAAGTCACAAACAGGATGCCTCTAATTGGTGGAATCAATTGGTGGAAAGTTGGAGTGAGCCAACCTAAAATGTCTGCTACAAGGATTTTTAAATAAAAGATAGGGCTGGTAGCTACTTTTGATCAAATAAGGTAGAGGCGGAAGATCTTTGATTTGTTTTTCCGAGATTAATTAGGAGTTTCCAAAGATAATTAATAATTATACTTGTAACACTATTGTGTTACATAGGCATAGGCAAGTGTAACTAACCTAATGGTTGGCGCCATACCTGTGACTTGGGGAGGAGAGGAGGCTCCTCCTCTAACATCATTCTTGCCCTGTATAGACCAATGAGACAGTCCTTGCTGTATCTTCACTCTCCAGAGGAGTAGATGCAGACTGCATGATCTGGAAGGGCCTGGGATGAGGTTTCTCCTAGAGAAGTGACTCTGGAAACTTTAAAGGTACTTTCAAAATACAAGGATCTATGAAGTACTGGTTGCTTGAGGTTATGAGGATTCAGCAAGCAAGGACTGTTATGGACCATTAATGTAATTAATCATATATTGAATCAACAACATGGTAATTACCTACAAGGCCTGTTTTAGAAATTGTCTGAATATGGGTGAATAGAGAGAGTCAGGAAACCTGGCTTCTAGTTCTCTCCTACCACTGCTGCATATGTGAACTTCCACAAGCTATTTCAGCTCTCTGGGCCTCAATTTCCTCATTTAAACTCTGATCTCCTGTAAAGTATTAGTTTTACCTTCTAGAATGAAATGAACGAAAATCAGGCTGGTCCAACCACAAAGACCTCAACAAACTGCTTAACAACCACAATAAACTGCTTCTAATTATAACTATTATCTTTGCAAAACACTTTCATATTGGTTTCCTCATTTGAGCTAGTCAACAATCCTGAGTAGATGGACTAATTCTTATGCTAATTTTCTAGTTGGACAACTGAGTCACCAGGAGATTAGCCCAGCAGATTAACCTAGCTGGACGTCAGAATCTCCAGTGGCCTAGCATGTGATCTATCCTGGAGAATGTTCCATGTGCACTTGGAAAGAATGTATTCTGCTGCTTTTGGATGGAATGTTCTATTATATATCAATTAAGTCCATCTGATCTAACGTGCCATTTAAGGCCAGTGTTTCGTTATTGATTTTCTGTCTGGATGATCTGTCCATTGCTGTAAGTGGAGTGTTAAAGTCCCTTATGATTATTGTGTTACTGTTGATTTCTCCTTTTATGTCCATTAATATCTGCCTTAAGTATTTAGGTGCTCCTATTCTGGGTGCATATATATTTACAATTGTTGTATCTTCTAGGATTGATCCCTTGATCATTATATAGTGTCTTTCTTTGTCTCTTATAACAGTCTTTTTTTTAAAGTCTATTTTGTCTGCTATAATTATTGCTACTCTGGCTTTCTTTTGATTTCCATTTGCATGGAATACCTTTTTCCATCCCCTTACTTTTACTCTGTGTGTGTCTCTAGATCTGAAGTGAGTCTCTTTCAGGCAGCATATATACGCATCTTGTTTCTATACCCATTCAACCACTCTATGTCTGTTGATTGGAGCATTTAGTCTATTTACACTTAAGGTAATTATCAATATGTATGTTCTTATTGCCATTCTGTTAACTGTTTTGAATTTGTTCTTGTAGGTCTTTTTTTTTCTTTCTTCAAAGATATTTGCAAATGATATGACCAATAAGGGGTTAATATCCAAAATATATAAACAGCTCATACAACTCAACATCAAAAGAACAAACAACCCGATTAAAAAATGGGCAGAAGTACTGAATAGACATTTTTCCAAAGAGGAAATGCAGATGGCCAACAGGCACATGAAAACATGCTTAACATGTCTAATCATCAGGGAAATGCAAATCAAAACCACAATGAGATATCACCTCACACTGTCAGAGTGGCTATCATCAAAAAGAACACAAATAACAAATGTTGGTGAGGATATGGAGAATAGGGAACCCTGGTACACTGTTGGTGGGAATATAAATTGGTGTAGCCGCTGTGGAAAACAATATGGAGGTTTCTCAAAAACCTAAAAATAGAACTACCATATGACCCAGTAATTCCACTCCTGGGTAAATATCAAAAAAAAACCCCAAACCACTAATTTGAAAAAATACATGCACCCCAATGTTCACAGCAGCAATATTTACAATTGCCAAGGTATGGAAGCAATTCAAGAGTCCATCAACAGGTAAATGGATAAAGAAGATACGGTGGGTTTCCCTGGTGGTGCAGTGGTTAAGAATCTGCCTGCCAATGCAGAGGACACGGGTTCGAGCCCTGGTCGGGGAAGATCCCACATGACACGGAGCAACTAAGCCCATGAGCCAGAACTACTGAGCCTGCGCGTCTAGAGCCTGTGCTCCACAACAAGAGAAGCCACGACAATGAGAAGCCCGCACACCGCGATGAAGAGTGGCCCCCACTTGCTGCAACTAGAGAGAAAGCCTGCGCACAGAAACGAGGACCCAACACAGCCATAAATAAATAAATAAATAAATAAAGTTATATATAAAAAAAAAAGAAGATATGGTAAATATATACAATGGAGTACTACTCAGCCATAAAAAAGAATGAAAATTTTCCCATTTGCAGCAACACAGATGGACTTGGAGGGCATTATACTAAATGAAGTAAGTCAGACAAAGACAGACAAATACTGTATGATATCACTTATATGTGGAATCTAAAAAATACAACAAACTAGTGAATAAAATAAAAAAAGAAGCAGACTCACAGATATAGAGAACAAACTAGTGGTTACCAGAGGGGAGAGGAAAGACAGGAGGGGCAATATAGGGGTAGAGGGGGAAAAAAGGGTTATTATGGGATTATATGAAATCAGGTATGCAAATCTTTTGAAAATTGTAAAGCACTATAGAATTTGAAGACTCTTTCATGCAATAAAAAAGAATAAAACAATAAAAATTAAAAAAAAATAAAGGAATCTCCAGTGGAGCTTTGTAAAGCTATAGGTTCCTAGTCCCTCCTCCAAAACCTATTAAGTCAAAATATCTAAGAATGGAGCCCTCGAGTCATCATTTTTCAAAAACTCGCCCAGTTGATTCTCAGGCAGCTGTACTGGGCACCCCTAGATCAGGGGTTCTCAAAGTGTGGGTTCCCCAGCAGCAGCAGCATTATTTGTCAGAAATGGAAATTCTCAGGTCCCCTACCCCAAATCTACTGAATCCAAATCTGAGAGGAATCCAGAGACCCAGATGTACACTATGGTTTCAGAATCACTGGTCTAGATTAAAACAGGTGACATAGCAATGAAGACAACAGACTCTCAAGCCTGCCAATTTAAACTGAATCCCGTCTCTGCCGCTTCCTGGTTGTGGGATCTTAGGCATCTGCCTACTGTCCCTGGCCTTGGTTTACATTTGTAAAATGGAGATGAAGCTAGTTTTCTCTTCATAGGGTTATTATGAGGAATAAGTTTGCTAGAATTAGTTAACAATAGTGTCTTACACAGAGTAAGAGCTTAAATAAAATTTAAGATTCTTGGCCAGGAATAAAGCTATGAATGGAATGAAAAAGAGTGGAGAAGCAGCTCAGGAAATGAAATCCTTGGGGAGAAGGAGCATTGGGGGCTTTTATCTAGAACACGAGGCCAATGACCCTGCTCGCATATTCTAAATGACTGTGGGGGTTGGGGGAGAATGTGAAGAACAACTTGAACAAGCAACCCACCTGGAGTCTGGAACAGGCCCTCACTTGTAGGAGCCTTCATGGTGTGCTGAGAAGAGCACAGACCTGTGTCGGCCCACTCTGGGCTGCAGTTTCCTCACTCAAACAACTGAGCTAGTAACAACAACTTGACTTTCTCCATGGAATTGTTGAGAATCGAGCAGAGCTATTAGATGTTGTTATATATTTGAAGAGGCAAAGGTCTTAGACAAGTGTTCAGGATTACCAGCACAGTGTCATCTCCTAGGCTAAGCTCTCTGGACACTGCACTGGCTCTTTCTGGTCTCTTTCCACTGAGATAGTCCAGCGTGAGAAGATGAAGAACAGTGACCGGGAATTCCAAATTTCACACTAGGAAGTCTGTTAGCTCCCAATCCCAAAGCTGCAGAACCCAGCCATCAGCCTGGGCTGGGCCAGGCCAGGGTGTTTACCTGGTGCAGCTGTTTGGCCTAGGATATAGATAAACATTTGAAATGCTTAAGATACATTTCTTAGAATCTTTATAAGCCAGATAAGTTGTAATAACAGCCCCAAAGGGAAGCCTCAGTTGTAAATATCTATTTGGGGACCTTAAAAAAATATCGATCCAGGTCCGGAGACTGTGTCATAGCTGAGATCCTCTTCCGACCCAAGGCTGGCTGTGTGACTTTTCTGGGACAGAGCAGGCAGAGCAAAGCCCAGGGAGGCTAGTTGCTGCCACAAACATTTGCTCTCTCCGTAAAGACGATGACAAGCACTCTTACTATCGACAGCCTCTGGAGCTGTGACGCTTCCTCCGGCACACTGGCCTCCTCCTCTCTCTGGTGAAACTGCAGATCCTGTGGTCCTTCCTTCAAGTCCTTCATCTGGCCCTTCCAGCTATTGCTGGGTACCCGGCGTTTCGCTTTACCTGCACTCAACCATGGTCTGATCTTTCTGCGTGGATGACTTCATGCTCCAGAGAGCTCGAGAACTTGTCACCAGAGACACAGCTGGTTTCTTCACGTGCTGTCTCCGGGGCTCGGGCAGGAGAAGCACCTGCTGGCGGTTTGCTTCGATGCTTCTTGGCCTCGCCTGTGTGGCCCACAGGCCTGCGACTGGAACATCTCCCCATCCTCCACTGCATGGCCTGTGCCCGCAGTCGGTTTCTCCAACCAGCCCTCGACTGTGCAAAGACCATCACGTTCTGGGGAGAGCAGGTCCCACTACAGGTTGGCAAACACCTGTCAGGTATCGTAACTCAGCTTGCACCAGGCTTCAGTGACCTCCTCTAGGGTCATTTCCTAGTTTCCTTCCTTGACCCGGGGACCAGGCTAAAGTCCCTGTTTACAGAGGAAGCCAGAGCCTCTGTAAACAGGAACCATCTGTCTGCTTCTCCAATCTGAATGAAGTTTTAAATTTGCTGCCTTGTAGATTATTCAGGAATCCAGTCTGATTAGACTTTTACCCAATGGAAATCATTTTCAACACCTGAAACACTCATTAAATTTCTGTGCTCATGGAAACCCATGAGGGGCTGATAGTAATGACAGACCCTGCCCAGCTCCCGCCTATCCTATCTGGCCCCTCCTTAGGCCACTGAACCCATGACTGCAGCCTCAGCTTCATGGGACCCAAAGGAACAACTCTGATCCTGGAAAAGTTGAATTTAAGCAGTTCTAACGCAGGACTCTGACGACCTCAAATCACTTGCTTCCACTGTGGTTCCCAACTTGTGTCCCTGTGTTGCCAAGGCAGGATATTTTTCTTATTTCTGAGACCCAGGCCCCTCTGTGCCCTACATCACATGACTGGGCCTCTGCCTGAAGTTGTTCCCCAGGCCCTTAGGCCCTGCCCACTCCTGCTGGGCTCTCTTCTTCCTTTCAGTGAAGTCTTGCTCTTGACCTGAGTCTATAGCTGGGGCCCTAGTTGCTAAAAGACTTCCCTGGATTATGGGGCCTTCTCCACTTGACACCTTGCCGTATCAATCATGACCTGCTGTTGCCTTGTTCTTCTGATGCCATATATTACCCACAAGCCTGGAGTTCCTAGCACTTGATCTATTCCAGTAGGCAGATCAAAGTTCAGTCCTGGCCTCTTCCAGGTTGCCCTATCTGATTGCAGTAAAAAACAAACAAACAAACAAACAAATACCCCATCATACCCTAAAATAGGACTGTAGATTATAGGCTTGCATAGTATACCTCCTGAGCAATCACAGACAGAGATTCATTTTGAAGACATTTGCTAAGGCACAAAGTAGGCGCTGAAGAGATGTTGGAGGAACAGATGAATAAGTGGAGCTTGTCTGCCCATGAGAGGTTCGTGATCACTCAAGGAAGAAAGCTCAGATATTACCTTGTGTCCCGAAGGAAGGAATCCTTTAACTTGCATTATGCAGAAGGGGGTACTGGGATAAGGACAGGAATCGTAATGCTCAATCAGCCTCAGACTGCAGGTGTCCTTGGGGACAGCCCACCTAACAGGCAGGGGACTCAAGGACCCGGAGATGAGGACAAAATAAGTAGGGAGATGGAGAAATAAAGACAAAGCTCACCCTACCCTGATGACCTGATGAGCAGGGTTAGAGAGACAGGAAAGCCAGGGACTCTTTTTCTTAAAGAAAAGAAAGCAATTAACCAGAAAAATAACAGCTCCTACCACTGGTGTCAGAAAGTTACCCCTCCAGTTGCTCTCCCTCTTTCTGTCGAGCTACAGAATGATGGGAATGAGAGTGAGACAAGAGAAAGCAAGCAGAACAATTTTCATAGGTGTCCAGGAGCCTCCAAGGCTGTGGGGAAGGAAGAAGAAAAGGAATCTAATGCTTCCAGAACACTAAATGTTAATCCTGGTGAGAAGCAGGCACGTGAGAGAAGAGGATTCCAAAGGCTGCTCTGCTTTCAACTCTCACCTGCTGAGAGTGTGGGCAGCGGAAGGAAGGGAAGCTGGGTTATTTCTGCTCTCTGGCCAGAGATAACTTTATTCAGGTGTTCTGAGGGAGCCACTGGGCAAGGAGTGAGGAACAGCTAGAGTGCTAAGAGGCTCCTTTCCCCTCACTGTTCATGGGCATGCCAGATTCTGAGAGATTCCCCATAGCAGAGAGCTGCCAGATAAAATACAGGATATCCAGTTAAAATGTGAATTTCAGACGAACAATGTATAATTTTTAAGTATGAATATGTTCCATGCAATATTTGGGACATACTTATTCTTTAAAAAATTGTATTGTTGATCTAAAATTCAAAGTTCACTGGGTACTCTATACTTTTCTTTGCTAAACCTGGCAACTACCCGCAAACAGATTCTTCACCCAGCCGCAGAGGTGTCTGATGATGTGACCAGCATGGAAAACAGGACTCTGGGCTGTGGGGGAGGGGGTGAAATCAGGAAAGTTCATGCTTCTGAGGTTATACACTTGCCGAATCTGCTCCCATTTTCTTTCTACTAATCCAACCCTCTCCATTCCTCACTCCCTAGTTCATATCCCACCATCCTTGACTACCTCTCCCACAGGAAGACATACTACCTAACTTCCCCTGGGGTAAGATACCAGATTGTAATTTTTCTCCAGTGATATCATGTGCGCACATTTTGATTGGGACTCTTCCTTCTATGTCTACTTCCTTCCACACCCACCATGTTCCCCTAAACACATACATCCCACAGCTCGAGGGTCAGGCACACCGTGAGGGTTAAATTTTACATTCAGGAGTGTTCCGAAGTAAAGGAACCTCGGAGATCACCTAGTCTTACGCCCTAAATTTGCCAACAGGGAGAACCTGAGACCAGAGAACTGAAGGGACTTATCTAGGAGAATGATGCTTATCAAGCAGAGAGGGAAGCACACAAATTCTGATTCACTGGCTTCACTCTAGAACTTTCTACTATATCAGTGTTTTGTACAATACTGAGCAAATACAGGCATTCTCAGTAAATATTTAAGCAAACTAATGAACTCATAAATGAATAAACTATGAAATCAATGCTTTATGATTGATTTGCTAACTGTATGTTGGCTCTGTCCTCAGGGAGCTTCTTGGCCCCTGAAATGGTAAACATAAGCAATGAAATCCAGCCATCTTTCCAGAAGCGATGTTCTGTGTTTACAGGAAATAGGTAGCATGAGTGCCACTTCCTTCCACAGGACAGGGCTGGGTAAGTCTGGGCTGAGTTGGGTAGTAGCAAAAAGCAGCCTTCTCACTGGGCAAAGGCTACTCTGAATTGCTGCATGTATAACTACAGAAACTCTAAGGAAAAAAAAAATTTTAAATATTTAGCTAGCTATGTGACCTTTAACAAGGTAATAACTGCCCCAACCTTTGGATTTCTCATCTGTAAAAAACATAAATAAAAGAAAAAATTACCAAGATAAAATAAATATCATTTCACTCTGCCAGGCACCTTCTCCTATAGATACTCAATAAGTGTCCATTGATTTTTTTTTCTTTCCTTAAAGAGTAAACCTATCTTCTTAGCCAATAGTTTTTTAAAAAGGTACTCCTTCTGTGTTTTCATAGGCCATTGATTTTCAAAATTTGGTCCCAGTAGCAGCAACAGCCGCAGCATCTGAAAACTTGTTAAAAATGAAAATTCTTGGGCTTCAAGGCAAACTTACTGAATTAGAAACTCTGGGGGGTGGACCTAGTAATCAGCGTTGTAACAACTGATTGTTAACAGTTGTACAAGTTGATCAGTGTTGTAACAACTGTTGTAACACACCCGCCACGTGCTTCTGATGCACACTCAAGTTTCAGAACCTCTGTGCTAGGCTGATGTTTCCAGCAGTATGGTCCATGTACCTCACACATCAAAACACTCCTATTAAAATTGCTAATTTCTAGGCCCTACCCCCAGGCTTGCTAAATCAAAAGCTCTTGTGGGGAAGCAAAGGAGTCGCCTTTTTAACATGTCACCCAGGTGACTTTGATGCACTTAAAGGTCAAGAACAACTTGGCAAACTGGTGTCAAAATAGCAAGTGATGGCATTTCAGTATTTGTGGAGGTCAGATCAGAATTCCTTTTTCTCCTTCTTTGTGACCCCAGAGACTCAGCAGGAGATATAGCTGCATGCCAGTTGGCTCTAGAGGAGTGGGCTAATGGCTGTGTGGTACCCCATCACCTTGGGAGAAATATATTTATCAGTGATCGATGGGAACACACCTCACCACCCAACCTGCTCTCCTAACCTGGAATGGCTCAGACCCAGTCACTTGTTCCAAGTGGCAGAGCCCAACTTGCTCTGACAAATCAGTGGTTTTTTAAAAATGCACACACACACACACACACACACACACACACACACACACACACACACACACACACACACAAAGTCAAAACAATATCCTGGAAATGTTTTTCCTGGTTGTGTAACTCCTCGTCTTATCTGGTGAGAGCTAGTCAAGGGAAGACATAATATACGCCCTCAGTGTTAATTCAACAAAACTCTTTCCTTTCATGGACACTGAAAGTGCACGCTGGGTGACAGGAAACTAGGCAAAAATTTTGGTCAGTTTTTCTCTACTTCGAGAATTAACTGTCGAAACACCTTTTCTTTTTTCCCTTCAAATTGGCCATCTTCTTGAGGGTGATGAAGTATGGTGATGACAACTCAGGTGAGGTTCCTATCTACAAATTCCCTCAGCACAATGACAAAAATGCAAATGTATTGTTAGTGAAAGTCTTTTCTAGTTTCAATGTGATAGAACTAGGAGTTCCTTAAGCCATTTTGTGAAGGAACTCTACCACAGTAAAAAAGGTTTTCCCTAGTACAGCTTGAAAATTTTTTGTGGATACTGAAGTAGATTTCTTAGTCATTTCTCCTAAGTCTATAAGATCAAACATTGTGTCAATTCCAGTTAAAGACAGATGTAACTAAGGTAAAGTTCACTTATGATCAAGAGATGATAATTAAAAAGGCAAGATTTCTTTCAGGGCAAAAACAGCAAAACAAAATGAAATAAAACAAAACAAAAGCAAAAACCTACCATAGAGGTTAACTCATAAAAACATCATTACAGAGACATTTGTGAGACGCTGATTCCTGCAAGAACAAAAAGGGCTTCCTTATTCCTTTTTCACACAGCTCCCCTTTGTAAATGACATTCTGAGTAGTAAGCAACCAGCCTCCAATGCTATCTTCCACTTGGGGCCTACACTGAACTCTCACCCCTAAAGTGGTAAGAACGAGGGATTCGGGCTTGCTATAATGCACTAGCACAGACTCAGAAGTCAATACTCACTAGACATTCCAGGTAGTGCTCTCCTACTGGCAAGGACAGCATCTGGAACTTACTATCATCTGGTTTTTAGTAGTCTGTGGAGTGGTTGCATTTTGTACATGAAAACACAAGATGGAAACTCTCACTCTAGGAAAACCTTGAAGCTCTTGATGTTCTTTGAAATAAGTCTATCATGATTAGTACCTACCTTTCTCTGGAAATGAGAAATGACAGGAGCATGGGATTAGGAATAGCAACAGAGGTAATGTTAGTCATTTGATGGAGCATTTATTGACTAATCCTGATGCCAAGTGTGGAACACTGGTCATGTCACTTCACCTTCAGGACAATACTTAAGGTCGGTATTATAGATGCACAGAAAAGTCTCAAGGAAGTTAGATGATGTGGGAGTGGGAGATGTGGGAGTTGAACCCCAATGCTCTGTTAACACTCCTTTGATTCATTACACCCTGTTATGGGCTGAATGTTTATATCTACTCAAAATTCATTATGAAGTCCTAGCCCTCAGTGTGATGGTATATGGAGGTGGTGCCCTTGGTAGGTAATTAGGTTTAGGTTATGTCATGAGGGTGGGACCCTCATGATGGTATTAGTGGACTATATGAAGAGAAAGAGAGAGATGTCTCTCCCCATAAGCAAGCACTGAGGAAAGGCCATGTGACCACATGGTGAGATGGTGTCTGTCTACAAGCCAGGAAGTTGACCTTCACTAGACACTGAATATCCAGCACCTTGATCTTGGACTTCCCAACCTCCAGAATTGTGAGAAATAAATTTCTCTTGTTTAAGCTACCCAGTCTATGGTACTTTGTTACAGCAGCTTGAGCAGACTAAGACATACCCCTCATCCCTTTTTTTGGACTACTGGTGCTATAACATGATGAAGGTTTTGCTAATACTGTTTTTTAAGTCTTCTCACCATTAAATCCAAAATCAGAGCGCTCGTTTCATTCGTTCGCTCACTGGGCCTTTCATGTTGCCTTAGTACCCTGGCTCAGGGTGAGCTTGAAGTCACTCAGGGGCTCCCATCACAATTTGACGTCCACAGCTGTAGCACTGTTGCTGCCAATTGCTGGTTTGGGGGTTTCCAATCACATGTTGTGTCAGTGAGTAAGTACGTCAAAGATCTCTTATTTAAATACAAAGCTTCAGGATATAAACACCACTAAGCAGCCACTAGGTACCCAATTCCTTATTGCTGAGGCCAAGCAAAGAACAAGAATTCTTCTTGCACAGAGCAGTAAAAGCATAAATGCCTATGAACGACGAGCTCCCCTAAGCACTATTTCTCCAGTCATTCTTTCCTATATCTGACCCAATGAATTGTGATTGGTTCTGAAAGCTTTTCCCCCTCTGGTCACCGACCTCCTAAACGGTAAAGTTATTCAATGCAGACTTATTTTAGTGGAAGTAACAAGGTTAAGTCTCGTGAGTGTAGAAGACATTTCCATTTAAATGAAAACTAATTGTTAAACTTGTGTTGGTGGGAGACTTTTATAAGGGACTCAACATAATGTGGGCAAAGGTGCATGTGGTTCCTGGCTTTCGTGCATCACAAATGCTATCCGTTCAGTAACATCACACAGGCTTTCATCTGGCTTGGTATGGAGGAGCCCTACAAATTAGCTCCTGTCAACCCCATCGAATAGGGAAAGGAGATAGATAACTTAAAAAACTTAAAGAGCACAGGGTAAAAAGCACAATATTAAGATAATTCCAGAGATACCCTTTCCTTTCTGTCTAGAAAGTTCAAAACTGGAGTCAAAAAATAGTTTGTCTTGATGGATACAAAAGCCAGAGGACAGAGGAAAAGACTCGTTCCTTCCCTTGTGGTCAGTGTCTCTAGGCAAGACATTGCACAGCAACAGAAAGTGGGATCTGAGCTGGCTTCTTCCCGTCTCCTCAATTCACAGCAGCAGTCTTCTCCCCCCAGGAATCTCTCCGGTGGCTGGTGCTGGGGGTTGACTGGGTGACATGGTTGTTCAACAGAAACAGAAGTAAGAGCATCCTCCCCTGAAGTTTGTGGTCTCCCAGCCCCTGTGGCCACGTCCCTACCTGCTGCTGCCTCCCCCCACCTCCACTCCGTCCCGTCCCCACTCCCAGTGAATCACAAAGGGCTTGACTCAAGTGAACATTTACAGATCTCGTTTTCTTGGTAATTTGAAAAAGCTCCCTAGGTGACTATGACATGCTTCTGTCCTCCTGTCCCCATATCAGAACCATTGACCTAGCTTCTACCCCCAACCCCATGGAGAGATGAAGAAAGTTACCCAAGATCACACAGCTAAGTACAGGGCAAGGGGAAACCGGGACCCCCATTCTCCAGTTCTGTGCTTTTTCTACCAAAGCTTTCCTCTCATTGTAAGAGAGGGCCTTTTAAGGGATGCGAAATAGAGAGGAAAATGTGTAAAAAGAGAGGATCCTGCAGGGTTCCAAAAGAGAAAAACAAAGAAACAAAACAGATTAGATATTAGATTTACCTTCCCCTACCTCTGGAGCAATTGCATCTGCTTATAAAGACTTTCAGAACGTAAGGAGTGGGAGTCTGGGAGGAACGTGGTCTAAGTGTCCTCCTCTGGATGAAGAAATGGACAAAGCAGAGAGGCCCTGGGGCTCCAGCCTGGAGAAGTCTCAGCCGGCGGACCAGGAAGCAAGGCCTCCAGATCCTGAGCCTCACCCAGTCCTCCGGAAGTTTTGACCCACTTCCTGCTCCCTCCCTGCCACAGTTGTGTATGCCCTTCTGCTTGGAAAGAAATGCATCAAAATATCAGGGAGTAGAGCTAGAGATGATTTTAATGTTTTAAAATATTTCTTTTATTTTCCAAATTTTCTTGAATTTATATTGTTTTTATAATAAAAAACAAATTACTCTTTCAAAAAAAAAAAAAAGGAAGTTAATGGCTTCTGGCATAGTTCTTTATGAAATGAGACACTCCCTAGTTCTCAACATTTTCCCAAGCTCCTCCTGTGCTTCACAATGGCTGAGTGATTAATGCCTCATCCAATGTAAAGTGAAGGGGACGCAGGACTGTGGGTGGATCTAAAGAGACATAGGAAGTCTTCTTTGTTGCTAGCCTGGTTTCCTTCCAGAAGGTTCTTTTGAGGCGTTCATCCATCTATCTATCTACCTATCTATCCATCTTCTATCTATTGTCCATCATCTATCTGTTCCCTTCTCTGCATTGAAACCATTTGACCCACTCTACACTGCCAGGTTGATGTCTGAGAAGAATCAGTTAGCTTCTGTTTTGTTTTGTTTTTTAATAATTATATAATTATTTTAAGGAGGCAAACCTGTGAGTCTTCAAATTGCATGGAATGTGAAACAGATACCACAGCTAAAGACTAGCCTTTCCTTGCAATTTGGCCCTCAAAACAATTTTAACCCTCCCTTTTTCAAAACTAAAAGCTGAAGTGAAGGGACATAAACACACAAGGAGGTGAAACCTTAGCAGCTACTTTCAATCTGAGTTAATTGTTTCTTGAGGTCCTGCAAGTGATTTATGTCATTTATAAGCACGTTCAACTGCCACTTAGCCCCATGGGGGCAGAGATGGATCCAGTTTCATGGAGGGGGTGGCTTTTGTTGCATGCTAGTTCCCTCCTGGAGCCTGTGTTGATGCTCTTTGCCTGGGATTTCCGACTCAGCCTGTGGCAGTCAGTGTATAGCAGGGGAGGGTTGAGCCATCCAGAGGGACGCACGTGAGACTAGAGAGGACCCTACCATCCCCACCCAGATCTGCAGAAGAGCCTCCTAAGGGACCAGATCATGTCCTTGGTATCTGAGGACATCTGATCTGAAACCAGAGGGAATCAATGTGGGTTCTTTAAGTCTGTAGTCATCTAGTCCTAGTCTCTATCTGGATTTAAATGAAAGGTCCAGCTCTGTGTACACCTTGCCCAACTCAGAAGAAAGGAGAACGACTTGGTAGCTTTTAATTCGATACTGCTTTGCAGGGCGTTTAGGAAGGGGTGCTGGGTCTGGGATTTACAAACATAAATCAATCATCAAATGAATGGCCCGTAAGAATAAGAATAGAAAACAGCCATAAAGGCAGGAGGCTTGGGATATGAATTCTTTTGTTTTGTCCCTCTAGGCACAGCCTACGCCTAGCAGAATACGTTCCCTCTTGGAGTCTGCCCTAATTTAAATTTCTGAATTGTCTGTTGATGAAATACCAAAGGGCAGAGTTTTAAAACTATCCCTTGCAGTGAACCTCATAACTAATAGTACCACTTTTCTACACCTGGCATGCACAGTGTGCCAGGAATTATTGGACATGCTTAGGAACTTGTCTAACTTACCTATCTTATTTATTCCTTTGACATAGGTATGAGTCTCACTTTATAGATGGGAAAACAGAAGCTTCCACAGACAAAGAAACTGCACACAGCGAAAAAGCTACAGAGCTCCTCCTCTTTAAACTGCCCCCACTTGCCTAATTCCATCAGCCTAGACAGGAAAATGAACTGTCGTTTCCATCAGCTCTTTGAGAAGGCACCGTGTTCGGTGTCCTGGTGATGGTGGGTCCCAGTCCTCTGTGTAGGGCACCCATCATTTATCTCTAGTGAAACTGTTTTCCTCACTTGACCGTGATTCCTACTCTCCATAATACATGCGGTCATTTCCATCTGAACAAGCACACTGGGGTGGCAAGCTGCAGCCTAACTAGGAACCAACAGAGAATGTGCAGAAGCAAATTGCCACTAATTTTAATGTGTGCTTAATGCAAGTGGAGTATGTGCTCAGAATGGACTCTCTTGCTTTTCTGGGAAATACCCTTCCACAGCAATTGTTTTTAAGTGTTATTTCTGATTAATTATGTGCTATTTTCTCTCTCCCTCCGTTCCTCCCTCCCTTTCTCTCTTTCTTTCTCTTCCTCATTCCTTCCTCCTTCTTCACTAAAGGGACCATAGATAACCTTCCACCTCTCTCTCCCTGTATCTTAATATTTCAGTGTGTCTACTGTGGAAAACAATAAGGAAATGTGAACAAATAGGTGGTTAAAATGGTCTAAAACCCTCCCTGAGCTGGGAAGATGCATCACCACCTGTGTTCCAGCTTTTGGCACGTGCTTGGCAGCAAACTGCAAGACCAGGAGGTCATAATCAGGAAAACAGAAACACATTACATTTTAATAATCACCTACCTTTTCAATAGCTTTGAGCTTTCAGATGTCACCTCCAGTTACAGGGAACTAAAATCAACCTGCAAGCCCTCTCCCTTTCCACTCAGAGGAAAGAACTGTAGATGATTGGTGACAATTGTCAAAGGGAAAGGACCCATAAATATGAGTTGCCTGATAGAAGCAATTCAGCAAAATCAAGCTCATCAACTTCCCAGCATGGATTTTATTTTATTCCAAATCAGATACTCATTAATGGGGAACATTCTTTGAATCATCATTTTATTTACACTAGAGAAATGCAAGACACATTGTCTGGCGAGGGAATGAAGTGGCTCTCTCACTGCTCAGTTATAGGTATTTCCTTCTGTAGCCTCCTGAATTTTCATGCTAATGGAAAACACCCAGGCCAGAGGCTCGCTAGTAACAAGTTAAAATGGCACCGGAAAGTAAACGATTTTCTTTGATTTAAAAAAAAAAAAAGAGCATAAAGAACACGTGGGACGACAGGGAAAAAAGTAAAATATCTTACCTGCCTTAGATGTTAGAATCAAGCCATCCAGACTCTGCTACTTAAGGAGAAGCACAGAACAGCACCCTGCAGGGATTGTGGGAGAGGCAAATTATACCCTGGTTTGAGACGGTGCCTGCCTTCTTGTCATCCTACTAGGAAATGCTGCCCATGGGGGCTCCTGTCCTCCTTCACAGCTGTGTTTTCCCAGCTCCCATCTAGAGATCAATACATACTAGGTGCTCAATAAATATCTGTTGAGTGAACATCTGAATTCTGGGAGATGGCCTATCTTTATTAAATGTTAATAATATTTTAATTCAATTTTAAGCAACACCAAGCTAGTCTCTAGGCAAAAAACTAAAGTCTCCCCTGCTCTGATCTGATGTGGGTACCAAGTCAAGTGAGATCCTCTTCATCCATTCCACCATCACTCAGCTGCTTCTCTAAGTTTTTTCCGTGGCTGGGCAGAAACCACAGAGCTGAGGGTGCTGGCCCCCTCCCAGCCATTCACACTTATGGGGAGCCCTTCCCATCTTCAAGGGGCCTTGGGAGGTGCTCCTCTGAGGATGGTGGAAGGCTGGGTGCTATGCAGTGAATCACAGATACATTGTTGGATCTTAGTGAGTTTATTTTTTTAGATCCCAGAGCCACTCAGATTTGGGGTCCACCCTCAGAGGGAGCTGTATCCCTGCTCTGTATTTTCTATGGAGTTATAAAGAGGAAAGCAGATCCAGAGACCTCTGGCAAATCAGTTCACAGAATATCATACAACATGCCAATATCCATTATCCACTTTTTCAGGATGCTGTGGTGTTTTCAGGGTTTTGAACAGCCTCTCTTCATCCTATGTTATATTTTTACCGCATTTTCCTATTCATGAAGTGTTAACCATAATTACCTCATGTTACCCTGACATCAACCCAGTGAGTTAGGTAATATTAGTATCCTTCCAGAAGAGGTAACTTCTTTTAAATCATTGCCTTTCTCAAGAATAAGAAGTGGCTTTCTTTCCGCAGCAGCGTGGCTTTCACAGAGATACCTTTGACCTAATAAATTGACCCCTCTCCTCCTGCCCTCCAGAGCTGCCCTGCCTTGTCCATCCTCTCTGTGGCCAAGATGCTTTCTTGGTAGGTGGACTCCGTTTTTGTTTTTTCATGTGACACCTTGACCTAATCAGAGAAAGCACTCTGAACCTCTAAAAATAAATAAACGTCTGACAAGAAAGAAAAAACAGAAGGGGAGGAGAAATATTGCAGAACTTGAGGATTTTGGAGTACAACCCACGTACAGACGGTATTTAACATTCTCCAAACACCAAGTGCTGGTTTCCAGGCCTGGCTTCTTGTTGTTATTTCCTGGTCACTTTGAACTGACTTATCAAATTGAATAGATTCTTTGATACATATGTTGGTATTTTAAGTCCTGGTGGGAACAAGGTCTCCCATTTGTTTCGTTTTATTCTTAAGAGGTGTTTTTTTTTTAAAAACCCTGCTCAGAGAAGGAATCTCAGTCAAAACCCACTATGACTTTGGTCTTCACCCATTTCAACAAAGGATGCCAACCACTGGTCTTCTCATTAAGAACAATTCCAGCTGGCTCCATACTCCACAGGGAAGTTAGTTTAGATCCACAAAGGTGCCAGCCAACGGATGGCTGGTAGTATAAGCTTAAGTAGAATGTTGAGCCTCGGGGTGCAAGGGCACAAATTAAGTAACACCCGTCTTCTTCACCCAAGTTCTTGAATTAAATGAAATAAGAAAAATGAGTTAGCATAATGAGTCCAAACCACCATCTTTATTTGAGATAAGACCCAGGGGAAGGACACTGATTGGGGCGAGAAGCAAGCAGACCTGATAACTTCCTTCATGCCCCCTTTTCTCTCCTATCTAGACCTTGTAACGGCTGGCCCATGGGGAGTTCTAGTCTGTAGAGCAGACACTTCTACCCACAGCACTGTCTTGGACTGGTCCTGATGGAAAGGGAAGAAGGAAAATGGACAAACTGAGCTCTATCCAGCCAAGAAACAAAAATCAATGCCTGCTGCCCACCAGCCCGGAAATCCTTCTTCTTCTGTGTGAGAAAACCACTTGACCTTTCCAGGCCTCGATATCCTCAGCTCTAAAAGGAGTGGGTTGGGCTGGGGGGCGGGCTGAGAGGGGGGACATGGCCGGGATCCAATCTAGCTCTGAAATCCATGCTTAGCCCCAGCAGTGACTCTGATGGGGCCAAGCCAAGCCATGCTTTCATGCTATGCTCTCTCCCTCAAGACATCAGTTGCCTATGCTGAGGTCCATGGTCAAAGATCACACCCCTGAGACTCACCAATCATCTCTCAGATGATGATGCCTGTGACGGTGACTCAGGGCACATCTGTCCCCACCACCAGAAAAATCATTCTAAGTGCACAGGTCAGTGGGAGCATCTCAGCCCACGGACGGCACTTTATCATCAACATTAGTCCCTGGGAGTATACAGGCCTACTTCCTAATGATCCCAATACAAGACTCAAGAACATTATTATGAAGATTGTGATGCAACATAGTGGTAGAAAAAAGATGAAATAAACAGGGATTTGGCGTCCTGTATCCTAACTTTGGCTCAGCACCAACAAGCCATGTGATTTACGTACCTCTGAGCTTCTTCAGTCACGTACAAGGTGATGGAATCCAAAGTTTTCAAACTTATTTTCCCCTCTTTTAAAATATAACATCTTACATGGAATATGAATACAGAGCGTGATTAAAAATAAATCTGCTCTGATAGAAGCATGGGGAGAGTCTCAGACCCATCCCACGTGATTTCTCCCTTCCCTCTGAACATTACCCCCACCCCCAAATGTGGTAGGCCCTGAGGTCGCAAGGATCCTTTGCTCGAGAAGAATTTCCTCAGTGCCGGGCTGCATTTGGGGCCAGTACTGTGTTCTGATGTCACATCCGTTTGACAGCCTACCGAGTTCTCCTGAAGCTACATCCCTGATACTTCTCAGCAACCGTTACAGAACACTGAAGGGTATGTATGTCTAACAGTGATTTGGGCCAGTTATCAGAGTTAGATCATAAAAAGCACAGACAAAATATGCCTGAGTTTCCATTGCAAGAGTAAGTTTTAGCTCAACAGGGAGAGAGAATAGGGCAGAGCCTAAAGGCAGAGTGTTATTATAAAATAATTTACTTTAAAAGAGATTCTTCTCACTACTCTCTGTTGCACAACCCAGACTCACGGCATGAGATCTTGACCATAAAATCGTGTGAGGAAGGTCAGGTTCTGCTCCTGAGAGAAAGTGCTTCTCTCTCACAGGAAACATGAAGTCGTTTTGGCCTTCAGAAGAGCTGGCCCCATCCTCCGGTCACCCAGACCCCTCATATATCTCCTCTGCATGTGTTCATTCTTTTGAAGGTGATGGGGGTTCTTCGCACGGAAGATATATGCAGCTCGATGGCGGGAAGTGAGATCCTAATTATCTGCAGCTGACAACCTTTCAGGGCCCATTATAAAAGAAATGTCCGCACCAGGCACTCCGAACCCTCTATCCCAGCTCCAAGGAGATTGCGGGAGCAACAAGGAGTGATTCCGAGAGCCTGATTTATCAGGGAAGATTAGAAGAGTTACATCTACGGTCTGGGGAAACAATGACAGAGGGGGAGCAGGCTAATGGGTGACAAAGGGGCAGGAGGGAGACAAGAGATTTATGTAGCCTGGTACGAGGGTGAACAACTGGAGGAATGGAATGAAGTGAAGACAGGAAAGAAAGTCCCAAGTAAATATCAGGGAAACTTTCCTCGCTGATTTATTAGACAGATGAGCAAATCTTCCAAATGAAGCTTCTTTCTCACCGAGAAAGAGGGAGTGAGCCTACATAAATGTGTCATGGCCATTTGTCTTTGTCACTGGGGGACCCGAAGTGATATCTAGCAGGGCCTTCCATCTTTCTCTTGAAGATTGTCTTTAAAAGTCAGAATCCACCTTTTTCCCTCCGGGACACTGGGAGGCTCTTAAGGGGCATGTGCTTCTTAAGGCACAATTCTAGGCATAGCCACTTGCTAAGCATCACCAAGACTCACTGTCTACTTTATAATTTTTAGGGGAGCACAGTGTACGTATCCATGGTCCCCAGCCCAGAATCTCCCTGGGGAGAGGAGAGCTTATGCTTCAGACACAAGCCAGGAAAACACTTCGAAATTCAATTGAGGTCCTCTCAGCAGGGGCACATGGAAATGTTCTGGTGAATCTGACTGCCTACAGAGTACCCCTATCTGACTTGAATCGAGACCCTCTTATGTGCCACTTAAGATCCCCTCAGAGTCTCCTTGTTCCCGATGCCACCGTAGCACCCAGCTCTGCGTGAGCTCTGACTGACGTCACACAGGCTCCACCTGACCTGCCCCACCTCGAGCCCTGGGGATTCCCTGTTGCCACAGAGATGCAGGATGTCTCAAAAGCCCACCATGCACCCACCCAAATGCAACTGGGAGTGATCAGTGGGGAAAACGTTTGACCCATAAAAGATGGGAGCTGGCAGATAAAGTCTCTCTCCTTTCTCCTCTCTGATGGACTGTACAATTATGCACTTTAGATGGTTTTCAGAGGGACAGTCCTGCAAGATCAAGCAATCAGTAGGATGTAGTAGCAGCCAGTAAGATAAATCATCCTCATCCCGCCTCTCCCTACCTCACTCTCCTGTCACCTCCCTCCTGCTCCCTGGGGTTGTACCCCCTAACAGGGTAATAGCACAGAAACGTTTGCCTCAAGTTCTGCTTTCTAGGGGGAACCCAAGTTAAGATATGACCAAAGCATCAGAGAACAAGATGATCCAGACTAAATTGTCTGGAGAATGGCATAAACTTCTTTAATCATTCGGCCTGGGCATCTGGTCCATTTATTCTAGGCATTGCACAAAATTGTCCCCTTCCAACCTCAGCCCCCTGACAGTGCCTCCAGACACAGCAAGGATCCTTGTATGGACACCATCTTATGCGTCAGTGTCTCCACTGGCGTAGTCTACTGGAGAGGGCTGGCAAGCTGGAGGACTTGAGCTCAGCCCCATTGGTGTTTCCTACTGTGCCCCCATAGGAGCTGGGTACCGGGGGAGGTGATGATCAGCTCCTTGGAGGTAACCTGAGAGGTCGCTGACTAGCCTGTGGCCTTTCCATCCAGCTGTGAGGTCTCTCTGCCACAACTACTTCTAACTCTATTCTTTGTGTTACAGGCAATACAATTCCAGTCAAGCACCGGTAAACTGAGAATCCTAAAATGATCACTCAATATTGCCAAAAACTCAGTCTTGGTGTTCCAAAGAGAAACCCCGCAACCCCATGTTATCTGTAAATGCTGCAAGCTTTTGTTGTTGTTTTTGTTTTGTTTTTAGTGTGCGTTTTAAGTTCAACTATTTTATGTCCCCACCAAAAAAAAAAAAAAAAATTGTAAATTTCCTTAGTAACCCATTATGGGTTAGTGAATTCCCAAACCGTTCAAAAATACTTTAAAGTTCTTTTGGGACATAGCCAGATACTTAATATTGTATTACATTTTATAGTTGTCACTTAATCAAGCTATTTAATATTATAGTACATTTTAAAACTGTCACTTAATCACATTTTCTTGACCCTTTTATGGGAATTAAAGATCACTGTAGATAAAAAATGGCATGCTTTAGTTTAAATAGATTCAGTATGTCCAGTTTGACAGTTACTTCTGAGACATTAAAAGAATTTTCTGTGATTAATGTGACCCACACACGTTAAATGGTGTAATGTTCCATTTCTTCAGCCATTAGCGGAAACAGCATCAGACAGAAGGAGCCAGAACGTAGCCAACTGCATGTAAAGCCAGCGATGGGGGTGGTGGGGGGTGGAGTTTAAAGATAATACAGAGCCAGGCAGGCTGAGATAAGAGAGAGATTTCTACTGATTTAATATTTGCTTTCTCTGGGCATCCTGAGAGCAAAGTCTGAGAAGTCCAAAGGTCAGGCCCTGGTAATGGAGTGAATGCCAGTCCCGAGATGCAAGCACTCTGAGGGGAGAACCCTCCACGAGGGGGGATCTCGGGCCGTCAGAGGAGTGGAGTTATTCGGTGCTTATTATAAATGATTGATGAACACTGCTTCTAAATTTAGAAAAGCTCTCTAAATGGACATTTACTCACAAGGGAAAAAAAAAAAAACCAACTCTGAAAGGTCCATCCCTGGAACGGTTTTGTTTATGGCGCTGCGATAGTTCTGGGCAATTAATCCAGAATTGCGTCACTGAAAGATTTTATATTCTTAAGTGTTCACTCATGTAGTTAAAGTAAATGATGTCCTTTTCCAAACATGTTTCAAAGAATTGTACTGGGTTTTAAAAATCCTGGTCCCTAAATCCTACTTGTTTGTTTAATTAATCTGGAAATAACTGCTCCTTCTTTGTTTCTTAATCACAGATCACATACACTGTATTTGTTAGCAGCTGCGAATGAAAGCGTGTCCCAGTGTGTTTTTCTTGATTGTTTAATAAGAGCTGAATAATACCCTATTTAATCCATCAAGTAGGACATTACAATAACATTGATCTTTTGTTTGACAGCAAATTTGTTTGATAACAGAATAGAATATAATGTAACCAAATCAGTGTCAGAAATGCATTTCAGAGAATCCAGTTAAAAACACCGGTGCACACTCCAGACACTGAGCGGTAGGGCAAAGGGACCAGGCACAGGAAGACACACTGGGCAGGAGGGTATGAAGGGAAAATCTAGCCTTGCAAAATGCCCAGAGCTCACCCAGAAGATCAAGACAAGCACGCCCTAGAAAGGTGGTCATTCTGGCTGAGGAGGGCCAACCTACTCCAAGCTCAGAATGGACAGACCGATGACCCCCATTGTGTTCTTCCTTTGTTGGCTCAAATACTGTAATTCTTGGGGCCAAAGACCCCAGATCCTACCATCACTTATTAGCACCCCTTCTTTCACCTCCTGCTACCACACAGTAAGGGCTCTTGAAGAATGCTATTGTTCACAGACCAGCATCCTTCTCTGGTTTCAAACCTGTATATAAGAGACCATTTCTTTTTAGCATCTTCTATCTCCAGGGAGGAATGGGAATTGGTTCAAAGGATTGTGCGAGACCCGATCTTTATGGACTTCATTTAGGAGGACAAGTGTCAGCCCTGGTATTTATCCACATATGTGTTTATTAGATGTTTTAAAATTGGACACTTTCTTTCCCTTCAAAACCCAGCGCAGAGCTGTAACAAAGCCTCTCTCTAGATGCCAAAACCAGATAACAGAGGAGAAAAGAATGTGTAGCAACAAACAAAAATTCCCAAAGCACTCAGTTTTCAGAGTTGTGTATCTTGTCCTGAAAGTTGAATCGGTTGTCTTTCATTCAAAACTATCTGTAACACCACACACACACACATACACACACACACATACCCTCCACATACCTTTGAAAAAGAATTACTGAGGTCAACCAGTTCTGTACAAAATAGCCGGTTGCTTGAATAAATTAAATCTTTTCTTTCTCCAGGATGACTTATGTGCAGACGCTGACCAGATTCAATGCGCTGTCCTTCTCACAGAGAACGTGCAAGTGCAGAGACCCAGTAAGCAGTGGAGGGGATGAAGATGATTCACTTCGTGTCACTGGGGAGAGGGAGGAAAGCAGTTGTACCTGAAAAATCTCTAAGAAAACAAATACCATTGGAAACACCTGCACTCTCTTTAGGAGCTTTTTATCAATTTTCCATGGATAATACAAACCTCACCTTCTAACGAAGGCAGAAGGAGTATTCACAAAGGTAAGTTCAAACCTTTACTGGTGACTATAAGCTGAGAAAGCAAAAGAATAAGTGTCATCAAATTTCCCAAATTGACCCTAATGCTGTGCTGGTGGTCCTCTGCTAACCCAGACCTCAGGAGAAATTTGTTGTTCCACTTTGAAAACATCTCCAACTAAAACCCGAATTTCCCTGTCACTCACACTTTGTCTTCACCTCGTCACAGAGGGGAAAGATCCAGGATGATCTCGTGGATCTAAAAAGTTGAGGAGTCTTTGCTTTAATCCCTCCCTAGTTTTTCCTCGCCAGTCTCCCATTCTCACATTATTACCGTTCCTTCCCTCTCTCCATCGCTGCCTCCTTCCTTATTCTTTTGTTCTCTAACCTTCCGCTTCTGTATTAATGAAGTTCTTTGTAATTTTTCTTCAAATCTTCAAGTAGATTCCTTTGTGACTTCTGTTTTTTCATCTGATAGGGCTTTTTAAAAAACCCATGAAAATTATTAATATTTCCATCCTTTCTGGCACTGTACCACGGGCCTTAAAACATTCTATTACATTTCTCATCTGAAATGGCTTTCTCTTGACCCAGAAGTATTGGCAAATTACAGACCCCAAGCCCGTCTTTTATGGAGAAGGTCTGAGTGCAAGTGGTGGCCTTTCAAGTGCTTAACCAGAGAGTCATAATCTTTATGACAAATCGCCTCTCGCTTTGCAGTTATGGCTAGTTTACTATGCATATGGCTGACAGAGGGGCCCGTAAAGTAGTCAGGGACTTTTTCTCAAGCCCCCTCCCAGGTGTCACATCGCTCCTTTTTACTGATCTTGTTGGAGGGACAGCATTACCCCACAGATCACCCAAGCTTCCTGACCAGCTGCCAGGCTGTAAAGCACAAGGAACTGGAGTGGTCGATCCAAAGACATCAACTTGTCACTCCCGATGATCGTTCATCTGCAACAGAAATAGCCCACGGTGCCTGGGAGATCGATGTGGAGACCACCGCTCTTCAACGTTATTGCCACTCATTATTAAGATGAAGGCGGTGATTAATGGCAGCGATGCTTCTTCACTTTATGCAAATGGTGAGCTCATGCATATACATGGCAGAGGAGGCTCACCAACCTGGTGCCCGCAATGTCGCCGTTCAGCCCCCTTATTCAGCTGTCACTGTGACCCAGGTGCAACGACTTAGAGCGATTTAAAAAGAAATGCTAAAAATGAATTGTTGATCAGCAGCCTCAGGCAGCTTTTTGGAAATCCCTTCTAGGAGGGCTGTGCTTTGATTAGGGAAAGCTCAATCAAGGCAATAACTAGGGTTATTAAGGATGCTGCATTAGCCTGTGGGCCTTTGCGTTCCCGTTGTCTGGAGGAAAGAGCTGGTGAGGATGGAGAAAATGCAGCTTCTGCCGTGATGATGTGGTAAACTGAGGCAAGGCAGCCTCTCTGGGTCTAGTTTTTCTCCTTAGTAAAAATCTGGGGTTCCAATTAAATGACATAAAGCCCTTTTTAACCTTAAAATTATATGAGTCTTTAAGGCAGGCCTTTTGTCTTCTACCCAAAATGAACACTTTGTCACAATAATCCCTGGTAGAGCATGTCTTTCACTATTTGTTTTATTCCATAGGCATGTATTTCATTCATTCCACAAACATTTCACTAAGCATCTATCCTTTGCATGATACAAAACTCTCTTTCCTCCATAAGAACCCTACATAAGAACGTAATGCTAACCACAGTGTATGCCACTTATTTGCTGTGTCTTAGATGTAAGCTCTCTAATGACTGGAGCCAAACCTTATTCTGCTTTACAAACCCAGTGCCTGACACATGGTTGGCACTCAATAAATATTTGTTAAATGAATGAATGATAGGCCCTGGAGAAAAATGATTATAAAAGGAGTTAAGAAATGACCCCTGCCCTCCAGTACCTTAGGATCAATGTGAAGCCAAAAGTACACTCAGGCAAGGAGCCAGCAAAATGTTACAAAGAATGAGGTAGTTCTGTGTAGCAACTGGTGGCTCTTGAACAAAAAGTGTCACGTTGAAGAGGCGTTTAGGAAGAGTAAAACTTTACTATGGGATTTCAGGAATGGGAGGCTTTTATAAGACAAATTCTAGAACTGGAAGGGAATGTGTGTGCCCGACCCCTTGCCTCCAGTCTCATGCCAAACAGATGGTGTTCCACGCCTTCTTAAAGACCTGAAGGGAGAGATTCTACATTCTCCGTTGGCTACCCAGACCAGCCCGCTGCTCAAGAAGTCCTCCTCATCGTCCACTCAAAGCCTCTCCTTCCACGTGGACTGGATCTAGATGGATGGTGGCCACGTGCTTTTCTGATGCCTGACGCTGTTACGTCACTGAAGGGCCAGCAGGGACAGTTAATCTGATGGGTGACTTTAGAGACCACTTGTGCCACTCAGGGAGGCTGATGGCCTGATCTGCATCCTTCTGGAAACAGACTCCCTGGAGGAGTAAATCACAACCACAAGTGACCAACGAGCCATTTTCTTTCCTTCTCAGATACCCTACAGCTGGAATTTCAAGTGGGTCCACCACTATAAGCCTGAACTCTGGTGATCTCATCCTCTGCTCTTATTTCCATCTTTTTTTCTCTACACAAATGCCAGAATTCAAGGTTGGGGTAGTTGTATATGATGGCTGGAGCAAGGGTCCTGTAGGCGGGCCAGCATCTGGGTCCTGGTCCTGCCCCTGGCTAGCTGTGGGAGAAAACTTCCGTATTCTGAACTGTTATATACGTATAACAGTATATATACCTTACAGAGTTATTTGGGGGGATAAAGGGAAAAACTGGGGTGAAGTGCCTGGTACACAGTAAGCCCTAGATAAATGAAACAGGTAAAAGAGCATTTTTCCTTGTGTCTGCACTGGCTGGCCTAATGAATAGGGCTGAATGCTTAAATCGTCATCCTTAGAGGGAACGCAGGATATCTTCCGATTCGGTTCCTGCTTTTCAGCAGGCGGGGCCCTCTCCTTAGTGTGAGCCCAGTGATACAAAGGCTGTATTGGTCATTCCTGCTCAGGTGTTAGTCTTCTCATTGTACCAACATTTTGTCCTGACTTTCAGATTTCTGGATGGACAACCGAACATGAGAGAACATCGGTACAAACTCTACTGGAATATGCTGCACAAAGTTTGCATTTCAGATGATGGTAACCCAGCTGCTGCTACCTCCCATCCCTGAGTGTGCTCACCTCCCACAGCCTGGATCCCCGGGCGTGCCATCGAACGCACATTGATGGCGAGGGCTCATCAGGATGTTGAAACCGCTACTGGTTGAATGTATAAAGGGTGTAGGAATTGGAAAACCTTGAAGGAGGAATGGCAAATTATTCACTGTCAGAATAGCTGTGATGGACAAAGTGAGAAGCAGCCTGGGATTTCATAGTCAGCTTCGGTCCCTACAGACATCTGGCCTCTCAACAGACACCGAGGCTCAGCTATTACTCCACATACTACTATACAGTAGGAGGCCTATTCCGGGCTTCCATTGTCAATACGCATTAACATGCATTTTCCATTATTTAAAGGTAGCTTTTAAGGAGGTTATTTGTGGATACCTCTCCAAGGACCTCCTTCTGTATTCTTCCTGTAGGCAAACCCCCTGCGGGTCACATCTGCATTTGTCATGAGAGACCCTGCTTTCGCCAGCCTCTCCAGCTCATTTCAGCTCCTGATACAGTCAGTGCTTCTCAAAAGACCTCGTCTCCCAGGCCTCTGTCGGAGACTTTAGCCAAGGCCTGCATCCTGTGCTTGGCTTTGCTCCTGGTAGCCTAACTTAGCCATGCTGCTAAACCTGGCTGCTCCAAGTGATGTTTGACGAATGCTTTCTTTCTAAGCATCTCTGGGGCAAGGCAGGGAAAAAATAATCAGATCCTTTTTTCCTTTTCTGTGAAAGTCTGGAGTGTGAAGCCCTAACTTTGAACCCATTATGTCTACAAAGAGGCCGTCAGAATCATGGCAAGTTGCCGCCTCTGGAGGAGACCATGAAAGACTTCTGACCTATCACCTCAATCCAGATCTGAGCATGGTAAGGCTCAGAGAGGGAGGTTTTCCAGGTCCCAGGCTGGTGGGTGGTAGAGCCAGGAGGACCACTGGGTCAGGCCACCCTTCACTTCCACAGCCAGGGCCTCTCAGAGTGGAGGGAGGACTCATCCATGCCCACTTCTTCCTTCTCTCCTACCTTCCTCCCTTCCTGTCTTTTTTTGGGGGGCGGGAGGGAGGAGAGGCTTGGAATACATTAAATAAAGCAATAAGTTGACAAAAATTTCATGTATCTTATACGTTTGTATTTAACAAATTAAATTGTGCTCTTTGCAAGATAATCAGGGATTTAAAAAAATTAAGGTTTAGCAAACTCCAGGCAGGATGGTTCAGTTGTGACTTCTTTCAATCCTTGTGTGTCTCTCTGAGGATCTTGTTTAGAGATAACGTCTGAGTTTGAGCCCTATGGGGATGTGAGGTCAGCACACGACCTTGAAAGCCTGCCTCCCTCTCAGCCCTCCTGGGATGGGCTTTAACTGGACCACAGAGCTTTCCATTTTGAACAGAGGGGGAAGTTGGAGACATAAAAGAAGGTGAAGACAAAGGGAGTAGTAAATAAGAAAGTGAAGTGGAAAGAAGAAAATGAAAAAGAAACACCCACTTGCTTTGCTACTTTTCTCATTCATTTTAAGATTCCCAGATCAAGTACTAAAGGGGGAAACACCGAGGAAAAGGGAATCAGGATTGGACAAGTGTTCTGCAGAGATGTGTACCCCTCAAACACGTGCAAACAAGAATTCCAGCCAAGCACAAGACACCGCACACTAGTCCCCCACTGCCTGGTCCGCAGCCTGGAGCTGCGGAGTGGTGAGCCAAGCATGTGTGGTCACAGAGCTCGGGACCCTTAGCTCTTTATTTACTCCCAAAGACAGCCTTTCACCGCACAGGCACTTCTTTATGAATAGGCAATATGGGCTCGTTATGTTGTTATAGATAATTGTTGGATCAAAAGTGAAATGAACTGGTAAATGCATTAAGTGCTTCAGTATATTTTACTTTTTAAGAAAAGTTATTTTCCCCACTACTAGGCATATACCCAGAGAAAACTATAACTCAAAAAGACACAAGCACCCCAATGTTCACTGCGGCACTATTTACAATAGCCAGGACGTGGAAGCAACCTAAATGCCCATCGACAGACGAATGGATAAAGAAGATGTGGTACATATATACAGTGGAATATTACTCAGCCATAAAAAGGAACGAAATGGGGTCATTTATTGAGACGTGGATGGACCTAGAGACTGTCACAGAGAGAGAGTGAAGTAAGTCAGAAAGAGAAAAACAAATAACGTATATTAACACATATATGTGGAATCTAGAAAAATGGTACAGATGAACCTAGTTGCAAGGCAGAAGTAGAGACACGGACGTAGAGAACAAACGTATGGACACCAAGGGGGGAAAGGGGGAGTGGCATGAATTAGGAGATTGGGATTGACATATATACACTCATATGTATAAAACAGATAACTAATGAGAACCTGCTGTATAGCACAGGGAACTCTACTTCACTTTGCTGTACAGTAGAAACTAACACAACATTGTCAAACAACTATACCCCAATAAAAAATAAATAAATTAAAAAAAATTTTAAAAAGAAAAGTTATTTTCATAAGAAATCGGAGCTCTAGCTATACCTAAGAAACCACAGAAAAACTCAGAGAATTTTTGAGAGAGGGACAGCTTGGCTGATGCTTCATCCCACATTTAGAGAGTTGGCTGGCTGTTCAGGTGGTGGGATGCTCGTGGAGATGGGGAGCCAGGAGGGACCGTGGAAGGAGTCCTCATCTCCAGCAAGGGCCAAGGGGTGCATAGCAGCAGTCAGGCTTTGCTGTCACAGAAACTCTGGGACCAGGGAAAGGATTTTCATGATCTGCAAGGAAAGACTTGGAGCCATCCACTAAGCAAGAGCTAAGAACAGAAGACTGTGTACAAGTAATTGAAATGGGAATGCAATCAACACCTCTTACAGTGGCGGGGCGGGGGAGGACTGATAAGAACTTGAAATTGCTGCAGTATTTGAAGCCTTTGAAAAAAGCAACAATAACAAACAGAACCACAACTTGGGAAGAAAATCTAGAAGGGACAATCCGTCTGGGAGGAGCTTCTTTTCTCCTGGGTGGCATATTTGGATCTGAATATCTAAGTCCAGCAGTTGATACAGAATTCTGTAGTTTCCAACAGGGCAGTTTTTCCTTCACTGTGGTTTGTGACCATCCTACTGACTTTGCCTAGAAAATAAAAGCATTTTTGACTGAAGCTAGAAAAGTGATCTTTTTTCTCCCAAAGAATAGGAGTTGATTTCCAGCATCCCTTCTGACTCTCAACTCCATGATCTTTGAAATTCTACTACTTGTCCCGATCCACCATTATAAGCAGAGGCTGGGACAGGAGGAGTTTGTTGACATCATAAATACTAAAACAGCACTGGTCTTCTGCATACCAATAGCATAAACAGTACAACCTGAGAATTACGCAGAGCACATTTTGCAAGTCTACACAGATGTGCAGGAGTATGTAAACTAGTTTCTCTATTTCTGGAAGCTAAAGAAATCTCGTTTGTAAAACAATTTTCTTTCCCTGCCCTTCTCTTAGCACAACACCGCCCCCAAACTTCAACTGCTGTTCCTCTTAACACAAATGCAGTATTCTGTTAATTGTTTCTTCCCTGCTGTAAAATGTCAAACTTATCCCCATCTCCTTTTTCTATGACACAGTCTGCATTTGATGAAATTTAAAAGTTACTTTTTAAACTGAGGTCTAGTTAAATTATAAGAAAGTTATTTCTATTTCCCCTGGATATAGTTGTTAAACGATTCCCCCATGTTGGCCAAATTTTTGGAAAAACTATAATTGGAATCCGAAAAGTGTTTTGGGAAGACCCCAAGAAAGGTGTCGAGACCTTATATCTAGATTAGATATGCACAGTCAACAGCAAGCCTACTATGTCCTTGGGTTCCATCAAAAGACTGAGGGAATTCGTAGACACTGACTACTGAGTGTAATTATCCAGGTTGTGAATTATTAAGAGCATCTTGCTTCTTTCATTTCCTCTCAGCTGACCTTCCCCTACCTCAGGTTCAACAAACATTTCTGAGCAACTACGGTATATTACAGGTACTTGTTAGGACCTGGCTCTTTTTTCTTCTCCAAAAGTCTTTGGGCTCTAAAAGTCAGGCTCTTTCCATTGTGTCACAGCAACCCTCATCCCAGGGGGTCAGAAGAAAGGAAGACGATGACTCTCACATGAATTTATGTACAGTTCTGGTAAAAGACTTGAAGAAGCAGAAGGCTAAACTAAACTTTATGGCTAAATAGAGGTTTCCGGATTAACGATGCTTATGTTGTTCACCCATAATGGGGAAACAGAAAGGAGATTATGGTTGCTCACTTAATAGAGGGGAGATTCTCTGCAGAGATCCTTCTCCATGGCCAGTCATTTTTAAAAGGTTTTTGAAAGCAGTCAGTCTTCTGAGAAAGAGCTTTAAATAGCTAAGCTCTCTAAAATTCATATCATACATTGATGAAACCAATACTAATATACGGGAAAGGGACTAAGAGCATTGTTTGAAAAAGTTTAAGAATAGTTGGCAAAAAATTATAGTTTATTAGTTTCCATAGTTTAAGAATAAATATGAAAACCTACAGTACCTCCTCACCAACCTCACCTGGCACAGCAGGAGACTTCCTGCTCCAGTGCTATGGCCAGCATCCACGCAATGATGGTTGGTAAATGTTTTTAATATCACCTCTGTATAGCACATGACTCACACATCTATCCTGGCTCAACATTCTTGGGTCCTAGTCATTTGATCGTCAACATCACTGGTGACATGTTACACCTACAACAATATTTAGCATCTTCAGTAAAAGGATAATCATTCATTCAATCAGAGTCAAAAATCAAACTTATGAATTTCAAAGAAACTTCTGTAAGTGAGTTAATCACTTGCCTACCACCAGAAAGACCCCTTCCAGTGTTTTAAGCATTGGGAGAAATTTGGAGATTCCCTTGTAGGCACAGCTATAGAGCTCTTAAAAACTGATGGGATTGGGCTTCCCTGGTGGCGCAGTGGTTGAGAATCTGCCTGCCAATGCAGGGGACACGGGTTCGAGCCCTGGTCTGGGAGGATCCCACATGCCGCGGAGCAACTAGGCCCGTGAGCCACAACTACTGAGCCTGCGTGTCTGGAGCCTGTGCTCCACAACAAGAGAGGTCGCGAGAGTGAGAGGCCCACGCACCACGATGAAGAGTGGCCCCCGCTTGCCACAACTAGAGAAAGCCCTCGCACAGAAACGAAGACCCAACACAGCCAAAAATAAATAAATAAATAAATTAAAAAAAAAAAAAACTGATGGGATTGAATTATGAATTCAAGAAGAGATCACTCCACCACATCCCTGAAAACACATGTTTTCTATACTTACAACACATTTATACAAATACACACACACACACACACACACACACACACACACACACAGAAGTTGAGTATTTGCCTGTTAGAATACACAGGATGACACTTCTATGGTGACTGTCCTATAGTAAGCTGGCTATTTTAATTCTGAAAATGGCCCTAGTTTCCAGCCTAAAAGATAATAGAGAGGTATCTCAGCAGAAGATAAAGAACAGGGATATTACCAAACCAGTCAACAAATATTTATTTTTAGAGTGTCCATGTGTTTCCACTTTTCCAGATCAGGCTTCCCTGCCCTTAAACAGTTTATATTCTAGAGAATAAAACATAAACAAATCAATCAATAAACTAATTTTAAATTCTGGAAAGTTCTACGTAGAAGACATATTAAGCTAAAGTGAGAGAAAGTAACTGAGAGTGATCAGGGAAGAATCTGATGGGACATTTGAGCTGAGACCTGAATGCTGATAAAATGCAGCCATGTGAAGAATAGAGGAAGGAGCCTTTTAAGGAAAACAAATATGGGGTGAAAAGGCTCTGAGACAGCTGTGAGCTTTATATGATGAGTTAAAGAAAGAAGACCAATGTGGGGAGATGAGGTCACAGAGCTGGGTAGGGAATTTTGCTTCCATCAGTGCGGCAGATCAGCTACTCTGAAAATCCTCCTGCTGCAGAACCTCTAGTGATGAATCAATTACAAGATATTTTTTAATGCACAGCTGAAACTGCATGAAAGTAAGGTAGACCCACATGGGGAGAAAGCTGCTTAGTGAACTGAAACCGGAGTGGTGAGTTAATGGGGAAGCTGGGTCTGCACTGGGGCAATGTTATTAGGAGTCTAGAGTTTTGGGGATTAATGATCACATGGAGACTAGACTAGCCAAACGCAGGATGGGGAGATGATGATGAGGGCCCCACTCCTCAGTGAAAGGCTAGGGAAAAAAGGCTAGAAAAAGCAGTCATAGTGGAAACTTGTATCTCTCAATTGCAATTCCATTTGGAGAAAATAATAGTCTGGGGTTCAGATTTATTCTATCTTGGATGGTAAGGAAACCTCAATGAGAAATTAAAATGGCCCTTGGATATTGGTAAAAGGAAATAGAAATTGCCTTAGAGGAATGTACCCGCTATCCAGGTCCCTCATGATCCTGCTTCAGTGAAATAGTGAAATTTTTATTGAAAATTACTAAATTCATAAGGAACCAAGCTACTATAAGAGCCACAGGAAACAAACCTTTAGACTTCCAAGAACTTCAGGTGATGGTATTCCTAAATAGAGAACATAAAATAACTGTGTATAAAATATTTAAATACGTTAAAAAATGGAACAGAAAAACTTGAGCAAAAAATAAGCATTTCAAATAACCAGTTTGGAAAAAACCCAGAATCTATGGAGATAAAAAAAATAATAGTTAACATTAAAAACTCAATGGATGATTTCTTATTAACAAATGGCCTGCATTATTCAAAAACAGGTAAATATTACAAAAAACAATAAAGGATAGAGCACTGTTTTAGATTAAGAGTCTAAAAAGATAATAATCGAGTATAATTTGTGAACCTTGATTGGACCTCAGTTTTAAAAAATACTATAAAAGATTTTTTACTGACAATTGAGGAAATATGAATATGGACTATGAATTAGAATAGTAAATTATTATTAATATTCTTATTAGAAAGACATAAGGCTAGAGACTAGGGAAAAAGGGGGAGAATTTTATTAAAATGTAACTGACATATCATAAATTCACCAATATAAAGTATATAAATAATGTCTTTTGGTATGTTCACAGATATATGCAACCATCACAGTCAACTTTAGAACATTTTCATCACTTGAAAAAGAAACTCCATACTCTTTACCTATCCTCTCCCTATGTCCCCACTCCACTCCACCCCCAGCCCTAAGCAACAATTAATGTACTTTGTCTCTAAAGATTAGCATGTTTTTAAGGTTCATCCACAGTATATCATGTATCAGTATTTCATTCCTTTTTATGGCCAAATTATATGCCATTGTTTGGATATACCACGTTTTATTTATCTATTCATCAGTTGACGGGCATTTTGGTTGTTTTTACTTTTTGGCTATTCTGAATAATGCTGCTATAAATGTTCAGGTACAAGCTTTCCATTTCTCTTGGATATATAATTAGGAGTAGAATTGCTGAGTCATGCAGTAACTCTGTTCAATCATTTGAGTCATGCAGTAACTCTGTTCAATCAATTGCCTGTTTCTCAAAGTGGCTGCACCATTTTACATTCCCACCAGCAGAGTATGAGGGTTACAATTGCTCCATATCCTTGCCAATATTATTATTATTAGACTTTTTGATTATAGCCATCCTAGTGAGTGTGAGGGAATAAATTTTTGAAGAGAGAATTTTCTAGGATTGATGGCAGAAGTGAATCCTTAAGTATAAGAAGCAGAGTAAATATTCAAGTGAACATATGGTGAAACATTTCACCAATGTAGACCATATCCTGGGCATTAAAACGAACCTCAACAAATTTAATTGTACAACTGAAATTGTATAATGTATGTTCTCTGACCAAAGCAAAATTAAACTAAAAACCAATAGAAAAAATATATTTGGAAAATTCCCAAACATTTGGACCTTGACAATATATTTCTAAATAATTCATGCTTCAAAGTGGAAGTCACAGGGAAATTAGAAAATATTCAGAACTGAATTAAATGAAATCATAATATATCAAAATTTGAGAGTTGCAATTTACCAGAAAAGATATAGAGATGGCCGTTAACACAAGAAGAGATGCTGAATATCACTAACCATCAGAGACATGCAAATTAAAACTGTAATAAAATATACTACTCATCTATTAGAATGATGAAAAAATAAAGCCTTGAAAATACTAAGTGCTGACAAGGATGCAGAGCTCTGGGACCTCTCATTCACTGAGAGTGGAAATGCAAAACAATACAACCACTTTGGAAAACAGTTTAGGAGTTTCTTAGACGCTTAAATATGTATTTACTGTACAACCCAGCAGTCTTACTTCTAGGTACTTACCCAAGAGAAATAAAAACATATGTATACATATAAATGGAGCATATGAATCACTATACTGTACACTTGTAACTTATGTAATACATTAACTATACTTCAATAAAAATGTATACATATGCAAATATTGTATGCAAATATTTATATCAGTTTTTCTCATTATCATCAAAAACTGGAGACAACCTAAACGTTCATCAGCTGGTGAGTGGATAAACAACAGTAGTATATCTATACAATGGACTACTACCCAGGAATAAAAGAAAAAAAAACTACCGATACATGCACCAACACACATGAATCACAAACGTATTACACTTAAGTGAAAGAAGCCAGATTCAAAAGGGAACATTCTCTATGATTCCATTTAAGTGGCATTTTGAAATAGGCAAAATTATAAGTACAGGCAACAGATAAGTTGAAGTTCGGGGGTGGACATGCATCAGAGAATTGACTACAAAAGGTCATGTGGTAAGTTTTGGGGATGATGGAAATATTCTACATCTTGATGTGGTGGTGGTTACATGACTGCTTACATTTATCAAAATTAACACAATTGTATACCTAAAAGGGGTGAATTTTACCTTAGTAAATCTTACTTTTAAAACACGTTAATGTGACTACACATAGAATAGATAGCTTCCAAACAAGAAAAGGAGAAGAAATCAAACAAACAAACAAAACAAATAAAAAAACAACTCAATCGATCGAAGAAGGATAATATGCCTAGAATTTGGACACATAAAAAGCAAACATAAGACTGTAGAAATTAATCCAAATATATTTATAATGGCAAGGAATATAATAAACTAAATCAGTTTTAATAGAGTTTAGCAGATTGAATTAAAAAACAAAGGACAAAATCCAGTTATATGCCATTTTCAAGACACTCACTTGAAATAAAATGGCACAAAAACATCATAAGTAGAAGAACACAAAAAGTCTTTCTAGACAAATACCCTAGAAAGACAAAACAAAAATCAAGAGGTTAACCAAAATCAGGTTATGTAAAGACTTATAAATCTTGGCAAGGAGTTCGGATTGTACAGAGCTTAAGGCCATGGGAAGACATAGAAGGGTTCTAAGGAAAGGAGTGATGTGACCTGATTTATGTTTTAGAAGACCCCTCTGGCTGCCCTGTGAGAGGAGGAAAGGGAAGCAGAAGGCAAAGTTAGAAGCAGGGAAACCAATTAAGAAGTTATCGCAATTATTTAAGCAGAAGGTGACTTGGACCAGGATTGTGACAGTGGAGATGATGAGACATGTCCTGACCAGGGAAATGTCTTGAGGTGGAGCTGCTGGGACTCACTGATGGAAGGTATGAGAGAGAAAAGGAATTAATGGAGATTTTAGGCCCAGGCAACTAGGAGTCTGGTAGTCCAATAAGCAAAGATGGAAAAGACCAGGGGTGAGGGTGGGGGAGTAGCTTCAGAATTGAGAGGAAACAAGAGTTCTTTCTTGGCCATATTAATTTTGAGATGCCTCATAGCTATCCAAATGGAGGTATTGAGTAGGCCATTAGATACGGGGTTTCATTTTGAAATGTTTGGATTTATACTCCAGGGACTTGAGCAGATCTCCAAAGAGATGGTGAAAAGAGTAAAAGGCTAAGGACAAAGACCTCGGGCATTTGAACTTAGAGGTTTGGAATTTGGGAGGAATGAAGAGAACAGACCAGTGAGGCAGAAGGGAAACCAGGTGAATGTGGGATTAGAGAACCAGGGTACTCTACCGAAGAGAAGATTTCAAGAAAGTGCGTGTGGCCCACCGTGTCAAAAAACTGTTAAAAGTAAAATGAGGACAGACCATCATTGATTACTAACAAAAAGTAAGTCATCATTGACCCCAAAACAGCCATTTCAGTGTTGTGGTGGAATGCTTGAGAAGAAAGAATGGGAGGTAAGAAAATAATTTTAAGAAGTATGTTTAGGAAGTTTTGAAGTGTAGAGAAGTTTTACTGTTGTTTTTTAAAGCAATAATATCAAGGTTTTTTTATATGCTAATAGGAAAAATCTAACAGGCAAAAAACGAGGCTTGGGAGAGACTGGTAATGACTACAGAACTGAAGTCTCTGAGAAGGTGAGTGGTAACTGGAGCATGAGAGAAGCTGGCCTTAGATGAGGCCAGGCACGTGAGAGCGAAGCGACCAGTGTCTCCGTGAAGTGTCCGCCGCGGCTGTGGGTGAACGCCAGGGTGGCGGGGCACCTGGGGCAGCGCACCCACAGCACCCTGGCACACGGCTCCTGCCAAGGCCGGCAACCCGCAGCTGTGGCTCAGCCTTGCTTGTGTCTCTCCAGGCACCAGTTCCCCTTCGAGGTCCAGCTCAGCACTGGGTCATATTCAGGGTGGGTCTCAATTAGACCAAACCTGCCGAGCCAATTACTTTGCCCGTCTTTGGGGAAACTCCCCAGTACCTCCTTCTCCTCAAGCTGTCTACATTCCTCCCAGGGCCTAGCTTGCAAACAAGTTCATTCCAGCCCCTCCCCCAGGCGCTATTACCCCTTCCAAGGGTGTGTGTGTGGAGAATGAGACGCTGAATCCAGTCAGTTTGCTTCCTCCTAGCGTGCACGACGGTCTCGTGGCTGGTAGGGCACCTGTGGCACAGGCTCGGGCTGACCACCATATCAGTGGCCAGGAGGCATTTAAGTATCTACCTTCCCTATTCTGTAAGAACTCAAAACCTAACCCACCCAAAGAAACCAGTTGTGATTGTAAGGTCAGGGCCTCCAGTTTTGAATGCTACCCCCATCGGAGTACCAGCCTATGATGCCCTTGTCTTGGCTGTTTTCTGGAGGATGGAGGCCAGACTGTCAGACAGAAAGGCAGGGCTCCAGGGGGCTCAGCTAGTCCATCAAGCAGCAGCTGAAACCTTGTCTTCATCTCACTCACAAAGCATCCCTCTTGCACCAAGAGCCCTTTCTTATTTAGTATCACAATCTAAATTTAAGTCCAAGCTTTCTTCACATTAGGGATGAAAGAAATGTTTGGACACATTCTTGGCCATTTGCAGCCATGCTTTAGCATCACAATGACACGTGACTTTTCATAACCTGTGCTCACCCCTTGGACCTCTGCCTTCTCAGGGTCAGCATGACTGTGAGGCATACAGAATGAAGCCAGGGTTTCACCCCTGCATTTTCAACTTGGGTAAAGTGACAGTCTTGACATGCCACTAGATATGAAACAACAGCTCTGCAACACAGTCAGGAAGCTTTCTTTGCAAAGAGTCCCGCTCAACTCACAACCAGCCTCTCAGAACTTAGAAGTCTACGATCTCTTCTAAGACATGGGGGCGATTTCTCCTGCTCTACATGGCCTGATGTGTACCCCATAATGCACTGCGCTTCAGTGTTCTGTAACTGCAGGATCATTGTGAAGATATTTTAACACACTGATTCTCAAAGTTCGCAGCATGTTAGAATCATCTGGGGAGAACAACTGCCTCAGAATCTCTGGGTCTGGAACCCAGGCATCGATATTTTTTAGATTTCCAGATGAATTCAATGTGCTACCGAGTGTTTTATGAAAGTATTAGTGAACAAATGTAAGTTAAAATTTGACCCCCATGTGGTGCTACCAATGCAGATAACTGAGGTGACAAATGAATAAACAAGTTCTACCAACCGCAAACTTCACATATATTCAGACAACAACCCATATGTCACAATTTACTCATCTGCTCAGTAGCTGTACAACGTTTTGGATGCGACGGCCATACATCAATTTCGGAAAAGTTAAAATGTGAAGAAACATGTGGCTCAGAGTTTGGGAAACGCATTCATATTGTCGGTAACCGGAGGGAAGTGTACCTGGAAGCTTTTCAGCCATAAGGTCCTTATTTTTGACTCTGAGTTCAAAGGCCTCATCACTCAGTGGGGTCTCAGGACCAGGAATATCAGCATCACCTGGGATCTTGTTAGAAATGCAGAATCCTGCCCCTCCCACAACTGCTGACTCCGAATCCATAGTTTAACTACAACCCTGGGTGACTCGTACTTTTAAATTTGAGAGACTCTGATTTAAGGCGCTACAGAACGAAGAAAAGGTGGGCAAACAAAACCAAGTGTTAAAAGTTAACAGTTCAAGAGGCTTAGTATTCCACCGACTCACTAATCAGACCCTTTAAAGCAGAGTGTTTGGATTCTGCTGCTCAAAAATGGAAAGATCATTTTGTTGTGGTTTCCTCTTCTATCTCTTAACCACCTGTGTTAACAAGACACAAATCCTTCATGGAAAGCTTTGAGAAGGGTCATGTCAAGTAACACAGGGGAGGCTGATGTGCCATAGTCTTTACATTCTCTCTCCTTCTGTGGTTTTAGTTACTGAGAACGTTTACATGATGATAGGGTCTTTGTGACTTAGAAGTCCACCTGAAGTTATTGTGCTCAGCTTGTGACATCATGGTTGTCTCCAAGGCAACTGATTTTGATTTCATAAACTCAGAATGAGGACCACGTGAACAGGAGCTGATGTGTTCATAAGTAGCAAAGCTCCCGTGTTCACGTAAAGAACCCTAGTAAACAGGCAAACGTAAGCACTAAGCATTATATATATATACACACACACAGACAGAGCTGGGGGTGACGGGAGACAGAGTTTGAGATCATCATGATTCAACAGGGCAGTTTTCCAAACTTGGAAACTGTCTTTAATGCCTCAAGGCTCACAAAGCTCCTAAAACAATGAGAGGACATATCATTCTACCTTTGTTCATGATTCTGGCAAACCCTACTTTTGGCTTTCTCTGGCTTTGGGGGACTGTAGCACTTAAGCCAAATGCATCCAGTCATAGGGTCTTCAGAAGGAAAAACAGGCCAAATTGCCAGAAGAATTGGATTTTTTTTTTCAATCCTCTGGAACAGATGGAGCATACCAACCTCTCCAAGGACCGAAACACACATGCATGACTGCGTACTTGTGCCTTCACATATAACATCTCCCTAAATATTGAGATGTTTTATTCAATTCAGCAAATACTCCTTGGACACCTCTTCCTGAAAGGCACTCTGCAGGGCTCTTCAGGGAGCGCCCAGATGAACCACAGACAGCGCTCACTGGTATCTCACAGCCCGTCACGTTGCCATGGTACCTGCCACGTTCAATAAAATCCTCTGAGCTTCAAAAAACACCGTGAAGGAGGAAGGGGATACTGATCATGACAGCAGGTAATATATCTATATCTATACTGAGGGCATGACTTCCATGTATTTTGAATTAGATTTTGCCTCATGACTAATACTGCAGGTACTGTTCTCATCTTCTAATTTGGTAGGTTCTATTTTGGGATGAGGAAACCGAAACACAGAGAAATTAAATAACTTGCCCAAGGATTCACAAAGAGAAATTGTCAGAGCTTGCACCCAGACCCAATCCTCAGGTTCTGCCCGTGATACCCAGAAGTTATAACCCAGAGAGTGACCATAAAGGCTAAAAACATAGATGATGTGATCTTATCATATATCTTAATATCAATAAACCACTTACTATTATTTACCTGTCACCCTGTGTAGAGTGTGTGTGTTGGTGCATGGGGGGGGCAGGTATCAGAGTAAGGTAAGTGCTGTGAGGAAAGAGAAACAGCAAGGCTTTCCACACTGGGACACTTTTATGAAAGAGGTGGCATTTGAGCCGGTCCTTCACAAAAGCTGAGGTTTTAATAGCCAAAACAGAGGGAAGTAATCCAGACGAGGAGAGAACATAGTCAGTCAGCAGGGAAACTACTGGGTCAATATGGTGAATTGCATATACATCTGATTTCAACCCCTCCAGAAACCCCTAAAACCATAGTAAAGGGATTTCTTTGGCAAAAGACATCAAGGAAGAGGAGACAACGATAACTAACCTTTGAAATCTGGAAAGCAGGTGAGTAGTTGAGCAGACGTAAAACTGGCAGTGGGAAATCTGAGGACCCTATTTATACTGCAGAATCCTCAAAAGATTCAGCACCAGATCCCTCTGGAACTGGGGATGAAGGGGGGATTAAAGGAAAAAATAAGAAGAAAAGCTATCTGATGGATACTTTTGTTTTTATTTTTTTGACTTGTATTATAATCCCTAAATTTTTCCTACATTCCAAGATGCTGCGAGGCTTCCCATCCCCAGTCGAGTGAGAAGACTGGAGGAATTTTCTCTGAAGAAGGTGTAACAGAAGGTCTCTGGATTAGGGGATGCCATCAGAGCTGGGGGTATGGGAACTGTGCCAAAAGAACCATACGTACACTGATGCTCAGACCCCCAGCCTTCATCTCCCACTGGATCCCAGAACGTTGGCAGCCAAACGCTCATCTTCCATGGAGGAGATCAGAAAATCTTCTCCAAGGAATCTGATTGGCTCAAGAAGAAAGGTGTACAGATACTGACTTCAGGCCTTTCCCAAGACACAGGCAAAATTACTCTACTGTGATGCTCAAAGTGGGCAGGCCACATCCACACACCCAGAATTTCTATCATCTGCTTAGTTCCCCAGTCTTCAGCATGAGTATACAGGCAAGAATGACCAGATAGATATCTAATGAAAGCTTTCAATATGAAAGATGGACACCAACACACGCACACACGCACACACACACAAATACACACACTGGAGAAACTTCAAAAAAAAATCAATAATATCCTCAGAGATAAGACGATATATCTATGAACCAAAACTAGAAAGCTATAAAAAAGGGAACATTTAGAAAATGAAAAAGAGCTCTTGGAAATTAAAAATATATAAGCAGAAAAAATTTTTTTCACTTTTTCTTTCCTTTTTTTTTAACATCTTTATCGGAGTATGATTGCTTTACAATGGCATGTTAGTTTCTGCTGTATAACAAAGTGAATCAGCTATACATATACATATATCCCCATATCTCCTCCCTCTTGTGTCTCCCTCCCACCCTCCCTATCCCACCCCTCTAGGTGGTCACAAAGCACCGAGCTGATCTCCCTGTGCTATGCGGCTGCTTCCCACTAGCTATCTATTTTACATTTGGTAGTGTATATAAGCAGACATTTTTAAAACTCAAAGTAAAGCCTGGAGTATAAAGTTGAAGAAATCTTTCTGAAAACAGAGCAAGAGAAAAAGAAAGAATTGGAAAACAAATGAAGACAATCACCAGCCAAATCAGGGATTTGATCATGTCAATAATGAGAGTTTCAGAAAGAGAAGTAATAAAATAGAAACAAAATAAGACAAAAACACCAATATTTTATAATAACTATAAGTGGAGTATAACCTTTAAAATTGTGAATCACACACCTGAAACATACATAATATTGTACATAAACTATATATTGATAAAAAATAATTAACTGGTATAATAAAGCTTTAAGTCTATATGACGAAGAAAGACATTGTAAAAGAAAAAGAAGTCGATAACTACAGGATGTAAGTTGTTAGGCTAAAATGTTCACTAGGTACATAGCACATAGGGTGAAAATACACCCACAGCACTAGAAAATTTTAGAATACAAGGGACAGAAAGTGGATCCCACAAGCTTCCAACAAGAAACTTCAGGAGGATTTCAAAAGCAGAATCCCAGAGTAACAGCTAAACACTAGACGTAGAGGCAACCAGTCCAGATAGGAGCAGTCTAACTCAAGAAAAAATACCTATTAAGGGCTTTCATCACCAAGATCTCCAATACCTCTGTACTGTCCTTGTAACCCAGGGACAGAGTGCCCAGGCATACCTTGCCCAGATTCTTATTAGTACGTGGCTTGTTTTTATTTTGTTCAGGTCATGTTTCTGTTCTCTGTAGAAGACCTGCTCCTGGGAGCTGGAGGTGAGATAGAACACAGAGAGCATCCACTTCCACATCAGTCTGCTCGGGCCACCATAACAAAATTCCACAGACTGTGAGCCTTCAGTGATAGAAACGGGTTTTCCCACAGTTCTGGAGGCTGGAAGCCCAGGATCCAGGTGTTGGCAGGTTTTTTTCTGGGGCCTCTCTCTTTGGCTTGCAGATGGAAGTCTTCTTGCTGTGTCCTCACATGATCTTTCCTCTGTGCATGCACATTCCTGGTTTCTCTTGATGTATCCAAATTTCTTCTTATAAAGACACAGTCAGGTTCGATTAGGGCCTCCTCTAAAGGCCTCATTTTAACTTAATCACCTTTAAAAGGTCCTGTCTCCAAATACAGTCACATTCTGAGGTACTGGGGGTTAGGGCTTCAACATATGAATTTGGGGGGGATACAATTCAGCCCATAACAACTCCTGTTAATTTTATCAGTCTTTAAGCTGTACATATACCTTTTATACATCTAAATTTAAAATTATTTACAGAGAAGATAGTAGGGTTCGAAGGCTAAGGAGTGTGGAGTACACTGAAAGAACAATGAGTAATTCTCTTTACCTTGAACACAGGGAATGAGTTGAGGAACGTGTAAGAAAAAGCTGGAAAGCTAAGGCAAAGTTAGAGTGCGCAAGTATTTGAATCTTAACAGGAGGAACAAAGTCTGCAGGCAGTCTGCAAAGCCACTGATAGCTTTTGAACAGGAGAGAGATATAACTGGACTTGTGTTTTAGTAATGTGTATCTGGTAGCAGTGTATAGGCTGGAGAACGTTGTCAACTGGCTTCACTTGGCTGTTTCCAGCCATTGTCCTGGTTGAGCTGGTTCAAACTCCACAGTGCCGGCTAAGCCAAATTTTCAGCATGCCAACGGAGTCAGGCCCTTTCCTCCCCTCTCCTCCCCTTCCATTTCATTGTTAAATAGCCCTGCATGTTACGTAGAAGGATCTCACGGCCTACATGTTCTGGCCAAGGACCGATGGAAGGGGGTGCTGGGTTCAACGCCTGTGAAAGGCATCAGTAGGTCTTCGCAAATGTGGCATAGCAGGCAGACGTGGGAAGAATGCAAGGGAGCCCTTCTGCAGTTGTAGAGGTCATGGCTTCCCCCAGCTACCCAAAGGACCCACCTGGCAGTGACCCGGCTATGATCTTAGCTGTGCCTAAGCCCAATGAATCTCATGATATAACATTAAGAGCGATCATTGAGTGAACTCCCTAACATACCACATGCTTGACATGGGTTATCTCACTACATCAGCTTTTCACAACGAGCTCATTAAGCGGGCATCATCATACCTCATCTCACATACAAGGAAACTGAGGACGGGCGAGTTACATAATTTACCTGGATTCACACAACTTTTCATGATGGATTCAGGAGTTAAACTCCCCTGTGACTCCAAAGCCCTTGCTTTCCCTACTATGCCGCTTGACACAAGAGATTTTATCCTTCCACTCACCATCTTCAGCCATAGCCTCTTCACATCATGGAGATATGAGGACGCTCAGAGGTCAGCTGGTCGTTTACACCGTGCAGCAAGCCCACTTACAGCATGCCTGAGCAACAGCCATCCCACACTGCTTGTCACCCACCAGCGGTGGTGGTTCATTCCATTAAGCGGGGCAGCTTTGACAAAGAGTTCGTTGTTGTGCTTGGATCTACCCTTCTGTACGTTCATTTAACTGGTCTTTGTTCTGTGCTCAAGAACAAGTCAGAGCCGGTCATCCATCTTCCTTGTGATATCCTCGGATACTTCGAGGCAGGCACCATCTTCAGTTCACGTGGGCTTCCTTCCTCCCTGCTCAACACCCCTATTTTCTCAGAGAGTGCATCCTCTGGATGTCCTCTTACTTGTCAGTGACCCTCTGAATATGGCACAGGAAGAACAGACCACAGTACTGCAGGTGTAAGCTGGCCACACACCAAATACCATGAATCGTTAATTAAGTCCTGGGGGGGATGTATTCTGTCCCTCACCAGATTCTGAAAGAACAGTGAGCATGACTCACTGCCCTTTTTATCTCCAATGCTTTGCAAGTAGAAGGTGTTCAGTAGTGTTTCTTGATCCCCTGACTCATTTGTTCAGTGATATGCTTTTCTTATTACTCCTTGGGGCCCTTCATATGCTCTCTATTTTCCAGAAAACTGGCTTCAGGAGTTGAGATCGGCACAGTAGAGCTGCTCCTTACAAGCCACATGCATCTGGGGACCTCTTTGGGGCAGTGATAAATGTGACAAGGTCTATGAAATACTTGTCAATAATGGACATAAAACTATTTTATGTCAGCGTTCTTTGTACTTCAGTGATAATCTATCTGGAACACACTGTCTGAAATGCCGATCAGAATCAAATCCCTTTTGTATTAGTTATCTATTGCTGCATAACAAATTATCCTAAAATTTAGTGACTTAAAACACCAATAATTATTTTTCTGGGCATCCCTCAGTTCCTGTGTGTCAGGAATGCAGAGGTGGCTTGGCTGAGCTGATCTGGCTCAGGGTCCCTCTTGAGGTTGCATCAGATGTCAGCCTTGGCTGCTGTCATCTGAAAGCTTAACTGGGGCTGGAGGATTTTATTCCAAGTAACTCACTTACATGGCTGGCAAGTGATGCTGGCTATTGGCAGACGGCCTCCATTCCTCTCCCCATGGGCTTCTCCACAGAGCTGCATGGATATCTTCACAGCAGGGCAGCTGCCTTCCCCTGGAGCAAGCCACCCAAGAGACTAACACATAAGCTGCAATATGTACATGTTTTCGGCTGAGCCTTGAAAGTCATACACTGTCCCTTCTGTTGTGTTCTACTGGTCACACAGACCAGCTCTGATTCAAAGTGAGAGGGGTTACAAGGATCATTGAAGATCTTCTTGGAGGCTTTCCTGGGTGTTTTATATGTAGACCTTGGCTCCAGTTCCCATTGTGAGGCAGTGTATTTGCTTCACCCAGAGATCTGATTGCCCAAGCCTAGGGATTAGCTAGAAGAGCCCAAGCCACTTCAATTCACAAGGTTTTGTGATCCTAATGAGATCCTAGAAGTCTACAGTTCATCATTCATTTCACTAAATACTTACTGAGCATTTATTATATGCAAGGCACATTTGTAGGTGCTTACAATACATCAGTAAGCAAAACTAAACAATAAGCAAATATATTCATTTACCATCTGTCTTCTTTCTAGACCTTTAAAAGGAGAGATTGACATCTTTTGATTTCTGGGCTTAAAAGTCATTCTGTTAATTCTAGAACCTGGCATTCATACATGTGAAACCAAAACAGCAATAACAACTATTATTATTATATAAATAAGATTCATAGGACATTTACTATGTGCCAGATGTGTGCTGAGCAGTTTACATTTATCATATCATTTGATACTCTTAACAGCTCTATGAAGTAAGTACTATTACCATCAGCATTTTATTTGCAAATGAGGAACCCAGAGCCTAGGTAAATAACTTGTCCAAAGTCACACAGTTAGTGAATGGAAGATCTGGGACTCAATCTAAAACTCTTACATCAAATCTGTGTTCTTAAAGTTGATGAATCATTCCCTAGCAGAAGCTGAAACTCAAATGCCTCCAGAGACCAGGTAAGTGATGTAAAGGTAGAGAGCTAATGGGACAATAGGAAGTAGTGAAGACATTGGTGAGCCATCAACTCATGTCTGTCTCAAGGCATGAAAGTTCACATTTTTCTAAAACATCACACTGGCCAAATAAAATACATCCCAGGGCCACATTCAGCTAGCAAGACCCAGGTTCAAAGTTTAGGTATCATATGTTAAATTTAATTAATTTCTCAGCCACAAGAATAGTTAACAATCTTGTACGGCTTGGTTTTCATCCCAGGTTTGTATTTAAAATATTGGTTTCTCATGATGAATAAGACAGTGGAGGATAGAAAATGACTAAAACTTCTCTCTACTTCATTCTTCACTTATTCATTCAACAAATATTTATTGAGAGGCTTCTATATGCTAAGCCCTGGGATTAAAGCAGCTAACATAACAGATGTCATTCCTGCCTTCTTCGAACTTAGGTCTAGTTAGCAAACTTTACATTAATACTCAAGAGAGGATGCACAATGTTTCTCAAACTTATTTTAATATTTTGCAAGACCTAAGTGTTCCAAGGAAAAGACTTTGGGAAGTACTTTGCCTTAAACCGGGAGATGCAAGATGACAGCACATTAGCTGAGCAGGTATGCTTGGTTTGGCCAGCACAATGATTTATAAAGCTTTTGGAAATGTCTTTAGGAAGGTCCTGCACTCTGCTGTTGGACACAGACTCCACCATCATCTGTGGGACATCACCTGTCCTATTTCAAACATTTATATTGCCTATTGGCTCCTGAATGTGTTTGCATTTATAGCCCCCTTTCGCAGCAAAGAATCCCTGCTGCTCTGAAGTCCTATTGGCATCTCAGGAAAAACTACGAAAGAACGAAATTTGGTGATTTAAATATGCCAGGTGGAGATAAATCCTGGGCGATGACTGGAAAGCAAGAAAGCACATGCCAAAATAGGAAAACAGCAGAGACTGCAGGCATCTCTGTGGAATAGGAGGGAGCAGAAATGTTGTCATGGGAAAATGACTTGGGAGACAAACCCACAGGCAATAAAATAAGATACATGCCACCCTGGAGTGCAGTCGAAACAGAACTCCTCAAGGATAAGACTGCCAGATAAAATACAGAATTTCCAGATAAATCTGAATTTCAGATGAACAACGAATACTTTTTTTTAGCATAAATATGCCCCAAATATTGCACAAGGCATACTTAGATTAAAAAATTGTTTGGTGTTTATCTGAAATTCAAATTTAACTGCATGTTATGGGTTTTTATTTGCTAAATCTGGCAACCCTACTCAAGGGACAACTAGCCAGTGGCTTGGTGGCAATTTGTAGATTTAATTCTTTTTCTAATGTGAAGAAAAGGAACTAGTGGGCATCTCCCATGTCTAGACGCTCCTCTCAGTGGCCTGTTTCGGATTATAAAGGCTGTGGGATACTGCAACTATCAGAAATGCAGGGAGGCTGAAGTCCAGCTGTTTGAGAACAGAATCAATGGCTTTGGGCCTGGGAGGGGACCTTACAAGCTATCTAGTCCCACTCCCTGCAGCAATCTTAAAGAAACAGCCAAAGTAGTGGCTTCATTAGAACCAGATTGAAAACTATCACCACACAGGGGGTTGGACATAGGTCCCTGGACTTGCATCTTGTAAAATATCCAGAGGCTGGCTCTACAGAATACCATGCCAAATTCTGGCCAACAGTCAGAGGAAGAAAACTGTCAGGGAGCTTTCATTTTCAACATCACCTAATGTTTGCTATACTTTTCTTCTAGATGCTTTGGGCAAAAAAGCATTTTTTTCATGATTAAGTTTTATTATAAAAGTATATCGAATTCCACAGATATGTATGTGTCTTCAAAAACACAATCTTGGTCGTTTCTTAGACCAAGGTTTTCTGCCCACTGGAATGAGGATCACTGTTGCACTCTAAAATGAAGTTGGACTTCTTTGAAGAGAATTCTCATCATGGTGATCCATCATCCTCAAGGACTTGCATAAACAAAAGGGAGTATCACTGTGCAAAGGTTTCTTTTCTGAACATAGTGATATTTGAGCTGCCACAGTTTTTTTAAAAAAATCAGACTTTTTCCTTAGGAAATTCTAACAGGAAAGAGCAAAGGTTGTGGAGAATTTTCAGGGTCAAGTTTTTCCATTTCTTATCCAGGAAGAGGAAACATATAGGACACAAGGAGCTGTGTATCTTTAATTTCCTTTCTTTACTAATTGCTTTTGCCCTGACGCTCATTTGTGCTTTTACGTGGATGTGCTTGGGATGCACAGAGCTGTGTGTGCATGTATGTGTGTGTACATGTGGATGAGTGTCCACAGATGGGTGTGTGAGGAATACATGTCGTTCTATGATTTTGTGTGATATTGAGACTTAACTCCTTTGCACCCCAGTTCTTTTGGTATTCAGGGAAACAAAAACAAATATAAATATTCTCATACTTGGGTTTTCTGATGGTTAATTTTATGTGTCAACTTGGCTGGGACACAGTACTTAAATATTTGGTCAAACACCACTTGGAGGTCACTGTGAAGGTATTTGTTAGATGAGCTAAACATTTAGGTCAGTGGACTTTGAGTAGAGAAGATTACTCTATATAATGTGGATGGGCCTTGTCCAATCAGTTGAAGACCTTAAAGGAAACAGGTCTGTTTGGGGCTTCCCTGGTGGTGCAGTGGTTAAGAATCCACCTGCCAATGCAGGGGACATGGGTTCGAGCCCTGGTCCGGGAGGATCCCACATGCCACAGAGCAACTAAGCCTGTGCGCCACAACTACTGAGCCTGTGCTCTAGAGCCCGCGAGCCACAACTACTGAGCCCACGTGCCACAACTATTGAAGCCTGCACGCCTAGACCCCGTGCTCTGCAACAAGAGAAGCCACCTCAATGAAAAGCCCATGCACCACAATGAAGAGTAGCCCCTGCTCGCCACAACTAGAGAAAGCCCGTGCGCAGCAACGAAGACCCAACACAGCCAAAATTAAATAAGGTAAATAAATTTATAAAAAAAAAAGAAAAGAAAAGAAAAGAAATGAAACAGGTCTGTTGAGGAAGAGGGCGTTTTGCCAGCAGACTGCTTTCAGACTTGGGCTACATTATCTTCTCTTCTCTGGGTCTCTAGCCTACTGGTCTACCCTGCAGACTTCAGACATGCCAGCCTCCATAATCGTGTAAGCCAACCTGTTAAAATAAAGCTCTTAATAAATCTCCAGTTAGACACATACATACACACACATTCAAGTCTTTTACCCAAAATTTTATCCAATAAGATGGCCAAATTCTATTTTACATTATGTAATCAGTTCTTGAAATCCTTCTGGAATCTTCTCTGAGTTCTGTATGGCTTTCTGAGCTGTCTTGACTTACAGGATGCATGCAGAAGCCCACTGTTACACTCAGCCTTGGCCAGAGATCTCAAGAAGCTGAACAGGCCCCCTCCATTCTCTTTTTTCCACTTCACTCGGGAAGGACGAATTCACATAGAACCACGCATTCTCCCCCACAGCCTGGAGGTTGGGTTTTAGCATCAGAGACAGGGCGGTGAGTTTATCTGAAAAGCCATCCAGGAGGGCCAATGTTGCTACTCTCACTGTCTGTGTGAAATTTTTGCACAGCAACAGCAGGCTTCACGTGAGCCTCTGTGTGAGGGAGAGGAGTAGCAGGCTGGATCCCAAGCTCTCCAGAAGCTTCAGGGACATGAATCAGAATTCCGTTCTCAGTGCTGAATCGAAGACCCTCCGTGAGGACCATGGAGCCAGACTAGGGGATGAATGAGAGTCTGTGAGCAGGCCCCCTTGGATGACATCCCTGTTACCCAGATGGCATTAAACAGTTACGCTCAGTTTCAAGCGAACGCGGAATCACGTGTGTCCTGGGTGTGTTAAAAATCCACCAGTGAGGTTAGCCCAAACACTTACATTCTGCTTTCCTATGCACGGGTATCAAAGTTAGTGCAGGCCCCTTGACACCATAATCCTTTATCAAAAACTGAAAGCAGCTGGTTGGATTTCTAAACTTTCTACACAGAGAAACGCATCTGGTCCCAGTTTGCTGCAAAGAAGTCAGTTTTGTTCTTTCTCACAGCTCGGCTACAGAAAGCACTGGGGCATCCTGGTTCCCCCAAATAAAGGAACGTCGTGCTTGTCTTAAGGCTTCATTCATGCTGGGAAATTTGCTGCCCATCCCCACTGCCAATGCCCTTCTACCTCCAGCCTGGGGGCGTCAGCCAAGCAGGGACTCTGAAACCCCACCAGTTCAGAACAAGGAGGCTGGGGATTAGCAAAGCAGCTCCAGCCCCTCAGAGAAATCTCTGCACAGATCATGTGCACAGAAGGGAAAAAAAAAATCATTTGTAATGGATTGTCTCAGAACCGTTTTCTCAGGATCGTGCAAAGTTGGAGTATCGACTAACTTTTCCATTAATTTCAAAGGCAGGCCTCGGCCATAATTTATCCCTTTGATTCCACTGACCATCAGCAGTTGTGGCCATTTTCTGCCCGGCTATGGAGAACAGTTAAATGATGATGTCCTTAGCCCCCTTTGACTTCTCTTCCAGCCTGTTTCAGCAGTCTCACCCAGGCACTTCCTGTCTCCCCAGCTCCACTGTCTGGCACTTATTTCAGACAAGTCAATATGTTTAAATTATATCTGAACTCAAGGTAATTAATCATAAAGCTTTATGCTTTGTAATGCGTTTTTTTGTTTTTTTTTTTAACTTCTGGTTGGCATTCCACTGAATCACAATTAAAAAGAAGAAGCTATCTGAGATGCATTGTGAATATCACATAGATGCTCAGGCTGGGAATCCTTTCTAACACAAGGAGCACATTGAAAACCTCCACTCTTTTAGGGATCTAAATAAGAGGGTCAAGATGGCATTTCAAGAAATGTTAAGCAGATCAAAAGAAAGACCCATATGAGCTGGCTGGATCCCAGTGTACAGAAACAATCTAATTTGAAAACATGAAAGTCAGGTGATGAGTTGTCTCTTTAATGCATTTTGCAAACATAGCAAAGGCTTTGAAGCTCACCGCATAATTATGCCATGGGACTGTACTGGATACACGTTACTGAAGATTGATAGGTGCTTGCTTCAAACGAATTGCGGTCTCCTCCGGTTTTAATGGCAGCCCTGTAGCACATGACCTTAGTATTCAGTTTCATCATTTGTATCTAGTCCAAGGCTGGAATGCATAGCATGTAATGGTTCCTGACTCCCTCGAGGGGGGACTGGCATTAAGGCTCCTATCCTTCCGTGAAGACTTCCCCATCTAGGAAGTGGACGATGATTACCATTTAAGACACTTCAAAGAGGATGAGGAAAAGCTAAACCTACGGTTCAGATAAACTGAGCTGGAGCTCATGTACAGATATAACCTTCCAAAAAGATAACTAATTTAGACACATTTCAGAATTTATAAAAATTATATACACCATTGTTATCAGTCAGGATTCAGTGTAGGAAACAGAAACTTTAGGTATTTTAAGCAGGAAGAGACTTATTTAACACAGAGAATCAGGTGCTTTCAAAACCACTGGGTGGGCTGAAGGAGCAGGGTCTAGGCTGGGTCTTATGGAATGACTTCCAGAACCATCTAATGATGGTTAGATGTGGCTATTATAGATCAGTAACCCACCTCTTTCAAAAGCATCTCAGAGTAGGATTTGTCTTACTAGCCTAAGTACCATCTTCATGTCATGTAGGCCTCAATATAACTACAAAAACAAAAACAAAAATAAAAACAAAAACCAACCAAATAAAAACATTTCAGCAAAATTCTCCAAGGCCAATTTTTCTCTGTGATTCTTGCTTTCCTGAGGCTGGCATTCTAACACACATACACAGCTGTTTATCTAATGTCAAAGATAGACAGCATAAGGAGGCTAACAGTATGTATTTATTTGGGTGGCTCCCAAAGGAAACTCTACATTTTAAAGTTTAAAATAGGTCTACATTTTAATCACAGCACTAGAGCGAGAATTAGCAAACATTGGTTATTCTCAAGCCAATAAATTAACTGCATCCATGATCATCTTTTGAGACATGAAGGAATATTAAGTGTATTCTAGGATAGGCATGGACAAACTATCACCATGCTTATTTTTGTCAAACACAGCTATGTCTGTTTATTTGTTATTAAAGGCTGCTTTTCCACACCAATGGCTGAACTGACTAGTTGCAACAGGGGTCGTATAGCCTCACAAAACCTAAAATATTTACTATCAGCTCCTTTTAGGGAAAAGCTCCGTAACTTCTGGTTTAGGGTAGCAGGGACCATATAAAAGATTCATAGATGCTAGTTTTCAATATCAGTACAGATTGCTACAAATTGGTTGCTCCCATACCATTCAAACATTGAGTCACAATGCAGAATCATTTCCACATGAAAAAAGCTATCTGGTATTTTCCTGTTTGGCAATACAGACTTGCTTTTCTATTATCTTTTGGACTGAGCAGGATGCTTTTAAAAATGCTGGCTAGCAAAGAAAGGCAGACCCAAAAGAGCAAGAAGCTTTCTAAATTCAGTAGAATGTTCTGCAATAATAGAAAGGTTTTATATCTATGCTGTCTAATACACTTGAATTAAAATTTTAATTTTATTAAATTTTAATTTAAAGTCACATTATTTCTAGTAGTTACCGTGTTGGGCAGTGCAGTTGTAAATCATAACCTATGTTCTCCTGGTTGTTTTATCATCACTAATACCTTGTTTAAAGATAAATGATTTTAATGTAGATGATAGGGATGTGGACAGACTCACAAATCAATAAAGATTTGAAAAATATTTTATAAAAAGGCATCTGAGTAAGTCTTGTATAAATAATCGACACATGGAAAATGCCCTCTTATTAGCAGCACATAAAATCCAAACTGTGAAGGCAGTAAAAGCTGGTAGAGGGAACGGGTGCCCTTAGGCCTCAATGTTGAAAATATTTTCATCCTTCTGAAGACTCTGGTTTCTAGGGCTGTGGATCTCCTTTCCATGGACTGGAGTTCAAGCCTTTAACTTAGTTCATAAAGAAATCTTTTCAATCACTGATCTATTCAAAATACTCATATTTACTACCCATATTTTCCTTTCTGGCTCACATCATATGTATTAGTTAGGTTTCAGTTCTCCTGTTAATTTAAATGCTGTTTTTCTCATTTGCACAGTTGATAATTTGGGGAAAGTTACTTCAAATCTGTTTTTCACCATTGACCATTATTCCAATAGAAAAATCATTTCTGGGTTGGAACGGACAATTCATTTCATTTTTCACTACTGTATCTTTCTGGATGTGAAAGAAACAGATTGGAAAGTCCCAACAAACCCACTCATGACCAACTCAAAGGAATATGAGGAGCGACAACTCAGCTGCCAACTTCCCTTGTCCCAGACTCACACGTCTGTCATACAGGATACAGCTGGACATCTTGGCTTTGCAGCTGCCACATGGACCCTGTGTGGCTAGGAATGTCAGCTTAAATCTGAGATTGAGTCAAGGAAAGGAGAAATGGCAGGAGTCTGTGTGGTACCTGAGACACCTCCTATGATCACCTCTACCTTGTACGTTTGTCAAATCTCAAAGGATATAATATGCTCCAGAGCCATCACTATGTCACAAAATGCCAAGCTGCCATATTTGGGAAGTAAACAACAAAAAGTTTCCCCTGTGGCACTGAAAAAGTTCTGTGGCTCTAGCCAGTTTTAAGGCCATTTGTTCCCACTGAAACTTAAAATCTAAGAAAGGAAAACATGACTTTGGGTCTGTTTGATTATGTCTGATACCCTTTCTTTTTCAATGAAGGAATACTGACAAGGTGAACCAGATTGCACATGGCAGTGCTAAATTACACAGTTTCTCAAACTTTAGTTGACAGTTATTACAGCACTCTCCTTACAGGATAAAGACTTCTCAAGGAAATCTCCTGTTTAAGCCTAAGAACAATGGAGAAATCTAGAAAGCTCTAGAATGGAACTACAGAAGGGTGCTCCCCAGCAACACTGCCCACCAATGTGAGAACATGAGAGGTCTCTTTTTCCACCACCTCAGTTAGAAATCTAAATGGCACCTACCAAGCTCATCACTGATAATCTTATTTAGAGAGTAAGCCATGACTTGAATGCACTCAAAGGGATGGTTTCACTACACAGCAGCCTAGAACTCTTGTCTTAGGTGTAATAGTAGCTGTGGGAAGTCAAAACCACCAGCCCATTCAGGTTCCAATTACAAACAAAATGTATGTGTGATGGAGGTGATTTTGGACTGTGACTACTTCTACATTCGCCACAGCAGCGCAAGTTTCCAGAACTATTGTTGGCTGGAATTTTGGTCTAAACCCATCAGTCATGGTCCTGAAAGTCACTGTAATCAGAGTAACAAACACTCCTGTGTTTCTGCCAATTGCGCTACTGTGTATCCAAACCATGAATAAGATGGGCTTAGTTGCAATCGGAATAGTCTATATTGCCACATGCAAAAGGCCTCGTAGATTTTGTCAAGGCAGAGATGCCTGCTAAATTCCAGTGCTGCTGTACCTGACCCTGTTTCCTCTGGACTCTCACCCAAGGAAAGCCCCTCCATGTGGTTAACTGTGGTATGAAAAAGATCAATTGAAGTCAGAGGACTCACAACCCACAAGTCTATTAACCTGTCTGTGCCTCAGTTTCCTTATTCATAAAAAACTCCCTTACAAGTTGTTTTAGGAATCAAAAAAGATAACATAAATGTTCCTGTTGCATGGTGAGCAATTAAAAAGTATCAACTATAAAAATGGTATGATTTTATGATTGAATCGGAAGAGGCTATATGGTGTCAATTCTTGATTCTTGGTGTCAAAACAAATTTTTTAAACGTCTTTGCTATCTGGAGGTAAAACTTCATACCTTCAAGAATTTCTTAATCCATATAAGCAATATTCATTCTGGCTTCCCCATCTTAAAGTGTGTGTATAAAGTCAGCCTTAATACTTTAGGGATGAGACTTGTCCCTATAGCTCACTAGAAACTTATTTCCTACTGTTATTGCAGTAACCATTTGTCCCAAAGGGGCTATGATATACAGGAAGTCACTATGTAGCTAAATCAGCCGGCAGCTAACATAAATAAAATCCTCAGAAGAACACTCAAATTCCAATCCATTATATTGTTACTTCTCCAACCAGCATCATACCCACTTGCCCTGTGTTAGAGGTTGACTTTCATTCCCCGCGCCATTCATATGTTGAAGTTCTAACTCCCAGTACCTCAGAATGTTACCTTATTTGGAGATCGGGTCTTTACAGAGGTTATCAAGTTAAAATGAGATCACTTGGGTGGGCCCTAATTCAATGACTCCTTATTAGAAGGGGAAATTTGGAGACAGATACACAGGGAGAACGCCATGTGAAGATGAAGGCAGAATTGGGGTGATGCTTCTTCAAGCCAAGGAATGCCAAGGATTGCCAGAAAACTAGGGGAGATGCATGCAACTTCCTCACAGCCTAAAAGAAACCAACCCTGTTGACAACTCGATTTCAGACTTCTAGCCTCCAAAACTTTGTTACGGCTGCCCTAGCAAACTAATACATTCTGGAAGGGTTATCCTCTAACAGAGAGATGGAAAAGGAATGAGGAGAAAGAGCTAACATTTCTTGAGGATATACTTTATTTCAGGAATTTTACATTATTATGTTATGTCATTTAATCCTCATCATAACCCTACAGAGTAGCTATCACCTCCCCATTTTACAGATTGAGCAACTGAAGCTCAGAGAATTTCAGTAACTTATATAATATCCTGCAGGTAGCAAATAGCAAACCTAAGCTATGGAGCCATGGCTGACTCTGAAGGCCCATGCTGTCCCCACTTCCTAACTTTGCCATCTGACCCTTGAAAAGGAGTCTCACATCATCTCTAGACATTTCAGAATTCTTGCTCTCTTGTATCTTCCTGGTAGAAATTAAGTTTCCTGATCAAACTGCTCCTTACATTTACACCACCTGGAAGCTAAACCAACTACAAAAGAGAAGATGATGGATTCAGTTTGACATTATTTACTGGTTGCATGACCATTTCCCAGTCAGATCAACTGTAATCAGTTTTCTTTCTCAAAGAAACCAAGACTGAGCACTTTCTAATTTTTCTCAGAGTTTGAGACGTAGACAATAAAGTTGTCACTATGATGGCAAAATGGCTAGACCATGAGAAGAGAGTTGAAATCCAGTTTCTGACTGGCTAGAATAGCACAATGCAATCTGAAGATCTTTTATGTTAAACCCAGTGTCAGCATTCACCCAGTCTCCACTTGGAATTTCAAGTTCGTTTTATACTTGGAATCCAGAGAAACATGTGTGCTGTGTTCTTGCTCTCACTCTTATGTGTTAATTTTTGGGGAGCTGGATGTAGTAGACGCGAAGAATATATTATTGGCTTTGTTTGTCATAAACACAATAAGAGTTTCTACAGAGACCTGTTGGAAGCCAACCCAGAGAGAACATAAGACTCCTTTCTACTATATACCAAAGTTTGTGCAACTTTGGCTGCATGGCCCAACATCAGGAAGAAAGACATGGAAGAATAAGAAAGCTACAAAGACACCTGTCTTAAGTGGTGGTGCTCCAGTGGGGAGCTGCATGGAAAACGAGTTGGGATGGTAAAGTGGTCCAGAACATGGACTTTTGGTGTCAAAACTGGGTTCAGTTCCCACACCTTCTTTATTTTCTGCAGGGGAAATATGTAACCTCACCAAGATTTAATTGACTTATCTTTTTCAAAAAAAAAGTGCATAGGAGGGAAAGGTTCTCAATTCAAACTCCACAGGATGGGCAAAAATATTAATTTAAATGATATTTTAATATTGGGTTGGCCAAAAGTTTCGTTCGGTTTTTTCTGTAAGATGGCTCTAGTAGCACTTGTTTTTAACTTCATTTGAAACAATTGTTAGATCGTATGTGACACTCTCATATGAGCGTGCATTTAAAAGAAGACATCAAATTGGTGAATTTTTGTGTAGCCATTTTTAATACTGAAGACAGAAGAGAAAAGAAACATTTTTGGCCTATTATGCTTTATTATTTCAAGAAAGGTAAAAATGTAACTGAAACACACAAAAAAAGATTTGTGCAGTGTATGGAGAAGGTGCTGTGACTGATGGAACGTGGCAAAAGTGGTTTGCAAAGTTTCGTGCTGGAGATTTCTCACTGGACGATGCTCCACGGTCAGGTAGAGCAGTTGAAGTCGATAGCGATCAAATCGAGACATTAACTGAGAACAATCAACGTTACACCACGCGGGAGACAGCCGACATACTCAGAATATCCAAATCAAGCGTTGAAAATCATCTGCACCAGCTTGGTTATGTCCATCGCTTTGATGTTCGGGCTCCACATAAGTTAAGTGAAAAAAACCTTGATCGTATTTCCACATGCGATCCTCTACTGAAACGTAATGAAAATGTTCCATTTTTAAAACAAAGTGTGACAGGTGATGAAAAGTGGATACTGTACAAATAATGTGGAACGGAAGAGATCGTGGGGCAAGAGAAATGAACCACCACCAACCACACCAAAGGCCGGTCTCCATCCAAAGAAGGTGATGCTGTGTATATGGTGGGATTGGAAGGGAGTCCTCTATTAAGAGCTCCTTCTGGAAAACCAAACGATTAATTCCAACAAGTACTGCTCCCAGTTAGACCAACTGAAAGCAGCACTCGAAAAGCACATGAAAAGTGTCCAGAATTAGTCAACAGAAAATGCATAAGCTTCCATCAGGATAACGCAAGACCACATGTTTCTTTGATGACCAGGCAAAACCTGTTCCAGCTTGGCTGGGAAGTTCTGATTCATCCACCTTATTCACCAGACACTGCACCTTAGGATTTCCATGTATTCAGGTCTTTACAAAATTCTCTTAATGGAAAAAATTTCAATTCCTTGGAAGACTGTAAAAGGCACCTGGAACAGTTCTTTGCTCAAAAAGATAAAAAGTTTTGGGAAGACGGAATTATGAAGTTGCCTGAAAAATGGCAGAGGGTAGCAGAACAAAAGGGTGAATACATTGTTCAGTTGGTGAAAATGAAAATGAAAAATGTGCCTTTTATTTGTACTTAAAAACCGAAGGCACTTTTTGGCCAACCCAATATGTAAAGGGCATGGCAGGCAGTAGATGCTCAAAACTGGCAGGTCCTATGATGATGAGGTCAGAGTGTGTTCCTTGGCCTCCTCTCAGGACTGAGTCAATGTGGCCACGTTCCCTCTCTGCACCACGTGTCCTCACAACTTGCTTAAACCATGCTAGCTGCTGCAGGCTGCCCTTGGAGGAAGCCCTGGGCGAATTTCTGCCTTTGTCCTCTCTGTTCTGTGAATGTCTGCAGCAGCGCACAATAAAGCAAGTCAGAGCCCTGCTGGCAAGGACTGCAGCCCACAGAAGGAGGCACGCGCTGGAGCTAGACCCCAGCCTTTCCAGCACTCAGGCAGCCAGTGCCTTTGGCCCTTCGCTCTGGGTGCTGAGTTTCTTTGGGGCTAACAGTCGCAAAGTATGCCAAAGCTTTCAGAAATCTCTCTAACCTCGACATCCTACCCCACCTGCACATACACACATAAAACTCCAGGGGCCGGAGCACAACCTCCACTCCTGAGAGGGCAAACTGAGAAGTCTCAGAGACGCAGGGAGTTGGCCTGGAGCTACACAGCAAGCTGTTGGGAGAGTTCTGGAATGGAGCTAACAGCTCAGGATAGGGGAGTCTTGGGAAGGGCCTTCCTTTTAGGGAGTGGCTGAAACCTGCAAACGGATCACTCCCAAGCAGGCCTTTTCAGCCATGAGTAAACTTCTTTAAGCCTCAGTTACACTTGGTCCCATCAGGGTTTCCTACGACTGTCAGGATCTTTAGGGACTTGGGCCTGGAGACCAACTCCCTGGGCATTGCCTAGGATGAGTATGTGTCACCGCAACACAGACAGAAGGGGAGGTTCACCAGATACAGTGTGAACAGGTGCCATTCAGACAGCCGGGAAAACAAAGGAAATAATCATGACAACCCAACCTGAATGGTATGATTTGATTTCTAGATTGAGATGATTTAGAAAAAATTTATCAACTCTTCAATGTCCAAGCATTCATTTATTTGTTCAACAAATATTTTTATGTACTTAAAATACATCAGGCCTTGTGCTAGACACTGGAGATACAAAGGTGAATGATACAGGTATGTCCCTGACCCCATGCAGACTACAGTCTAGGAGATAAGAGAGGTAAGTGGAATCTTGGTAGAGTAGAAGGTGACAAATAATATTTATTCTGGTTTCCCCTGTAGAGACTTCTCAGTGATGGGCCCAGAGCAAGAACTCAATAAATGATGAATGAATAAATGAATGAAAATAATTAACATCCACTGAGTGTGCACTATGCACCAGGCATGATTTTAAGCATGTAAATGTATTAACTCATTTTATATATGCAATGAATTTAATGAATTGACACACAATTAAATACATAGCAAATGAAAGTAGTAAATGAACAAATGATGTACACTCAGCCTCCAAAGCTTCTATACTGAATGTGTTTTGAATCTGGAGAAGAAAGGACAAGAATAAACAATAATGGCGGATAAGCTTTGGGTTAGGCATCAAGAAATCTATACACACGTGGAAAGAAAATGGGTTTTGCAGTAGCCATAGGAATAAGCTGAGTTCACATCCTAACTTCACCTCAAGGCTGGGTGATCTTACACAAATAGTTTAACCTCTCAAGCCTTGAAATCCGAATTGGTAAACTGGATTTAATACACCCACCTCAGGGGGATCTTGTGAGGGTTAGTCATATCCATCAGGTTCTATATGAGAAAGTGCCCCTGAACTGGGAGGCACCCTCAAGATACTAGTTGCTATGGATTTAGGACTTAGTAAGAGGCAGCAGAGCACAGTGGGAATTTAAACTTAGAATCAAAGGCCCTAGTTCTAAATCTGGGCTCCAATAGCCAATTGACATACGTAGACAGAGGGATTAATTGAGATGACGTGGGTTAAGATGTTTTAGTACAGAGCTACTGTTGTGGAATAGGAGGGAAAAAAACAAGCCTTTCCTGGAGAGTGAGTCACCAAAGCCTTTCTAAGAGTCTCTGGATAATCTTTCTGAGCTAGTTTAAATGGACCGAATGAACTGGTGAACTCCCAGGACCCTCCTCTCCTGCTAGACTGTGATAATTCCCATGTGGGTGTCAGAATCATGTGATTGACTCTGACTATGGGATCAACAAGACCCACCTACACAGGAATTCCTAGGGTCACCTGTGTCTAACGGAGGAGTTGCTGCTAAACAAGGAAGAAAGTATCAGGGCAAGAGAGAAGGCAAGCAGGAATGGCCCTCCTCCATGCTCAGCCAGGGCGTCTGCAGGCCAGGCAGGTCTGGGGGCAGCCCTCTGAAAGGAATAACTTCTGTTTGTACAGCAATGTCAGACCATTTGGGGCAAATTTCACAAAATGTTCCAGCTTTCAACACAGAGTATCTTCCTTGAAAAAATTTGCGCAAGGCATAGGCACAGTGGGTTAAAAGATAATATGGACAGTATTTTATAGACTGTACAATAAATTCTTTCTTGTCCTTGGCCCACTGAACATGAGACACATTGCATGTATGTTAATTATTTCTAATTTTTACAAAAACTGAGTACAGAGTCAATATAGCCTCAAATGCATGAATTAATTAGGTGCCTTTGACCCTGCACTCTGAATGCACGTGTACGCCAAGGGAACTATGGTACATCTGTGGTTGATTGGTTAAAAATTAATTCATTAAGACCTTGTTCAGAAAGAGTTAGTTGATATCAAGAGCCATCTCTTTAGACTCTCAGCTGCTTTTGCAAATAGTCTTGACACCACAAGAATTTCAAGTTTTCGGTTCAAAACTCTAAACCTGTAAGGTTATAAATTTGGCAAAGTCTGTTCTGCCTTTGCTGTTACTGGAATACCCGTTATTTTGAAAACTAAATCCACACAGATCAATTTATGACTCCTTAGGTTAAATGTTAGAGAAGCTATAAAAACTGGAAAATATGTGTAGCAAGTAATTATTTGATTTACAGGGGAAAACGGTAAAGGTGCTCATTTGCCTAGTGTCTCAGAAAGCGTTTTTGTTTGTTTATGAACCCTGGTCCTACTGTCCTGGTCAGGTGAGAAGAATCCTTAAAGCTGTTCATATGGGATCAATGTAATGAATCACCTAGGCTGACTTCCAGACTGTGATGCTAAAATTAAAACCAAAACTATACATGTTCCAACGCACCTCTGTGCCACACGGCCCTTCCTCACTTATACTGATACACCGTCTTACAAATTTTATCTAATCAACTGACATTTTTAAGGATCAGAGAATTCAACAAGAATAAAAATGTGGCCACAATTTAGTCTTTCCCCCCCTTCATAAAAACACCGTCTTCTATTTGGTCTCCACTCAGGTCAAGACATTTCACTAATTTGCTAGTCATTAAAAAGATATTTTTATACCCAGCCTGTAATATTATCCTCTTCAGTGATTATGATAGCTCCCAACAGAATTCCAGACTCGAAAATGAAGGCTGGGAAGCTGAACTGCAATTATGATACTTTAAATAATTCCACAAAAGTAGAGCCGCCGTTAAATAATTTATGGTCTTTGATCTTGTCGCAGATCTACTGAAATCTTCACATCACTCAGCTAAACATTTTCAAACAGAAAAGGGATGGTTACTTTCCCCTCTACCACCCACTCGCCCCGGCTGAAGATACATCAATAAAGCTTCCAGATGTTTGTCTTGTTGAGAAGTCGGACCCCAGGAGGGGCATTGCTGCCAGCCTTAGGAGACCTGCCAGCATCAAATGCTTTGCCTGGCATTTGACTCCCTGTGCCCGATTTGTACAGCTCTAAAAGTAGACCTGGGAGGAGGTGAGCGAATACATAAATTTCGATTAAATTTATCTGAATCTGTACAAGAATTAGACCTGTGGCTCTCAAACCTCAGCATGTGTCAGAACCACCTGCAGGGCTAGTTAAAGCAGACTGTCTGGCTCCAGCCCGAGAGTTCCTGATGCTGGAGATCTGGGGTGGGGACCAGGAATTTACCTAACAAGTTCCCAGGTGATACTGATGTCACTGGTTGGGGCACTGCATTTAGAGAACCCATGAGCTAAATCCATAGCTTGTTTCCTTAGACACAGTTAAATCATGACCTGAAGGATGCTGAGTTCTTAGATTCCATCAGAGCTGTCTTGAGAAATAAGTGTGAGGGAGAAGAGGGGCAGGCCTAGGTCCCTCCGAGGCCACACCTAGAGCTCATTTCAAGGGAGCAATCCCCTGCTAGAGGGGCCTCTGTCGTCACAGCGAGCCCTCAACCCACGATGAGGGGAGGAATAGTGTTCTTCACTGAGAAGGGAGGCGGCCTGGGGACTCACAAGTTTTAGCATCTGGGAGCAAAGGCACCAATTGTCAAAGTCACCATATTCATGGGGAAAAATCTCATTTCACTTGAAAAGCAAAGAGAAAGAAATAGAAAAAAACAGCTCATGACAGTATGGCTTTTCCTTCTTCTGGGACCAAGTCTTTTAACCTTAAACAACAACTTGTTTTTCCTTAAACAACTTCTTAACTGCCATATATTTCAGCTATTAAACATTTACAAATGACAGGTTTCCAAATCAGTTTGGGTTGTCTTCATTTGCAAATTTAGGCCAGACCCTGTTTGGTAATTCACCTAACAGCAATGGTTGCGTGAGATCTGTTTACTGGATTTGCTTTCTTTAAATAAAATTCGGGGGAAGAGGACTGGGGGTGGGGCAAAGAGATTGTCAGACATTAGTTACCTTTAGAAACAAAGAGAGCTCAAACCAGATGAAATTTCACAGGCTCTCTGCTGATGTTTACAGAGTCTGCGCTAAGGAATCCTAGAGAAGGGTTAGGTGATGATATGAAGGTTCCCTGATAATCCCCCTCAGTAATTATCCCCATTTTGCCTCGGGGATCTACAGAACTCGGGCTAAAGCAGGTGGGTTGTTTTGCAGTAATTTCCCAGATAACTGCTGCTGAGTGTATCTGAACAGAGTTTGTTTTTTTTTTTTTTTTTAAAAACCAACCTATTAGAACAGAAGATGTTGAAAGAAGAAATATTACAATTGTTCATTTATAGGCAATCTTCAAAGGTAGCCTTGGCCTCGCGGGGAGAAAAAAGGTACCTGAATCATTTGGGGCTTGTTTTTATCATGAAGGAAATGTTGTATTTCAGCATTTCCAAATAAAAACTACAGGGAGACACCTGAAGGCTGTGCAGCTGAGCTGGTAATAGTAATAACATCAAACATTTACACCAAGCACACAGTCTGACCTTCATAACAATCCCACCAGAAAGCTTAGGCCTAGGGAGATTGGGTAACCAGCCCAGGGTCACAAGGTAAGTGGCAGAGATGGCCGCCAGCCTGACCTGTGTCTGTCTGACCCTAAAGCCCCTGCCAGGTCAGAGAGAAATAAAGAATTTGCAAAATAAAACATTTGTTTTCTATAAACAGTGTGTTACTATTTGGAAGGAAGGTGAGAAGATGCAAATACAATATTTGTTTGTCCTAGCATTATGTTCACAGGTGGAAGCTATAAAATAGGAGCTCCAGTCACCGTGGAGAGCAAATATCAGAGGTCAGGTGCAGGGAGCTCCACCTACAGACCTCAGAACCATTTCCTTCTGCTGTCATTTGAGCTGTCATTGTCTATGATTCTTCCTTGTGTCACTCAATCTGCTGAAGGAGCCAGGAGCTATGCAAACCATCTACTAAACATTTTGCCTTCCTTGTGATCTTACCAAACCTCCTTCCCAGACCTTGATAACCCACGGTCACTCAATTTATTAAAACACTAAATTCTCTTGGCTCTGTAATTCTGATCATTTTACAAAAGGGGAAAAATATATTTACTGTATTACGAATATGCTATAGCCCAAGTTCCCAAGTTTGTCTTTCTAAACCTGCCCCCCAACACCTGTTCCCCGTCTCAGTACCTGGCACTTCTCTGCTTCTCAGGCCATAAACATATGTCATCCTTATTTTTTCCTTTGTCCCCCTTCTTCTGCATCTGACCCACCAGCCACTCCTAAAAACTATCTCCAGGTTGCATCTCAATTCCTTCCACTCGTCTCATCACCATGGCCACCTCCCAAGTCCAGGTTACTGTCACCTCTCACCTGCACAAGTCTAAGCACCTCCTACCTGGTCTTCACACAGCAGCCATCGGCATTATTTTCCACCCACCCTTCAAAAACTATTTTTTAAATTATATAACAGGTACATGGATGCACTATGGGAGGCTGAAAATGACCCCAAAAGATATTCACCTCTTAACCCTGGGCCTGTAAATTGTGATCTTATTTAGAAAAATGGTCCTTGCAGATGTGATTAAGTTAAGGATCTTGAAATGAGGAGATGATCCTGAATGATTTGAGTGGGTCTTAAATACCATCCCAACTGTCCTTGTAAGAGAAAAGCAGAGGGAGATTAGATGCACGCAGAAATGGGAACAGCAGTGTGACTGTGGAGGCAGAGACTGGAGATGCGCACATAAGCCGAGCAATGCCGGGGGCCACAGGGAGCTGGAAGACACAAGGGACAGAGTCTCCTCGGAGACACAGATCTGCCAACACCTTGCTTTCAAGCCCAGTGAAACTGATTTCAGGCTTCTGGCCTCCAGAACTGTGAGAGAACAAGTATGTGTTGTTCTAAGCCACCAAGTTTTGGTAATTTGCTACAACAGTCACAGGAAACTGATACCTGCACTATGGATGCAAAACTCAGAAATTATAAAGAACCTACTGTAGAGCACAGGGAACTCTACTCAATACTCTGTAATGACCTATATGGGAAAAGAATCTAAAAAAGAGTGGATATATGTAATACGTATAACTGATTCACTTTGCCGTACAGCAGAAAGTAATACATTATAAATCAACTATATTCCGATAAAAATTAATTTTAAAAAACTCAAAAATTATAGATAAGGTTCAAATACCTCTAGACCACCTCCTCTCCTCCCACCTCATTCCATTTCCCTCATCCAGGGTACCCACTGTTACAAGTTTTGGTTTTTATCAGTTCAGTCCTTTTTCTATGCATTCATACACATGGATGTACTAAAGAAAGATGCCATTTTATTTTTATGTTTTAGTGAACCCAAAGTGCTCCCCCAAATTTATGGTTAGTTTTATCTCCTTCTGAACTTGACATAAATGGAATAATGTATGTACTTCTGTGACTTCTTTCACTCATCATTATGCTTTTGAGATTCATCCATATTGTTACAAGTAGGGATCTATAGTTTGTTTTCTCTACTGTAGCATATTCCATTGCATGAAAACAAAATTTATTTACCCATTTACATCTAGATTCATCTTAGGAAAGAGTAGTTCCATCATAATACTCCCTGCTTAGAGACCTCCTCTGGCTTTCTACTGTAGTTTTAGTATGTCAGACTTTTCCCAATGGCCCCTTTGCCTCTCCCATCTCATTTTATCCCACTCTCCCTGATTCACAGACTTTCTTTGGGTTCCTTGAACACACCAAACTCACTTCTACCTTAGGACTCTTGCTGTTGCCCGTCCCTGGACCACTGCATCCCCAGATATTTGCATCACCGGCTCCTTCTTTTTATTCAAATCTCATCAAATCTTATCTGTGCAGCCTTCCCTGGCCACCCAATCTGAATAAGCCCCAGCCCCACTCATTTGCTCCCATTAGCCCTTGTTTTCTTTGCCTTGGTGCATCTCTCCCTATCTGCATTTGCCTTGTGTATCTGCTTCCTGGTCTATTGTCTGTCTCCCTAAACTGCAGCTCTGTGAAGGCATGAACCCTGCCTTACCCATCACTCTACCCCAGCAGCTAGAATAGTGCCTGGCATGGAGTGGATGTCCAGCATATATTTGTCAGATGGATGAATGAATGAGTGAGTAAATGAAGCTGTAAAGAAATTAATATCTTGAGAGTAGATTAGACCCAACCAAAATTCAAGTACTCATTCATTCCTTCCACACATATTACCATGTGCTTATTTTTTAAAAGCCCTGAGTTGGTACAGGTGATGAGAAGACACAGTTTGCTTGCTACGACAATGTCTTTGACGGGCTAGGTCAGTGAGGACTGTCCCACAGAAAGGGAGGAACTGTAAAGGCATTTACTGAAATGGGGTTTTAACTTTAAATATATGCTTTTCCCCGCTCCTGTATTTTCAAACAGGGTGGAGTGTGTGCTCACGGGGTGACTAAGCCACTAGACTATTATTAGTGAAGCAAGGGGTGCTGGTTACCGCACCAAACCGGCCTCTCCTTAGCCTGGAGGGGAAGATCTACCCAAGCCTGTCTGATGATTTGGGCAGGATTCCAACAGGTGGAGAGGCTGTCCCCCAACTAGGCCTGCCTCCGAGAGAACAAAACATCACAGAGATGCCAAAGACCAGTTTGGGGGCTCGAAAATAGAACACGATAAAAAATAATGTGCCTCACCATTCACTTTACAAACTTTCTGAGCCTCTTACTACACCCCATGAATTTGATTTCAAAATTCAACTAGTTTCATTGCAGATGTGTGGCGTTCCTAATTTCTTCTAGACAGTCCGTTTTTCAGACTTTATTTCTTCATTCTCTAGAGGCAGAAAATACAATAACTGAAACCTGTGCAGGAGAAAATTGTGGCAGATGATTTTAGGGGTGCCTTGTGTTCCCTTTCTCGACAGTATTTCCCCCCGTGTTTTAAAAAAGTTCTCAACTATGAGGCTTCTTCTAACATTAACTTCAAAACCCAAATACCCAATTAACATGACAAAGCAAAGCAAAGAGGAATAGGTGGTTATAAACTGTAGTAATTGTGGGGCTCTGGGGGGAGGGTGACTCAGGAAGCATGGACAGCACGGCCTCTTGTGCCTAAACCGCAGATCACAGCGGGCGGCAGCACCTGCACGCACGCACCTGAGTGGAGTTAGGTGTGTTAAGCTGGGGCGGGCGGGGGGAGCCTTGTGGCGGAGCACTGGCATTACAGATGAAGGAAGCTGGGGTCTAGTTTTTCAGTACAAGTTATAACACGCAGAGCAAAGACAGGGACAGACAGCACGGTCACTTTTACCAAATGAGTCACGCTGTGTCTAAGAGTCACAAATGCAATTGCCCGTGGGCACCATAAAGAAGCTTAATGAGTCACATGGGCTAAGTCAGGACTCCGGTGATTTGGAGAGGTGATGCCCCTCTAAAGCGGGTCGGGGCCTCCATGACCATTCGAGTCCCTGTATTGCTAGACTGTCAGAATTTCCAAGAGAAGTCAGAAATGCAGAAGGTTTCTGAAAAATCTAGTTCTAAATGCTGGCAACACAATTACTGAGCCTGGGCGTCTGGAGCCTGTGCTCTGCAACAAGAGAGGCCACGATAGTGAGAGGCCCGTGCACCGCGATGAAGAGTGGCCCCCACCTGCTGCCATTAGAGAAAGCCCTCGCACAGAAACGAAGACCCAACACAGCCATAAATAAATAAATAAATAAATACAATTTAAAAAAATAAAAATTTAAAAAATTTAAAAAAAAAATAAATGCTGGCAATACATTTGAACCCCTTTTTTCATATTCTGAGGATCACACCAAACATGTCTGTAGGCTAAATTTGGCTTGCGAGCCATCAGTTTGCAACCTCTCACCCGAGAGCGGTGACCTCGGTGGCATCATTAGTTTGATCTCTCACATCCACATGACCCTTTTCTTATAATGAATATTTTGGAACGACTTCCTTCTTCTTCTAAAATAAAATGTATGATAAATAACCTACGTATATACTTAATTCAAAAATTTAAATATCATGTCCTAGCTATCATGTAAAGGAGAAGTAAAAAATGAGTACTTTATTTAAAAATGTATTTCAGTGCATAACTGCTGGGACATAACTGCCTTGGAAGGCATGATGACATCGGCAGATGCTTGCCTCTTTTGAGCAAATTGCTGAGAATGCAACAGCTCCAAATGCAGAGTAATACAGTATGTTGGTTAATCATGTGCAAGTGTTTTATCTCCGTGGATGCCCAGTGGGATATTTATAAGCCACACAGAATGTGGGGCAGTTCTCTGCAGCATAAGACTGTCCTTGCATTGCTGCTCCTGCCCACTGATCATTTTGACAACCAAAAATTGCTTCCACAAAACTCCAAATGCCCCTTGGAGGGCAGTGCCACCCCTGTTAAGAAACAAGGACACAGACTGACTGACTACAGGGCTGACCAATAGATTTCAGCTGTCCACTGACTATATGACCTCGGACAGTCTGCTTAGCCTCTTTAAGTTTCCTCAGCTGTAAAATGGGGAAACAGTGGTACCTATTTCATAGGTATTTTTGTGAAAATTAAATACATTAATAACTGTAAAATGCTTAGATAATCCAGCTCCAAGCAGATGTTAACTTCTTGTGTCATTATTGGATTGGTATCAGATGGTAGTTGCCCTGAGTCACCATCCCTCAGTGGGAAGCTATTGCTAATTCCACATGTTTGTTAAGGAAGCACAGGGAAAGAGGCATGTCCTACAGAGATGTAAAGCTTCACTCGTGACGCTGAACAAAGTTTTCCATCATTCGGCTGACTCTAATTCTACTTAGAAGAAAGCCACAAAGACACCAACTTCTTAATTTTTTTCCTAGCTGCTTCTGCTGCAGCACTTTCTGTTTTACTATGTCAGAAAATATGAAGTAATACTGTTACCAAATTGCATGTGATAAATTGATTTTCCCAATTTGGCTCATGGTTTCTTCAGGGAAGGCCCCAAGTGTTACTCTTTTTCTCTCAGTTCATGTTACCTAACATGGGACAAAGGACAGTGAGGGCTCTCACCTAACACATGGCAGGCACATACTTGTGGAAACTAACTATCTAGCTAGCTAGCTCTCTTAACCAGAGGCTCGGGACTTCTATTTCTTGTCCTTCCCAAGATGCCTGCACATTCTCTGGGGTTTATGCTGCCACTTTTGATCTGAGTACCAGGCTCCTATGAACCAATTATCCTCAATCTCACAGCAGCCCTGCTTCCATAGCTGTCCTCTTTCTCCATGCTTTCTATCAACCCTGGCAGAGAACTCAGCACTGTTCTTGACTGCTACAAAACTAAAACAAAAATGAAAACACTCCCCCAAAGAATATGTACTCATTGAGGATTTTACTGAAGATGTGCAGTGATGCAGGATGCTTACAGCACTGCATTGCAAACAATGTATATTTTAATGTTAGACCCCTAACTCTCTTGGAGGGTTCTGGGTCACTCTGTCAATAAATCTCATGTCATTTTGCATGACTCTCCTCTCTTCTCCCAGTCTCCCTGACCTCTAGTTGCTTAAAAAAAAAATCCTTCCATTTTTACAGAAGATTTCACTCTCTACTGTCTCTGCCCCTAGGCTGGACTCTGGCAACACCCAAAGCACCTGCACAGCCCGCAACATCTGCTCCAGGCCTCACACCTTCCAGCCCCCGTTAGGAATGGCTGGGGGGAAACAGTCTCAATAGTCCTGACCCCACTGACACGAATTATGCTGCCCTTCTCAAAACACAGAAGAGGCTAAAGCCAGCACTGGCTTTAAATAATTTTTCCCCTCCATTTTATAGGACATTGGTCACTGAGGCATAACGATTTGACCTCAGAAGACGACCAGACAGAGACTCTAGGTTTTCACTTCATTGCTGGATACTCATTTAGAAGCTACTGTAGGTTCTGATAACATGACAAATCATTACCTAACTGTTAGCTCTAGATAATAATTCCATGCTTGATTTGTGGACAAAATTCGTCAACCCGACCCTGTTGCCACCTGAAGAAGGTGCCCACTAATGCACCAGGCATTGACATTGTGTGCCTCAGGTTCTCATGTGGTAGAGAGAGACCAGGTGAGCTCAGTAACATTAGGATTACAAATCATCATATGCTGAAGTGAAGAAAAAGGCTAAGAGGCGCTAAGTATGTTTCAATAAATACCAGCAAAAATTTAAAAAATTAATTCAAGATCATCATAAATTAAAGATGTCTGTATCTCTATATATTATCAACATTCCTGTTATTTCCTGTGAGGAACTTAAATCTACCAAACTAGGTACACAAAACTAGCATAAAATGCAACAAACACAAATATCAACATTTTCAGTTGGTGACATCACCAACTGAAATATATTTTTGCCGAAAGTTTAGACCCAGTGCCATACCTTGGTTCAGTTACTGCTGACCTTATATATTTTTCTCATTTCACTAAACTAGACAAATCCAAAACAACAAAATATACTTTGAGCTAAGCCCAAAACAAGCCAGTAGTTCATTTAGTTTAACCCATGGATTTTCATATTAAGAACAAACAAAAACAAGCTACCAAACAAAAAACATCTCTCTGACACTGAAATATTTTTCTTCTCTAGAGTAAAGTTAACATCCGTATTTTTCCCTCACTTGAGTTCTGTGATCCAGTGATTAAAGAGCCAAATAAGAGAATAATTTCCCTGGTCTACAAAAGGTTAATTAATCATAACTCACGTTTTTTTTTTCTTTTTCTCTCTACTCCCCAAAAGGGGAAAGAAAGTGACAAGTTTAAAAATAACTCAAATAGGGAGGCTACAGATATACATAATAAAAAATCTGAGGCAGAAACCCAAAATAAATAGACACAATTTAAAGAAGTAGACAGAATTTAGAAAAAAAAAAAAAATCTCTTCCAACCCTCTGTTCATTCTTAGTAGCACAAGAGATACTTTATATTTTCTTGGCCGTGTTTAAGCCATTCAAGCACTATTGCTATAACTTTTTTGTCACTTCATAAGCTTTATTTCACAGTTTCAACTTTTAAAAGAACTTTATTCATCACCCCAACTCAAAATCTAGTAGGCACGTTTTAAGTATGCTGCCACCAACAACAGTGGCAGTCCTGCTATAGTCACCTGATTCAAGTACAAAAACCTTTGGCTTTGCCTGTCATTCAGAAGTAGAGCTCTACTAACACGTTTCTCTTTATAGACTTATTAGGTCTCTTTACCAACTTATTTTCCCACTACTGATACATCAAAAACAGCTACACTTGTAGCCTCCTAATAATATATTTCCTCATCCTCTAGCATAAAATCCTTCAGCATGAAAATTCTAAGTAGGAACAGAATTGTCTTCCATGGCTACCAATAGTTATGTTTAAACTGATAATCTCAAAGATTACATTTGAAAGCAACTTTTCAAGAAATGAACATCTAAGTTACAACTAAGTACCTTTTTCACTAATTCTGAGCCTTTCTTTAAATCACCTTATCTGAATTGCTAAGCTTGGTATCAAAATCCCCTCTCAGCAATTTGTTCAAAACTTCTGAGTTTCCTCAGATCCAAATAGTCCTCTGGGCTTTGCTAACATCCATCTATTCTCTTTCTGTATCACTAACAGATATTCTAGGCACCTCATCCAGGCTGTTGGAAAGAATTCAGTGCTCAAAGCCTAGTCTTCCTTTCTTTTCATATGACAGCAGAGAGTACACAAGCCTTCTTTCCTATTTCTCTACAACTGTAAGTAGCTAAGTTTCCACTTTATTCATTTTTGTCTCAACTTTCCTAATTCCCAAGCATCTATTTCCAATAAGAGCATCTGGAAGAACTTGTTAAAACTAATTTCTAGAGGACTTAATTAGTTACATCAAGCTCTCAACTACCTTAACAATATACTCAGATCTTTCAGCCTTGTAGACTGTCTCAATGATACTTAAAAAGAGAAAGCCTCAGAAACTGTTTTCTGAAGGCACCTATATCCCTTACACAGAGCAGACATCTCTTACAACTAAGAGCTACGTAATTTTTTAGAAGAGACTTAAATTGGTTTCATAATGGGGAATACTCCACACTGTTCTGGGGACATATTTTACAATCCGTTCGAACTCAAAGCAACTATGTACACAGCTCTAGAAAAAAGTGAAAATGGGATGATCTTAAAATTAATATTAATAAATCGCCACAGCGGTTCTATTCTTCTACTACAAAATGTCTAAACCTCTCCTTTCCCTCTTTTACTTTCTCTCCCCCTCCACCCCCTCTCCCGTGCTCTCTGCCTCCTTTTTCTCAGTGTCCCGTAAACCTCTCCGTTCTCTGTTTAACCTTGTCTCGATGCCGGGCTTTGCCAGCACTTCCACTGACTGGGTTCACACCCAGCCTGCCTACGGTCCCAGTCCCAGGAGAGAAGAGCTCCCACATTCCGCAGCCCCTCAAACCTCTGCCTGTTCCCAGCAATTCCAGCCAGCCCCACTGACGGTCCTGCTCCGTGAGAAAGAAGTCCCTTGAAACACAAATGTGTCTTTTTATTGCAGAAGAACCAAGGTTTGATTCACCCACCAAAGCTTAAAATCCTCATATTTTTCTATCTCTCCTTCACTGCCATTTGCACAAATCCAGAAGCCAAGAAGACTACCTCTGATACAAACTCTACCTCTCTGGAATTTTTTTTTTAAATTTATTTATTTATTTATTTTTGGCTACATTAGGTCTTCGCTGCTGCGTGCGGGCTTTCTCTAGTTGCGGCGAGCGGGGGCTACTCTTCGTTGTGGAGTGCGGGTTTCTCAATACAGTGGCTTCTCTTGTTGCAGAGCATGGGCTCTAGGCACACAGGCTTCAGTAGTTGTGACACGTGGGCTCAGTAGTTGTGGCTCATGGGCTCTAGAGCACAGGCTCGGTAGTTGTGGTGCACGGGCTTAGTTGCTTCGTGGCATGTGGGATCTTCCCAGACCAGGGCTTGAACCCGTGTCCCCTGCACTGGCAGGCGGATTCCTAACCGCTGCGCCACCAGGGAAGTCCCTACCTTTCTGGAATTTTTTGCTGGTAAAGTTAGGGGATGGAACTAGTTGAATTGTAAGGCACTTTCCAGCTAAAAATGAACAGATGCCATCTTTGACAAAATAAATTCAAATAACTTCTGCTTAAGAATAATAATATTTAATAAACATTGTTTATGGGTTGCCTCTTATGTACCAGACACTAATACATTATATGATCACAATAATAGTTAACATCAATTTGTGCCAGCTAAGTGCAAAGCACTTGCACTATCTCATGTGCCCCCTTGACAACATTATGACACATACACTGTAAGTATCCTCTTTCTGCAAATGAGGAAAACAAGGCTCAGAGAGAATGAAAAACTTATTCAAGGTCACACTATTGATAAGTGGTCGATACAGTCAGTCTGATTCCAGTAGACAAAATGTTAATCACTACACTCACAACAACTCTACAAAGGTGGTATTATTATCACCACCTTGCAGTGAATAAACATTCATATGTTCAATCACTTCCCAGACAATACCATCAAGTCATTAAACAGAAACATGCATCAGTTCTCACTGTGATTGGTCCTTAAAACTGAGAGCACCATGATTGTGTATAAACTGATATCTATATAGAAATGCTAGGAAAAGAGAAATAGAACTGCCTTATGCAAACATTGTATCAACAGAATGTTTTACAAAGATTAAGACTTTAAAACAGAAATGTTATAAAAACATGTTAATGTTATAATGTTATGTAAAAATGGTCATTAGGATATTATCATATTTTTTATATCTAAAAATTCTTTTTACTAATCTGCTTGCTCTTTACTCATATTTTACTCCACCTTACAAAACATATTATTCTATATTCTGTGGCTGATCTTTCCAAAACCTGAGGTTTTTTAAGGTCTTATTTTATTATCTGTTGCTTCTGCTGGCTCTTGCAAATGGTGTCTCATTTCTTTGTATGTATAAGGATTTTTGACTATAAAGAGCTAATTATCCTTAGAATTTTCCTTGAAAAAAAATCTTTGAGGCCTAGGATCAATGTGGATTCCTCAAAAAGATATTTGTGTTTGCTTCTGTCAGTGAATGGAGACATTACCAATACTGGAAAATGTTAAAGAAATGTATCAGCTTGAGATATTTTAGGCCACCTAGGTGATAGCTTATGGTTATAAATTTTTAAGGAATATTTTTTTCTCCCAATTAGCTCATTGCCAAGGTTGAGACAATTTTCCTTGAGGTCCCTGAGTGAAGAAAGGACCTCTTAGTTTTATTTTTAATTCACCCTTGCACTGTGGGTGTAGCCCCATGGAGCCCCAGCTTTCTTGAGGGTCTTCTATTAGATTCTTTACCTTGGGTGGGCCCTGAGCTTTGTCTTTTCAAACCTCAAACCCCAGGAAACCTTAGAAATGATGCTCAGTTTGACCCAGAAAATGTCCTCAGGGCAGTAACTGGGCTCCTATATTCATCAGTTCTATGCCCAGGTATTCCTTACTTTCTTGCAAACAAGTAGACAAATTATAAAAAGCTATCTTAAAATTTTATTCAGCATATTTAGTTGTTTTCAGCGGAGGGTGGGTTCAGGCACTTGCCCACCATTTTCTTCATCTGGGCAAGTCATTTTATGTCATCGAAACACAATTTCCATATGTATAAGATGGTTCGATATCAATAATACTAATTCCATAGCTTGTTATTAAGATTGGATGACATTAAGTGAAAAGCACTTTGAAAACTGTCAGGTCCTACATAAATAGTAGCCATAATTGATATCCCTTCCTTTACTCATTCATAAATATTTATTAAATGCCTACTGTGTTTCAGACAGGTACAAAGGGCATAGCAGTGATAGAGAAAAAGAAAGGAAAAGATGGGGTAAAGAAGAAGGCAGAGAGAAAGCTGCAGTATGACTCAGTATGCTAAAGTTTCTGAGGCCCTACATGGGAGAAGCCAGAACTACACATTCTGATTCAACCTCATCTGTCTCCCTTGGCCAAAGAGGACTTGGGTAGACAGCTTGATAGCATCTTCAAGGCACAGGATGTTTTGCGAATAACAAGCAAAAATAAAACCAGAGAGAAAGGAACCTCTGATAGGGCTGATGGGGTCTTGGGTAGGCAGAGTGGGAGATTAGTGCTTTTCATCATAATTTTTTTGAACTATCTGATTCCTTACCTTGTATATATAATTGCTTTGATTAAAAAGAAAAATACTTTTTAAATTCCTGCAATCATACCCCCAGTATGTATGAACTCTAATGAGCAACATGCACACATATAGGCAGGAAAGGCCTCAAGTGTATATCGGTCAATGTCTCCTTGAGATTCCCTAGCACTGAAGGCCTTCTATAGGTATTTGTGAATGAGTGAGTGGGTGACTGACCAGATGAATAAATGAAATGAATCCATCCTGAGAAAGGCAATAGGTGAACTGAGCTTGGGCTGAATTTCAGCTCCCACTTGCCCTCTTGGCTGGGCCCCATTATGCAGTGAAACACCTGCTCAACTGCACAAAGCAGCTCTGAGTTAAGAGCACAGGTTGGAACGAGATGCAAGGGTTGGAATCTTATCTCCTCTTCCTACTAACACTATGACTTTAGATATGGAACTAAGCCTCCACTTTCCTTGGGATTAATGTGCAGATAAAAGTACCTGCCAAAGAGGCTTGTTGGGAAGATCTAATAAGTGAGTGCATGCAAAACAGCACTGAGAATATTGTTTTTCTATCATAATTGGTCAATCAGTGTATGCTATATTCCTGCATCACTCACTTTGGGCAGATCTGCAAAAGGCATTTCAGTTTGCATGATGACTCGGCTGTAGTGTATACAGGGTTTTTTTCTTCCAGTGGACAGAGCACTGAACGCAGAGACTGAAAACCTCTTTCCCAGTGACACCTCTGCCATCCACCACACATCAGCTCAAAGTTGAGCAACTTGCAGCAGCTCACTTCACCTTCTCAACTATCAAGCTGCTCTGGATTTTAAACTGAAATAATAATGTCTCATAGCCTTGCTCTGAAGTTTAAATGAGAAAGTGTTTTCTTTTCATTGTAAAGCACTCTACGATCAGAGGTCCTGAAAGTAACCGAAGAGCATAAAGCATAAATCCATTCCCACTTTTCTCCTGTACCCATAAACATGGGAGGCACTCAATAGATACTTCTGAATAAATAAATAAACTTGTCAATAAATAAGAGTTTAACAGTGTTTTTCAAAAGGATTTAGGAATCATCTGCATCAATATTACCTGGAGAAGTTGTTCCAACATATCCTGGAGAGTCGGCTACATAAGTTGTTCTCAACTTTCACTGTGCTTTGAACTGACTTGAGGAGCCTTCAAAAATACTGATGCCTGGGTCCCACTCCCAGAGATCTGGATGGAATTGGTCTGGGGTGTGGTCTGGGCACCTGAATTTTTTTTTTAATTTTTTTTTAAATTTATTTTTTATTTTTGGCTGCATTGGGTCTTCGTTGCTGCGCACGGGCTTTCTCTAGTTGTGGTGAACGGGGGCTACTCTTTGTTGCAGTGCACGGGCTTCTCATTGCAGTGGCTTCTCTTGTTGTGGAGCACAGGCTCTAGGCTCACAGGCTTCAGTAGTTGTGGCACGTGAGCTCAGTAGTTGTGGCGCACGGGCTTAGTTGCTCTGCGGCATGTGCGATCTTCCTGGACTAGGGCTCGAATCTGTGTCCCCTGCATTGGCAGGTGGATTCTTAACCACTGCGCCACCAGGGAAGCCCCCCTGGGCACCTGGATTTTTAAAGCTCCTTTGGCTGATCCTAATGCAAGGCTCTAATTTAATGAGCCTGAGTAGTAAGGCAGACATTGATACTTGGCAACCTCAATGTCATTTCTAATCCCCTTCTCCCTTGCCACTCCTCTCCATGAAGGCTGGAAGGAGAAATGACTCATTTTCTCAACGTTCATTAAAGTTAACGGGTGACCATGTGCCCAGATGTGGGCCAAGGGTCAGAGGTCTGCTGGGTCAGACAAAGAGGCTTCTTTCATGCTTTTATTGTTCTGATAAAAAGAGACGGCTGTGCCTCCTGCACCTCTTCTGGTTTTACCCTCTTCCTGCCTTGAACGCCCATGTGGCTGGACCTGCCACGAACCTAAGAGAAAGGCCAACCAAGAGGACCCCAGAGGTGTCAGTCTTGACATTGTTGAGCCTCTGAATCAACTTCAGCAATCGCCTACCTGTGACCTTCTTACTATGAGAGAAAAACAAACTCCTAGTTTATTTAAGCCACCAAAACCCAGCTTTCTGTAGCGTGCAGATAAACACAATCCTAACTGACAGAAAGAGATCCTGTCTATTTTCTTTTGCCCTGATCTTCAGAGGAGACGCTGATATGCTAAATACTTTTATGTAAACACGACTACAAGTTTATTTACAGAGTGATGAGTTTGCCTGGGAAAGAATTTGAAGAGTGGCTTACTTGAAGGTGCGGCCTCCTCTAATTAAAACCTCTCATAGACCATCCTACCTGTTGAGACACCAGTGATGTAAGCGGGAGAAGAGGCTTTCACTGAATGATTTCCTGGAAGCTTTTCTTCCTTAATTGTTCCTTTACAGAATGACACAACATTTAGATGAAGGGCAGGCATTAGAGAAAAAGTATGCCCTCCACTGCTAACACTGCCAGCCCTCCCAACCTTGGGTGACAGCTCTGGGAGGGACTAACCAGGTTTATCCCTGGCTGATTCCGGCAGCTCTTTGGGACTGCCTGGCAAAGAACTGGCTGGTGCGGTGGCTTCTGTCCTCAGCAGTCTCATCTTCCCACTAGGTCTCCACGTGCTACCAGCACAGGTATGTCAGTCCTCTGAGCAGCTGACATAGCCTGTGAGGTGTCTCTCCTCTCTTGCGGGGTACCCTTATGACAGGAAAAGCCCCCATTCTCATACTCTTAGTCAAAGACTCCCCGCTCCCAAAATATCTATAAAAAGGGATGGAAGAAGGAGAGCAGGATTCCTCTCCTGGAGTGTCAGTCACACACTGTCCCACTGTGCCCAGTGCCCCACAGGCCTCTCCGTGAGATGACAAAGGAAAGCAAATGTGTTTATTTTATCCCACGGATGACCCTCTGCCTGTAAGTCCCAGCATGTGTCACAGGATACGCATAGCTCTTTCCTGGGTTCTTCACACTGAAACCAAAGGTTCCCTGCACTGATTCAGGCTTCTTTCTCCCCCTCTCCGCTTCTTCTCTTGGGATCTCTATCAGGCTAGATAGTCACTCAACCTCCATTGCAAAATAACATATTATCTTGGGTTTCCCCTGCTCAAAACAGTTTAAAGGCACTCTCATACTTATTAGATACGAAATGTATCAGCTGGCACGGAAGGCTCGCCATACTGTGAACTGTAACAACCTTCCCATCATTATGCCCCCGCTCCACCACGCTCAAGTGAAGCACTGGTACCACACTGCTCTACTTCCTGCTCTGCAAACACAATTTGAAAATCCCAACAAGATTCCTGAAGTCAAGATAAAGTATAGTATTTGACAGAATTGTTTAACTACTGGAATTACCTGGGAAGTTGATTAAAATACAGTCTCCCAGGATCCACTCCAAGAAAACTTGATCCTTTAGCTCTGGGTTTGGAGATTTGCCTTTTCACAAGTATAAAATGTGATTTTAATGGCTTGAGAAATTCGGGAAATATGATGACTAGGAAAGAGAAAGAAACACTCTTATCCTATCTTGTTCTGTGCAAAACTTACCTGTCCTTCAAAGCCTAACTCAGACTTCTCATCTCTGAGGTCCTCAGACCATTCCAGCTGTGGTGCTCTCACCTTGCCCTCCATTCACCCTCATTTGGCACTAGGCAGTCTTTCCTATGACCCATGTTGCAATTTAAGCTTTCACGTGACTATGTGCTTTATCTCATTAACCCGAGGGTCCTTAAACAAAGGTGTGCATCAGAATTACCTCGGTAGGTGCTTTCAAAGTGCAGATGTCAGGACAGCTTTTACTCCTGTTGACTTTATCCGGAAGACAAAGGGTGACGCACAGGCAACTGTATTTTGAAAGAACTTTCCAGATGATTCCAGTGAGTGCCCACCCCTCTTTTACTCCAGCTTACACCATGCTTTAGGAATCCTTGCACTCATCATAGTATGAGGCCTTTGAGGACAAGGACAGTGCCTGACACTGCTTTCTAGTTTTCACTCGGTTTACCTCATCACTTTGAGTTTGGTGAAATGAGTGTGCGATCAAGATGCATGGACTGTTTGAATGACTGATTGATGATCAATTGAGAGGGTAAAAAACAGCCCCTGCGTGGCCCATAATTAATTCTCATTCAGCTTCTACTCCAAGTCCATGCACTCACACTGTACCTACTTGCTACAAATTCTGAAATGTCTGATGAATACACCTGTTCCACACGAGGGAAAAAAAAGCGAGAGGTTCCATACACATTAGAAAGGTGGGTGACGTCTCACTTTTCCCAGAGCACCAATCAAGGGCTCGCCTATCCATCCCAAATGCCATATACATGGAAAACGTGAAGCCACGTCCAGAGGCATTGTCAGTGTGAACCTCCAACCACCATGGAGCCTCAGAGACTACTCTGACGTCTTCAATGTCAGGACCACATTTAATGTAATGATCTTACATTAAAACAGGTGCCATTCAGCAAGTAACAAAACCAGCAAAGAACAGGGCATTATTGGGGTCAGTTTAGCAATAAGAATAACACCTGGCAGCTCAGATGGTGCACCCTATAATTCTGACATTGTAGGAAAGTCTCTGCATGCTGAAAATCTCTTCTCTCCTGGATTGTCAAGGAATCTGTTGTAGCGGTTACCTAAAATGTAGTGTGTTGTTAACGAACAGCAATCAGACATTGACATCTCTTGGTGATTGATTTGTCATGTTGGTTTCAGTTACCCATCAGGGCTTTGAGGGAAAGGAATGTAAGACAGGTACATTTTGATTGATGAGGAGATACTGGTAAGGGGAGTAGGGCTAATTATGGCATACCAGTGAAGGTTCTGGCTGGCAAGGATATGAAAAGGCTGAGAACCAGAAACAGCTAGAGGAGGGGAGAAGGTGATGAAAGAAAGTGATTTAAGAGTTGGAGGGACATTCGACTGACTGCGAGTGTCATCTTTCAAAAAGTATAGGGAACATGGATGTGCTGTGTTTGGGATTATGAAAGTAGTGTTCTAGGAAACTGTGTGAATCTAATTCCCAAGATTTAAAGGGCCAGCCAGTGTACGCTTCCAGATAGGAATAAAGTCTGATTCTTGTTCAGAAACGATTGGTTTAACTCACATACACAGATCATCCACCATAGATGGGGGTCACCCAGTGGGCCTGCTTGATTCACTCCAAACTTCTGCATTCACTCTTCTGGACTCCTAGGACACTCTTAGTGTAAATGGACCTTCTCGTAATTAATTAGATAGCCAACAAGGACCTACCATATAGCACAGGGAACTCTGCTCAATATTCTGTAATAACCTAAATGGGAAAAGAATTAAAAAAAGAAAAGATACTTGTATATGTATAACTGAATCACTTTGCTATACACCTGAAACTAACACAACATTGTTAATCAACTATACTCCAATATAAAATAAAAATTTAAAAAAATAAAATGATATATTAATATTAAAAAAAAAACAAAATTTGTTCCTCACTGGAGCCATATCAACAATTCTACCTCTCATTAGGCTGAACTCACATCACCGGAACTGCTTACCAGGAGCAAATTATTTTTCAGTACTGACTTTCTGAATATAAGAAAACCTGAAAGGGCAATGAAATAAAGAAAGAAGGAAAAAGAGAGGGAGAGAGAAGCAGCAAAGACAGAAGAAGGAAGGGAAAGAGGGAGAGAGGGAGGGAAGGAGGGAGGGAGGAATGCAGCACTTCAGTCATAGTTTTCATATGATCTTGGAAATCTCCGGGCGGGGAGGTATGGCCTGAGTTGAAGAGAAATTGATAGCAAGAACTAAGAGGTAAAAAGACAAAGATGGATGCAATCTCTCTCATGGCCACTCTAAAACTCTAGCCTTGAATGCCTTCCCCAAATCCGAACAGCATTTCTCCCAGTGCTTATTAGCTTTGTCAGCTGCTGCCAGGGCACTATCTCTGTCAGTGAGGTCTTTAGATTTGATATGCTGGAAATCTGCCTGGGGTACTAGTAATTAATGATTCCAGCAGTAGCCCATGTTTTAACAGAAACCTGTATTCTCTGTGAGTCCCAGCTTCCCTATCAAAGGAGGATTCTGCGTAAGTTCCTGTATTTATGTGGCTATATCAGGCCTCTTCCACAAAGAGCCAGAGTGAGTTAAGAACTCTGCAAGTGTAAAAACTTGGGGCCTCTGAAGGTCATTTCTAGGAGGAAAAACTCCTGGGGGATGAGAACAGACTGAATCTTTAATTCTCTGTATTTATATGTATATAAGGGGTTCTAACTGTGCTAATCTCTCATTGTGGTAATCTCTGCACCTTGTGGCCTTAAAACAGTTCCTTCACATTCAACTTACTATCAGGATCGAGCACATATATTTTGAGGTTTAAGTCTTGGAAATTTAACAATAAAATTGAAAAAGCAAACTGTGGTGCCCATTCTCTTCAGAAGCTCTGATCAATGTCAACACACACTGAAGGTTCCATGAATGGGTTTCAGAGGCATGAGACGTGAGTCTGGGTCCAGGCCCTGTGGTTAACCAGCTACATACAGGGGGAGAGTTCTATAAGATGGCTCTGTTCATCTGTTCAATGAGAATAATAAAGAGCTACCTTATAAGGCTGTTTTAGGGACCTGATGGTTTAAGTGATATTTATTAGATATTGATTATGATGGTGACTACTAAGTCTTGTCAGGTCCTGGAAGGCCCTGGGGTGCCCTGGGCCAGGAGTCCAAAAGCCTAGGTTCTATGTGCAGCTCTGCCATAAATCACCCACATGGCCTTTGTTTTGTCTTTTCATCCCCTAGATTTTAGTTTCCTCATTTGTTAAATGAAAGTCTTCAACTAGCTGATGCTGGACTAGCAACTGGAAATACACTGATTATTCTGTGGGATATATTCTTTTTGGAAGAAGTTGGAGAGAATTGTGATCACCACAGAGAGATCATGTGAGGGAGGCAATACCTCCTGGAAGTCTCAAATAAAGATGATCTCGATGACTTTATTCAAGGCCCAATTAGACAGGAATTAGACACTCCTAAGCTTTGCCCAATGGGAGAAGTGCATTTCTAAAACGTGAACTCTATGTCCAGCTCGCCTGCTGGACCACCCCCACAATAGGTAGTTGCTAAAATTTTGATATACCCCTGCCTGACCCCCAATTTCCCCTCTCCCCTCCCACCCCCCATACCAAGAAGCCACAGACTTCTGCAGAACTGGTTTGGTGAAGTTTTTGAATGCAGAAGTTCATTCCATTAATGATAGATGGTTCAAGGAAAACACTCAGCTTTAGGTGGGAAGTAAAGACACTTAAAAGAACGTGATTTGGACAGAATTTCAAGACAGACACAAACATCATTATTTCTCAGTGATGAGAAAGGAATGAAGTCAGAATCCCACTGGGTGTGGTAATATAAGGAAGGAGAAACAGAGACACTTTCTCTGAGGCTAAAATTTCTTGATAAGCTAATGCAAGGGTGTGATCCTGAAAGTGGATTCTTCAGACCTGCAGTGTAGATGTTTAGGAGATGCTTACCTGGCAGAGTTCAGAGCCTGAGATTTCGGTCTCTCTACAAAAGGTATGCAAGGGAAGGTAGTTCAGAAGTGACAATTTTGAAAGAATTCAAGAAACGTATAATGAAAGCATATCTTGATATATATTCTTACTTGTTTTAATCTTCCTGGCCATATTAAAAATCAGAGATCAAGAACTGGCAGGTAATTTACAAGTTAATCTGTCTAAGTTCCTGCCTCCCCATAGGCAATGTTTCACCCTCATTTACCCATGAAAAACTAAGACCCTGAAAACACTAAGTTGAAGGTACGTGGTCACACCTGTAGTTAACAAGGAATGGCGAGGGGGAGTGGAAGGTACTAGGGTTAGTGTCTTATAAGAGTTCTTAATTCCTGGAGACTTCTTGGCATCATTTTCATAATCATCTGAAAGAATTAATATCAGTTTAGTTCTTCCAGGTGTTAACCTAGATCAGTGCTTCTCAACTTGAGCATGCATCAGAGTCACCTGAAGAACCTGTGAAAACACAGATTGCTGGGCCCCAACCCTGGAGATTCTGACTCAGTAGGTCTGGGGTGGAGCCCAAGAATTTGCAATTCTAGCAATTTCCCAGTGATGCTGATGCAGCAGACCTGGGAATGGCCTAGATCATTTCTTAGAATGTTTGCCCAGACCATTCATGGGGTCTGATTTTTGTGACTGGTAGGCTGCCTCAGTCCAATTACTCTGTCCAGGACAGAGAGGGGGCAACTTCCCACACAAGTTGAGGAATGTGGTATCAATTCTGTGGCCAGGACAAAGAAGTTTGTGGGATGATGGTGTAAGCAGAGTCAGGAAAGCAATTCAATTCAACCGTACCAGCGAAAGAGCTGGGGAAATGATGCGTGTGTTTATCTGGTTTCAGAACTCCAAAACTCTATCAACAGGCTCTGCGTCAACCCTATGCTGAGCCCTATGGGGCTTGGAGTAGGTGTTATTCATATCTTAGAAATAATATGTGGTTTCTGTAAATGTGTCCTCCCTCTCTTCCTTTATCCTTCCTTCCTCTCTCTCTCCCTCCCTCCCTCTCTTCCCTCCTTCTGGAATCACTGAGTTAAATTTACAAAAAAAAAAAAACCTAAATTAAATTGACAAAATACAAATTGGAACTCATCTCAAGGCTATTTACCCTAAAGGTCACCATCCTGTTTTTCCTGAGCTTTTTCCTAATGAAAAGAATGGAGATGCATCTTGGAATTTTCCCAGCATCCTTTACAATGGTAAGCTCCTGTGGCTCAGGCCCCAGTTCCACTCTGCATTAGGGTCTGGCCAGCACAAAGACAAGGACAGCTATCAAAGTCAGGGTGGGGGGAATCATCCATCTCACTGTCAATGGCATGTATCACTCCGATGCTTCAAGCCCTATATACACACATCATTTTGTGTGATTTATGGCCCTAATTAGATCCCAGTGGCAGTATTCCATTAGCTAACAATGCATAGCCTAATCACCTTTCCTTCATACAAATGATTTCCTTAACTTTGCATGCATAACTTAACAGCTTTTATTTTAAAAACTCATGTTAACAGCTTTCCTGTGGTAACCAGTAGGGGTGCTATGATAAGAATCTAATTTGCTGTAAAAATGACTCATTTGTCAAATAAGCATTAAAATAATTGTTCCCCTTTTGACTGTTGCCCTGCTGTTTCCAGTCATTTTCCAAAACTAAATTATTTACTCATTTGAAAGTTCAGCTGTGCATATTTTAATTGATATTCCCTCATAGGACTCATATTGTTAATGACAATAATTAACCCGAAAAGGCTGCTAAATAATTATGTTAGAAAGATATGAAGTATTTGCACAGAAAGTAAAATAAGCATTTGAAAAACTATCGAAATGTAAAACTTTCATATTTTATGGCAAAGCACAGTAATAGTTCATAATCAAATTAAAGAGAGAAAGGGTAAATGTAGATTATATGATATGATGCAGAATACTTTATGTTTTCAATATAGAAAAGTAGTCCAGCTAACAATATTATTCTGTCGTCTCAGTAAGCTCCCAATATTACTATTCTAGCTGGTAATATAAATTGTTCTCTGACACTTAGCATGGCTTCGGATGGGAGCAAACTAGCTCTTAATAATAATACCTAACACATATTCACTGTCTCTCTGTTAGATAAATCTCCCTGTGATAGACTCAACAAGCCCAACACACTTCCAGCAGAGACACAAGCACTAGACAGACGGTACCCCTTCCCCAAGAATACAGCTGGCTCTCAACTTGCTGGGAAGTTCTCAGCAGAAGTGGCAAGTCCTTGCCACTTTGGATCCCAGAGAAGAGAGCTTCCTTGTCAAATCAGACAAAGAAGGGACCATAGAGAGTCTTACACTTACTGACGTATGGTCTTCCCTGGCCAGTCTACCAGGCTGCCAGTTCCTAGAAGCCCACAGAGCTGACATTCCCATGGAGATGCCTAGAGATCATTTACCCAAATGGACAGTAAGGACTGCTACACCCTACCTACTATCCTACCCTAATAGGAGTCTTGAAGGTCAGGACCTAGCTATGTATGCTCCACAAATGCTTTTGAACTAAAGCAGAAAGCAGCTTTACAATGCCAGAGAACTGCCAGAGCTTCAGTTAAGGGTATATTGGTACATGCCTCCCATATGGCAAGAGCAGCCAAACAGGACATCAAGAAAAGCCTCTGTCATTGCTTCAATTCGCTTTATTTTTACCTTACAGCTGATACCACTGGTAGCATAATAATGCTGTAATAAAAGTGATGATAATACTTGGTATTTATATAGTTCTATTTATTTTTGCTCACAGGTGCAAAGACTAATGCTAACAGGAGGCAGAAGAATAACTTACAAATACATGGCCATATCTGACTTCCACAAATATATCCTGCAAGCACTGAATACATGGAATAAACGGATAGGTGAGTATGGTGCTAATTATGCTTGTCATCAAATAAAATTACAACTTGCACAAAGAACAAAATTTGATTTTAATGTATATCTAGGTTGTTCATTTGCTGTTATCTATACCACTATTCTTTCCATAAGCATTAATTTAGCAGCTACTCTGTGCTTAGCACTGGCAATACAGTGGTCAACAGGATAGACAGGGGCCCTACCCTCAAGTTGCTAACATTCTAGCAGTTAACCAAAGGGTATATAAGTAAATTTATTTCTAGTCAAGATGGTGAAGAGTAACAACATTTTAATGGAATCCCTCTCTCCAAATCTGCCGAAATAATACAAAAGCATAACTGAACTCAAAAGTTAAGCATTCCTGAACCAGAAATGCAGAGAGATGAAGCTGGCTGGAGCAATTGGCCAACTGGGCTCCAGGTCTGGAAGCAAACACTGGAGCCAGGAATTCAGCTCCATATAAAATGAGAGGCTGAAATTAGGGACTAAGCTGAAGTTCTCCTATTGATGAAATGAAGCTGAGATTGGGGGTGGGAGACTACTGCCCTATTTTGCCTAGCTCTATGGCTGTGGACCTATGGAGTAGCATAGAGGCATATTCAGCTTCACAAATAAGAATTGAGCTAAGCCATCCTCTGACTCAGTGCCTGGATGTGCCACATTCCTAATATCATCTTAAGGAGAAGTATAAAATGTTATTATTGTAAGATCTAATCCTGAACTTGGGGCAGAGGGAACAAAGGGTAAGGTAGAGGCAACCACAAACCTACTAGACAAGGAGAGGTGATCATAGAGGGAGAGAAAATATAGTTGCAGGGACCCATTCAAAATAAACTTATGTAACAAAATTCCAAAGTGAAGTAAGTCAGACAGAGAAAGACAAATATCATATAATATCGCTTATGTGTAGAATCTAAAAAAAGGTACAAATGAACTTATTTACAAAACAGAAATAGAATCACAGATACAGAAAACAAACTTACGGTTACCAAGGGGGAAAGTGGGGCAGAGGGATAAATTGGGAGATTGGGATTAACATATGCACACTACTAAATATAAAATAAATACCTAGTAAGAACCTACTGTATAGCACAGGGAACTCTACTCAGTACTCTGTAATGACCTATATGGGAAAAGAATCTAAAAAAGAGTGGATATATCTATATGTATAACTGCTGTACAGCAGAAACTAACACAACACTGTAAATCAACTATACTCCAATAAAAATTAATTTAAAAAAAAGATAGGACATAAAACTTTAAAAAATATATATATGAGATAATCTAGTGTTAAGAAATACATCTGAAAAAATTAGCACTAGAAATGTGGATTCATGCCAGATAACATTGACTGTGTAGAACAGCATTGACAAAGACTTTAAAATAAGTAGATTTAAGGTACTCAATTGAAAATGAAATAATAGTCTTTGTTTAAAAGAGAGCAAAAATTGTGAAACAAGAACAGGCAGAAATAATATAAGAACATGTGAGTCTGAAAAAGAATCAATTAGAAATCTTGGAAGTAAAATATATAATCATTAATATTATGGAAGAAACCCATATAGACAAGTTAAAATCTAGACTGGACCCAATCAAGAGCAGAATTCTGGAATTAGAAGATATTATAGAGGAATCTGTCCAGAACAAAGCACAGAGAGACCAAGGACAACACAAAAGAACAACTATGAGATACAGATGCTAGACTGATACGCTCTAACCCAGGGGTCAGTAAACTATGACCTATAGGCCAAATCCAGTCTTCTGCCTGTGAGCCAAAAGTGACTTTTACAGTTCTTAATGGTTGGAAAAAATCAAAAGAAAACTAATATTTTGTGACTCATAAAATTTATACAAAAATTCAATTTTCAGTATCCATAAATAAAGCTTTGTTGTAACACAGCCATATTTGTCTGTTTACCTATTGTTTATGACTGCTTTCAGGCTACAACAGAATTGAGTGGTTTCTACAATAGAATTGAATAGTTTCAACAAGAACAGAATGGCCCACACAGCCCATTTATGATCTCCACAGAAAAGTTTGTATATCCTGACTCTATCATTCCTGTTTAAGAAAAAAGGAGGAAACAGCATAGACAGTATATCTGTAGAGATAATAAATGAGAATTTTCCAGAATTAAAGAAAGACTTGGTGGTGAGAGATATTTAATACTCTTCTTAACTGTTCCTATTTTAAGAATATTGATGGGTATTTGTTAGGACATCACTGAGTTTTACTGCCTGGGGTTTAGAGCCAATTGTACTATTTCATTGAACTGACCAATTAATTAGACAACTCATCAATCCAGTCAACCATATGTTGTTGTTTCACTGAAATGATTGTTAAATTCTGGCATCCAGAAGATCTAATCCTATAACTCTCAAAAACTTCTACAAATCCATCTCACCAAATTTCTGCCCTCTCCTGAGATTTCCCCATGAGTTAGCTCACTAACTCAATTCCTTCAGCAAGGCATGCCCTTCCCATTGTTCTTCATGTTGCTGTCTTTGAAGTTGCAATCCTTTAAGATTCAGCTAAGACATTATCTTGTTCATTCAGTAGTAACTCTGCAAATATTTACTGAGTGTCTGCCATGTAGCAGGTGCCCTTCTAGGTGCTAGGGAGACAATGGTAAACAAGTAATAACCCCTGCCTTCAAGGATCCTACTTTATTTTACAGTCAAGCAGGTAATTAAAACACACAATAATAATTGTTAAAATCAGGAGAAGAACAGATGAAGAGCACGTAACACTTGAGGGCTTGGTGGAGTCAGGGAAGTTTTCTCAATTAAGAAAGATCTTAAAAATCTTAAGATGAGTGGGAGTTAGCTGGACAAGGGTGGTGAGGGGTAGAAGAATTCTAAGCAGAAGGCATATCATGTGCAAAGGCCAGAAGGTAGGAGAGTGCACATAATTTCAAAAAGTGTGTGCAGTTGGAAAGTAGAGGCTAAAATGGGAATAGCAAATTAGTAATAAGTGAAGCTAGAAAAGCGAACTGGAGCTAGACCATTAAGAACCATCTTAAATCTTACCAAGAAACCTGGAGATTTTCCACAGGCAGAGAAGGGGAGGTTTTGAATGGCATTAGGCAGAGAGCAGTGTGATCATATTTGAACTTTAGAAAGATTTCCCTGGCAGCACTGAGGAGGAGGGCTTGGTGTGGGCGGGATAGGCATGGTTGCAGGTTCACAAGTTTGGCTGCAGGAAGCTGAGGGACTTACTATCTTATGCTTTCCATTTTCTCTGTGAAGTTAGACCCAGGGCCATCCACTAAGATAAATGGGAAGATGGCTGCCTAGAACATGCAAAGATGGTGGAGTTTTGTCATAGCCATCACAAAAGAGATAAAGAGCTGACTGGGAAAACAGAAAAAGGACTTCCGAGCACATCAAGATTGGAGACCTTGAATTTTGAGCAGCCCCATCTACTTAGCAGCCTGCCATGGAGAAGACAGTGGGTCAAGGACGCATGGTTGAAGGCGTTACTTGTTATATATGATAAAAAAAATAATCAGTGCAAGGAGTTGAAGAGACTTTCAAAAGAGTGGTTGAAAAGGGATCATGGGACCAGGATGAGCAGGGAAGAAAGAGAAGATGAGAGAAACCAGGGAGCTGGAAGGCTGGAAAATGCTAAATGACCTGAATGAGAGCAGCTCTGAGAGCCCCCAGAAGGGTAGGAAGACAAGGTTAGGTTGTAGAATGGCATCGTCTCATCAGCAAAGCAGTAGTGGGCAACACCAAAGTCTAGGGAGTAGCTATAGGAGTGGACGGTTGAAGCCAAGTGGAAGCTAAAATTAGGAACTGAAGTGATCAAGGAACCGAGTGGCCAGAGTGTTATTAGGTCATCATATGGATGATATTTTCACCCTGCACGATGGAAAATCTTGACTAGGGATAGAGAAGAACATTGAGCCAGATGCCAGTGTCTTCAGTGATAAAGAAATAATGATGCAGAAGGTGAAAAATTACAATAAGGAGAGGCAGAGGGCAGTCTAATTGGATGGCATGAGCCTCTATGGAGGAAAGGTGATTATATATATAATGACAGTGGCAAGGTCATAGTCTAAACGGGACCTTGAAGGAGTCAAGAAGATGCTGATGGTACCTCTCAGACCGAAGTCATGTTATGTGGGGTGGTGAAAACTAGCTGCAGAAGAAACCGTGTGCTCAGGAGAAAGCCAGATTTTTAGCTAACTAGGAGGTAGATGCCAGTTTAAAGAAGAGATTGTACAAAAAAGAATTTGTCCCATAAGGGGGATTCTAGGAGGCAGAGTGGAAAGGTTCTGGGCTGAGGATGACAAATGGAAAAGACAGGGACTCTTTCTCCAAGGAACTCTTCATTCCTCATCACAAGCTACGTTGGAGCACCTTTCGAGCAGTCTCCCCATGACATCATGGTGGATGCTGTGACAACTGGGAGAATTCAGTTCACGACCACTTCTTGAGCAAAGACACGAGGTGGTGGAGGCACTGACTTCAGGAGTCTCCGGCAATCAGAGAAAAAAGGTAGTGCAAACTGCGGCCAATTCTCTGTACACGTGCAAGAAGAGGGGAAAACCCCACACCAGGTGTCCCAACTTATACTGTCACCAAATCCTTTTTGTTTATGGTGCCAACAATGGAACAATGAGCAAAATGAAGAAGTATGAACCTCACCATCACAGGAGTAACTGTGCTCTGTTCGCGTGACTATCTCCTCCACCAGAGTAAAAGCTCCTCAGAAATAAGAGCCATGTCTTATTTTTCTGTACCTACCTGTACCTAGCACAGTGACTGGTACACAGTACTCAATAAGCATGTGTTGAGCTGAAATGAACTGAACAAGTGACGTCTGTATAATAACTAACAGTTGACCATGTAGCTTCATATTAATTATCTCAGGGTTATAAAAACTTTGCAAGGCAATCATTCTCATAGCTCTAGTTTCTTAAATGCTTCCTACTAGCCAGAATCAGCGTAACTATCTCCCTCACTTTACAGATAAGGAAAGCGAGGTTCAAAAGTTAAGGGACTTGCCCTGAGTTATACAACTAGCTACTAGAACTCCAAATCCCGGGCAATTTCTGTCACAAAATGTTGCAGTCCACAAAGAATTAATTCCTTGGTAATCAGTGAGTGTGAGAAAGAATTAATGATGGTAATATTAAGTATTATAATAGTGTTGATAGTATGGTAATGATAACATATGAATTATTATTATTATTCCTATTATTCCTATTTACAGCTCCTCTGTCCTGTGCCAGGCTTTACCTGTACAGTCTCTAACACAAAAACCTATAGTATAGCTATCATTATTCCCATTTTATAAATGACAAAACTGAGAATAAGAGAGGCTAATTAATTTACCCCAGGTCACAGAGCAAGAGACATATTCCAGCTCCAAGCTCAAGTCTGTCTATGGCCAAAGTCTGAATCCTTTCTCCCATTCTCTTCTGCCTCACAAGTCATCCCAAGTCAGCCCCTGAATGCTATCTTGCCTAAATTTTCATCTTCAGTGTTCTGAAACTCTGAAAGCCAGAAAGAATTTTGGCAGTTTTGCGATATGAATGGTGAGAGTCACCGTACTTACTGATTATTCATACTATTCATTATTACTTGGGGGATAAATAAGAAGATGAACAGAAAACAGAAAGAAAAGATATTCATTCATTCTTTCTGTCTTTCACTATTCAGTGAGTTTTCACCATGTGCTGGTCCCTGTTCTAAGCGTCAGGGATGAGGAAGGGAATGAAACAGATGAAATCTCAGTCCTCATGGATCACCTATTCCAGCACGTCCCTGTCCTCTGTGGCCCCTGCAGGTAAACCCCTTTCATTCATTCCGAGACACTCACGCCTCTACAAATGGTGCTCATGCGCCCAGGTCCAGAGGAGAGGCAGGTTGTCTTGTAATCAGAGCCCACACAAAGATGTCCAGGGACTAGCCTTTTATAGGGCCTAGAAAATTGTACCCACACAGCCACTTGAGAGAATTTGCAGCCATCATTTCCATTAGTTAGAGGGGTGTGCATATCAGTGAAGAAAGCAGATGGTGAGCAAGCCTCAAAACGCCAAGGCTGAACCACACGTGCTCAAAAGATCCACTGATCTCCTGACCTCAGCTACAAGTTTACTGTGTGCTGAATTAAGGGTTATGTTAAGATGGTGCCTCTCAACCTCAGTCATCAGAAAGGGCTGTGTTTCCTTTTAAAAGTCTTTTGTAAGGCCGCCCACTCCTCCTCCCATAAGGGCAGTCGTCCTCACTTCCAAGCCTATCTTTATGGTTCGCCTCCAAAACAAGTGCAAAATAGTGTTGGATTCGGATGAGCCCTCCCTCTCGCTGGCCACTGGGACACCATCTGCAAGTTGAGTGGGAAGAGTAAACACTGCAGGTTAAGTAACTCATTACTAATATTTTCCTTGAGCTCTGAAACTTTTTAAACAAACAACAACAACAATTGTATCATAATAACCTTCCAGAGGTTAACAGCCGGCAGGTGGTCCAGCTCAGTCCAAATGAAAACCAGACAGCTGTTTGATTATAAACTGTTGACTCTTATGGAGATCTGGGGAAAACTTCTTGCCGAAAAAAGGGTCTTCTCTTAAAAATCCCTAATGAAACAACACATAAATGTCAAAATGACAAAAATAAGGAAGTGTGTCATAGACTAAGCATTTTAATGTCCTTTCTGGCTTCCTCCAGAGTGTACTCTGGATCTAGCCACATTTAATGGCACAGATTCTTAAAGAGGTGGTGCACAGCATGAATTTTTATGACCCAAATAAAACTTGGAGAGGGCCACTTTCTCTGCCATAGTCAGTTGTCCTCAGCAGATGTGTGGGAGGCTCACGTTTCAAACCAGCAACTGTACCAGCATTTTACCTGGACCCAGAGGCTATACCGAGGGCACATGTGAAGAAAACCCTGAGGTGTGGAGCATTATCCTGTCTGTCTCCAAGCCATTAAGACATTGCATGGATCCCCCTGGGAAGCCCTGGCAAAACTAGAGAAAATTCCAAGGGCTGATAAAATGGTTCGAGAATGGTGGATGAAAAGTTTCTAATCAAAACCTTACATTAGCACCATACGGCCTCACAGATTGATGACTATAACTGTTTTCTTCCCTTGATGATGAAATGGAACACAAGAAAATTACACCCTAAATCAGTATTTAATTACTGGTCTATTATATTACAATCAGAAACATTTCAGAAAGCTCAGAAAACAAAGTTGAACCTTTTTACACTGAATTCTGCAGCAAGTGGTGGAATGCAAAAAACCTTAGGACTCCAAGAAAAAAAGAAGCTATGCAATGACAATCACCTATTTTTTTTTTAATAAAAGAAAAGGAACAAAAATGAAAAGTGTAGAAGAGAGAATTTCATAGCTCCTAGTTTAGTTGCAATAAATTAGGAGAAAGGTGAGATCACAGAGTTTGGGGAAAAAAAGCAGCTTTTTGGTTTGACCCGTATTTGGTGGGGTTTTCTGATATCATATAAGCAAGAGGTGGCAATGAGCCAAATCCTCAGAGATAAGATGGGTAGCAAAAGAAAGAAAGAAGGAAAAGCAGCACCCAAGATGCTGAGCAGGCCCTTGATACTTTTTGCTAGTTTGTAGAGAGAGGAATATGAGGGTGTCAGTGCTTCATTCTGATAAAATATAGTGTAAAGCTTTTCATATCCTATTAGAACCAGACTGTGGCTGCTTCTCAATTACTGGAGGCTCTGAAGGTGAGAAAACAAAATGTAACTTAACAAATATTTATTGAGGGTCAACATATAACACACTCTGCTAGGCAATGTGGAGCTACAAAAAATGACCTCAAAGTGCTTTCGATCCTCAAATGAAAAAAAAAAAAATACATGAATAACTAACTAGAAGATGAAACATAAAGGCATGAAGACTTTCTCTCTAATTCATTTTCATGTTTGCTATATTTATATTTATTATTTAGTTAGGGAGCTTCCAGGAATGCTACTTGGGGGGAAAGAGACTTTGAGCTTGACCTGAAAGTTTGAGAAAAATTTCCAATCATGAAGGTTAACTCCAGAGTAATCTAAGAAGCATAAGTACAAATAGTGAAAACTAGTACCAAATTTACCTAGTCACTACACATTTCTTCCTATGCTGCTCCTATTCTTGTTAAAACTCTAAATAAAAGGAGTGCCTATATACATTTTTTTTATTTTAAAGAATTTTTATTTTTAAACATATTAATGTGGTTTTCTCTCTGAAATAGTTATCTGTCCTAGAAGTAAGCTACTGCAGATGTCTATTAGCTAGCTGGAATTACTGATAATGTAGTCACAACCTTACCTCAAGAGGTTATGCCCAGCAATTCCCATCCCACACATGCAAGATCAGTGTACGGTTCAGGCTTTCAAGCCTCGTCGATATGCAAAGATGATATTTGCATATTTTGTCATTCCCTTTTAGTCCCTTTCTCATAGGGTCTGGTGAGCACCAGGGTTCCAGTCTGCCCTGCTCCTTTTTGTTTGTTTTGCCTTTTCTTTCCTACCCCCACTACCTTCTAGCTCCTCCCAGCACAGAGTTTACATTCCATTCCATCAGGGCCATGCTCTTGTTGAGAATCATAATTCTTGAGACTGGAAAGTTTGTATTCGTTTTCTATGGCTTCAACCACAGATTTATTTTCTCACAACTCTGGAAACTACAGGTCCAAGAACAAGGTGTTGGCAGGATTGGTTTCTTCCCTCCTTGACTCATAGATGGCTATCTTCTGTGTCTTCATATGGTCTTCCTCTATGTATGTCTGTATCCTAAACTCCTCTTCTTACAAAGACATCAGTCATCTTGGATTACCTCTTGAAATGCCTTATCTCCAAATATAGCCACATTCTGAGGCCAGGGGTTAGGACTTCAATATATAGGTTTTGGGGTGTACACAATTCAGCCCATAACAGTATCCAAGTCACTAAAATTCTCTGATCATCCATTTCCATCTCTGTGGAAAGAAAGTCATAAGAGGATGTCCTAAGTATTTTCCAGTTCTATGAGAGCATGGGTAGAGAGTGTTGCATTCCTATACCTTGTTCCCTGGCTACTTCCTATAGAAATCACCAGACTGTCTCAGGGCCTAATGTCACGAACAAAGTAAGGCATGTAAGTCCCCACTCGATATCAATAAAGGAGTTGAGATTCAGAATGGCTAAGTGATCTGACTAAAATCTCCTCGTTAGTTGAAAGAGGAAATGTTCTTCTGACTTCGAATGCAGTGTCTATAAGAGTGAAAATTAACATGTCATTCCTCAGGTGTTAAAATAAATGAATTTTAACATTAATTTTCTAGATAAAATTAATCCCAAAAGAATAACCCTAAGAGTGATCATTTGAGACTGTTTTTGCTGAGTAGATATTTATCTTCATGGTATTTTCAAGATGGCCAGGAAGGTTCTGCTGCTCAAGAATTTAACTCCCCTACTGATGCAGGATGTCTGGAATTTCACCCTTAGTACACAAGTTCTGTAAACTAAGGCTTTTTTTTGCTTTAGTTTTATTAGTTTCGATGATGTAAATTCTCAAACAAATACAACAATAGAGAGACTATATAATGAACCACCATGTACCTATCATCTAACCTCAACAATTATCAATATAGGGTCAACCTTATTTCCTCTCTACCCCACCAACTCCTTCCTCCACAGATAATTTTGAAGCAACTCCCAGATATTGTAGGTGCAAATATTCCAATATGTGTATCTTTTTAAGATATAACCACAGTACCATTGTCACACCTTAAAAAACTAACGATAATTTTATATAAATTAAATATGAAGCTTTTAAAGGTTTATCCTCAGAATTCTTTTTTTTTAAATTGAGGTATAATTGACATATAACATTAGTTTCAGGTATACAATATGATGATTTGATATTTGCTATACACTGCAAAATGATCACCACAATAAGTCTAACTGCCATCTGTCACCATACAAAGTTATGAAACGTCCTCAGATTTCTAACAGTAATTCTTTAGTAACATCAAATATTCATTTAGTGTTCATATTTCCCCTATTATTTGATACATTTTTTGATAATTTGTTTGAATTATTTCCAAGTAAGTTCCAATGTATCAGTTAGCTATTGCTGCATAACAAACCATTCCAAATGTTGGTGCCTTAAAACAAACGTTTATTATTTTGCATGATTCTATAGGTTGGTAGGGTGATTCTTCTGGTTCATGTAGCTATACTCAGCTGGTATCTTGATTGAGCTGGAATAACCAAGGCTTTACTCTCATGCTGGAGGTCTGGATGAGAATGACTAGAGGGCCAGTATCCCGCCCCCCCTTAATCCATGTCTTCTCTCCCCAGGAGATACCTCTTTATATCATGGTTGAGAGCTCCAAGACAGCAAAAGCAGATGATGCCAGGCCTAAGGCTCAGACCCAGGACAGTGTCATTTCTACCACATTCTATTGGTAAAGTAAGTTAGGGTCCAATCCATGCTCAAAAGGAGAGGAAATAGATCCCACCTCTCGAAAGGAAAAGGACATGATTGTATAGAGATGGGAGGAATTACTGGTGACCATCTTTGCAGGGGAACAACCACATGCATCCACTGAAATTTTGACATGTTTCTTAAGTCATTTGTAATCTATGGGTAACTCCTTCATATTATTTTTCCTCTTGCAATGTTTTTGTTTGTTTGAGAAATCTGTTGTTTGTTCTCTAGAGTTTCCCAGAGTCTAGATTTTTCTAATTGCCTCTCCCTGGGTTTTCTAATATGTTCCTATGTTCCTTTTATTCTCTGAAAATTGGTAATGAAATCTAGAGGCTTGATCAGATTCTGGTTTGATTTTCTTTTTTTCATGGAGTTGTATGCCTCCATTAGGAGGCACATAACTTGGCTGTCTCTTTTATTGTGATGTTATTAGACACAGATGATCATTACCTATCACTAGATCGGGGGGTTCTGCAATTTATGGCCTATAGGCAAAATCTAGTCAGTGTACCCTGTTTTTAATAAATAGAGTTTTATTGGAATGCAATCATGTCCATTTGTTTACGTATTGCCCATGGCTGCTTTCACATTCCAACTGCAGACTTGAGTAGCTGCAACAAACTTTAGGTGGCCTACAAAGCCTAAAATGTTTGTTATCTGATCCTTTACAGGGAAAGTTTGTTGACTCTTGATCTAGATTCATTCAGATTGCAAAATCATGATTTTCTAATTCAATCATTTCTCCTTTTTTATTAACTGAAATATTCCTATAAAAAGAAACTTCTCATCAATTATGTGGTTACCTAAGGTACCGATCATATAGGAAAAATAGGATACATGCTAGATTCTTTCCCTCTACTTACCTGTTTTTAATATGAGATAGCTTCCTAGTATTCTCCAAAGGTGACCAATGAGGTGTTGAGGGTATTTTTTTTTTTGGTGTTTTTTTTTTGTTTTGTTTTAAAGTACCACTATGAACCCATTCCCTATGTTTAAATCCATTGCATTCAATTCTTATTAGTGCTCAAATTGTCCCATCTTTTCTAAGTAAGTTTATTTAAATCACCTTCTGAGTCCTTTTTAAAGAATCCCCGTATTATTGAGAACCTTGTTACTACCTGGTCTAACAAAGTGTTCCCCACTAATCTTGTACATATCCTTCCCCATACATGGAATTGCCCATTTCTCCAAAGAGATGTGATCCCTTGGTGAGAAATGGAATTGAGTGAACAGAATTCAGATGCATGGGGTACATATTGATACCAGAGTGGTTATTATTTCTAAGTCTTTTTTGAGACTAGAGCTTGAAAATATGCCTTTTTTTAAAGAAAGAATATTATGAATTTACACTGATTCTTCTGATTGAAATTCTGGACTACAGGATTTTCATTTTATCTCATTGATCTTACATCTTTATTTCCTTAAACCACTCTGAAAACCTCAGTTCTAAACAAACCAAAATAAATATCCATTGAATTATCCCAAATACACACAACAACAACTTCAGGATAGCAATATCAGTGCTATGATCAATAATATGGTTACCAAAAAGTTTAAGGTCTTTTGTAGTTCTTCTCTTCTATGAGAATATATTCCACTGGGGCTATCCAATCAAATCACTCTGTTAAAAAGTTAAGCTAATGTTTTTGATGAAACAGGACATTTTGACATGACCATTTCAAAACAACCCAAATTGTTGAAGCATTGTTTTTATTGCCAAGTAATATTTGCAACAGAAACCATGGATCACCACCCAATTTCTGAACTACACTCTAGACAGGATTAGGGGTTGGGTAAGGCTCAGAAATGAGGTGTGTCCACTGTATACATTACAAAAAACAAAAACAAGGAAAAAATACTATTCCTTAGGAGGAAATACATTCTTCCATTTTACTTCCTTTTTAAAGTACAAATTCACCTAGGAGAAATAATAAACTAAGCTATTACTAGTAATTTACCCTTTTGTATTAATGGGCCCTAATAAGGAACAGGGGAAGAAGTTTGAAATCACTACCTAACCAAGGGTAGAGGAGTCAAAGAAATGTGAAGGAAAGGGGACAGAGCATGAAGTTCCTCAGACTGCAATTCAAAAATGTTTCCTTCATCCTACTTTTCCCAAGGGTTACCCCTTATAAGGCAACTAGATAGAGAAGTAGGAGAGATTTCACGGCAGTCAACATCCTTAAGCCTCCTTTAAATCATCAGATTGCTTTTGAGAGGCATGGCTTCCCACCTCATAGGTACATTTCTGTTTCCTTTCCTTTCTCTCCTCTTTTTCCCCTTATTGCTCCTATGCCTTGAGCCAGACGTTGGCAAACTACAACCAAGCCAACTGACACCATTTTTGTAAATAAAGTTTCACTGGAACACAGCCAGGTGCATTTGTTTATGTGCTGTCTATGGTGGCTTTCACACTCTGATGGCAAAATTGAAGAGCTGAGAAAGAGACCATATGGACCACAAAGCCTAAAATATTTATTATTTGGCTCTTTACAGGCAAAGTTGGCCAACATCTGCTCTAGACTATAGGTTGACCATAACTTCAACCTTCTGGGATATGGCTCAGCCGTTCTGAGCTCAAAAGGTTGCTAAGATTTAATTTAAATGTGTCACTGAGAATAAGCTCACACTCTAAATAGGACAGAATATGGGTTCTAGAAATTGAACTAAACTCAGGTTCAAGAGCAGTGCCTGCTGGAAGTGATCCAGTCATAGGTTCAGCTTGCAATTTTTTCAGAATTCTGAAATAAATGAAAACTTTTCTTTTAGGCAAACCACCACCAGAAATCCCAAATATTTAAATTAAGGATAATAACGTCCACTATCATCGCTCACTTTTCATGTGCTAGGCACCACACTATGTACTTTACAGGTGATGTATAATCTTCTTTCATTCTTTCATCAGTCCAGGGAAGCAGGCACTATGATTATCCACATTTTATAGCTGAGAAAACAGACTTAGAAAGAATGAGAAACTTGCCCAGGGTCACACAGCTGGGAAGCAATGGAGCTGAAATGCAAAAACCCAAGCTTTCTCAAAAGGAGCTCATGCTTTAAAACCACTAAGCAATGCCACTCTTAGCCAAGACACTGAAGTCTGCCGTAGTCTCAAGTCTAGAATCTGAAGGGATCCTAAGAAAGGACTGACCTTTCTTGTTCAGGGCTGAGACTTCCTAGAGAAAAAGAACTCCTGTGAATGACATGGGAAGGAGAGGAACCTGTCACCAAAACTATGAGGTAACTTCTTTCATTAAAGAGACTTCCAGTTAAATATGGCAGCCTGACCACAGACATGTAAGCTTTCTTCCTCCTGAGTTCCCACTAAAATGATTATAAATGAATAAAAAGCATATAAGTTCTTGAGGACAGGGAAGCAGGTGAGGAGACATCAGTAGATGAGAAATTTAATATATTTTTAGAAGGAAAATATATCAAGGAGGAGTGGTGACCAATCTAGCTGAGCAAGGAAAGCTAGAACCAGAAGTCCCTGCAAAGGGAGATACCACAATGGGAAGAGAGTGATGACCCCTTACAGAGTCCCTAAGAGGCCTAGGAACTAACAGTGCTGGATAAGGCAGCGGTCAGGCTCAGGTCTAAATACAGATTTGGGGGTTGGTGGTAAAAGTCTGCATAGAAAATGGTTGCCTGCCTAAATCCCTTTCCTCATACCACGTAAACCTCAGGCAGAAGACTGTAAGTGTGTATCCTTCTAAAAGGAATAAACTAAAGAGGCTCCAGACATAGCAAAGGGATGGGTGGGATGAAGAAGGAAAAACTGGAGGGTTAAGGAAGTTTTGTGGGCCTGTCAATTAGCCTCCTTTACTTGTCCTGTCTGAAGAACTCCTACAGCAAAGTGTATGCCCCGCTCTCAGAGCTCCTACTGTCAGATTCTTTGCTGGAGATGGTGAACAGTCCCAGACTTTCATATGCTGACATATGGAGCATTCTCCAATGAAAATGCTACTCTCTGTGCAATGACGTTACAGTGAAGCCTGCCAATTAATAGGCCCACAAAGCTTTCAATCAACTCCATTCTCAAATAAGAGCAGATATTCAAAGATTACCAGATTTGAGAAAAATCTCCAGAATAAGAGACAAGAACAAAGCAACAGAGGAAAAGGAACCAAGATGAAACACAGATAATGTAGGAACAAAACAAAGTTTCACAAACTATAATTAATATCCTCAGAGATATAAGAAGATGTTACATCCATAAGACAACAATTAGATGCTATAAAGGAGGAACAATAAGAGAAAAAGAAGAGCTTTTAGAAACTAAAGTTATGATAGATAAATCTTTTTAAAAAATCTTTAAAAATCAGTAGAAGATTTGGAAGAAAAAAATCATGCAATCCTAAAAGAAAATAAAAGAAGATAGAGTGATGGCAGATAAGAGAAAAGCAGAGATACATAGAAGATAAATCTGGTTAATCCAACACCTCATTTATAAAAGTTCTAACAAAAGCAAACAAAAAATGGTGAGATGGAAATGATCAAATGTAAGAAAATTTCTCTAAGCCAAAATTATGAATATTCTGATGGCTCTATACTCTTAGAACCCCAGGTGAACATGGAATATCCAGGAAAAATCATTTTTAAAAACTCATACCAAGGCACATCACTGTGAAATTTCAAAATAAGAGTAAAATGAAAATTCTAAAAAGATTCCACTCAGAAAATCCAGGATGCTGGCAAAGGTACAAGAATCAAAATGACAGGACTTCTCAACAACAATAAAGTGTTGGATAACAATGGAATAATGCCTTCAAAATTCTTAGTGAGAAGTAATTGCCAAATCATAATTCTTTATGCAGCCAAACTAAAAATTAGTTGGAGGTCAGAGGAGGGAAGACTGCTATGAAGACTCAGCTATAACTTCCCTGCATCTTCTAGCTCCCCTGTACCCTTTCTTAGGAAGCTAAGTACCCCAATGATGAAAAGGAGTAAACTTAGAGGGAGAAATATTTAAGGAGATCTCTAAGTAAGGGATTCAATCCAAAAGAATGACAAAGGGAAGTCTCCATTATGGCGGATGTGCAATAGCCTTTTTTTTTTTTAAAGGAATTGATTAAATGACAAATTTAAACATTTTGGGAAAACATATAATTGAAAACATATATATATATATATATATATATATATATAAAATAGACTTGACAAACCAATTGGGAAAAATCAAGAAAAGATTCAGTGGTCATGTTAAATGCTTTTCACCAGATATTTTTACCTCTCCACCTTTCAGACACGTGGTAGAATTTCTCTTCTAAGGCATCTTGTGGTTTGTTAAGCCATGTGACTTATTCTGGCCAACAAATTGTAAGCAAAAGTGACATGCATCACATCTGGCCCAGAGCAGTTTAAATGGTTTGTTGCCCTTCAGAGCACTTTTCTTTCCGGTGTGGAGACTGACTAGTTCAAGATAGTGGTTGCCCCGAGAGCCTAGGACCCTTAGTGATGATAATAAGTAGAGTCTCTCTCTCACCCCTTAAATCAACCCATAGTGGACACGCGGCATGAATAAGAAAGAAACCTCCATTGTTTTGAGTTGCTACTCAGTGAAACCTGTCCCCCATCCCGATAAGTATATGGAAATCCACATGTGTAAAACTAAGGCAATTATTAGAATCACAGTATACTACTAATTCTACAGTGATAATATTTGTATCATTGTGATAATGGAAATCTGACTATTAATTTAATTAAATTTTTGATACTACTATATTGAGAGGTTGGGAGAAGAAGTTAAGGGTTGTAGTGGTTTAAGAGAGCCAACAGACAAGGTCTAAAATTAATAAATCAAAAAATAGTAGTTAATAATGGTATTCTTTTAGCAATATGGAGATACACACCAGAAGAAACAGTTTAGACTATTGAAAGCTATTTCTCTGGGTTATGGAAGTAAATGAGAATGGGACCAAAGGACTGCTCTCTCTATGAGAATGGAACCAAAGGACTGCTCTCTCTGTGTTATCTAGTACCATTTGATTTTAACTGTGTGCATGTATCACTTAGATGAAAATGAATTTTAATAGTGACTCTAAGCACTTTTTGACATTATTTGACATTTCTATCTTAAAAGAGTTGAGCATGAGGTTGGGTTTCCCCCTATTTCTCTGAATTCGCGCCACAGAAGGCAAAGTTGTGTCAATCTTCTCCCGCTCGCTCTCTCTGAGCCCTCTCCTGGACTGCCCTGGTGTTGCCAAGGCCTAGACGGGCTGAATGTCAAGCCTGAGCAAAGGTATCTGGGCTCCCCTGGGAGGGCAGCGGTGTCATCAAGTCTGACTCATCTAAAAAACCCCTCACAGAACCAAGCCTGGGGTTGCTGCTGGGGAGAAGCTGGAAGAAACCACACACTTTTCTGGATGGACTGTAATGTCTGGCAGCATAGCAAGCACTGGTCTTCTGAAATTAACCCCTAGTCTGAGAGGTCCATCTTTGTTCATAAGTTTACCTGTAAGTAAATATAAGGTCAGTCAAGGTGAGGTTTCAAAAAGGCCTACCTTTCAGTGGGCTGCATGTCTAAGAGGTAAAACCCCTCAGTCCAAACAGCTCAAAGTAGCTTGCAAGGTTGCAAGACCTTCCCTGGCTGTCCCCTGGGCTGGGTTAAGTCTCCAGATGAGAAGAGTGCTTGCCCACGTGAGTGGAAATGGCAAGGCTTAACAAGCCATCCAAATAAATGGCTGAAAACACTCCAGGAATTATATAGATTGTCAGGATGGATGTTATCATTTCTTCAATAATGACTGAAAAAAAGAAATAATAGCCTTGCTATGTGCTAGGATGTTCTAAGTGCTTTTTGTATGATCTAATACTGGTATTATTATGGTCATCTTTTTACAAATAAGAAAACTGAGGCACAGAGAGGTTAAATGTCTTGCCCAAGGTTGCAGAACTAGTAACTGCAGAGGTGTAATTCAAATCCAGCTATCTCACTGGGCCCAGGGTCTAAAGTGAATCACCAGTAATATTTGAAGGAAAAATCATTTTCCAAAATTCCACATCAAAGTTCTGCACCAGACAGAGTGGGGGCTACTTTTCAAAGATGTTGTTGCTATTCACAATTCCACAAAGCACGGATGTATGTGCAACAATCATTCCCCCGACTGCATAGGTCTACTATTTATATGAAGCTATTTAACTTAATTACAAATAATTTAGGCTACAGATGGGAGCAAAGCAACATTAAGGGTCTTGATTTTGAAACCGTTCTAAAATAGCTTTTAAAATCTAGGAGGCAAATTGTCTTTCCAAATGAAAATGAATGTGTGATGCAGTGAAGTCTTAAAGTTATTAGCATCTTTTGCTGAGCCCCCATCTATTTCCTTTGTCATTTACGCGATGTACAGTCTTTAATTTCAGCTCCATGATCAAAGACATGAAACTTGAGAAGCTCACTATTAAAATCAATGGCTGCACTTGGAGAGAGGAACAGTGGCGACGTGATGGCTGCTTCTCACCTACAAGGGGAGACCAGACTCCCTTAAAGGTTTTCAGGCAGAGATCCCAGCCCAAGCTCTAAATGAGGAATGTGAAGTCACACACACACACACACACACACACACACACACACACACAGACACACACACACATGGTTCAAGGAGGCTCAGCTTCGCCCATCCCATTCCACCGTACCTGTGAGAGCTCCACTGCTGAATGCAGTGCCAGGAAACATGTTTTTAGGAATTCAGAGTATCACGTTTCATAATTTGATTTAAATCAATTATCCCATCCCTCCCTGGAACAGGCACAAGCTCCAAAAATACAAAATGTAAATGGAACCAGCTGCAGCAAAAGCTTTTTGCCAGGATGGATTTCAGTCAACATAATCAGCCTCCTCTTCGAAGTACATTACTGTTGAGACCCAGAGATTGCGTGAACTGCTTCCAGTGTCCTGGGAGGGACCAGGAAGGTAACCAATTATGTGAGGGGAGAAATAGAAGGAGCTAATCTTCTCTGTCCTGGCTTGCCTTTGCCCCAAACTCTTAGGAAGAATTAATTCACTCCTCTGGGGGATACTGGGAAACTGAGGTCGTTACTGGCAGCCTTCAAACACTATCCTTAATTTATGGATATTTACTAAACCACATAATCACCCTGAGTTATATACCATTACAGGGTTCAGCAGAGCCAAGGTCTGCAGTCCTGGGCGTGAAGATCAATTGTGAGAGGTTTTGTGAGTGTGTGTGAGTGTTTATTAAAGAAGGCATGAATGTACCCCACAATTATTTAGGCTCCCAACATGCTGCCCAACAAATGGATCCCATGCGTAGGGTTTGGCATCTTTCCATTGAAATCCTTCCCCTTAATTGATTTAAAATGATAATTCAATTAAAATAATTATTCTAATCAAACTTCATATCTTTTTGGCAGGTTCTATGGGGACCTCTGTCCTCAATGTTATTTTAGTATTTTCTTTATTTGTTTTCGCACTGGGCTGACTTTGGCTCTCTGAATCTTTGGAAAATTTTACGTCATTGGGTAATCATTGCACCTTTCTGGAGCTTTCCATTCAAGACACAGGGAATGAGGGAAACAAAATAACCTAGAGAGATACAGTACTTTGAATTGTGACCAAGTGGCAGCCAAGAAATGACTGAGAATGATGGACGGATGTCTCACCCACCCATTCACCTAAAATGTAGACCTCAGAGTGGCCAACCAGCCTGTTAAAGCTGTAGGGAGAGGACGAATGGTAGTACCATCCCTCTTGCTCTTATCTTTTTTTGAGTTCCTCATTTTTCTTTCAGAGGCTGTTACACTGTTGAACTGTATCACAGTTGTATCAGATCTTGGGAATTCTCCTATACCTCTTCTAATTTTTGAAATATTATTATAACACATCTCATTTCTTCTACACAGCTATGTTGGAAGGTACACAGAGCAGATCCTGTCAATCCCATCCATTTTAAAGATTAGGAAAAAGCAACACAGAGATGGTAGGTAGCTCTACCAATATCACACAGCTAATATTGTAAGGTCTGACTGTCACTTTCCAATTAGAGAACCATATAGCAATGTAAGTGAAAAACTATTTCTATGTTTTAATTTTTTAACGTTAATAAAATGTGCAAGGACACTGGCCAGTATGATTTGTATAATGACCAACTTTTGCTTTTAAAAAAAACCCCAAGATTCCAGGTGCACTTTTGCCTGAAGGATGCTATCCTCTTGATCTGAATCATTGATGCCTGGGAATCCAGCTGTGGCCTCTTCCACTTTTCAGCCATGCTAATGAGTATGCAAAAAGATCTGCAATAGAAGAGTCAGGCCCCTTGATGCTATTCTAAGTTGAACATTGGACCAGGAGTCCAAGACTTGATTCAACAGCTCTGCCACTGATAAGGTATGTGACTTTGGAAAATCTTTTTTATCTCTGTGGTCTTCAGAGTACCCACTAGACCTTCAGATTCTAGTACCTACTTTTAATCAAAACAGCCTTGATTTTTGAGATTCCAATATTAATCCCATTTGAAAATTGTATCTAAGAGAAAAACTGGACTTCATCAAGGCAACAGGACAGTCTTATTTTTTTTAAATTAATTTAGTTATACAGCAGGTTCTTATTAGTTATCTATTTTATACATATTAGTGTATATATGTCAATCCTAATCTCCCAATTCATCACACCACCACCATCCCACCCCCACTTTCCCCCCTTGGTGTCCATACGTTTGTTCTCTACATCTGTGTCTCAACTTCTGCCTTGCAAACAAGTTCATCTGTACCATTTTCCCAGATTCCACATATATGTGTTAATATACGATATTTGTTTTTCTCTTTCTGACTTACTTCACTCTGTATGACAGACTCTAGGCCTATCCACGTCTCTACAAATGACCCAATTTCATTCCTTTTTATGGCTGAGTAATATTCCATTGTATATATGTACCACACCTTCTTTATCCATTCGTCTGTCGATGGGCATTTAGGTTGCTTCCAAGTCCTGGCTATTGTAAATAGTGCTGCAATGAACGTTGGGGTGCATGTGTCTTTTTGAGTTATGGTTTTCTCTGGATATATGCCCAGTAGTGGGATTGCTGGATCATATGGTAATTCTATTTTTAGTTTTTTAAGGAACCTCCATACTGTTCTCCACAGTGGCTGTATCAATTTACATTCCCACCAACAGTGCAAGAGGGTTTCCTTTTCTCCACACCCTCTCCAGCATTTGTTGTTTGTAGATTTTCTGATGATGCCCATTCTGACTGGTGTGAGGTGATACCTCATTGTAGTTTTGATTTGCATTTCTCTGATGATTAGTGATGTTGAGCAGCTTTTCATGTGAACAGGCCAGTCTTGATTAGTAACCTCCTGGCAGAAGTTTAAACTTCTTGATCCAAGGGAACTCCTGCTTATCGCATATTATGAGTATACCTTTTTTAAAAAGATAACTTTGCCGCACCTTTGATGATGCTTTGATGGAATGTAAATTTAGCTATTTTACAGATGGCAAAATACAGACCTGGAGAGACATCTTGAGCATCTCATCATGCACCTAAAGGCAAGGAAAGGCCTGAAAATGAGGAAGAGGAAGGAGTCGTGGGCCACAGAGCCTGAATGGAGAAGCCACAAAGAAACCTGCCCAAGGGCTCGGACTTTGAGTCCCAGGCCTCTAGCTTGGTGCTTCTCTGTAGATCTTGCTCTGGGTAGAGCCTATCTCGGGATTTACGTTAAAAGACATATGGAAAAATCAAAGAAAAGGGGGCTGTGGGAAAAGGCATTAAAACATCATTCAGAATGAAACTAGGTCAGACAGCAAGTTTCTCCCAAACCTGATTCTTTTCCAGATTGTTTCTATGCAGGATTACCCATTTTAGGTGATTCAGCTTCCAGAGGGGATCCCTTTACACATAGACACTTTGTCCATTGCAGCTGTATGTGGCTAACAAATTGAAAACAAATTCTATTTACATGTATATAAGAACAAATTTTACGCACATATATATGACCCAGCCCAAACTGCAAGCTCAAAGAAACCCATATTTTATGGTATGCACTATTCTTTTCTTTTACTCCTTTTAAATGTAATTTTAAATGTCCAGAAATATGAAAAGTAATAAACAAAAATAAAGACCCCCTCCTCAGAAAGTAACTGAAGGGACGGAACTAAATCATCTCCTAAGACTGTTTTATGCAAAAAGCCTATTCAACAAGCAGTTTCTATTGTAGGAAATCATTTGACCAGCTGGTCCATTAAATTCCTGGCTGTGAGTATCACCTGGGGAATGTGTGGAACATGCAGATTCCTGGGCTGGCCTGCAGGTATTCTGACCCAGTAGTTCTCAGCAGAAGCCCAGGAATATGCATTTTTATTAAGAACCCAAGCTGATCCTGATGTCATGACCTACAAACCAATTTTCAGAACCACTGCCCTGGACAATTTCCCCTGAAGGCTCTAACTGATTAGTTATCAGTAAGTTTACTTTTGACTACTGCCATTTACCAGGACTCCTTAGACTAGTCTCTAATAGAATTTAGAGGTTTAGAGGAACAAGCAAGGGACTAAGAGCCAGGAGGCCTGGATTATATTCTCAGTCCTGTAGCCAGAGTTGGATGGCCTCATCTCTCCTACAGTAAAATGAGTTAATAAATGTAGTTATTATTATATGGAGTGATCAGCATCACAGCAGCAAAATCTAGATTTCCCTTTTCTAAACAATGAAAATAAACAGCAGGCATTACGATAACACTGGTGTGGTGCTTTCTGGGCCTGGCATTGGTTCACCTGCTAGGTACTGAGTGGAAATATCCAAATTCATTTAATGCCAATGGTATTTCTCAAATGCCCATTCTGAGCCAAACCAAAACACTTATATGAAAGATATAAGATATGCGCCATTACTTCTCCTGGAGAGTTAATGTGTAACCTCACAGAACCCATTCTATACTAGAATTCACTAGCAATAGGAGTCATTCCATATCAGAGACATGCAAAGTGCATGCAGAAAGACTGAGAGACAAAGAAACATGTTTAGCATGGGAAGGAGTTAAGTCCGAGGCTCTTTGTGGAGATTTGAGGAGAAAGTTAAGTTTTGGGTAAGGTCTTAACAAGCCATAATCTTTGAGTTCATGGGAAGGAATAAAGTCTTGAATTTTGGCTGTTGCTTAACTTAGGCAGACCGCCTGAGACCATGGGACGTAAATGTCCCTCCTTATCGGGAGAGGCTATTTTCTCTCTCCTAGTGTGTATTTCAAAACTAGGTTGATATCCCATGTAAACATACATACATACACACATCCATCCATCCATCTAACACTCTTCCTATCAAGGACTGCACTTGTCGTTGGGGACGCAAATAGGATGAAGCCTTGATGCTGCTCTCAAAGTTTACAAGAGAACCACAGATTTCATCAGCGAGAATTTCTCAGTCGCCACAGGGACATCCCAGTGAGCTCAGATTAAGTAATCCAGGAACATTCTTTCACTTCTCTTTTTCCAGATTAACTCATTCTGCCCGGGGGGAGAGTGACTGGAGAGAGAGCATAGTATTACGATTCAGGTATAGATTCTGGAGCCCCACTGCCTGGCGTGAATCCTGACTCTAAGTAACTCAAATAACTGCCAGCTGTGTGATCCTGGGAAATTTATGGAACTTCTCCAGGGCTCAGTTCCTCATCTGTAAAATGGGGACAATAAATTAATATATGGAAAGCACGGAGAAGAGTGCCTACAAGCTCCGTGTGGACCCTAAGTAACTGTTCACTAACATGATACTAACATGATGTCTCCTCCTTCCCTAGTCATCATCAGCTGCTTGAGAGCAGGAGATCTGCAGCCGCCCAACTCCATCACAGATGGGCACCACCCCCGAGAGCATCTACTACGTGCTAAACACTCAACATGTGCATTTTCGTGCAGGCTTTCCGGAGAGTTCCTCTTTTAAAGCAAATCGACATTTCCTTATGGCCTGAGGTCCATAATCTTCCCGGAGACAGAAAATAGCTGGTGAACACCCTTTCTACAATAACGCACCTAGCACTTCACGCCCTCCCTCAGGTTACCCAGCAGGCTCTTCCTTTCCAGGCTGATCCATTCTTCAACACTGCCATACAAATATGCCCCACCCACAGCCTTTTAATCATCTCCCTTGCTTGGCCCAGAGCCTGCCCCAATTCTCTGTTGTCCACGTTGCCCGGGAGAGCTCCAAATAGGACAAGCACACACTATTCTCCAAAAATGTCTTCTCCAGTTTTCAGTTCTGATAAATGCCCTGGTGCATTAGACTGAAATACTTCTGAAAATAAGATTCCATACACTTTCTTACTATTTCCTTCACCTTAACCTGATGGATTAAGAGGCTCTGGATGGAAAGAAGGTGACTGTGCTCATAAGTGAGAAAAGGTATGTGGGCTGATAGATATTCTTACCCACTAGGACTTATATCAGATCTAGAAAGCAGGTTTCATTTCACATGTCAACTACAATCACTTGATGTAAGGGTTCTGTTCAGGAGGATTCTGAGGTCATGTCTCAATAAGAAGTGAGCTGTGATCAAATAATAGTGTGTGCCATGGGCTCAGGAGTGGGGAACAGTTTTTGATACATGCTAGGCCTGCCCTAGATCCTTCTGGCAGTCTGCATACTAACCTGGTAAACTTAAGGTTTAGAACATGCTCCTATGTATGTACTCTGATTTGAAGAATACAGTAAGCCCTTCAGGTCAAATATTTTTTCAATTATTTTGATCTCTTGATAATCACTTTTACAATTACAAATCTTCAACAAGGTCCCAATTCACTTTAAAATGTGTATCTTGGAAGGAATGATTTAAGCTATTACCAGCTTATTACTATTCAATCTCAGAGTAACTAGCTAGTCACCTAGCGAGGGCCTAAGGGAATGGTATCCAGAACAGCTAAGTTTTGACATGGGAGATGAAAAAGAAAGGAATTTGGAATATTTTCTCAAAATATACTCACTGACGGGGTTCCACAGTGCAGCCTGGGCAGTCATTAGGGAACATGAAGGCACACAGTATTGGGAGAATAATGAATGGAGTGTCACAGAATGGATTGGATTTAGCAAGATATAGATGTCTGAAAAGCATACACCATCTGTTTCACAAATTGGCCTATCCCTGGTCCTAGGGGATAACTGTAACTTTGCCAAGTGCACAGAAGATACACAAGAGGTCAAAGGCACTGCTACTTACCAACTAGATGAGGAAAACCGATTAAGTTCTATTCAGCTACTAAAGGAAGGAATCCCAAGGAAGTTTAGGCATTCAGCCCAGTGTTTTGGCAAAGGGAACGGGATGAAGGGTAGGTAGTCTCTCTTCCCTTCTAGGGTTTTATAACTTCTATTACTGTATGTCATCTATCGTAAGGCTGTTCACATATTAACATCTCTAAAATCAAGATGCATTTGAAAATCAATGGCATTTCATAGTTTAATTCAGACAACTTGTTTTTCCTTTCCTAACGGAACATAAAATAATGGCATCTATTACATTTGATGGCAAATGCGATGAAACACAGTAAATTGGAAGGGGGAGTTTAATACATGGGAATATGCCAGAATCCTTCACCATCTCTTCTCTTAGGTTCAGCCACAATCAGCACAGCCCTCCAAGCCTCTGTCTCGAATCCATCAAGTGTTTGAAGAGTCCCCAAGACTCCCAGGCACAGTGATTACGCTTGTGCGGCTACATAAAAAGTCTTGTCTGAAAGGGAAAAGGCGACGTGGCCCTATTTATTTTAATATGTCTTCAGCTATTTTAAAGGGTTTTTTTCTTACTTCCATGTTGGAGGTCTTTCTACCAGTTTGGAAAAGTGCTCCCCTCCCTGAATTCCCCAAACGCACCAGTTAAATGTTAAAGCTTAGGAGTTTTCTATGTGGCCCTCTGTTTCCATTAGCTCAAGGAACAGCAACTAAGAAAGGAAGGAATGCTTTCAGAGTGTCATTTACACCCCCAGAGGCTCTGTACCACCCACGGTCTTCCCTCTCTGCCTCTCAAATGGATCAGAGCAAAATTAAATATCAAAACTCACTCAGACACTCCCAGTTTCTCCAGACTTTCAGACTAGCCTTTGCCACCTGGTAAGGCATATAGCTTAGTTGAGCTCTGGGTACATAAAATAAAGTTGCTATTGGTGTCTTGTCAATCAACATCCAATCCCATGCAAAGGCAGAGCGTGCAGCCATGTGCCTGCCACATGTAGAATGTTACTCAGCCACCTTAGAGGGAGGGGACAACTCCCCCAGGGAAATTCTCACAGTCCAGACATCTGACTCAGGGATCCAAGTGGAGGAAAAGATAAGAGAAGACTCAGGAATGAATTCATGGCAGGTACTGATGTAACTCTGATCTCTCCAGGCTTGACCATCCAACTATGCGTGGGGGAGAAAAAGAAGGAAAGAGGACAGACAATAAAGAATGGAAAGGAGAGAGGAGGGCAAGGATGTCTTCTGGAAGCACAGCCAGGGGTTCAAGGGGAGCACATTCTCTGGAAGCAGCACCTCTCAATAAAAAGTTCTTCAGCTACTATGCTGGGTAATGTTAAAAAGTATAGGTGAAAAGACATCAGAGACAACCACGTGAAAGCAAGGAGAAGCTAAAAGAAACTATGTGGGAAAACCTGGAGACAGAGAGTAAACTTTTCCCAGGAATAATGCCATGTGGCAGCCATGACTCTGCTTAGGGAAACTGGCTTAGTCAGGAGCCAAGGGATGCTGCTAATGAAGAACCAAAGCTGATAATCATTCAGGTGGACTTCAAGAGATTCACACTGGGCCAAGGAGAAAAATCAAGAATCTATAAGCTGCATTAACTGGCTAACAGAAAAAATACATTCATTAATACATGCTTGCCCTCCAGTGAATGTAATAATGTCTCTGTCACTGTCTCTCAACCTCTCTCTCTCTATCTCTCTCAATTGCTTGGCCTGAATCAATGTCTTCTGGTAAAGTCCTAAAGGGGGACGATACCTTCCCCAAATCCTACCTCCCAGTGTTATTTCCCTTCAAGTTACATCTGGTCATGTCTACAGAGTATTAAGACACTAGTTGATTTATCAGAGGAAGTCACAGGAATGAAACAATCTTCAAACTGAGACTTTAGCAGAACTGACAGATGTAGTAGTTCCCTGTAGAATAGCTACGACGTGCAGAGGAACTTGAATATCATTGCCCTAAATTACCAGGAATGAATTGCCCAAATTAAGGCATATGAGCATGTCTCCTACTCTGGAGATTGTGTGAGAAGTAAACACACCTTCACTTATCTGATCTACTCCTCTGTGGTTTTAAGTGCGGAAGAACTTACTCATCGGAAAGAATATTTTTCTCCTCTAACTGAAGAAGCTTAAGAAGAATTCCCTACATGTTTATAGAACTTATACCATTTCAAGTACTCTCAATTGTTAATTGCATTTGATGCTCACAGGCATTAAAGCCCACAAGTGAGATGTGTATTTACAGTTATCTTAACACCACCAAGCAAACTAGCAATATCTCTGTAAACCGTACATTACCAGTTGCTCATAGACTCAAATGATCTTTCTCTCCATCCACTGTCCTACCCTTTCTTCTTCCCTAAAGCTTATTTCCCTTCCTGGTCAGTTCTGCCTCTTTTATAGCCTGTATTACTGTTGTTATATATATAGATGCTTACAATTCAATTGCTTCTGAGGATCTTTATTCATAAGTTGATGTCTCTCCCATTTTCTCTTCTTTTTTTTTCTCTTTTCTACTATCATAACCCTGATCAAATGATGCCCACACTTTTCACAACAGATTTTGTTTTGCTTCCCCTTTGCAACCCCCTTTTCTTGGCCATATCATTTGGTACTTATACTTGTTCTCCTCGTGATTTGCATAGAGAGTATTTACTTGCCCTTCCTCACCCTGATTCTATTTCTGCTGCCACAAAAATAAATTGATGTTAGCCTCAAACCATCAACTTCAAAAATGGAAATTACTTATTTGTACAAAGATTCTTTCCAAAAGTTTTCTTCTTACAAACTCAGCCTTTACTCTTCAACCTGCCACAGAATTTTAAACCTGAAAGACACCTATAAAATCTAACCCAACTGCCTCATTTAGAGATGAGTAAATGGGGATGCAAACCCAGGTCTTATCAGTTATGGTCTTTGCAACATATATTGATATCTGGCCCAGTCACATCACCCATCTGAGCTTTATTCTCATACATTATTTGATATTGTCACCGAGTGGCCCAAGTGTATTTTGAACTTGATCAGACTCCATCACTGAGTTCCTTACTCTTCAAAACTCCTCCTCTTACCCCAGAACCTGCTGCTCCTCCCTGGTGAATATACCACCATGCACCAGAGGTCATCCTTGATTTGGGTGTCATCCTGATTTCTCCCCTCTTTCCCCCTCATCCCCAGCTCATCTCTTGATCTGCCCCCTTCTCTCAGGCTTCTCTCTCACTAGCCTAATTCAGGCCACCAATAGCTCTTACTTGAATTACCACAACAGCATCCTAAGTGGTCTCCCTGCTCCCACTCTCACCCACGTCCAATTGCAATCACATCTCCTTGCATCAGCCAGAGGGAGTTCTCCAAAAAAAAATTCGGTCATGTCACTACTCTGATCAAAACCATCAATGAGTCCCCCCACTGCCATTAAGAGCAGGTCCAGACTCTGAGCAGGGTTACAAGCTATCTATGTTTTGACCCTTCCTTATGTCCAAGCTCATCTTTGGCTGCTCCCATATCACATTTCAAACCAAACTTCCTTCAGTCGCTTGGATGAGTCATGCTCTTTCCCACCTTCCAGACTCTGCACAAGCTATTTGCTCTGGCTGCAGGATTTTTCCTCTTCCATTTTATTTGGATAACTGGCAAACTCCTCTTCACCATTCAGGTAGGAACTGTAGAAAGCTTTCCCGCAGATCCTTGCCTAGCTCAGGCTCAGTTCTGCAGTGGCTGGCTCAGATGTCACCTCTTCAAGGAGCCCTCCCCTCACCGGCACCTCACCCATCATCATGCTCCATCCTCCTGCTCTGATCGCTTCTCCTCATAGCACACATCACAGCCTCTTGGATTATAACCCATTTGCTTATTGTTGTCTCTGCCTGTCTCTGCCCCTCCCCAACACCCCCCCCCCACCATATTAGATGTCCTTAAGCACCATGAGAACTCGAACTCTGCCTGTCTCGGTCACTGCTGAATCCTCAGTGCCTAGAGTAAGCACTTAATAAATATTTGAGAAATGAATATTCTCCATGCTTAGCACAATACTCTGCTTATAGTAGTAGCTTAATAAATACTTGAGGGAGGGATGGAGAAAAGAAGGGAGGAAAGAAGGAAAAGAGGTTAAAAGCTTGAGAACTCATACTGGCTTTCATCTTTCCTTTCTATAAGAGCTGCTACATCTTCTCCTCCTATTGTGTGTGTTATTTCATCATTATTCTCCTATTAGCCATTGAAAACAGTTGCCAAAAAATAGATCAGACAATCATCAAACTTAACACAGAATCCAGCAGGGCAGTGAGACCCTCAGTCATGAGTGCACTTCCAGACTCCTCCAACTCATTTCTTAAGCTTAGATGTCTGCACTGAGTCACCAACTTCTGCAACTCCGATTGAAATGCCAGAGTTAGTCCACAGCCTTGCCCCTTCCCCTGCACTTTTCCTGAGAACAATTACCTAAAGAACTCCTGTTTTATTCTACTTTTCTCATATGCCATCTCCTAGCTTCCCAGCCCTAACCCGGTCTGCCAGCTATGTGTAGGTGGCATTGTTATTATTTCTTGACCTCTTGTCCCTCATCACCTGTATGGTGTCAACAGAGATGCATCTCGTTTGTTCTCTGATTTGTACTATTTTTTCCCTACTTAGTTCACTTTTATTTTATAGAGAACATTTGCTTCCTATTCTGGGTTTCCTCTGAACCATTCCTTTCTTTAATGATCTATTTGAGAATCCTTCCCACTAGACTGAAGTTTAAGGGCCTCACCTTTCTTTCCTTCTTGAAACAGGGAACTATGTTTGCCCACATCCCATCTGTGAACCCCTCTTATCACCACCCCCCACAACCCAGTCGGTCCATGAGCACTGGCAGTGACCTGTCCTCTTGGGTGCAAGAACACAGAAGGGTGTCTGCTCCAGCCAGAAAATTAGAATTCACCCAGAGCAGGGAGGTCCCTGGATCTGTTCATGCACATGAGCCTCAGTTCCTTCCTACTGAGATTTGTTCCTCCTTTACAGCCCCAGCATCGTTCCTTTTGGCAGAGGAGATGAATGTAAAAGAGGACTGATGGAGTTTGCACTGTACTGATCTTTCATCAGCAGTACCCTGGTGCTGCCAAGCACCCAGCCAAAGGGTTTCTTTCCTTCTTATTCCATGCTTAGCTTTAAATCCTTTTCCCTATGCTAAGCATTTCTCAAAGCCTTAGTTCACACTTTGAGCTTTAGCTCTCTTTCTTTTTAAAATTTTCTTTTCATATTTTTCTTTTTTCTTTTACTTTTTTTTACACTAGACATTCTCTTTTATGCATCCCTGGTTCAAGGTTTATTCTTTTAAATTTTACATGTCTTTAAAAACGTGAGCTCATCAGCAAAGGACCTGTGGGAGACTAGTATCAGGGTGAATCAGAATAGAATCAGGACTGAACAAAGAACTTTTTTTTTCATTTACTTTTAAGGTACTCATTGTAACCTTGATTCATAGAACATTGTAGAAAATAAGAAAATCAAAAAGAAAAAGATTGAATTCATTCAAAACCTGGCCAGCTAGGAATAATCATCATTAACATTTGGAGTATATACTTGCAGGGTTTTTTCCCTGATGCATTAGCAAAAAAAAAAAAAAAAAAAATGGAATTAACTGTTCATCCCATTTTACTGCTTTCTGAATTCACTTAACATTCTACTGTACACATTTTTCTGTGTCATGGAATATTGTTCTACAATATCATTTTTAAAGACTACATAGTATTTCATGATATAGATAAGCTATTATCAATTCAACAAATGCTTATTATGCGTCACAGGATGTTTCCCACATTGGGGATTAGAAACAACTGTGTACTGAACATCACTGTAGAGGAAGCTTTGTGCTTATCGATGATTGTTTTTGGGGGATTCATTCCTAGAAATGGAACTGCTACATCAAGAGATACGAATCAAATTTGGGGGGATATAGATCAAGATCACCTTCTGTATGGGCTTTACATTCTCCGTGAACGTATAACAATTTATGTTCTCTGGAGATGGGCATGTGTATGTCCCACATCCAGGACAACAGTGGGTATTACAATTTTTAAAAAACCTTATCCAGTTTTATAGATGATAAATGGTGTTATTTGTTGCTTTCAATTGCATGTATTTAGTCACTAGTAGGTAATCATATTTCTCATATGCTTATTGACTCTATTTTTCTGTTTTTGTGAATTATTTGTTCATATCCTTTATACATTTTCTTACTAGAGTGTTTGTCATTTTCTTAAAATTTATAGGAGTTCTTTATAGGATATTAGTAGACCTATCCTTATAAATATTTTATCCCTAGTTTTACTTACTTTTAAATTTTCATTATTTTTATGGAGAACTAGTCTTTATTTAGGAAATTAATTATTCTTTTCTTATATATTATCTACCTTTGGTATTATGCCTTAAATATCTTCCCCACCAAAAGATGATTTTTTTTCTAAAGCACCCATATTTACTCCTAGTACTTTTATGGATTCTTTTATCTACTTAAATATTGAATTCATATGGAACTTAATTTGGTACATGGTGTGAGTCAGGAGATCTTAATTTTTGTCCCAAATGGTTAGCCATGTGTTTCAAAATCTTTTCTTAAATAATCTTTCCTTCCCCAGTGATTTTAAGTACCATACTTATCATATAAAAATCATTGTATATACTTAGGTCTATTTTTGGATATTCCATCCTGTTAATTTGAAAAGAACTGGCTTTTAAGTTTTCTTATTTAGAAATGAACTTTCATTTATTAAGATATTGTTTCTCAATAAAAGCGTGTTGTTTCTTTCAAATAAGTCTTTAACATTCCTTATTAAGTTTGTATAAACACATTTTCTTTTTCTGGTTGCTAGTATTAACAGGATTGTCTTTCTCATCCTGTTTTAGGGGTTATCACTTGTATACAGGAAAGGAATGGCTGCTATGATGCGCTGCTTAGACCCTCCATCTTGGCTTGTCCACGCATTTCTCTAGCTTCTGAGTGTTGATGGATGACAGTTTAAACTGAGTCCCTCTCTTCACCCGCCCTTAGCAGGAGAGAGCTGCCTTGCCTCGAGCCATACTCCTCCCCTAGACAGCCCATGTCTTGTGACTGGTAGGTTAGGGATATGAAGGTCCAGACTCCTTGCTTCAAAGCAGGGAGATTCTCAAGAACCATCCCAGCTCCAGCGCTCCCCATGGAAGTGGATATGGTTCTTGTGGCAACTTCATCACAGTCTAACACCTCCCTTCACTCCCCCTAAGGTACTGACCCTGAAAGCATTCACCAATTAGCTTCCTGCATGGGAGCGTCCAACTCAGAGTCTTTTTCTCAGGGAACCATTCTTAAGACAGTTGTTGTTAGAAGTAATCTAAGAAAGAAGGCTGAATTAATAGGCAGTTTGGGAACTGGATCACCTGCTAACTAGTTGGCAGTGAGGACCCCATCCCTAGAGGCTGGTAGAGAACTATAGCCTTGCTGTAGCAGTGCAACTGCTAAAACTTTTCACCAGTGACAACCTGGGACAGGATACTCGTGGAAGCAAATGCACTGGCAGGTGCATTAGCTTAAGCTTTGAGAGGTTCGGAGGAAGTAGTGATTACAAGGACAGTGGCTTGCTGAGTGGCACTGATGCACTGGAGAAAGACAAGAAAAGGCTGAGAGTGATTAATCACTAATTGAATGCTAAGTGTGAACATCAGAGGACCTCCTTGGCAGCATGTAAAGATGCTCTGATTTCTCATCTCCTGTGGGAGGAGGAGGTTAAGGATCAAGCTCAAGACTTAATTATAAGAGTAACAAAGCTGCAGAGAAAGTGGAATTTTCAGCCCAGGTAAGTGCACTTTGCCAAGGTCAGGGCCCTGAATGGGGAAGGTGTGGGACCATGAGATTTGAGATGGCTCATTTTGGTCAATACACTTGGAAACCTTTACACTCCAGATCCCCCTGACCTCTCTGGGCCTACACAGGAGGCCCACTGCTCCCTATGAGTATAGAGCACCCCCTTGCTTAAAGATGATGCAGAGGTCTCTGCCCTGCAATGGAACCTGTATCCTTGAACAAATACCCCACTATTAAAGTGGGAGCTTATGGGGGCCAAGTAATAAATGGAGTCCTGGGCCCAATCTTGCTTGCAGGCCCAGTGGGTCCACAAATCCACCCCTGGGATTTGAAAATGTCCTCGGATGCCAAATGTATAAATGAAATGGACATACTTGGTAGATGACAGAATCTTTACATGGGATCCTTGACCTTTGGGGTAAGAGCTATTGTAGTGGGGAAGGTCAAGTGGAAGCCTCTGAAACTTCCCCTTCCCAGCTGAAAATTATAAATAAAACACTCTATCATGTCCCTGGGAGAATAGCAGAGTTTAGTAGCACTCTAAAGACTTCATCATGATCTAGAATGCAGGGGTGGTAGTCCCCATTATACCCACTTAATTCTCCAGTCTGGTTATTACAAAATCCAGACTGATCCTAAGGGACGACACTGGATGACATCAAACTCAGTCTAGCAGTAGCTTCAATTACAGCTGCTGTGCCAGATGTGGTACCTTTTCTAAGGCAGATCAACATGGCCTTAAATATATGGTATACAGCCATTGATCTGGTGAATCCCTATTTCCATCCCTGTTAGAAAGAAGGATCAGAAATAGTTCTCTTTCATTTTGGAATAGGCAAGAGAATACAATAACCATCTTTCTCTGGGACTGTTAACTTCTCCAACCTCTGTCATACCATAACTTTAAGAGATTGAAATCTACTTGACCTATTGCAGAATATCACACTGATCCATTCTATTGGGCAGGATGAATAAGAAGTAACAAGTATGTTGGAGGCCTCAGTAAAACACATCTCCAGAGGGTGGGAGATAAACTCTATGAAGATTCAGGGACTTGCTAGGTAAGTGAATTTTTTTAAAGACCCAGGGATGTTGATTCATCCCTTCCAAAAATAAAGGACAAAATTCTGCGTCTCACATCTCCCGTCAATAAGGAGGAAGTACAATGCCTGACAGTCTAGGTTCTGCAGGAAACATTTTTCTGTACTTGAAAATATTGCTCTGATCCCCCTATTGGGTGACATGATAGGCTACCACTTTGGGGTAGATCCCAGAGCAGAAAAGGGCTCTGCAAAGCAGGACCAAGCTCTGATGAAAGCAGGCCTGCCCCTTGGTCAATATTACTGTCAGACTCTATTAATTAGAGGTGTTGGTATGGGGAAAAGATGTCCTGTGGAGTTCATGGTAAGCCCCAATGGAAGAATCACAGCATAGCCCCCTGGGGTTCTGGAGCAAAGTCATGACACCTGTAGACAAAATGATGTCTTTTGAAAAATGATTCCTGTATGCTACTGGCTCCTGGTAGAGACATAATGCCTGATTATGGGACATCAAATGACCCTGTGACCAGAACTGCTCACCATGAACTAGGTTCTATCAAACCTAACAAGTGATAAGGTCGGGCAGGCTCAGCAACAATTCCTCATAAGATGAGTGCTGTCCAACAAGCCGGGCCAGAGGGCACAAGCAACCAGCACAAGCAGGTGGCCTTGACCCACAATTCGCGCACTGCAGTTACACCAATGCCTCACCCTCAGCTCAAATCTATGGCCACAGGGGCAGGTCCTTTAAGACTCTCCCATGGGACTAAATGACAAGAGAAAAAAGTTTGAGCTTGGGTGACAGATGTGTCTGTTCAATATGTGGGTGTGGGGTGAAAATGGGCAGCTACTATACAACAGCCGCACTCAGAGGTGACCTAGAAAGGCAGTGATACAGAAAATCCTCCCAAAGGGCAGAGCTTCAGAAGATGCAGTGGGCAGTGCACTATGGAATGAGAAGTGGCTCAAGATAAGAATACATGTGGGCTTAAGGCCAATGGGGAATGGCTCCTCTGGTGTGTCAGGAGGCTGAAGGAGAGAGAGTGGAAGATCATGGGCAAGAAGAGTTCAGGCAGAAGCATGCGGATGAATCTCTGGAAGGTGGCATAGAACGTGAAGATCTTTACCTTCATGTTAACTAATCCACCACAGAGCGTCCACCATAGAAGGGCTAAACAAACAGGCAGGCAGGATGACTTGTTCAACTGATGTTAGCCAGCCTCTGCATCAACCCACCAGTGCTGGCAGAATATTTGTAGGAACTGAGTGGCCAAAGAAACAGGGAAGAGGTCTGTGCATGGGCCTCACAGCATGGGCTCTCAGGCACTAAGACTGATGTAGCTACTGCTGCCACCAAATGTCTCACCTACCATGAACAGAGACCCATGCTGAGTTTCTGAAAAGGTACCATCCCTCAAAAAGACAACCAATGATTACATTGCACCCTATCCTATATCCTAGAAGTGATCAGTGATTCATCCTGACTGGATTTAAAACACTTTCTATCCATGGGTTTGCCTTTCCTGTCTGTAGGCCTCAGTCAGCATCACTATTTTAGAGGTGAATATTTGAGCTGCTGACCCAGACCCCACAAATATCATATTGGACTGAGGTACCCACTTTACAGCAAAGGAAGCACAACAATGGGTACATGGTCATTGGATCCACTAGTCTTATCTCATATCGCATCACCCAGAAGTTGTCAGCCGGATAAAGCAATGGGATGGCCTTTCGAAGGTGCAACTGAGGTGCCAGCTCAGATATGATGCTATATGAGAATGGGGCACCCTCTCCAGAATGTAATATACACTCCAAGTCAATGCACACTATATGGTGCTGAATCTCCATAGACAGACTACACAGTTTCAGAAAAAAATGGCTGGAAACAGGAGTGGCACCACTTACAATCACTCACAGTGACCCACTTGTGGGAATTTGTGATTCCTGCTCCTGAACTCTGTAGATTTAGAGATACTGGGTCCCAGAGAAGGAAAGCTTCCATCAGGTGACACAGCAAGAATCACATTAAACTCTAAGCTCTGATTCCATCTGGTCACTTCAGAATCCTCGTGCCAAGAGACCAGCAGACAATGAGTCACTAGGGTAACTGACCTAATCATCAGGAGGAAGGAGGGGTGCTGACTGGGAAGGGAAGAATGTTTTTGGAAACCAACTGATCCACTGAGACATCTCTTGGTAGAACCTTGTCCAATTTTGACAGTAAGTGGACAAGTGCACAGCCATGGCCTGAGAAGGGCATGACAACTGGGGGCTCTGGTTACTCAAGCATGTGGGTCTCAGTCATCCTACCAGGTAAACACCTAGACCAGCAGAAGTGCTAGGCAATCATGAGGTGATACTAGGATGCATAGTAGAGGAAATGGTGAATACTGGTTGCAATCTTGAGACCAGTGACAGAAGCGAGGGCAGAAATTCATCCCACTTACCTTCCTCTACTGAGCTCTCTTTTCTTGTTCATTAAAATCTTCTTTTATATTTACTGATTTCTCTTTTATGCTTTTTAAGGCTACACTCTATTTTTACTTCTTGTAGTCTTTCTTATTTATTAATTAAAACATTTAAAATTATACATTTTCTTTGATTATAGTTTTAGCTACACGCCATCAGTTTTTGTGATGTTCTCATTTCATGTCTAAATAGTCTAGAATGATATTTTTATTTTTCCTTGAACTAAGACCTAAGAGTGCTTCATTTCATTTTTTAACTTAACTAAAAATTTATCTTTAACAAATTTTTATAGGGTCTCTTTCTCAAATGTTTATATAAATTCAGTTATCTGGTACCCTTGACTTCCACAACTAAAACATTTGACTTAACAGCACATTGCTATGCACAAATGATTTCTTAGGTCACATTTTAACCTATTGGATCATCCTTGTTCCAGCAATGGTTCCATTCTCCATCCTTAAAAAAAAAACAACTTTCTATCAGAAGGAAGTATGGTATTGGAAACCATCTATGGTATTAGAAACCATCCAACTTGCTACAGCCCAACTTCCCATTCATATTGCCAAGTTGAAACCTCAAACCAAGCTGCTTTACTGGAACTCTTACCGCAAGCAAAATCCCTCCTAAACAAAGTCCCAGTGTTTTCTATACTTGCCCTTTCATTCATGAATAAAATGAATAGAGCCTCTGACCCCGACCTGCTCGATTAAAGCCTGCCACGTTCTTCCAGGAGTTCTTTTCTCCTGGTAGAACATCCACACCAGATTCAATCCTTGTGTGGGTCTGACCTTCACATTGAACTCTGTGCCTACAGAAATGTGCTATCCTATAAAAAGCATCCTTTCACTGAATTCATAGTTGGGGTTCCCACACTGTATTACCTCTCTCTGAGGAGCTGCTTTTTGCCTCAAGAGGGAGAGACCCAAGACTCAATTCTAGTATGTGCCCCAAAGGTTTATTCTTGTTGTTTCTTCCCCTCCTAGCAGCTGCACAAGTTCTCTTTTCTTCTCCTGAAAACTCAGAAAAATAAGCAATGCCTCCATATTTTGCTTTCTGCTCATCTTATACATGAGGAAACAGAGGCATCAACAGATGAAGTGACTTTTCCTAAACCAATTAGTGGCAGGGTAGCAGCTGAGCTAGAATTTGTATCTCCTAACTTCTCCAATTACAGTTACCCTAGAATTATGTTGAAGTATATAGAATTGTGTTCATTCTCAACAAGCAACCTCGAATGGAAAGCAGCCGATATCTAGCCTTCAGTGTCTACATAGTAAGATGGCACAGGCATAAACTCACAACCATCTCAAATTCGATATGCATATTCTGTCGTCACATGTCCTCATGTCACTGGCATACTCCCTTGTCAATCTCAGGTGACTGTTCTTAGTTTTACCCTATTTTACCTTCAACCAGCAGTATACCCCAGTCCTGTAACCTGAAGCTTCTTTTGATCCTCAGTAGATTTTCCAGTGTAAATATTAAATGTGTAAACTCCTATAAATCTTAGAGATGAAAAACAGCTACCAGAGCTTCTAGGAACAGCAGCCTTACTCTATTCTCTATGTTCAACTACATGGGCCCCTTATTTCTGCCAATATTAACTAGGTAAGTTCCATGGTACTGTGCAATTGGCAGCAATTTCATGTACAAAAGGGAAAATTTTTCTGAAGTTAAAGGTACAAGGAGGAGGGGGGAAATCAAGCTTTGGTGTTGATTTCTCTTGTGTTTCAGCAACATGTTTTGACTGTGCCTATACACAACCTAAATGCTTTGGCAAGGCTACCCTGCTGGTGGAATGTGCCATACCTTTGTGCGTGCAGTAAGGATGTGTAAAAGTGCACACTTCCTGTCATGGCAGACCATTTGAACTCATTCTACTACATCCTAACTTCTGGCCTCAGGGATGCATGGGTAACCTCTGATAACATACCCATAATTTTTGTTTACACCTGCCAATAAACACCCACTCTCTGCCAGTTCTTAGGAGGATACAAGCATCAAGCAAGGGGGTTCCCAGATTAGGAAGCACCTTGGGAGAATCCATTCTAGTGTAGTTCACCTGGGACCTTGATCCTAAAGTCACCCACTGAGGTTCCGTAAGGAAGAAACAACACAGAAAGCTTTTATTCAAAAATGTTCAGAAAAAAGATGCTGGACCTCCAGGAACTTATAACAATAGAGCAAATCAAGATACAGACACATAAAAAGTATGTGTTAGAGGAATCAAGATGAAGATAGTCTTTCTGTTGGTACCCACAAACGTGTACACACACATACACATACAAAAGGGCTCCAGTCTTTCTCCAACACAAACCATCCTGTACACCTGTACATTGTTTATCATGATACTTCTCAATGTCATATTCTTCACACTACTCTATAAATTGTAGAAAATCCTGTTGCCTAGAGAATAGAAGTGCAAATTCATGGCAATAAAGCTGCAATGTTCTCCTTCCAAGCCCTCCTATTTGGCCATGGGACTCTCACCTGTGAACCCTACCTTAGTCTGACTTTCCTAAAACACAGTGCTCCAGACAACCACTGCCTTTAGATCATCATTGGCAAGGGAGTAGAAATGTGCTTGCCATACCTGGTTTAAATTTAACTGCTCACCTTTTGCTTGTATTCACCCCTAAGGCTTTGTTCTCTACTTACCATTAATATATTGACTTACTCATTCATTGATTCAGCATGTTAAACTCCTATTACTGACTGTGCACAGTGGAGACAGAGAAACAAAATTGAAGCCAAGGAGCCTGGGTTGGAGGCCATCTCAGGTGAAGGTGGAAAGGGAGAAACTGGTATAATTTGAGAGTGAGGACGCAGGCAGGTGGTCAGGTTTGGAAAGGAGAAGAGGATGAGTATGGGTTTGGGCACTTTTGTTGGAAATTTCTTTATGATAATCAAGTAGGAGATCCATTAGGCATTTGGGTAGAAAAGAAGGTTATGGGCTCAATCTAAGATCAGGGAGTCATCAAAGAAATTGTGTGGGCTGAGAAAGCTGCCAAGACCAAACCCAGAAGCACACCAAGACTACCAGGCCTGAGGACAGGTGAGAAGGACATGGAGGAAGGTCAGGGAAGCAGATGAGGACCTGAAAGAACACAGAGCCAGGGCACCTAAAGAAGCAGAGATTTCCCTTTTTAGAAGATGCAAGACATAAAACATTTTCCCTTCAATTCACAAATCATGTCAATGAAATGATCTGAAATATTCATGGAGGGTGCGCCTCAAAGGAATAACAAATTTTACGAGAGACTGTCTGGGGGAGGTATGCACATTAGCAGATATGACATGCAAGCATCTTATTTTTCACCAACAGTGAGTAATATCTGTGGGTTGATTACAAACAAACTCTTCAGTTAATGGTAGAAATGAACAAAAGACTAGGGATGAATTTGCATTAGGATTTTGATCTTTTAGCCTTTAAATATATGTGGGTCTATCCCTTAGCATGATGTGAAGTCAGAGGGAACATTACCCCTGGAAAGCACACACTGCAGTTTAAATTTCTGGAACATGGCCAGGCCCAAATGGAGTGTTTACTAAAGGCAGCTGAAAGCAATATAACTGGAAGGCCAGTCTGAATTGCGATCAAAGAAAGTGGAAAAAGGTCAAAACTAGAGCAGAGGTGCCAGACAATTAGGTCAACAGGATGAAGCCAGGCCATCAACAGATAACCCAGCTGAGGATTAGAAATCAAAAAAACAAGCAAACAGGTTGGGAAGTAGAATGAAGACAGAATGCGAAGGGGGCCCATGCAAAGGGACAGAAAAAAGGCAAAAGTGTCAGAGATGGGCCAGACACGGAGGCAGATCCACGGCTCAGGAATATTCGTGATGGCCTCAAGGAGTGGCAGGATTTAATCAATGAGCTAAAGTCTACCAGCTTCTGCAGTTCCAGGTACAGCAAAGTCTCAGTGAGAGAAGATCACTCTGCCTTTTGGCTGGCACCCAACTCCACCCATCGGGTGACAAGCATCCCATTTTCCTGCTGTGGAGTCTCCCACTGGCCTGGATTGTGTCTGACTCTGGCCAGGGGCAGCCTCTTTCCCTTTGTCTCCTCGGCTGTAATCACTGTTGAAGACTAGGTGCGGATGATATATTTGTAAACGTGTACTAGAACATTAGGAAGTAGGCATTTCTCCACATAATTAGATAATAAATGAAATAAACCAACACTTAACTGAGAACTAAAAACTGGGGTCATTTGGAAACGTTTCATATTAAAAGGGAGGATTATGAGAGATTCTCCATGGTTTTTCCCTTCTACTCCTTTCATTTACCTTTAATTTTTTTTTCCTTGCAGGTTAAAGCTGAGTCCACATCCTAAGGGACCAAGACAAGCCATCAAGTTAAATGATGTCCCTGATAGCCCTGTGGATCAATAGTTATATAGGCCTATTCCTCATCTGAGCTCTGTCAGGGCCCAAATTATACACTGTACATGAAAACCACCTCCTGGATTTACTGCTCTGCACCCCACACTCCCAGCCACAGCAGGTGGCTTATTGCCCTGCCTTTCTTTCTTTTAAGCTTTAACTAAGTCTTTGCTACTGATTTTTCAACATTTCCAAAGTGGCAGAGCAGCAATTAGCCAAGTTTTCTTCCCTTCCACAGAACAGCAATGATTTCCTTGACTTCCAAAGAAACTCTTTAATGTCCTATTTCTCTCACAGAAATACAAGAATCTTTCAGTCAAAGGATATGTAGTTAGCAAAGAGATTACAGTAGTATGAGGAAGCAGACAAGAATTCAGCCTGCAGTGTTTCTGATGCCCCTAGGATAACCCACTAGAATCTGGACCATCAGCATTAGTGAGAGAGTGGCTGATGAGCTGAAATCTCTAGTTCTACTTCTGATACCGAGGCATGGAGTAAATCGCCTCACCTCTCCATGCCTTGGTTCTCCTCTCTCTTAAATGGGAATGATTTTACTTACTCACATTACTTCCATGACATGGAGAGGATATTAACCTAAATCAAATAGAGTACATGTGAAAACATTTCATACTGTGGGGAGGGAAGGTGTCCCATAAATTCTAGGTTCTGTTATTATTTAATATTTCTATATCTCAGATGGATCTGGTCTCATGAATCATTTTGTTAACAAAGTGGACTTGAACTATATTGAACTGTTTCTGAGCTTCCTAATCTCCCAATTGTGTCAGATATCTAGAATTATAGCCCTCTGAAATAGTGTGTGAAGCGTGCTTTACGATATCGAGACCAACTCTTGTCTGGTTAAGAGACAACATCCCATGGCTTTCTAATCAGTGTCGCAGACAAAGAGGTTCAGCAGAGGTCAGTCTGGGAGCCAGATTAATGAGTCGCCTTACTTCCATGAACTGTGATCTTCAAATTTCTCTCAGTTTGACCCAGCTTTCTTATCCTTTTGCATATGTTCTTGGGACATTTCTGTTTAGCAAACAACAATAATATCCACTACTTTAATTATGTTTAAAATAAATAAACAAGAGACCCTATGTTCTGTTGGTCCAAATAGAAGAATATGGTTTCAACATACAGTTTCCCCATGGCCTGTGCTGTTGTAAATACTCTTTTTATATTCTAGTGCCCGGTTACCCACATGCCGACCCAGTTATAGTCTACCTTGTATATAGCATTAGCTCTTTATTTTAACAATAAGACGAAATGATGCACTCCTTTAATTTCAAGCATAATTCACATTAGCTACTGTACTCCTGCATCCAATTATGTCAACCCAATGTTTTCCACACCATCCTATTCTGAGTTCCTATAACTAACACTTCATTGTGACCTACCATTTTAGCTCATCTTAACAGACATTTAATTAATCAAAAACATTTGAGTACCTTCTATTTCTAAATCTGACTCAGCTATAAAATTGCGGGGAAGTGGTCAGTGCTGCTTTTGTATTTCCAGACCCAAACCACAGTTTTGTGGTCATGTATACAGGTCAATTTCTAAATACCTGAGTTTAATCAGCATTCAATTTTGCAATCTGTGCAGAAAATGAATTACAGACTTTCACTGACTCTCCTGCTTGCAGGACAGAAGGATCCTTCCCATTGCTACTCACAGAGTCTATTCAGATCATTTTCCCGGGACTCTCTGGCATTGCTGGGGACCTTGAGGTCTAGATTGAGTCCTTTTGGTTTCTGCTGTACTCCCTGATGAGTATCAGCATATAGCAATGGCCCACATCTTGTTCATTGTATATGTTGAATATATTCCCCTTTTTCTCTACCTCCCTGGATTGTTTTAAGACTCAAATGAAGTAACAGAATAGTAACTAACATACAGAACTTTATAGAATTGAAGGTGTCTTTTCATATAAGTAGGGAGGAGGAGCCTTGAAAATTTAAGTCTGTTAATAATAGTAAATAAATGCTTTATTCAATTTTTCTTCTACTCCTAGGTGGTCACCTCTTCTGAAATACTGGCACATCCCAGATGTTGATGAGTTCTCCATTAGTCCTCTAAGCTCAAAAGATTTGAATTTCCCTACCATGACCCAGCCATCAGAATAGAATCGCTTTTCATCATTTAGATTGACTTGCATTCATTGATACCCCACTGCAACTGCAGATCATCTCTAAGTTTCTTATTCTGTTTAATAGCCACTTTAACTGTGCTTTTGAGTTGGCAGAAAGCTCAGTTATCCACGCACAGCAAATGGCTTATGAAGTGATACTGGTCCTGATGTCTGATCTTAAACCCCAAAGTCAGTGCTACTTAGTTTTATCTTTTATGGATTCAGTCCACAGGCACAATCACAATAGACCAAGCAAGTCTCCCTGAAACAGTCACTGCTTTAGGAGTTAGCCTTTAATTTGAAGGTACTTTCCCCAGCTGAAAGCTGTAATAATGCTCCATTCATCTGGCAACAAAACAAAGAACTGTAGGATTTATAAGCTGACAGATCCTCTAATAAGTGTGAGTGAGAGATCAAATTTCCACCCTCTTACGTGACTGGGTGACACATCTCATCACCTATTCTGACTTTGGGGCCTTATTAACAGCCAATTTGCACACGAGCATTGGCATGATGACCCAAATCAATCATAACCATGACGGAAAATGCTCCACGGGACAATGACAAACAAAAATCCATCGGCACCCAGAACGTACAGATACAGCAAGTGGTGAAGGTAATCCACCCGAACATGCCACCTCCTAATTTCTGAAGATCGACTTCTCTAACAAACTAGAGGTTTGTGCCCTTCCTCACTGGTCTACAAACATCCCTCACGTAGAAGCTTGGTCAATAAAGCAAATGACTTTCCCAAACAGAGATGGACAGGAGACAAAAACCAGGGCTGTTTCTGGTTGATTTAAAAGTATTCGTGGAAAGGCCATGGTGGTAAATGCATTTTGTGCCCATCAGATCATGTGTGGTGTGGAGACATGAACTGCAATCCTTGTGTTGACGTGTAAAGAGACGTCCACTAGATAATCCTCCTGGTCTCCTGGTCATGGGCCACTCCTTACAAACAGTCCAAGGATGGAGGGTGAAAACTATCAGTTCACACTGCTAAGTTACAAGAGACTTATAAACCCTAAAATTTGGTCTCTTTTCCTCTCTTGTTCCTTGGACCAGAGTAATGCTGCAATCCCAGATGAGTATATCTGCTGTGAAAATGCTAATTTTCCTTCAAGTGGCAATTTTAGGGTCTAGACTGGAGGGAGGGGCAGCAGAGCATATTAACAAGCCCATTTGGTTGCATATTTATGTAATGGTTAAAGTTAACCATTTGATTTCCATCTGACTGGCTCCTGTGTTGATCTTCAGTTCACTCTGATTTCAGGCAAGGAAGAGAGGGGTGTTATTTATGGGCTCCTTTCAAATCCCAACAGCTTCATTAGGTAGCCATAGGACTTAAGGTAACATTAGCTGATAAAACAAACTAACCCCAACATTTCACTGACTTGGAACAACAAACTCATGTAACAGTTCAATTTAGCAGTTGAGCGGCTATCCTCCAAGGAGGGAGTCAAAGCCCTGCCTCCTTTCATGCTCAGGTTCTGCTGTCTTCAACATGTGGTTTCCAAAACCACCTAAAGGGTCAATGTCATTCTAGCAAGCCAGAGCAAAAGGGTGCTGCTTAGAAGATGCAATAGGAGGATTTTAGGGGCCAGGCCTGGAAGTGGTACATATCACTTCTCTTCACATTCCTCTGGCTAGAACACAGTTATACAGGTACAATAAGAAGGCTGGAAAATATATTTGAGCCATATACTCAGGAAGAAGAGGAAATGGGTTTGGTGAGCATCTAACAGGCTCTGCTACAGTGGCAGTCTAGGAAAAACAAAAGGCCAGTTGATTAGGTTTCAGATCATTGTCAGCAGTCCCATTTGGATGGAGATGCCTCAAGAACAAATGGTGTGAGAATTTGTCAAATAATCTCCCCTACATAGCAAACACTGTTATTAGACAACCCATCAAATGGTATAAATAGCTGTTAAAGGCAAACCTTGAGACTTGCATCGTCTACCACAATCTCACCCTTTGAGCCCGCGAACCACTTCTGTGCCATACCACTCGCCCTGAGGAGGCACAAGATCCTGGCACCCCTGCCTTCTCCCAAGACTCCTGAGCATTATCCCACCTTGCACTCCACTTCCAATCTTAACTGCCCAGTTCTCTACTTCGTGCTTCATCACTGTCCATGGTGTGACCCCTAGGTCTCCCCTTAGATCTGACCCTGATCCTTTCCTTTCTGTCTGTTACCTCACCCTCATGATTGGTACTCACTCCTCAGACTGAGGTTTCTGGCCACTGAAGCTGACAACTCAGCCAATTTCTGGTCTGAATCACTGGACTCTGCCTCAGTACCAGCCCACAGACCTGCATGCTTTAGGAAAATACATTGTTCATGATTTACAAAATTCCCCACCCAGCCAGGTTTTTTCATTTTAGCTACTAAAAAGCATTCTGTATGTAAGCTGATCCAAACCTTATAATAATCCAAAGCTGCTGGTACCAATGTCATCCCCATGTTGACTATAAGGAAAAAAATAGGACTTAGTAGGAGGAGCTTCAAGATGGCAGAACAGTAAGATGCAGAGATCACCTTCCTCCCCACAGATACACCAGAAATACATCTACATGTGGAACAACTCCTACAGAACACCTACTGAACGCTGGCAGAAGACCTCAGACCTCCCAAAAGGCAAGAAACTCCCCATGTACCTGGGTAGGACAAAAGAAAAAAAAGAAAAAACAGAGACAAAGAATAGGGACGGGACCTGCACCAGTGGGAGGGAGCTGTGAAGGAGGAAAGGTTTCCACACACTAGGAAGCCCCTTCACGGGCGGGGACTGTGGGTGGCGGAGGTGGGGAGCTTCGGAGCCACGGAGGAGAGCGCAGCAACAGGGATGCAGAGGGCAAAGCAGAGAGGTTCCCGCACAGAGGATCGGTGCCGACCGGCACTCACCAGCCCGAGAGGCTTGTCTGCTCACCCGCTGGGGCGGGCGGGGGCTGGGAGCTGAGGCTCGGGCTTCGGTCGGATCGCAGGGAGAGGACTGGGGTTGGCTGCGTGAACACAGCCTGAAGGGGGCTAGTGTGGCCACAGCTAGCCGGGAGGGAGTCCAGGAAAAGGTCTGGAGCTGCCGAAGAGACAAGAGACTTTTTGTTGCCTCTTTGTTCTCTGGTGTGTGAGGAGAGGGGATTAAGAGCGCTGCTTAAAGGAGCTCCAGAGACGGGCGGAGCCACGCTCTGAGCGCGGACCCCAGAGACCGGCATGAGATGCTAAGTCTGCTGCCGCAGCCACCAAAAAGCTTGTGTGCAAGCACAGGTCACTATCCACACCTCCCCTCCCGGGAGCCTGGGCAGTCCGCCACTGCCAGGGTCCCGTGATCCAGGGACAACTTCCCCTGGAGAACGCATGGCACGCCTCAGGCTGGTGCAACGTCACGCCGGCCTCTGCCGCCGCAGGCTCGCCCCACATCCGTGCCCCTCCCTCCCCCCTGGCCTGAGTGAGCCAGAGCCCCCTAATCAGCTGCTCCTTTAACCCCTCCTGTCTGAGCGAAGAACAGACGCCAGAGGGCAACCTGCATGCAGAGGCGGGGCCAAATCCAAAGCTGAACCCCAGGAGCTGTGCGAACAAAGAAGAGAAAGGGAAATTTCTCCCAGCAGCTTCAGGAGCAGCGGATTAAATCTCCACAATCAACTAGATGTACCCTGCATCTGTAGAATACCTGAATAGACAACAAATCATCCCAAATTGAGGAGGTGGACTTTGGGAGCAACAATATATATATTTTTTTCCCTTTTTCTCTTTTTGTGAGTGTGTATGTGTATACTTCTGTGTGTGATTTTGTCTGTATAGCTTTGCTTTTACCATTTGTCCTAGGGTTCTGTCTGTCCATTTTTTTGTTTTTTACTTAAAAAAAATTTTTTTTTCTTAATAATTATTTTTTATTTTAATAATTTTATTTTCTTTTATTTCACTTTATTTTATTTTATTTTATCTTCTTTCTTTCTTTCTTTTTTTTCTCCCTTTTATTCTGGGCCATGTGGAGGACAGGTTCTTGGTGCTCCAGCCAGGTGTCAGGGCTGTGCCACTGAGGTGGGAGAGCCAAGTTCAGGACACTGGTCCACAAGAGACCTCCCAGCTCAACGTAATATCAAACGATGAAAATCTCCCAGAGATCTCCATCTCAACACCAAGACCAAGCTCCACTCAACGAGCAGCAAGCTACAGTGATGGATACCCTATGCCAAACAACTAGCAAGACAGGAACACAACCCCATCCGTTAGCACAGAGGCTGCCTAAAATCATAATAAGGTCACAGACACCCCAAAACACACGACCAGACGTGGACCTGCCCACCAGAAAGACAAGATCCAGCCTCATCCACCACAACACAGGCACTCGTCCTCTCCACCAGGAAGCCTACAAAACCCACTGAAGCAACCTTAGCCACTGGGGACAGACACCAAAAAAAACGGGAACTACGAACCTGCAGCCTGCAAAAAGGAGACCCCAAACACAGTAAGTTAACTGAAGTAAGAAGCCAGAGAAACACACAGCAGATGAAGGAGCAAGGCAAAAACCCACCAGACCTAACAAATGAAGAGGAAAGACTCAGTCTACTTGAAAAAGAATTCAGAATAATGATAGTAAACATGATCCAAATCTTGGAAATAGAATGGAGAAAATACAAGAAATCTTTAACAAGGACCTAGAAGAACTAAAGAGCAAACAAACAGTGATGAACAACACAATAAATGAAATTTATAATTGTCTAGAAGGGATCAAGAGCAGAATAACTGAGGCAGAAGAATGGATAAGTGACCTGGAAGATAAAATAGTGGAAATAACTACCACAGAATAAAGAAAAAAGAATGAAAAGAATTGAGGACAGTCTCAGAGACCTCTGGGACAACATTAAACGCACCAACATTCAAATTATAGGGGTCGCAGAAGAAGAAGAGAAAAACAAACGGACTGAGAAAATATTTGAAGAGATTATAGTTGAAAAGTTCCCTAATATGGGAAAGGATATAGTCAATCAAGACCAGGAAGCACAGAGAGTCCCATACAGGATAAATCAAGGATAAACACACCAAGACACATATTAATCAAACTATCAAAAATTAAATACAAAGAACAAATATTAAAACCAGCAAGGGAAACACAACAAATAACACATAAGGGAATCCCCATAAGGTTAACAGCTGATCTTTCAGCAGAAACTCTGTAAGCCAGAAGGGAGTGGCAGGACATATTAAAAGTGATGAAAGAGAAAAACCTACAACCAAGATAACTCTACCCAGCAAGGATCTCATTCAGATTTGACAGAGAAATTAAAAGCTTTACAGACAAGCAAAAGCTAAGAGAATTCAGCACCACCAAACCAGCTTTACAACAAATGCTAAAGGAACTTCTCTAGGCAGGAAACACAAGAGAAGGAAAAGACCTACAATAACAAACCCAAAACAATTAAGAAAATGGTAATAGGAACATACATATTGATAATTACCTTAAATGTAAATGGATTAAATACTCCAACCAAAAGATACAGGCTTGCTGATGGATACAAAAACAAGACCCATATATATGCTGTCTACAAGAGACCCACTTCAGACCTGGGGACACATACAGACTGAAAGTGAGGGGATGGAAAAAGATATTCCATGCAAATGGAAATCAAAAGAAGTCTGGAGTAGCAATTCTCATACCAGACAAAATAGAATTTAAAACAAAGACTCTTACAAGAGACAAAGAAGGACACTACATAATGATCAAGGGATCAATCCAAGAAGAAGATATAACAATTGTAAATATTTATGCACCCAACATAGGAACACCTCAATACATAAGGCAAATACTAACAGCCATAAAAGGGGAAATTGACAGTAACACAATCATAGTAGGGGACTTTAACACCCCACTTTCAACAATGGACAGATCATCCAAAATGAAAATAAACAAGGAAACTCAAGCTTTAATTACATTAAACAAGATGGATTTAATTGATATATATAGGACATTCCATTCAAAAACAGCAGACTACACATTCTTCTCAAGTGCTCATGGAACATTCTCCAGGATAGATCATATCTTGGATCACAAATCAAGCCTTGGTAAATTTAAGAAAATTGAAATGGTATTAAGTATCTTTTCCAACCACAATGCTATGAGACTAGATCTCAATTACAGGAAAAAATCTGTAAGAAATACAAACACATGGAGGCTAAACAACACACTATTTAATAACCAAGAGATACTGAGGAAATCAAAGAGGAAATAAAAAAATACCTAGAAACAAATGACAATGAAAACACGATGACCCAAAACCTATGGGATGCAGCAAAAGCAGTTCTAAGAGGGAAGTTTATAGCAATACAAGCCTACCTTAAGAAACAAGAAACATCTCAAATAAACAACTGAACCTTACACCTAAAGCAATTAGAGAAAGAAAAACAAAAAATCCCCAAAGTTAGCAGAATGAAAGAAATCATAAAGATGAGATCAGAAATAAATGAAAAAGAAATGAAGGAAATGATAGCAAAGATCAATAAAACTAAAAGCTGGTTCCTTGAGAAGATAAACAAAACTGATAAACGAATCGCCAGACTTATCAAGAAAAAAGGGAGAAGACTCAAATCAATAGAATTAGAAATGAAAAAGGAGAAGTAACAACTGACACTGAAGAAATGCACACGATCATGAGAGATTACTACAGGCAAATATATGCCAATAAAATAGACAACCTGGAAGAAATGGACAAATTCATAGAAATGCACAACCTTCTGAGACTGAACCAGGAAGAAATAGAAAATATGAACAGACTAATCACAAGTAATGAAGTTGAAACTGTGATTAAAAATCTTCCAACAAACAAAAGCCCAGGACCAGATGGCTTCACAGGCGAATTCTATCAAACATTTAGAGAAGAGCTAACACCTATCTTTCTCAAACTCTTCCAAAATATAGTAGAGGGAGGAACACTCCCAAACTCATTCTACAAGGCCACCATCACCCTGATACCAAAACCAGACAAAGATGTCACAAAGAAAGAAAACTACAGGCCAATATCACTGATGAACATAGATGCAAAAATCCTCAACAAAATACTAGCAAACAGAATCCAACAGCACATTAAAAGGATCATACACTACGATCAAGTGGGGTTTATCCCAGGAATGCAAGGATCCTTCAATATATGCAAATCAATCAACGTGATATACCATATTAACAAATTGAATGAGAAAAACCATATGATCATCTCAATTGATGCAGAGAAAGCTCTCGACAAAATTCAACACCCATTTATGATAAAAACCCTCCAGAGAGTAGGCATAGAGGGAACTTTCCTCAACATAATAAAGGCCATATATGACAAACCCACAGCCAGCATCGTCCCCAATGGTGAAAAACTGAAACCATTTCCACTAAGATCAGGAACAAGACAAAGTTGCCCACTCTCACCACTATTATTCAATGTAGTTTTGGAAGTTTTAGCCACAGCAACCAGAGAAGAAAAAGAAATAAAAAGAATCCAAATTGGAAAAGAAGAAGTAAAGCTGTCACTGTTTGCAGATGACATGATACTATACATACAGAATCCTAAAGATGCCACCAGAAAACTACTAGAGCTAATCAATGAATTTGGTAAAGTAGCAGGATACAAAATTAATGAACAGAAATCTCTTGCATTCCTATACACTAATGATGAAAAATCTGAAAGTGAAATTAAGAAAACACTCCCATTTACCATTGCAACAGAAAGAATAAAAGATCTAGGAATAAACCTTCCTAAGGAGACAAAAGACCTGTATGCAGAAAACTATAAGACACTGATGAAAGAGATTAAATATGATACAAATAGATGAAGAGATGTACCATGTTCTTGGATTGGAAGAATCAACACTGTGAAAATGACTCTACTACCCAAAGCAATCTACAGATTCAATGCAATCCCTATCAAACTACCAATGGCATTTTTCACAAAAGTAGAACAAAAAATTTCACAATTTGTATGGAAACATAAAAGACCCCGAATAGCCAAAGCAATCTTGAGAAAGAAAAATGGAGCTGGAGGAATCAGGCTCCCTGACTTCAGACTATACTACAAAGCTACAGTAATCAAGACAGTATGGTACTGGCACAAAAACAGAAATACAGATCAATGGAACAGGATAGAAAGCCCAGAGATAAACCCAGGCACATATGGTCACCTTATCTTTGATAAAGGAGGCAAGAATATACAGTGGAGAAAAGCCAGCCTCTTCATTAAGTGGTGCTGGGAAAACTGGATGGCTACATGTAAAAGAATGAAATTAGAAAACTCCCTAACACCATACACAAAAATAAACTCAAAATGGATTAAAGACCTAAATATAAGGCCAGACACCATCTAACTCTTAAAGCAAAACATAGGCAGAACACTCTATGACATCAATCACAGCAAGATCCTTTTTGACCCCCCTCCTAGAGAAATGTAAATAAAAACAAAAATAAACAAATGGGACCTAATGAAACTTCAAAGCTTTTGCACAGCAAAGGAAACCATAAACAAGACAAAAAGACAACCCTCAGAATGGGAGAAAATATTTGCAAATGAAGCAACTGACAAAGGATTAATCTCTAAAACATACAAGCAACTCATGCAGCTCAATATTAAAAAAAACAAAGAACCCAATCCATAAATGGGCAGAAGACCTAAACAGACATTTCTCCAAAGAAGATATACAGATTGCCCACAAACACATGAAAGAATGCTCAACATCTTTAATCATTAGAGAAATGCAAATCAAAACTACAATGAGGTATCATCTCACACCGGTCAGAATGGCCATCATCAAAAAATCTACAAACAATAAATGCTGGAGAGGGTGTGGAGAAAAGGGAACCCTCTTGCACTGTTGCTGGGAATGTAAATTGATACAGCCACTATGGAGAAGAGTATGGAGGTTCCTTAAAAAACTAAAAATAGAACTACCATATGACCCAGCAATCCCACTACTGGGCATATACCCTGAGAAAACCATAATTCAAAAAGAGTCATGTACCAAAATGTTCATTGCAGCTCTATTTACAATAGCCAGGACATGGAAGCAACCTAAGTGTCCATCGACAGATGAATGGATAAAGAAGATGTGGCACATATATACAATGGAATATTACTCAGCCATGAAAAGAAACGAAATGGAGTTATTTGTAGTGAGGTGGATGGACCTAGAGTCTGTCATACAGGGCGAAGTAAGTCAGAAAGAGAAAAACAAATACCATATGCTAACACATATGTATGGAATCTTAAAAAAAAAAAAAGAAAGAAAAAAAGTGGTCAGAAGAACCTAGGGGCAAGACGGGAATAAAGATGCAGACCTACTAGAGAATGGACTTGAGGATACGGGGAGGGGGAAGGGTAAGCTGAGGCAGTGTGAGAGAGTGGCATGGACATATATACACTACCAAACGTAAAACAGATAGCTAGTGGGAAGCAGCCGCATAGCACAGGGAGATCAGCTTGGTGCTTTGTGACCATCTAGAAGGGTGGGATAGGGAGGGTGGAAGGGAGGGAGCTGCAAGAGGGAAGAGTTATGGGGACATATGTATATGTATAACTGATTCACCTTGTTATAAAGCAGAAACTAACACACCATTGTAAAGCAATTATACTCCAATAAAGATGTTAAAAAAAAAAAAAGACTTAGTAAAGCATGATATTTTAGGAACATCACACTGAAGGGCTTCTGTTTGAACCCAGTTATTCCTGTCTCCTAAGTTTAAGCTCTAGAAAAGAGCATTGTGTATAAATTAGCAGTGATCAAGGTTTAGATGAGACAGAGATATACTAGGTTAATAGCAGGTTTCTGGGTGAATCCAGTGATGCTGATCTGGTCACAGGCTGTAAGGTCTCTCCCCAGAGAGACAACTGTTAAAGAACAGCATTATATGCCTATCCATTCATGTGGAATCCCAGACCCCATCACTTTTGAGTACCCACTATCACAGTTCCAGACAGTTCTGATTGGCTTCACTGTCCTTAACCCTTCTGAGGATATAGTTGTTACCTCCTTGTCCAAATTATAACACACTTTCTGTTTATTAGTCATGACCTGATTTTTCTGACAATGTGAGGAAATCTTCTCAGCCCCAAATGTCTGCCAATGATTTGTGGATGGCAGGTAAGCATACTAGCAGGCTATATTTAACACAATTTGAAATTTCATTGTCTTTCAGTAAAAGGCAGATGTTTCCAGATGTCATGAATCAACCTTTATGTCTGACTGACGTGGTATTTGCAGGAAACATCTTGCAATACTGTCATGTGTTATTGGGAGCTTCTTGGACTAGATTATTTGCAAGTCGGAACCTGCTGCTTTCTAGTGAATTGTTATTTGGATTGCTTCAGTAACCTCCTGTTCAGATATGACAACACGTTGACAATTCTATGGTTCATCTGCCCCATTTGGTTCTCTCACAACCACAAAGCTGCAGCCCATTCAGTATTAGGAACTTTGAAAACATTTGCCAACAATTCAATCACACATCATAATTGAGGAACACACTCAGTGAGAGCTAATTGGTGCTATTGTCAAGCCCAAGAACATTTTATTTGGTTTTCCTGGAATTACTTAATTTTTCAAATCCTGAATTTCCTTCTATTTCTGTAATGTTTTGAGTACTGAGTTAATTTTTGTGTGCATTTGTCAAGTATTCCCATCAACTTATCTTCACTTAAGTCACTCAATGTAAGATACTAATTAGCTGAGCAATTTTATTGTTTAGTCTGTCAGATCCATGGTTATTTTTATACCATATAAGTCTTCCCAGGCTTTTGGTGACTTTGCCAAATTTCTGTCCCTTTGTTTCACTACATTTTGCCCTATTCACCCCTTTGCTGCTATGTTGTGGAATAATTTAAGTCATTTTTCCTACTGCTGTAACAATCTTATAGTAGATGTTTTACGCATATTATTTTAGGCCTGACCTGTCATTTGGCTATTGAGGTAATGCATAATAGCCTAATTATTGTAAAGTAGGAAATCTGGGAAGTGTGGTGTCTTTCATTAGGTCAGAGTATGAAAGAAATTCAAAGCCACAATGAACGTAATTCTTGCAAACAATTTTTGAGTGCCATGGTTTTCAAAAAGTATCAGAATTCAATTTGAAATTTATACCTTTCCTTCCTTTTTTTCAAGCTACAATACTCTCTACCCTTATCCAAATTTCCATTCATTGCTCCCAGATCTGAGCACTCATATCTGATGGTATATCCATTTCTGATTCAATAACTAGGCTTCTCTTTACCATGACTGGTTTCAGATCTACCACGTTTTGCTCACTTAGCCTGGCTGTCAGTTCAAGATATTTGGTAATAAAATGTGGCTACCTTGCAGGTCTGCACATCGTCACCTCAATTCCCATTACAGAGGTCTCCAATAGCTGTGCATTTACTGGCTCTTCCCTTAATGCCCTCTCAGCAATCTGGCTCAAGTGGATGACTGACTCTTTCAGCCAGAACACTTCGGACAGTCACAGCTCACTGGGCTGGGGTGTGTCTTAAATCTCTGGTTACAGACCATCGGGCCCAGCCAGCTACTCGCAACTATTTCCAGCGTGTAAGGCCATTCCTGAGTGAAAAGGCCATCAGTCTCCCCATGGATTCACCTCTAATTCTCCTTTCCCTGACAGAGTGACTACTCTATAGGCCCATTATGAGCTACTAAAACCTTTGTGGGGCATCAGAACCACATGAAATGACAGTGGCATCGTTTTCCTCTCATGCACAAGGATACTGAGCTGGGTTTTGAGAGGTTCATAATTAGTATAATTACTTTATTTTGATTGCTGAGGTTAACAACATGGGCAATGCCCAAGCATATTATCATCATCAATTGATGAGCTGGAGGTTTAAAAATCTGATTATATGACATGTGTTCAGCCATATCACCCTCTGCGTTGCTACTGGGGAATAACTAATACCTTGTTCCTTAAGACGCTGAAATAATTTTGCCATGATGCTGTGCCAGGTATGAGTAAACCTAAAGAAATGAGCTCCCCGAATACTCTGCCATGTGGGAGTGTTCGTGTTGGCACAAGTGCCATTTTCAAACAGCATCCAAGAAAGCAGGGAGCTCATCGCACAGCTGATCAGGAGTGTGCCAGCAGAGTTCAAAATACGTTTCCCTGTGATAATCCCCAGAGGAACCGATAAACAAGTGGTTCTCAACTGGGGCCATTTGGCCATGTCGAAGTTTGGCAAAATTTTGATAAATGCTTTTGGTTGTCACAACAGGTTGCAGGGGGTGGCGGTAGAGAAGGAGTATGCTACTAGAATCTAATAGATAGAGGCCAGTGATGTTATTACACTTTCTACAGTGCCCAGCACAGCCCCCGCAGTGAAGAACTGCTTGGCTCAAAATGTCAACAGTGGCAATGTTGAGAAATGCCGGGTTAGACCAATGAAGAAGACTCAAAAAGGTTTAAGAGAAGTGCAGAGGACTATTCAAAAATAACAAAGCTCAAACAGTTCACCCATTCAAAATTACTCAATAAGGATTACAAAAGTTTCAAAACAGCGTCATTTGTTGGAGTATCCCAAAAATTGAAAGTCCTCAGCTTGGCTTTTCAAAGTGAAACATTTTAGGCATGTGGAAAACTCTCTGAAATTAGGATTTAAGATTTAAATGAACAATCTGCCTTTATTCCAGTACGAAAGGCTCTTTCTCTCATAAATAAAGATAGGATAATGAATCTCTCAACCCCCATCCCAGTCCTCCCACATTTACACCAGGATTTCCTCATGAAATCATGTTGTGTGTGAGACAGCCAACAGGCAGAATTTTATTTAAAAATGATCGCTACCCAAGGTTACAAAACTTAGTCCTGACTCAGGGTGATCAAAAATGAAGGGCTAGCCTTGTACTGCAAATAGACATATGGTTTAATTTATGTTAACATAGGTTATCGTTGCCTAAATTCTGACTCCTAACAAATTATTCCCTTCCCTGTGCACTGACTCAAATAAATGAAATAAAATTTAAGTTTAATTCTTGACCATTTAAAACATAAATACTACTTGCAGGGGTGGACTTTCAATCATTCGGATCTTAGCATGAGGCAGTTATACATGTTTGCTGGATTTCTTACATCTGTTTCTGATGACTATGGGAAAGGTGAAGAGATGAAGCTACAGATGAATAAGTCTCATAATCATCTGAGCTTCAGAAATTAAGGAATTTGTCCAGGGAGGCCCAGGAACCCCAGAATCCTGGTTTCAACTAGCCACACCACCCTAGGAGTGGTCTAAAACACTATACACACAGAGGACAATGAAGAGAACACTTGCCCTTTATTAGAACTGGGGCTTTGGTCCCAAATCCCAAGGTGGATCTCAAGCCCGGCTGAGCTCTGCTGCCTGCCAGAACTCCTCTTAGCCAGACTAGGAAGGCTGAAGTAGCCTTCTTTCCCCTGAGTCTTACTCTAGTTTTCACTTAGGTTTAAAGGGAGTGGTGGGGGCATCTCTTTCACAGTGGAAAGGGAGCACCTCTTACCTCTGGCCTCCTGAAGGGCAGACCATCTAAAGAAAGAATAGGCAATACAGGAAGAAAGGGAGACAGACAGACAGACCCTATCAGGCCTTCCTCCAAGCATAGCAAGCCTACACAGCTCCCGCCTTGCCTCTCTAAGCCCTAGGAAGGAGCTGCATCTAGAAAGACTAAATGCCATGAAATGCGCTTAATTATGCTATTCTGGCTAAGCCTCTACATCTTAGAAAATGAGACCCAATGAATGCCCTCAAGCTTGACCAATCCATGCACAGCCAAACTCCTCCTCCTTGGAGATGGGGGTGCAAGCGGGGCAGGGGGGACTGTGACCTCCCTTAAGCACAATCAGCTAAAATGATTAATAAGGGGTTTTGATGGAAGTGTGGTGGAATGGGGAATCAAGTGATTCTGGGTTTGTGCTCTTTAAGAGCAAACAAGGTAAATGGAGAAGTAGCCTAACCAGGAGTCAACACTGAAGTTCAGAGCATCACATGGGATCAAGGGGTTAAAAAGGAGCACGGAAAGCATCTGTGGGAGAGCCAAAGGCAAATAAACTTTTGCAAGATCTTGCTTTGACCAGCCTAGTGTCTGAAGGTCTTTTCTCATTGATGGCTCTGTCATCAAGGTAGAGAGGATCTCTAGGATGACCCCTCTCCCAAACAGATTTTTTACAGAGATGTCCACCTACACCCTCAATCAAGCATCAATGGTTCAAGCTGCTGTTCAGGCAAATTTAAATTGTGACACTATATATATCATAGCTCCAACCTAAGTCGCCTGTGGAAGACTCTGGGTAGCAAATCAGAGATTGCTGAGATATTAAGATTACCCAAGAGACAACCACCATTGTGGATATATGTCCTAAGCTTCGGGAAGTAACACTAGCTGCAGCAAAAGGTAGGTAGTTTGAACAGGTTGACAGTTTCTAAAAACACTCAGAACCATTATTTGAGATTAAGTTTACAACCATGGACGTGCCACTTCAACATGCTGTGCAAATTGATGGTAAAGAGGGCATCTACACTTGCTTGTTATTTGCCACAGTACCCTCCTAGGTTGGATGGTGGAAGAAGGACCCCAGTATCCTTATCTACCAAAAAATTATTCCCAGCTACTCTTGTTTGGTCCCCAAGTTGTGCACAAGCCCATTGTTGGACTGATTTGAGATTCATGAGTACTCTGCTGAAGAGAAAAGAGGCTATGAAATGGCCCCAGAGCAACTGGCAGGAATGTTAAAAAAGAAGGGCTTAGAAAATCCACCTAGAATAACTGTAGCAAATGCTCCATCCCATTTTTATTGTTGAGGATTATTTGCCTCACACTAGCTTAAAAGGGAAAATGTACTTCCCCGTATGTCCTTAGAAGAAGACAGTCATAGAGGCAAAGCCAGCCAAGATTAAATCAGGACATGCAGAATTACTGCCTTCAGGCCGAAAAGAGTTGATTTTAAATGCTTTAGGTAAAAAAGTTGGATAAGGACAGCAGTTGGGGAAGACTTCTCCAGTGATTTTACCCTTGGTATAAGGACACCAATGTAAGGCTGGCTGCTACTCAACAGGGAGGTAACTTCAGCTCTCATCACCATCCCTTCAAACTGGGGTCGGTCCTGGGGATGAGTCCACAGCTCTAATGATATGTATTAGTGGCCTCAACCAAATGGGGCAGCTTGCTTGCAGGCAATGGAAGTAACTGCCCACCCAGCACAGCTTGTCTCTGGATTTCAGAACCTGCCTTTATCCTTCTGGCCCTCCACCCCACTATTATTTTCTGTCTCATTCTAGTTCCCTTTCTTCTTTCTCCTTTCTCCTTTGTGTGTCCTGAACCCTCCCTTCCCTATGGGGCTGATTTGACAACAGCAACCAAGCTATAGGTTCTTAATTTGTTTCACTTGGAGTTTTCCATTATAAAGCTTTCACGAGTTTCACCTCACATTATAATTCTGATTAAGTGGCTCCTGCTTTGCCTCCCTCCTAGGCTTGTTGTAAGAACAGAGGAGTGGGAGACCTTCAAGATGGCGGAGGAGTAAGACGTGGAGATACCTTCCTTCCCACAAATACATCAGAAATACATCTACATGTGGAACAACTCCTAAAGAACACCTACTGAAGAGTGGCAGAAGACCTCAGACTTCCCAAAAGGCAAGAAACTCCCCATGTACCTGGGTAGGGCAAAAGAAAAAAGAAAAAACAGAGACAAAAGAATAGGCACAGGACCTGCCCCTCTGGGAGGGAGCTGTGAAGGAGGAAAAGTGTCTACACACTAGGAAGCCCCTTCACTGGAGGAGACTGGGGGTGGCAGGGGGGAAGCTTCAGAACCACGGAGAAGAGTGCAGCCACAGGGGTGCGGAGGGCAAAGCGGAGAGATTCCCGCACAGAGGATCAGTGCCGACCAGCACTCACCAGCCGGAGAGGCTTGTCTGCTCACCCGCCGAGGTGGGCAGGGGCTAGGAGCTGAGGCTCCGGCTTCGGAGGTCAGATCCCAGGGAGAGGACTGGGGTTGGCTGCGTGAACACAGCCTGAAGGGGCTAGTGCACCAGAGCTAGCCGGGAGAGAGCCTGGGAAAAAGTCTGGACCTGCCAGAGAGGCAGGAGACAATTTTTTTGGGGTGCAAAACAATTGGAGAGGGGATTCAGGGCACTGCCTAAGTGAGCTCCAGAGATGGGTGTGAGCCGCGGCTATCAGCGCAGACCCCAGAGACAGGCATGAGATGCTAAGTCTGCTGCTGCAGCCACCAAGAAACCTGTGTGCAAGCACAGATAACTATCCACACCACCCCTCCCGGGAGCCTGTGCAGTCCGCCACTGCCAGGGTCCCATGATCCAGGGCCAACTTCCCCGCTGGTCCACCAGAGACCTCCTGGCTCCATGTAATATCAAATGGGAAAAGCTCTCCCAGAGATCTCCATCTCAATGCTAAGACCCAGCTCCACTCAACGATCAGCAAGTTACAGCACTGAACACCCTATGCCAAACAACTAGCAAGACAGGAACACAACCCCACCAATTAGCAGAGAGGCTGCCTAAAATTATAATAATGTCACAGACACCCTAAAGCACACCACCAGATGCAGTCCTGCCCACCAGAAAGACAAGATCCAGCCACCAGAAAACAGGCACTAGTCCCCTCCACCAGGAAACCTACACAACCCACTGAACCAACCTTAGCCACTGGGGGCAGACACCAAAAACAACAGGAACTATGAACCTGCAGCCTGCAAAAAGGAGAGTCCAAATACAGTAAAGTTAAGCAAAATGAGAAGACAGAGAAACACACAGTAGATGAAGAAGCAAGGTAAAAACCCACCAGACCTAACAAATGAAGAGGAAATAGGCAGTCTACCTGAAAAAGAATTCAGAGTAATGACAGTAAAGATGATCCAAAATCTTGGAAATAGAATGGAGAAAATACAAGAAACGTTTAACAAGGACCTAGAAGAACTAAAGAGCAAACAAACAATGATGAACAACACAATAAATGAAATTAAAAATTCTCTAGAAAGAATCAATAGCAGAATAACTGCGGCAGAACAACGGATAAGTAATCTGGATGATAAAATAGTGGAAATAACCACTGCAGAGCAGAATAAAGATAAAAGAATGAAAAAAATTGAGGACAGTCTTAGAGACCTCTGGGAGAACATTAAACACACCAACATTCAAATTATAGGGGTCCCAGAAGAAAAAGAGGAAAAAAAGGGACTGGGAAAATATTTGAAGAGATTATAGTTGAAAACTTCCCTAATATGGGAAAGGAAACAGTCAATCAACTCCAAGAAGCATAGAGAGTCCCATACAGGATAAATACAAGGAGAAACACGCCAAGACACATATTAATCAAACTATCAAAAATTAAATACAAAGAAAAAATATTAAAAGCAGCAAGGGAAAAACAACAAATAACATACAAGAGAATCCCCATAAGATTAACAGCTGATCTTTCAGCAAAACTCTGCAAGCCAGAAGGGAGTGGTAGGACATATTTAAAGTGATGAAAGGGAAAAACCTACAACCAAGATTACTCTACCCAGCAAGGATCTCATTCAGATTTGACAGAGAAATTAACAGCTTTACCGACAAGCAAAAGCTAAGAGAATTCAGCACCACCAAACCAGCTTTACAACTAATGCTAAAGGAACTTCTCTAGGCAGGAAACACAAGGGAAGGAAAAGTCCTACAATAACAAACCCAAAACAATTGAGAAAATGGTAATAGGAATACACATATCGATAACTACCTTAAATGAAAATGGATTAAATGTTCCAACCAAAAGACAAAGACTGGCTGAATGGATACAAAAACAAGACCCATATATATGCTGTCTACAAGAGACCCACTTCAGACCTGGGGACACATACAGACTGAAAGTGAGGGGATGGAAAAAGATATTCCATGCAAATGGAAATCAAAAGAAAGCTGGAGTAGCAATTCTCATATCAGACAAGATAGACTTTCAAATAAAGACTATTACAAGAGACAAAGAAGGACACTAAATAATGATCAAGGGATCAATCCAAGAAGAAAATATAACAATTATAAATATATATGCACCCAACATAGGAGCAATTCAATACATAAGGCAAATGCTAACAGCCTTAAAAGGGGAAATCGACAGTAACACAATCATAGTAGGGGACTTTAACACCCCACTTTCACCAATGGACAGATCATCCAAAATGAAAATAAATAAGGAAACACAAGCTTTAAATGACACATTAAACAAGATGGACTTAATTGATATTTATAGGACATTCCAACGAAAAACAACAGAATACACTTTCTTCTCAAGTGCTCATGGAATATTCTCCAGGATAGATCATATTTGGGTCACAAATCAAGCCTTGATAAATTTAAGAAAACTGAAATCGTATCAAGTATCTTTTATGACCACAATGCTATGAGACTAGATATCAATTACAGGAAAAAAAACTGTAAAAAAATACAAACACATGGAGGCTCAACAATACACTACTTAATAACCAATAGACCATTGAAGAAATCAAAGAGGAAATCAAAAAATACCTAGAAACAAATGACAATGAAAGCACAATGACCCAAAACCTATGGGATGCAGCAAAAGCAGTTCTAAGAGGGAAGTTTATAGCAATACAAGCCTACCTCAGGAAACAAGAAACATCTCAAATAAACAACCTAACCTTGCTCCTAAAGCAATTAGAGAAAGAAGAACAAAAAAACCGCAAAGTTAGCAGAAGGAAAGAAATTATAAAGATCAGATCAGAAATAAATGAAAAAGAAATAAAGGAAACAATAGCAAAGATCAGTAAAAAGAAAAGCTGGTTCTTTGAGAAGATAAACAAAATTGATAAACGATCCGCCAGACTTATCAAGAAAAAAAGGGAGAAGACTCAAATCAATAGAATTAGAAATGAAAAAGGAGAAGTAACAACTGACATTGCAGAAATACAAACGATCATGAGAGATTACTACAAGCAACTCTATGCCAATAAAATGGACAACCTGGAAGAAATGGACAAATTCTTAGAAAAGCACAACCTTCCAAGGCTGAACCAGGAAGAAATAGAAAATATGAACAGACCAATCACAAGCCCTGAAATTGGAACTGTGATTAAAAATCTTCCAACAAACAAAAGCCCAGGACCAGATGGCTTCACAGGTGAATTCTATATCAAACATTTAGAGAAGAGCTAACACCTATCCTTCTCAAACTCTTCCAAAATATAGCAGATGGAGGAACACTTCCAAACTCATTCTACGAGGCCACCATCACCCTGATAGCAAAACCAGAAAAAAGATGTCACAAAAAAAGAAAACTAGAGGCCAACATCACTGATGAACATAGATGCAAAACTCCTCAACAAAATACTAGCAAACAGAATCCAACAGCACATTAAAAGGATCATACACCATGATCAAGTGGGGTTTATACCAGGAATGCAAGGATTCTTCAGTATACGCAAATCAATCAATGTGATACACCATATTAACAAACTGAAGGAGAAAAACCATATGATCATCTCAATCGATGCAGAAAAAGCTTTTGACAAAATTCAACACAAATTTATGATAAAAACCCTCCAGAAAGTAGGCAGAGAGGGAACTTACCTCAACATAATAAAGGCCATATATGACAAACCCACAGCCAACATCATCCTCAATGGTGAAAAACTGAAACCATTTCCAGTAAGATCAGGAACAAGACAAGGTTGCCCACTCTCACCACTGTTATTCAGCATAGTTTTGGAAGTTTTAGCCACAGCAATCAGAGAAGACAAAGAAATAAAAGGAATCCAAATCAGAAAAGAATTAAAGCTGTCACTGTTTGCAGATGACATGATACTATACATAGAGAATCCTAAAGATGCTACCAGAAAACTACTAGAGCTAATCAATGAATTTGGTAAAGTAGCAGGATACAAAATTAATGCACAGAAATCTCTTGCATTCCTATACACTAATGATGAAAAATCTGAAAGAGAAATTAAGGAAACACTCCCATTTACCATTGCAACAAAAAGAATAAAATACCTAGGAATAAACCTACCTAAGGAGACAAAAGACCTGTATGCAGAAAACTATAAGACACTGATGAAAGAAACTAAAGATGATACAAACAGATGGAGAGATATATCATGTTCTTGGATTGGAAGAATCAACATTGTGAAAATGTCTATACTACCCAAAGCAATCTACAGATTCAGTGCAATCCCTATCAAACTACCAATGGCATTTTTCACAGAAGTAGAACAAAAAATTTAACAATTTGTATGGAAACACAAAAGACCCCAAATAGCCAAAGGAATCTTGAGAAAGAAAAATGGAGCTGGAGGAATCAGGCTCCCTGACTTCAGACTATACTACAAAGCTACAGTAATCAAGACAGTATGGTACTGACACAAAAACAGAAATATAGATCAATGGAACAGGATAGAAAGCCCAGAGATAAACCCACACACATATGGTCACCTTATTTTTGATAAAGGAGGCAAGGATATACAATGGAGAAAAGACAGCCTCTTCAATAAGTGGTGCTGGGAAAACTGGACAGCTACATGTAAAAGAATGAAATTAGAACACTCCCTAACATCATACACAAAAAATAAACTCAAAATGGATTAAAGACCTAAATGTAAGGCCAGACACTATAAAACTCTTAGAGGAAAACATTGGCAGAACACTCTATAACATCAATCACAGCAAGATCCTTTTTGACCCCCCTCCTAGTAAAATGGAAATAAAAACAAAAATAAACAAATAGGACCTAATGAAACTTCAAAGCTTTTGCACAGCAAAGGAAACCATAAACAGAACGAAAAGACAACCCTCAGAATGGGAGAAAATATTTGCAAATGGAGCAACTGACAAAGGATTAATCTCCAATATTTACAAGCAGCTCAATATCAAAAAACAAAGAAACTAATCCAAAAACAAGCAAAGACCTAAACAGACATGTCTCCAAAGAAGATATACAGATTGCCAAAAAACACATGAAAGAATGCTCAACATCCTTAATCATTAGAGAAATGCAAATCAAAACTACAATGAGGTATCACCTCACACCGGTCAGAATGGCCATCATCAAAAAATCTACAAACAGTAAATGCTGGAGAGGGTGTGGAGAAAAGGGAACCCTCTTGCACTGTTGCTGGGAATGTAAATTGATACAGCCACTATGGAGAACAGTATGGAAGTTCCTTAAAAATCTAAAAATAGAACTACCATACGACCCAGCAATCCCACTACTGGGCGTATACCCTGAGAAAACCATAATTCAAAAAGAGTCATGTACCAAAATATTCATTGCAGCTCTATTTACAACAGCCAGGACATGGAAGCAACCTAAGTGTCCCTCGACAGATGAATGGATAAAGAAGATGTGGCACATATATACAATGGAATATTACTCAGCCATAAAAAGAAACGAAACGGAGTTATTTGTAGTGAGGTGGATGGACCTAGAGTCTGTCATACAGAGTGAAGTAAGTCAGAAAGAGAAAAACAAATACCGTATGCTAATACATATATATGGAACCAAAAAAAAAAAATGTTCTGAAGAACCTAGGGACAGGACGGGAATAAAGACGCAGACGCACAGCATGGACTTGAGGACACGGGGAGGGGGAAGGGTAAGCTGGGACAAATTGAGAGAGTGGCATGGACTTATACATACTACCAAATGTAAAATAGATAGCTAGTGGGAAGCCACCGCATAGCACAGGGAGATCAGTTCGGTGCTTTGTGACCACCTAGAGGGGTGGGATAGGGACGGTGGGAGGGAGGGAGACGCAAGATGGAGGAGATATGGGGATATATGTATATGTATAGCTGATTCATTTTGTTATAAAGCAGAAACTAACACACCATAGTAAAGCAATTATACTCCAATACAGATGTTAAAAAAAAAAAAGAAAGAACAGATGAGTGTTGGGTTCTTCATATCCATAATGGGACCCAGAACTCCCTAGAGGGAGGTTTTATATTTAAGACAACAAAAATAACTCTCATAACAATTAAAAAATGAAAAACGAGGCTCCCCATGTAGAATGTCAATAAGCCTCCAGTATATTAAAGATTCAGGAAAGAGATTTGTTGAAGACTGAGCCCATGATGACCCAGGAGGGGTACCATCATAGTTAATGGAACTGGGAAGCAAATGACACTAGGTGATGTTCAGGGCTGCCAGTTGCCTCAGCAAGTTGAAATATCTCCAGCAGCAATCTCACTCCTATGTCAAAGAAACACATTCTCGAAGCAGAGAGGTGACAGAGGTCAGATCAGCTTCTCTCTGACAACCATCCTCAAACTCACTGACCGTCCCCTCCACCAGGTATAAGGCTTGGGGAGACACTTCTAATATGTCCATTATGCTATTTAACCTCAAGCTTGCTCCAATATGGGGCACTTCTTCCAAACAATAATTTAACTTTGAAATGAGGTGGACCATGGTTTGAACCCAGCCTCTCTCTACTGTGCTACTTTGGTGATTCTGGCCAAGCTTCTTAACTTCTTTGAACCTCAGCATCTACTCTTGGAAACTAAGATTGTGTGTTTTTGCTGCATATCAAATAATCTCAAAATCTCACTGTCTTAAAAAAAAAAAAACACTGATTCTCTTGCTCACAGGTCTGCCAGCAGTTTTAGGTCTACTGGGATTGGTCAGGGTCAGCACAGCTTGGCTCTAGGTTGTGGGTTGGGTTCATATGTTTCCATTTTCTCCTAAAACCAGTGGCAACCCAGGGAATGTTCCTCTCCTGGCAAGCCACAGAAGCACAGGGGCAGGCAAACTGCAAGCACATCTCAAGTCCCTGGTCAAGTCATGTCTGCTAAGATCTCATTGGCCAAAGCAGTTGCATAACCTAAAGTCAAGTAGGGGGAAATGCACTCTATCACCTCTCCTTCCCGTGAAGTCTTTGTAAAGCCACAGAGGGAGTGAAGAATTGAGGTTCAATCTCTCACAATTGAAATAACTATCACATAAGGTGTCGAAAGCATTAAATGAGATCAAAATATATAAAGCCCAGGACAGAGGAGGCGCTGAATAAATGATAGCTATTACCATGGGTTAACAAATAGTGTTTTTGATAGCTATGCCTATCTATACAAAAGTTCCAAAATGAGGCAGACATTACTTTATTACCCTTTAATGAATTTTATCAACTGTAATTACTAAAACATAGCCCCAGGCTTTTGCGCCCTGTCTCTATGCAACTCTGATGACGCAAATAAGCCAGGGCAAGCTACCAAGAGGCATATACACAAACTCAGAAACTGGAGATGTTTGTCCTAACCCTAACCCCAGGCTCCCTGTTCTGACCAGCCTCCTCCAATTGCTCTGGCCTCATTTAACACAGTAAAGAAGGTCTCCAAACACTCAAATCCTACGTCCCTGCCTTAATTAGAAACCATTAGTACGTCTGGAAAATAGATGCCCCCTTCTCTCTATATCCACGTAGGGGTAATGGGAGAACAGGTATGTTGTAGGGTGGCTGATTTCTAGTCTCTTCTCATACAGACCTTTTTTTCTCCATTTCCTGCAGGGAGGAGACATAGTGTGGGGGAGGGGGGTGTGTTTTAACCTCTCACGATGATCTTAGGGCCCCTTCTCCTGGATCCACAGCCTCTCCCTCCTGCACCACTTCACATACACACTCCCCTACTTCCCACCCATCCTTCACATGGAACTTCAAGCCAAATTACCCCCAAATATAGGCACCATTCTAGTTGGCAGGGATTGAGAAGTTTGGGAACATCTCTTAGCACTCTAGGAGAGCTGAGTCCTTGGATCTGGAGTGACATTCCTGGGTTAAACTCTCCACTCCATCGCCCCTTAAGTGGACCCAGAGCATGTTATTTGGACTCTTTAGGACTCCTTTCTAGCACTTATAAAACGGGGTTTAAAACATGTGCCTTGAAATATTGCTGATGGGATCAGATGAGATTGTTTACTACTGAGAAAATATCTATGGAGTGCTATGTGTGCTAGATCCAAAAGATGAAGACACAGCCACTGCCCTCCAAAGTTTAAAGTCGGTCCCAGGCACTTAGTGGGAGATCAGTAAACCATCACTACTATTATCACTTACGTTTATCTTGGTGGCAACATGTGAAATATTTAACACGTGGCACAGTACATGAACCCTTCTACAGGAATGAACAGCAGTCTTATTAGAGCTGTACCAGGGTGCTGGAGGCCACCTACTAGGCCAGGATCATGGGGAGTAATGATCTGGTAGCCCAGGAGTAATGACCAGGCTATGGCAGCATGGCCACACAGGAAACTCAAGGCAGCAGCTATTTACCCCCCAGTAAAGAAGTATTTCAACATTTTAACAACTGGTTCAGTGCTACTATTTAAAATATTATTTATTTTTAAATATTATATTTTAAATGATAAATGTGCACTTATCATTTAAACTCATATCATACACTTCTGATAGTTTCTCTTTTCTACCTAAATGCTAAAATAAAGGAAGAGACCTCTCTTATGTATGTTGCTTTTACTGTCCAATGATGCAAGGAAAACTTACCCTGGGCGATGTTCCTGTTTCAGCTCTCAAATGAACACATGATATGGCCAAAGAGGAGCCATCCTGTCACAGGCACCAAAGATCCCTCCCCAACCACCATCCATGGGCCCAAAGCAGAATCACATGACTCTAAAGTCAAGGTTGAAGGAAGCATCTCTATGTCAGATGTCAGGGATTCCAAGCCAGTGTTTAGATGCTCTGCCCTCCCAGGGGCCTCCTATCCCATGAGGACTCACTTTCTCAGGGATGTCTGAAGTTTCCCCGAAGTCCTCAAGTTGATAAGTGACAAACAGGTGATGAGGGCAGCCAGTTGCAGGAGAGAAGGAACAAGTATAAGAGCTCTATTAAAAACCAGAGGAAGGAACTTCCATGACGTCCATTCCAACCAGAGTGAAACAAAGGCTTGAGACAGCGTCAACTTTCTGCCAGTATCATGTTTACTTGGTAGCATTCACCCCTCCCCCAAAATATGAATGACTGAGGTAAATGAAGCAACATATTTCAGCAAATGAAAAATATTCCGGTCAAGGAGAGAGTGAAGAATCGGAAAATTCCCATGCATAATGGACAAGATTCTTGTAAGAATCACAGCAAGTAATGGCACATTTTTACCTAATTCTGGCTTAGGGTCGTGGCAGTTCACAGCTTATAGAAATCATCCAGTCCATTTAATCTGGGAAACTGAAGGCCAATGATGTGAAGTGCCCTGTACTAACAGAGGACTCTTGATCCTCAACCCAGGGGCCGGTTACATCATGCTAACATTTCTTTCTCCCAAATGCAGAAAATAAGTACACACACACATACACAAAAGGAAGACACTGAGGAGTAATCAACGCATCATGAGACAGGCATTCTTGGAAAAGATCTGTGATAAAATATTCTCCAAAGAATATACAAACACAGACATTTAAGATTATTATTTTAGTTGCCAAGACAACAAAAGAACAATATCAGAGAAAGAAAAGAACCAAGAAATCTTCCCCCAAGTTCGATACCCAAACCACAAGAGACTAAGGGTGAGGTACCTCTCACCTTGGGATTGTGGGTGCAAGGAAGGCACCCAGGACCAAGATATACCTGATCACAGAAACCTGAGCTGCCCCCAGCTGTGGAAGTACCACACAGCTAAAGTATTTAACGCCAGTGTGCTGCAGGCCAGAGTGATCTAAGGACTAATTCCATACACATGTGCCTAGGAGGTTTGTTTCGGGGAAAGCAATCCAAAAGCCAACTGCAGAGTTCATTTTAATAGCACTGAGGTTGTGTGCATGTCTAATCATGGGATCAGCAAATTACATGCCTGGTGCACGGACCATATGACCTTTGTGGGACTGTGGAACAACTGAGTGCATTTGGGAGAAACACTAAGAATTCACTGAGCATAAGGCCAAGTTGCGAAGCTATCTGCACAGGGCAGACGAGCGGCAGCGATGAGCAACGTGCTTTTGAACATCTCCTAAGCCTGGGGCACTGAACTAGGCACTGAGGGAGGATTCATCCCACCCCCAAAGTTGCTGTAGAGAAAACTGCACTGACTCCTTTAATGAAATGGCACCCCACAAAGAAGGCTCTAAATGCTTGTCATCAAAGACAGACAGATCATGGAGAGAATCACCTTCCATCCCTGTCTGCCTAGCTGTGCCCCCTCCAGGCTCTCAGAACATGGAAAAAAAAAGACCTTGAGGCTCTTGAATGTGGAAAGGCCCTAGTAGACTAACACAAAGTAGTTAAACAGGCAAAGCACTAATGGTGTCACTGATGGTGAATCAGGAAAAGAAGAACTAACAGTTACACATCATCCTGCTGTCTTTATTGGTTTCCACACCTCTCCCAGTACATCGTCGTCTTCACACCGGACCACATGCACGTGCACATGCAAACACACACACACACACACACACACACACGACACACTCAGAGGAGTTACCAATTTGTGATAGTAAAAAGGCTTGGGCAAGATTAAGTCCTAGAACTGTGGCAGTGAGCTGTCATGAGAGATGCTAGAAACATCAGGAGAGAGGAGACTACGCTGAGAAGCCTCTGACCTGAATTACAAAAAAGGAATGTTAAGATCTCCTTTCTCCAAGAAAATCCTCCAGAACTTAAAATCCACCCAGACACACAAATGGTGTCATCAATTCAGGAATTTGTCCTCCTCTTATTTAACGCTTCCCAAGGATACACTCTGTGCTGAGGACTAATTTGAAAGCATCTAAGAAGCTATGTTTTGCGAGCTCACTAGATTCTGAGTTCCTCAAAGGCACAGGCTGTATTTCCATCATCTTTGTACATCAGTTCCCAGCACATAAGAGGTCTTCCTAGACGGCTACTGTTGTTGGATGGCCTGCCTACCCCTCATGCCCACACCTCAAAGAGGGATTCAATTCTCCAGTGTACACCTCTGTCTCTTACCTGAGATTATGCAGAGCCCAGTAAACCATGACTAATATCATTTACACTGACCTGGTGGCAACGTGTGAGATATATAACAAGTGGCACAGCACAAGATCCCACTTCCAGGAAGGACCACAGTAGGGTAGTGGATGTTGCCTACTCTGCCACTACTGTCCACGCATTCATTCAACAGGTACCTATATTCAAGGCACAGTTCTTGGCACTAGGAATACATTCCAACCCATGGGCTTCCTGGAACGTTCATCCAGTCAATCCTAATTTGGGACCAATCATTAAATAAACACTGACCCAAAGAGCACCTACTGTGTGCTAGGGTGTGTCCTGAGCACTTTTAGGGAGATGATGTAATAGATGCTGACCATGTCCTCAAGAACCTAACCATTTAGCAGAGTAGCTGAGCCTCTGCACAGCAAAGACAAACTGGGCAAACTCAACAGAATAGAGAGGTCCCCAGTGACAGGAAAAGTCACTGAATACTTTAGTGTACAGAGGCAGGAATCTGCTGTCCAGCCTACTCAGGCCTGTTAGATCTGGGGCTTGGTCAGAGCTGGTTCTCTGAAGACAGAGGGACTTACAGGATTGGTAGAGTCAGCCCTGAGCAGAAATGTGAAGAAGGGAAAGAAAAATTAACACCAATTGAGCACAGCGATGGGCCTCTACAGCCATGACATTATGCAATTCTCTCAGCGGCTCTTTTGTCATGAACGTCTGTCATCATGTTAGGCGGTTTAACATCCAAGCCCTCTTCCCTTCCGAGAGCCTTCCACCGTTTCGCCCAATAGGATGTCCAGCCCCAAACAGGCTTAAATGTGGAGGGAGTGCCAAGAGGAACGGAGCTGAGAGCCACGCAGTATCCCACAGCTGGAGCGTCACACAGTGGTGCATCCAGAGCTGGCAGCATCCTAACGGGACTGTTCCTTCAGCTGCATCTTAGCTGACATTCTGGCTGTTCAGCTTCCTTGGGTCTCTGCCCATTTTCCAATCCTGTTTCCTCAGCCTTCTCCTCAATTCTCAGTTATCTGATATCCTTCCAATGAATTCCTTTTCTGCTTGAGTCATTTTTGGCTGCTTACTATGAAGAATGCTGACTAATACACCTGCAATACAGGCATCATTTACTGCATTTTATAGATAAAGAAACCGAGGCTCGGGGAAGTGAAGTAAATGGCCAATTAGTGACAGAGGTAGAGTTTAAGCTCAGGTCTTCTAATCTCAAACCCAGGCATGTTTTCTCTAGTTGTTAGGTTAATCAGGACACCTTGATTGCAAGTGATAGAAAAAATGACAACTGAAACCGGGTTAAACAAAAAGGATATGTGTTGGTTGAAGAGTTGAGATATAGAAAGTATACCTGGCTCTATTCCCCAAAGGATGTTGAGTCTGTCCATTGCTGGTATCTGCTCTCACCTATGTGGACTTCACTCCCGATAATCTCTTCCATCATGGTGACCTTCTCCAGCTTATATTCTCATAACCACAAACCCAGTAGAAATGGGGAATTATTTTCCCAAAAAACCTGAATGAAAATCTTGGGTTTGACTCTCATTGGACCATCTCAGTAGCCAGAGATGGGATATATTGCTAGCCAAGCCTCTCTCACCCTTCCCCCTCCCCCACCACCCCCCGCCACCCACACACACACAGTCTATGGTGGAGGCAACACCACTCAGACTTTACAAGCTGAGGTTGGTGGAGTGACAGTTCCCAAGAGGATAATCACAGTTCTTTACCAAAAGAAAGGTGAATAGATACTGTGTGGCAAAAACAACAGATGTCCACTGGCGTCTACTGCTTTTACAGTATGGGTGACACTCATCTTTCTAGCTCTTCTCCACACTGCAGAAGAGCCTGTATCCAGAACTACATCCTGCCACCCACCAGCTGTCTATTCTTCCTCCCAACCAAAAGTTTCTTTCAAATTATTTTTTTAATTTGTATTGCAGTATAGTTGCTTTACAATGTTGTTAGTTTCTACTGTACAGCAAATTGAATCAGCTATATGTATACATATATCCCCTCTGTTTTGGATTTCCTTCCCATTTAGGTCACCACAGAGCAATGAGTAGAGTTCCCTATACAGTAGGTATTCATTAGTTATCTATTTTATACATAGTATCAATAGCGTATATATGTCAATCCCAATCTCCCAATTCATCCCACCCCTCTTTCCCCCTTGTTCCATACCTTTGTTCTCTATGTGTGTGTCTCTATTTCTGCTTTGTAAATAAGATCGTCTATATCAATTCTTTCAGATTCCACATATATGCGTTAATATACAATATTTGTTTTTCTCTTTCTGACTTACTGCACTCTGTATGACAGTCTCTAGGTCCATCCACGTCTCTACAAATGACCCAATTTTGTTCCTTTTTATGGTTGAGTAATATTCCATTGTATATATGTACCACATCTTCTTTACACATTACACACGCTAGACACTTAAATTATCCATTCCATGCCTTTGCATTTTAAATCAATGTAGCAAGTCTTTCTGGGGGCCGCTGTGAAGGCTGAATGTTCATGGAGGAAACGTGGAGAATGCGGAGGAGTGACTGACTCATCAAGGTTGTTTCAGGCCCCTGAAATCATACCACAGGGGCAGCCAGCCACCCTGGGTCCAAGTCAGTAGGACTTGGTCCTAGGATCCCAGAGCAGAGCTTAAGTGCCAAAGTATGTCCAAGGGAGAGTGCTAGTGGTCACACTGCTAAGGAAAATCACGTCCAAGCAGTTTATAGAGAAAGAAAGCTCTGAGGTGAGCCTTTGTTACTGGAGTTTGGACATCAGGGGTTAGAGAGCCACAGAAGACAAGAGCAAGGAACAGTGAGAGGGGCCGAGTGTGGTCTGATGTTGGGGATGGTGGGTAGATTGAGCGGAAATGTTTGCCTTTCCTTTAGCCTCCCATACGGTGGGCTGCTGGCTCTACATAAGGGACTGGATTGAACAAAACCTGGCTTCCACTGAAGGCTATCCACCGGGGCCCCGCCCCGCCTGCTCCTTGGGTCTAGATTTGTCTTGCCTGTCCCCACTGTGATGTTTTGCTAGAACTGAGCCTGCACCTAGTGGCTCACCTTAACTAACAACTGAAAAACTTCAACATTTACCAAACACCAAGGGTTAGCTCAGCCTTGGGCTAGGTGTTGATGATACACAGTTGCAGAGGATGTTATTTTCAACCTTGGAAAAATTGCCTGAGAGTGGGAGAAGCAGCTGAGGTGTTTCATCTTTTGCTGTTGTTGTTGTTCTATTATTTTATTTACTGATGGCTTTTATTTGAAGTTAGAAGAATAAGCATCTAAGTTCATATCACATCTTTCATTGTTCAGTTTTCAATACTGTTATAAATATAATTTCATCGGCCCTTCCTATACCCTGTGGGACAGAGAGGAAATATTATTAATCCTGGTTTAGACAGAACCTATAAACTGTTTTCCAAACAAATCTATAGTGTATATACATGGATTAACACTTAGTAAGCTGAATTTTTCTAACACTAGACAGTTAAGTGAAAAGCATGTTCACCACCTATGAGTTATCTAACAATTGTTAGATGCTTACTATATTCAGGCATATGTTAAGCATTTTTATGCATTTTATTATTTAATCCTCAAACTCTGTGTGATGGACGCTATTATCATAGGACAAAATTGAGAGTTGAAAAGCTCAGGGAACTTGTTCATTTCACATAATTACTAAATAAAGGATATGAGTTAGGAATACAAATTTGAACTCATTCATTCAATACTTTTTTTTTTCAAGTTGAATTTTTTTTCTAACATCTTTATTGGAGTATAATTGCTTTACAATGTTGTGTCAGTTTCTGCTGTATAACACAGTGAGTCAGCTATACATATACATATATCCCCATATCCCCTCCCTCTTGCGTCTCCCTCCCACCCTGCCTATCCCACCCCTCTAGGTGGTCACAAAGCACCGAACTGATCTCCCTGTGCTATGCGGTGGCTTCCCACTAGCTATCTATTTTACATTTGGTAGTGTATATATGTCCATGCCACTCTCTCACTTTGTCCCAGCTTACCCTTCCCGCTCCCTGTGTCCTCAAGCCCATTCACTATATCTCTGTCTTTATTCCTGTCCTGCCCCTAGGTTCTTCAGAACCTTTTTTTTTTTTTAGATTCCATATATATGTGTTACAATACAGTACTTGTTTTTCTCTCTTTCTGACTTACTTCACTCTGTATGACAGTCTTTAGGTCCATCAACCTCACTACAAATAACTCAATTTCATTTCTTTTTATGACTGAGTAATATTCCATTGTATATATGTGCAACATCTTCTTTATCCATTCATCCGTCGATGGACACTTAGGTTGCTTCCATGTCCTGGCTATAGTAAATAAAGCTGCAATGAACACTGTGGTACAAGACACTTTTTGAATTACGGTTTTCTCAGGGCATATGCCCAGTAGTGGGATTGCTGGGTCATATGGTAGTTCTATTCTTAGTTTTTCAAAGAACCTCCATACTGTTCTCCATACTGGCTGTCTCAATTAACATTCCCACCAACAGTGCAAGAGGGTTTCCCTTTTCTCTACACCTTCTCCAGCATTTATTGTTGGTAGATTTTTTGATGATGGCCATTCTGACTGGTGGGAGCTGATACCTCATTGTACTTTTGATTTGCATTTCTCTGATTAGGGATGTTGAGCATCCTTTCATGTGTTTTTTGGCAATCTGTATATCTTCTTTGAGAAATGTCTATTTAGGTCTTCTGCCAATTTTAGGATTGGGTTGTTTGTTTTCTTGATATTGAGCTGCATGAGCTGCTTATATATTTTGGAGATTAATCCTTTGTCACTTGCTTCGTTTGCAAATACCTTCTCCAATTCTGAGGGTTGTCTTTTTGTCTTTTTTATGGCTTCCTTTGCTGTGCAAAAGCTTTGAAGTTTCATTAGGTCCCATTTGTTTATTTTTGTTTTTATTTCCATTTCTCTGGGAGGGGGGTCAAAAAGGATCTTGCTGTGATTGATGTTATAGAGTGCTCTGCCAATGTTTTCCTCTAAGAGTTTTATAGTGTCTGGCCTTACATTTAGGTCTTTAATCCATTTTGAGTTTATTTTTGTGTATGGTGTTAGGGAGTGTTCTAATCTCGTTCTTTTACATGTAGCTGTCCGGTTTTCCCAGAACCACGTATTGAAGAGGCTGTCTTTTCTCCATTGTATATTCTTGCCTCCTTTATCAAAGATAAGGTGACTCTAAGTGAGTGGGTTTATCTCTGGGCTTTCTATCCTGTTTCACTGATCTATATTTCTTTTTTTGTGTCAGTACCACACTGTCTTGATTACTGTAGCTTCGTAGTATTGTCTGAAGTCAGGGAGCCTGATTGCTCCAGCTCCGTTTTTCTTTCTCAAGATTGCTTTGGCTATTCGGGGTCTTTTGTGTTTCCATACAAATTGTGAAATTTTTTGTTCTACTTCTGTGAAAAATGCCATTGGTAGTTTGATAGGGATTGCACTGAATCTGTAGATTGCTTTGGGTAGTAGTCATTTTCACAATGTTGATTCTTCTAATTCAAGAACATGGTATATCTCTCCATCTGTTTGTAGCATCTTTAATTTCTTTCATCAGTGTCTTATAGTTTTCTGCATACAGGTCTTTTGTCTCCTTAGGTAGGTTTATTCCTAGGTATTTTATTCTTTTTATTGCAATGGTAAATGGGAGTGTTTCCTTAATTTCACTTTCAGATTTTTCATCATTAGTGTATAGGAATGCAAGAGATTTCTGTGCATTAATTTTGTATCCTGCTACTTTACCAAATTCATTGATTAGCTCTAGTAGTTTTCTGGTAGCATCTTTAGGATTCTCTATGTATAGTATCATGTCACCTGCAAACAGTGACCGTTTTACTTCTTCTTTTCTGATTTAGATTCCTTTTATTTTTTTTCTTCTCTGATTGCTGTGGCTAAAACTTCCAAAACTAGGTTGAATAACAGTGGTGAGAGTGGGCAACCTTGTCTTGTTCCTGATCTTAGTGGAAATGGTTTCAGATTTTCACCATTGAGAACGATGTTGGCTGTGGGTTTGTCATATATGGCCTTTATTATGTTGAGGTAAGTTCCCTCTATGCCTACTTTCTGGAGGGTTTTTATCATAAATGTGTGTTGAATTTTGTCAAAAGCTTTTTCTGCATCTACTGAGATGATCATATGGTTTTTCTCCTTCAGTTTCTTAATATGGTGTATCACACCAATTGATTTGCATATACTGAAGAATCCTTGCATTCCTGGGATAAACCCCACTTTATCATGGTGTATGATCCGTTTAATGTGCCATATGATTCTGTTTGCTAGTATTTTGTTGAGGATTTTTGCATCTATGTTCATCAGTGATATTGGCCTGTAGTTTTCTTTTTCTGTGACATCTTTGGTTTTGCTATCAGAGCGATGGTGGCCTCATAGAATGAGTTCAGGAGTGTTCCTCCCTCTGCTATATTTTGGAAGAGTTTGAGAAGGATAGGTGTTAGCTCTTCTCTAAATGTTTGATAGAATTTGCCTATGTAGCCATCTGGTCCTGGACTTTTGTTTGTTGAAAGATTTTTAATCACAGTTTCAATTTCAGTGCTTGTGACTGGTATGTTTATATTTTCTCTTCCTTCCTGGTTCAGTCTCAGAAGATTGTGCTTTCCTAAGAATTTGTCCATTTCTTCCAGGTTGTCCATTTCATTGGCATATAATTGCTTGTAGTAATCTCTCATGATCCTTTATATTTCTGCATTGTCAGTTGTTATTTCTCCTTTTTCATTTCTAATTCTATTGATTTGAGTCTTCTCCCTTTTTTTCTTGATGAGTCTGGCTAATGGTTTACCAATTTTGTTTATCTTCTCAAAGAACCAGCTTTTAGCTTTATTGATCTTTGCTATCATTTCCTTCATTTCTTTTTCATTTATTTCTGATCTGATCTTTATGATTTCTTTCCTTCTGCTAACTTTGGGGGTTTTTTGTTCTTTCTCCAACTGCTTTAGGTGTAACCTTAGGTTGTTTATTTGAGATGTTTCTTGTTTCTTGAGGTAGGATTGTATTGCTATTAACTTCCCTCTTAGAACTGCTTTTGCTGCATCCCATAGGTTTTGGGTCGTCGTGTTTTCATTGTCATTTGTTTCTAGGTATTTTTGATTTCCTCTTTGATTTCTTCAGTGACCTCTTGGTTATTTAGTAGTGTATTGTTTAGCCTCCATATGTTTGTATTTTTACAGATTTTTTCCTGTAATTGATATCTAGTCTCATAGCGCTGTGGTCAGAAAAGATACTTGATACGATTTCAATTTTCTTAAATTTACCAAGGCTTGATTTGTGACCCAAGATATGATCTATCTTGGAGAATATTCCATGAGAAGAAAGTGTGCTGTGTTGTTTTTGGTTGGAATGTCCTCTAAATAACAATTAAGTCCATCTTGTCGAATGTGTCATTAAAGCTTGTGTTTCCTTATTTATTTTCATTTTGGATGATCTGCCCATTGGTGAAAGTGGGATGATAAAGTCCCCTACTATTACTGTGTTACTGTCGATTTCCCCTTTTATGGCTGGTAGCGTTTGCCTTATGTATTGAGGTGCTCCTATGTTGGGTGCATAAATATTTACAATTGTTATATCTTCTTCTTGGATTGATCCCTTGATCATTATGTAGCATCCTTATCTCTTGTAATAGTCTTTATTTGAAAGTCTATTTTGTCTGATATGAGAATTGCTACTCCAGGCTTCTTTTGATTTCCATTTGCATGAAATATCTTTTTCCATCCCCTCACTTTCAGTCTGTATGTGTCCCTAGGTCTGAAGTGGGTCTCTTGTAGACAGCATATATATGGGTCTCGTTTTTGTATCCATTCAGCCAGTCTACATCTTCTGGTTGGAGCATTTAATCTATTTACACTTAAGGTAGTTATTGATATGTATGTTCCTATTACCATTTTCTTAATTGTTTTGGGTTTGTTATTGTAGGTCTTTTCCTTCTCTTGTGTTTCCTTGACTAGAGAAGTTCCTTTAGCATTTGTTGTAAAGCTGGTTTGCTTGTGCTGAATTCTCTTAGCATTTGCTTGTCTGTAAAGCTTTTTATTTCTCCATCAATTCTGAATTAGATCCTTGCTGGCTGGAATAATCTTGGTTGTTGGTTTTTCCCTTTCATCACTTTAAATATATCCTGCCACACCCCTCTGGCTTGCCGAGTTTCTGCTGAAAAATCAGATGATAACCTTATGGGGATTCCGTTGCATGTTATTTGTTTCTTTTCCCTTGCTGTTTTAATATTTTTTATTTGAATTTAATTTTTGTTAGTTTGATTAATATGTGTCTTGGCGTGTTTCTCCTTGGATTTACCCTGTATGGGACTGCACTTCCTGGACTTGATTGACCATTTCCTTTCCCATATTAGGGAAGTTTTCAACTATAATCTCTTCAAATATTTTCTCAGTCCCTTTCTTTTTCTCTTCTTCTTCTGGGACCCCTATAATTCGAATGTTGGTGCATATAATGTTGTCCCAGAGGTCAATGAGCCTGTCCTCCATTCTTTTCATTTTTTTCTTTATTCTGCAGTAGTTATTTCCACTATTTTATCTTCCAGGTCACTTATCCATTCTTCTGCCTCAGTTATTCTGCTATTGATTCCTTCTAGAGAATTTTTAATTTCATTTGTTGTGTTGTTCATCATTGTTTGTTTGCTCTTCAGTTCTTCTAGGTCCTTGTTAAATGTTTCTTGTATTTTCTCCATTCTGTTTCCAAGATTTTGGATCATCTTTACTGTCATTACTCTGAATTCTTTTTCAGGTAGACTGCTTATTTCCTCTTCATTCGTTTGGTCTGGTGGGTTTTTACCTTGTTCCTTCATCTGCTGTGTATTTCTCTGTCTTACCTTTTGCTTAATTTAGTGTGTTTGGGGTCTCTTGTTCACTGGCTGCAAGTTCGTAGTTCCCCTTGTTTTTGGTGTCTGCCCCTAGTGGCTAAGGTTGGTTCAGTGGCTTGTGTAGGTTTCCTGGTGGAGGGAACTGGTGCCTGTGTTCTGGTGGGTGGGGCTGGATCTTGACTTTCTGGTGGGCAGAACTGCGTCCGGTGGTGTGTTTTGGGGAGTCTGTGAATTTATTATGATTTTAGGGAGCCTCTCTTCTAATTGGTGGGGTTGTGTTCCTGTCTTGCTAGTTGTTTGACATGAGAGGTCCAGCACTGAAACTTGCTGGTCGTTGGGTGGAGCTGGATCTTAGCGTTGAGATGGAGATGTCTGGGAGAACTTTCACCGTTTGATATTACATGTGGCCGGGAGGTCTCTGGTGGACCAGTGTCCTGAACTCAGCTCTCCCACCTCAAAGGCTAAGACCTGATGCCCAGCCAGAGCACCAAGACCCTGTCAGCCACACGGCTCAGAAGAAAAGGGAGAAAAAAAGAAAGAAAAATAAATAAATAAATAAATAAAATAAAGTTATTAAAATAAAAATCAAAAAAAAAATTATTAAAAGAAAAAAATTAAAAAGTAATAAAAAGGGCTTCCCTGGTGGCGCAGTGGTTGAGAATCTGCCTGCTAATGCAGGGGACACGGGTTCGAGCCCTGGTCTGGGAAGATCCCACATGCCGCGGAGCAACTAGGCCCGTGAGCCACAACTACTGAGCCTGCGCGTCTGGAGCCTGTGCCCCGCAACGGGAGGGGCCGCGATAGCGAAAGGCCCGTGCACCGCGATGAAGAGCGGCCCCCGCACCGCGATGAAGAGTGGCCCCCACTTGCCGCAACTAGAGAAAGCCCTCACACGAAAACTAAGAGACCCAACACAGTCATAAATAAATAAATAAAATAAATAAATAAAGTATTAAAAAAAAAAAAAAAAAAGAGAAAGTCACATTGGGGCCTCCAGTTTATGTGATTTAAAAAAAAAAAAAAAAAAAAAAAAAAAGTAATAAAAAGATAAAGAAAGAAAGAGAGCAACCAAACCAGTATACAATTCCACCAATGGTAACAAGCACTAAAAACTATACTAAAAAAAAAAAAAAAAATAGACAGACAGAACCCTAGGACAAATGGTAAAAGCAAACCTATACAGACAAAATCACACAAGAAGCATACACATACACATTCACAAAAAGAGAAAAAGGAAAAAAATTATATATATATATTAAAAAAAGGAAGAGAGCAACCAAATCAATAAACAAATCTACCAATGATAATAAGCTCTAAATACTAAACTAAGATAAGCATAAAACCTGAAACAAATAAGATGCAGAAAGCAAACCCCAAGTCTACAGTTGCCCCCAAAGTCCACTGCCTAAATTTTCGGATAATTTGTTGTCTATTCAGGTATTCCACAAATGCAGGGTACATCAAGTTGATTGTGGAGATTTAATCCACTGCTCCTGAGGCTGCATGGAGAAATTTCCCTTTCTCTTCTTTGTTTGCACAGCTCCTGGGGTTCAGCTTTGGATTTGGCCCTGCCTCTGCATGTAGGTCGCCCTCTGGTGTCTGTTCTTCGCCCAAACAGGAGGGGGTTATAGGAGCGGCTGATTAGGGGCCTCTGGTTCACTCAGGACAGGGGGAGGGAGGGGTATGGAATGCGGGGCGAGCTTGCAGCAGCAGAGGCTGGCATGACGTTGCAATCGCCTGAGGCGCACCATGTGTTCTCCCAGGGAAGTTGTCCCTGGATCACAGGACTCTGGCAGTGGTGGGCTGCACAGGCTCCCGGGAGGGGAGTTGTGGATAGTGACCTGTGCTTGCACACAGGCTTCTTGGTGGCGGCAGCAGCAGCCTTAGCATTTCATGCCCGTCTCTGGTATCCGCGCTGATAGCCATGGCTCATGGCCGTCTCTGGAGCTTGTTTAGGCGGTTCTCTGAATCCCCTCTCCTTGTGCACCCCTAAACAATGGTCTCTTGCCTCTTAGGCAGCTCCAGACTTTTTCCTGGACTCCCTCCCAACACACTGTGGCACACTAGCACACTTCAGGCTGTCTTCACGCAGCCAACCCCAGTCCTCTCCCTGGGATCTGAACTCCGAAGCCTGAGCCTCAGCTCCCAGCCCCCACCCATCCCAGTGGGTGAGCAGACAAGCCTCTCGGGCTGGTGAGTGCTGGTCAGCACAGCTCCTCTGTGCAGGAATCTCTCTGCTTTGCCCTCTGCACAGCTGTTGCTGCGCTCTCCTCCGTGGCTCCAAAGCTTCCCCCTCGCCCACCCCTGTCTATGCCAGTGAAGGGGCTTCCTCGTGTGTGGACACTTTTCCTCCTTCACAGCTCCCTCCCAGAGGTGCAGGTCCCATCCCTATTCTTTTGTCTCAGTTTTTTCTTTTTTCTTTTGCCCTACCCAGGTATGTGGGGAGTTTCTTGCCTGTTGGGAAGTCTGAGGTCTTCTGCCAGCGTTCAGTAGGTGTTCTGTATGAATTGTTCCACATGTAGATGTATTTTTGTTTTATTTGTGGGGAGGAAGGTGATCTCCATGTCTTACTCCTCTGCCATCTTGAAGGTCCCCCTCAGCTGAGGTTTTTTAAAAAATGATGATAAAATATTGATTCTATGACAGAGGCTTATACAAGGTTATCACAGGGACTCTGAAGAGGAGAAATTAAGCCAAATGCTCTTAAGGTTGTGGGAAGGAACAGTAGGTAATGGAGGTAGAAGGAAAGTTGGGCCTGATCCTCCATGGAATGGCACAGGTTGAAAAGAGGAAAAGCAACAGAAATTAAGAGTTGGATCAAAACACAATGCACACCATGATCTGAAGTTCTTCCCTAGAGCATGAGCCACTTGGTATGGGGCCTTCTACCTATAGGGGGCTCAGTAAATGTTTGTGAATTAAACAATGAACCCTGTTTTGCCTTTGGAACAGAATGTAGACCTGCAAGACCAAGGAACACTGCTTCCGAAATATTATCACAGCCTTTAATTTCTCATTGTGACCCTCTGAGCAGTTTAATTAATAATTGCTATGGGAAGACGAGAGCAAAGTGGTAATTAACAGCTATTGGCCAGAGCTATTGATGAATTAAGAGTCCAATTACAGGGGCTTCCCTGGTGGTGCAGTGGTTGAGAATCTGCCTGCCAATGCAGGGGACACGGGTTCGAGCGCTGGTCTGGGAAGATCCCACATGCCGCAGAGCAACTAGGCCCGTGAGCCACAACTACTGAGCCTGTGCGTCTGGAGCCTGTGCTCCGCAACACGAGAGGCCGCGACAGTGAGAGGCCCGCGCACCGCGATGAAGAGTGGCCCCCGCTCACCACAACTAGAGAAAGCCCTCGCACAGAAACGAAGACCCAACACAGCCAAAAATAAAAATTAATTAATTAATTAATTAATTTTTTTTAAAAAAAGAGTCCAATTACAAAATGAACAAAGCACATCTAAAAAGAAGAATGAATTCCAGGAGTAAAGAAAGGCCATGGGTACCAAGGACTCTAGAGGATTTTCTTAATCTGAGCAGCTACTGAGTGAAGTGTGCGCCAAATAGAACTAATGAAGAAATGATAAATGTGAATATTTGCCTGGAAATGACATGCTCACCATGGTCTGCACTTCCTAGAAGGGCAAACGTTGCCACTGGGCTCCTTTTCCTCCCAACCAACAGCACAGATTAAAATAAAAAAGAAGACAAGGGGCAGATTACAGCCATCTTATCCAGGGTGTCAAATGCCCAGGATGCTTCCAGCAGTCCCAGGGCCCCCCAGCACTTCTGAGGTCAACAAATCCCTATGACTTGATGGCTTTTTGATTCCCCCTTCAAAAGGCAGTATCATGTTTTCAGAAAGATGATAACTACAGGACTGTTTAAACACAAAGAACCTCAGAAACACTTGTTGCTTGAATAGCTGGGTGGTTGACCATTCCACTAATCTCTGGCGTTAACCTGTGTGTTTATCCCCATCGTCCCCATCAGGGATCCTCCTGTTGCTGTCTTTTCCATGCATACTCACTCTCCAATACCAGCTGGCTTCTCTCCACAATCTCTTCCCCACAAGGCAGGTCTTCAATTCTCAGTCTTTAGAAATTCATTACACCCAAACAATTAATATAGCTAAGTTTTTACTTTCTTTTATGAAGAACCTTCTATAAATATGGGATCTTCAGTATTAGGTACTTAAGGTATGGTAGCAATCCAAGTGTCCAGCAATAGATGAATGGATAAAGAAGATGTGGTACACACACACACACACACACACACACACACACACACACACACACACAGTGGAATACTACTCAGCCATAAAAAAGAATTAAATAATGCCATTTGCAGCAACATGGATCAACTTGGAGGGCATTATGCTACATGAAATAAGTCAGAGAAAGAAAAATACTGTATGATATCACATGTGGAATCTAAAAAATATAACAATCTAGTGAATAAAACAGAAAAGAAGCAGACTCATAGATACAGAAAACAAACTAGTGGTTACCAGTGGGGAGAGGGAAGGGGGGAGGGGCAATATAGGGGTAGAGGTAAAAAAAGGTTATTTTGGGATTATGTGAAATCAGGTGTGTGAAGATTTTAAAGACTAAAGCACTACAGAATTTAAAGAATCTTTCATTCAATTAAAAAAAGAAGAATATCTAAACTTGAATCTTTAAGCTGGTTAAATAAAATCTAAATATAAAGTTTCAGATTTTTTTAAAGAAAAATGTGTAGTTTATAAAACTGTATGCTAAAGAAGAAATTCAGAGAAGCAGTAAACACTGCAAATAATAACAATAATGTGGAAAAAATAGGCAGAAGAGAAGAAAGGAGATTTTTTTTTTAAATAACAATGATTTTTATGACTTGGGAACTGCTTTAACTCAAACACTGACTGGGATAATTCTGTGCTTTTAAAGTGGCTTCTTTAAGAAAATCCCTCTTTTTCTGCCCGCTAGGAAATGCTGTTATCCAGAAAGGTACATGATGTAAAGATGACATTTTGACATTCTGTGGCTGAGCCAAGGAGTTGCAATGGTTTAATCCAAATGCCCTGGTCTTCTACCTACCCGCCCCCTTCAGAGCTCCATGAACTTGTAGGCTGGATGGTGGTCAAAGTTAACAAACTATTTCTTTACATTTCATGGACTGAACCTCAACTAGTATTCACGTGGGAGCCTATATGCCTTCTTTGCAGGTTAAGATCTCAGAGTCAACATCAGTTGCTTTCAATTTCTCCTTCATCAGAGTTTATGTAGCAGAAAGATAGGAAGGGTTGGGATCAGAAAGCTAAGCTCAAGTCCCAGATCTGCTCTCCCTACCTGTTCTCTTGCCCTCTTGGGGTCACTCTTCTCTCATTTGTAAATTATGGGTGATCATGCCTGCCATCTCCAGACCACACAGGAAGGTGTACATATTTGGAGAGTGGGGGAGTGGACATGACGCACAGTGAAAATGCTGCACCAAGACAGAATGTTTTCCATGTCACAATGGAAAAGCATTTTCTTCCAGACAGAGAACTCAATCCATTTGCAGTATCCACACCTGACAGGTAAACTACAAAGCATCTTTGCCTTGTGTCTTCCACAGGTTTCTCCAGTCTTCCTGCCTCTGTTACAGACCTGAGTTACTGGAAATGACTCGGGCACATCATTCTTCTACAAGATGCATTTTGCAAATTCAGTGTCTAGCTCATCTCCCAAGGCATGAGTTTTTAGGGTCAGTATATTAACATATCAATAGGTGTCATAGAACAGAGCACTGAACTTGAATCCAGAGTCCTAAATTCAGCAAACTAGTTCACCCCAAGTTTATATTCCAAGCCACAGACCAACTCTTATATCATTTGATCCTTTTCTTTGTGAAGGCCAGGAACTACCAAAGGCTTACTTGGCTAAGTATCTTCCAGAGTGTAGAGGCTTGATTAGTTCTCCTGCTAGTTTTATTTTGACAGGCAGAAGTTTCATTTTCCAGATGGGAGCTTAGGATTTCCTTTTTGCCCCTCTAAAGCAAAAACCAAAGCCACTAATATATTGCAACTCTGAATAGATTAAGTGCCAACACTACCTGGCTCAAATTCATCTTTGTATTACCATAGTTGTCCTTTCTCCTCTTCTACTTTTTTACTTTTATTGGATTTCTGCCTTCCTATCTGTAAGAGAAGAGATAGGAAAGAGCAAAATAAGGTAGGGACTTAATATCAAAGCCTATGACTTACTTTTGCCTTTTTCATTTCTTTTATCAGAAGAAGAACACAAAGGTCTATTTGGGGGAGTGGAGAGAGAGAGAAAAAAAGAGCAATGCATCAGTTATTACCTACACTGAAGTAAAAGCAAAGTGAGAATGAGTATTTTTTTTTCAACACTACAGATAGATGAAGATCTAGGGTCTGGGATGGGGAGAGATGACAGAACAGGGAAAACTGGTTAGAACTGTACTGACTTTGTTCTTATCTGTTTTCATGAATACATAATTTTTGGATTTTTCAGTTGTATTGAGGTATTTTCTCCCTTTCTTCTCGAAGATGCCAAAAAGAATTGCACTCAAGGGTAAGGAAACACCTGACAGCCCGGGGATTCTGATGGTGCCCTTGCAGAAGCAGCCTTGCAACTATGCGCATGACTGAAGGCTTTCAGAATCTCTTCCCCTAGCACTGGCGTATGTTTTTCCAAGTGAGTAGCACTGGCACCGGCTTAGAGAAGAATCAGATACAAGTTAGAATCCACTTTACAGGAATCGGATACTGGAGAGAAGGCTGGCTGAGGACATAGGCCTGCAAAGTCCCGTCTCTGAAGGTGTGCATCCCCTGCACACACAAGCCCTCCAGGGATGCTGCATCCTTGTCTCTGGTGAAAACCAAAAGCCTAATATTTATGAACACCCTGCTGGACAGTCCTCAGTGCAAAAGTAATGCCTTAAAGGGTTAAAGCACAGCACTCTGCCAGAAAGAACAACAGACCTTATTGTGTAGTTCAAATGCATTTGGACAGGTCATTTAGGCTTTGTGGGTCATATGGTCTCTGTCACAATTTGTGTTGCAACTACTCAACTCTGGTGTTGTAGGACAAAGCAGTCATGGATAACATGTAAACAAATGAATGTGGCTGTGTCCCAATAAAACTTTATTGACAAAAACAGGCAGAGGGCTGAACTTACAGTTGTTTTTTTAAGTGGGGTTTGCTCGGTGGGGGAAAAAAGACAGGTTAAATTAAGAGTAAGGTAAGAGCCACAAAATGCCACCACATCTGAGGCACATTCTTATTTAAAAATATACCTGTGGCCATGAGAGTTTTGCAATTTGACTATAAAATGTAGATAATCACAATTATCTAAAGTCTGTTTTGAATAATGCCTTTTACTTTCAAAGCAAGTTCATTACTGTCATCTTATTTGACCTTCATGACAAGTATTTGGAGTAGACAGCATCTACCTGTTTATGTCAAAGAAGAATTCTGCACAGAAAAGGAAAATGATTTGCCTGAGAGTTCACAGATTCATGCTGTGCCCTTCAGCCCTACACTAGTGATTTCTCTATTATTTACTTGCAAAATACAGAAAATTGGTTCATCTCATTTTTATGATCACACTACACCTCCACGCCAATTTCTTACCATTTTATGTAACCCTTTGAAATATGTATTAAGTGCTGACCTTGCAATTTGGCCACCTAAGCACCTGTTTTCCTTTCCATTCTGTACATGAATGTGAGTCTGAACTGGTTCTACCAGCTCTGAAATACTTCAGTTGGGTCAGCACAACAATAATGCGCTGTCACCCATAAAAAGAACAAGCTGAGTCACCTCCTGTAGTTTTCACTCTTCAGGTCCCAAACCCCTCAAATTAGATGAACTCTCTCCTATTTAGGGGGAAAGGAGGGTTAGGGGTTAAGTTTCATGTCTCAGTGCAACACCTCAGTGGAGAAATACAAAAGAAAAAGAGAAATGCCAAGTAGGTTATAGAAACAAGGCGAGGCCAGGTTTCGGGGACTAAGTCACACCTAAGAGACAAGCTGAGCTGAACCTGACTCCTTCCTGAAAAAACACGAATTGCTAGGAGGAGCCGCCCTCCCGACAGCAGCCCTTTCCTGGGCCTCCTGCTCCCAAGACCGCCTTCCTAGCAAGGCGCCTTCTCTGGGCCTCTCATCCTTTTGTTTTCACGTTAGTCTATTCAGCCAAATAAAGCCAGCTTTTTGCATATTAAAACTTAATTTGTTTAAGAACAAACAGTTGGAGGCCTGCTTCTCAGGGGCCAGAGTGACAGATCACATGACGGGGCATTGCAGCCTTGGGGGCTGCCAATTTGGCAGGTCCCCGACTCTGAGGAGAGACCAGCCTAGCCCATGAGCTGCTCACCATCAGGACTCCAAAAGGCATTACTCTGAGCTCCAAGGTGGAGCTGTTTACCGATACTATGATCTCCGCCCAGATGCAGTTGCTACTGCAGCTAATTAAGAGAACAATTAAGACTAAGGCAATCAGTCAAGTACACAGACCTCAGTCATCTTCCCAGCTCTCAGATGCGGCGCTGCTCCCAAAGGGCTGAACCGTATTCAGTCATTCAGAAAATGACAGGAAGAAGCTATTAAATATCTGAAAACCATAAAAATGCAATCATACTGTTCTTTAGCGGAGCCATCCACCAGAGACCAATGCCCAGCAACTTTAGAAACTTAGCAGTCGTCTCAAATTCACACACTCACAAATAAGAAGATTAATCAAAAGCAGCTCAAATCAAAATTTAATTATAAGGTGGGAATGGGAGAGGCTGGGCTGGCCATTCTCCTGCTTTTTTTTTGCTGTATGACTGATCGATACCCCTCGTATCAGCCAAATGCATGACAAAGTCCATGGGGTGTCTTTAGAAAGGAAGTAACAGATTAAATATTGAGCTAAACAATTTAATCTTCTCCTGGAAGAATTTTCAGATATTTGTAAGGTAAATCATATTTGAGGGGAACAGTCTCCATGTGCTACATTATAAAGCCTCATTGGGAGAAGTTCATAAACACATATACAAGGCACTAAAACAAAACTTCTCTTAATTGCATAACAAATACAGATCAGGAAAAAATGCCCTTAAAAAGAAAAATACATATACATATATATGGATTTTTTTAGTAAACTACTTGCAGAGCAGTCTGAGATTTCTCCCTCTGAGCAGGTATTTATTTTCTTTGAACCCGTGGTGACCTAGAGCTAAGAAATGAGGCTGACCATCTTAGAAAAAAGCACCATAAACAATGTTATCAAAACATTTCTTAGGGACTTCCCTGGTGGCGCAGTGGTTAAGAATCCGCCTGCCAATGCAGGAGACATGGGTTCAAGCCCTGGTCCAGGAAGATCCCGCATGCCACAGAACAACTAAGCCCATGAGCCACAGCTACTGAGCCTGCGGTCTAGAGCCTGTGAGCCACAACTACTGAGCCCACGTGCCACAACTACCGGAGCCTGGGCGCCCAGAACCCGTGCTCCGCAACAAGAAGCCACCACAGTGAGAAGCCCGTGGATCGCAATGAAGAGTAGCCCCCGCTCGCCGCAACTAGAGAAAGCCCGTGTGCAGCAACGAAGGCCCAATGTGGCCAAAAATAAATGAATTAATTTTTTTTTAATTTCTTATTAAACACCTACTATATGCCTTGTGAGGGATAACGAAGGAATAAGTAGAAAGTGTTGAGATATATGAACATGGACTTTGGAGTCAAAGTTGGGTTCAAATTCCAACTCCCCACATACTAGCCCTAAAACTTCAGGCAAGTGACTAAACCATTCTGTTTCCTCATCTGTTAAGTGGAGGATAATATTCTTCCTGTTTTAGGGGGCTGTTCGACGTTTAAATGAGATAATATATGCAAAGTTCTTAGGACAGGTCCCGACACACAGTAAGTACTCAGTAAAGCTCTGATCATAATGACGATGATGATTTCTAACAACTACAATTTGTAGATGACTTGAACAGTCACTGTGATTTCTATATGTGATTGTATTGAATTTTCATTACAGCTTTATACAGTGAATATTATTATTACTATTACGGTCACTTTAGAGATGAAGAATCAGATCTTATACGGCAAGGCCTCCTGAGGTAGTGACCGGAAGTACCAAATGAACTAGCCTGGCATTCACAAAAGACTTCAATTTCAGACTTTTGTTTTTATTTCCAAATGAGGGGATACTATCACAGACAGAAACCAAGACCACTAAAAGTGAACAACTTAACCTTTTTCTCTGATTAAAGTCCAGGAGGACACATCTTTTAATGTACTATGAATTAACATTTTTTATTAAAATTTAAAATTATCTTGTGGATAGCAGAATCATAATATATTATTTTATTTATTAAAATGTACTTTTGTTCCAGATGAATATTTAAAACATACCATGATTTTTTAACCTCTTTTGGCCTTTCATCTTTTTTATACATCAAAAGCCTCAAAAAAGGGGGGGAGGGAGTGTCCTGGGTTTCTTGTTCACCTGATTTCACGTTACTAAATGGATGCCACTGAACACAGAGCTGGGAAGAGATGCACAACACACAATACGACATATGCTTCCACCATAAGGACACAAGAGTCTCAAGTATCCTCAAGAGCATAGATAAGAATAAAATGTAGTAAATTAATTAGAAAGGAATGAGCTTGGAGTACCTATTACCTTTGTTTTTAACATATCTAATTATAAGCCTATATAATTTGATTTTTACTAATGTCTGTCTTTAATAACCAGCTTGGAAATTTTCTGAAAATCTAACAAGGGGCTCCCATGCCAGTAGGAGCCAGATCTAGCACATTACAGACTCCACACAAAGGAGTCATATGTACAAACATGAACCTTTTGGCAAGTGCGTGCAACTGATATAGTGACACTCATAGCAAGTCACTTCTGAATAGTTACATATGTTTAAAAACATATGCCCAGGTGTATCTCTTTATATTTATGTAAGTATATATGCCTCACACTAATCCAGGGGAGTTCTCCACGGACATTGCTCTACCAATCTCCCCAACAATGTGTTAGTCCACGTGTGCAAACGCTGGTACTGCCTGCTACAAACCTTAACTGGAATTGTCCGGGAAGGAAAAATACCCACACCCATATGCGGCTGATGGAATACGATGGGCTTCACCTTATTAGCTCTTGGCAGACCCAACCCAACGTCGCAGATGAGCTGATGGCCTCTGGGTGGCCATCAGTGGGCTACTTTTCCTCATTTGGTGTTACCCATCAGAACATTTGGTGTTACCCATCAGAACACGCTCCTAATGCTGTAAAATGCTCAGAAATTGAATAATCAATATCCACTCAGATCAGAGATTTTTTTTTGTTTTTTTGCATTACTGTGTGCTCACAGGCACACATATACCTACATACATTCATTCCAAAGAAAACTCATGTTTTAAGCTAAATACTACTCTTCTGAAATGCATAATACTTGTAAAATGATATGCTATATTCATTTCCTGATATATAGAATGAGAGCCAAAAAACACATTCTTTTAAGAACTAAATTCTACATCCGGCTATTATTTCTACTATGATATTTTAGTACACGCATGTAACCATTAAATTTTTTTAAGCTACCACCTGAAAAATCCTTACAGCCAAACTACTACTATTGAAAAGGAATTTGTCAAATTCTTATTGCTTCTCCTTTTATTGGAGATGGGAAACCAACTGATCCAAAATCAATGGCTCAGATCTCCACTGTGGAAAAGAGAAGCAAGTTCAAAGCCTTTCATTAATGCTCCAAATTTGAGAAATGTCCACAATGGACAAAAATCAGAGGAATTCATGGGGGAAAACGGAAAGCAGTGATTTTCAGGCTCTGCATTTTCCCTGAGTAATTCAAAATGATTTTATAATGAATTTTTCCAGGCCATTAGCCCAAAATGTTGTCTGATACCTATGACTATTTTGAAAAGGGAAAAGAAATTAAGCAGGAAGCAGCCACTGAATTTAGAAAGACAGTTATGCCTTTATATAGCAGTCTTTTCATCTCTGCCTACATTGTACATAGATTTTTTTTTTTCAATCAGAAGAACCATTGGTCTCTACTTGTAAGGTATAATCTTCTTGGACAGGATTTTCATACAAAAAAATCAATCTCTTGACTCAAATAGGATCAACTCACCAACCAAGTTCTTTGTTAAGAATCTTCTCTACCTATCATTCAAAGAAATGTAGAATAAAAAGGGAGAAGGAAAAGAAAGTCCTCTGCAACAAAGGAAAACGTTTCATAATAGACAACAATGCACCTTCCTCTCCACAGTGGCAAGGGAGGACTTGTTCACTTATATTTTTAAATAGATTGTTGAGAAACTGGACAAAGAAATGTCAAGCAAACCTCAAGTGGTGAACGTCCACAAAGACCAAAATGTCCCAACAGTGCTTGAATAGCAGACAGAAGGAAGGAAATCTCCCTAAACATTTTCATTTACCCCTTTTCTGCCAAAAATACTCACGCAGGAGCTCTCTGGGCAGCCATTCCTCTGAAAATTGACTTAGTCTTCACATCATATACAAACCAATTTTAGAGGTAGAAAACATAAGTCCAGACTACATTTAGGCAAACAACTCATTATTTCTTTACTAAGCAATCACAAACTAAGTTCATCCAGTTTTTCATTCAGGTTTTGAAAATATCTAGTTGTTTAATTGAATGCAATTTTTCATACTTCTTTCAACATTTAGAAACTCAAAGGATTTAGAAGAATTATCTGAATAATTTTTGCAAAACAATAATTTACTCAACCACAATAATTGTCACTTGGATACTGCTGGGAAAAAAATCACATTGATATGTAGCTTGCTTAGACTGATCTCAAAGGTAAGTCCAAGGAAGTTTCTAATAAAAAAGAAAATTTCTAAGAGGAACACCTATCATTACAAACCTCTTGTTTCAGAGCTTAATGAGATTTGAGCAAAAACTGGGTATCAACATAGCCAATGTGAATTTTCTGCCAGTAGTTAGGCTAATTCATTCTGCATATTTTCTAAAAATAACAAAATGAAGAGTGGTGAAGGGTATGTGCCCAGTCATGGGCATGCTATGTGAATCTCATTCCACCTCTCATCTCAAAACTCTCCCAGATTTCTGGCTTCCACTGTGGTTGTAAGTGTGTTTAGTTAGGAAAAATCAAAGAGAAATTGGGAGAGTTCAGAATCAGCACAGGAATTCAAGAAGAGACCAAGTACTAACCTGTTTTTTGTCCCACACCTAAATCATGATCAAGAGCAGCCACAAAAATATGCCTATCAAAGTCAGTGTCAGGCTTCCCTGGTGGCGCAGTGGTTGAGAATCTGCCTGCCAATGCAGGGGACACGGGTTCGAGCCCTGATCTGGGAAGATCCCACATGCCGCGGAGCAACTAGGCACGTGAGCCACAACTACAGAGCCTGCGCGTCTGGAGCCTGTGCTCCACAACAAGAGAGGCCGCGATAGTGAGAGGCCCGCGCACCGCAATGAAGAGTGGTCCCCGCTTGCCGCCAACTGGAGAAAGCCCTCGCACAGAAACAAAGACCCAACACAGCCAAAAATAAATTAATTAATTAATTAAAAAGTCAGTGTCTTTACCAAGAATTTGTTTTCTCTCCCAACTTTCCTGTTTGGGTCGCTGTAATCATCTCTCTCCTACTTTCACAAACCAGAACCTTGAAGTCATCCCAGAAACTCCCCTCTCCTCTGCATTTTGACCTGCTCCCAAGTCTTACCATAACCTCTTCAAATTATTCTTCAGGTCCAGCCCTGCCTCACCATTTCCATGGCCATCAGCCTAGTCATTCCTGAGCAACTAAGACAACCTCCCACCTGGTTACCAACTTTACTCCAGCCTCTGGCACACAAATCCAGAGACCACACCACAGTTAGACAAAATCATAAAACCCTGTTGTCTTCAAATTGGTCTGCAGAATCAATAAAAGTCCTTGATTGAAATCCCCTCTCTTACTCCTATGTTACTCCAGTCTTCCCATTTGTGAGACACATGAGTAGATGTCCCCTGATATCCACTGTCATCTTCCTCCTTTAAAAATAGAACCCCAGATTATAGTTGGGCACATCACCACCTGAATAAAGGCTAATTTTTGTACATTCCTTTGCAACCAGGTGTGCCCCTGCAATCAAACTCTAGCCAATACAATCAGAATAGAAGTATTATGTGCAACCTCTAGGTCATGCCCTCAAAATGAAGTAATGTGCACTGGCATTCTTCTTTTGTCCTTCACATTGACTAGGATGAAGATGTGATAGCAGGATCGGAAGTAGCCACTTTAAACACAGAAATGTAAGCCATATATGGGGGATAACAGACACACTCTATCAGCCCTACCAGTTCTCTGCTTTCAGATGGTTAAGTAAAAAGAAATAAACTTATATCTTACCTAATCCATTGTTAAGTTGTGCTTTTGTGGCAGTAATCTAACCCATACCCTAACAGATACCCCAATATATACTATGTCCTCAACTGTTTGATAAAACAGCACATATTTTCTAAATTTATTTTTAGGTATATAAAACCATGGATTTTTCATTCAATATCACAGTCACTTTTGGCACACAGCCCAACACAAGCCAGCAATATGGCAATAGTTTCATCATTCCAAATCACTTTTTAAAATCTCCAGTTGAACTGAAAATACTTCTTCGTACAGATTTCTTTATACATATTAGTTAAACTTTTCTGGTTGCAGGAAACTCAAAGTAACATGAGAGAAACAGGAAAATTTATATATATATAAATTATATATATATAATATATAAATTACATTTATATTATGTATGTGTGTGTGCATGTGTATATATATATATATATATATATATATATACACATGCACACACACATACACACACACAAATAAAGCACACAACACACATAGAGTGGCATGTAATGGTTCCAATGACTATCAAGGAATATCAGAAACTTTCCTCTCTCCATGTGTCAAGTTCCTTGCTCTGTATGTCTGTTTCATTCTCCTCTCTCACTATAAACTAGCTCCCTATGCTTCTCTGTTTGACAGTGGGATACAGCTGCCTATTGTTCCCAAATTTTACATATTATAATCCAGAAACCGAAAGAAAGGAACCCTTATTGCCCCTTGAGTTTTATCATGTATTAACCTAGACAGACCCTGAGAGCAGAGGTATATAAAATAAAATTGGCTAACCATTGTTAATGTATTTGTTTACCAAAAACAAAACAAATGAAAAAACCTGCTGAGCCTCCAGGTACATATAAAAAGAGTCCCTAATAAGAATTACGTTCTGCCTTGGTCAGTGGCTAAAGGATGTGCACCTGGACCACGGGTGGAGCTGAAATGCTCATCAGAGAGCTCTATGAGCACAAATTTGTTCAGACTGCCAAGTTATAGGAAGATTCACTCCCTTTTCCCCTGGTCCCAAGAACCACAAACTCAGTGTGGAAATGTAAGGATGCAGCCAGCTGGGAGACATCAAAAAAAAGCATAAAAATGTACTTAGTGTACTAACATTCTATCTGCTAACATATACTGTATGCTCTGTTCTCACCATCTCAAGGGGCAAGGCACTTCTTTATCACTGGAAACCAGAGAGATACTAGTGTGGACTAGAGTGGTCCATTTCAGATCCTTACCTGAAGTGATTTTACAGAAATGGCCAGCTGCAGCAAGCTAGTTATTAATAGGTTGCTTTGGTTTTTGTTTTTTTTTTTTCAAAGTTCCTCCAGGAGAACCAAGATACAACTCAAAGTCTTCTTTTGTCTGATCCTGGTTTTATTCTTTAGGTTTTACCTAATTTCTCTTAAGCCACAAATCTCTGGGTTCTGATGAGTGTGCATGGATGCTACACACTGTTATTTCAAATCATGCCAATAGTTTACCTACTTTTTGTCATCTAATCCTTTCAACAGATTTGAGATAGATATCATCATCTCCATGCTTTTTATCAACTTTATTGAGATACTGCTTATGCACAATAAAATACATCAGTTTTAATTTCACTGTTTGATGAGTTTATAAATAAATAAAATCAAAATCAAGATACAGAACATGTTCACTACCCGCAAAGAGTGTCCCATTCTATTCACTACCCACCCTCCCATCTCAGGTAACCTAGGCCTCAGAAAATCACTGAAAAATCCTTCTTCAATTAGACATTAGATTCCTCTCATGTAATGTTTCATGTAAGTGGTATCCTTTGTATCTGACTTTTGTACTCTTATCTTTTTTCACTCAACATATTTTTGCAATTCACCAGGTTGTTGCATATATCAGTAGTTCCTTCTTCTTTATTGCTGAGTAGTATTCTATGGTATGCATATGTCATAATTTGTTTATCCATTTCATCAGTTGATGGACATTTTAGGTGCTACCAGTTGTAATCTATTATTAATAAAGCCACAATAAAGATTTGTGTACAAGTGTTTGTGTAGCCATATGTTTTCATTTCTCTTTGGCAAATACCTGTAAGTAGAATTTCTGGGTCATAGCAAGCATATGCTCAGTTTTACAAGACATGCCAATACCTTTTTTCAAAATGGCTGTACTACTAGATCTATGTCCTCAGCAAGACCTAATATTTCCAATCTTTTTAATTTTAGCTATTCTTGTGGATCTGTACTGGTATGTCACTGTGGGTTACATTTCCCTGAAGAATAATGATACTGAATATCTTTTCATGTTGTTATTATCCATTCACATATCTTCTTTAGGAAATCTCTGTTCAAATCTCTGTTTTGTCCATTTTTTAGAATCATTTGTGCACCTATTATTGAGTTGTAAGAGTTTTTATAAATTCTGTTTGCAAATACTTTAGAAGCTTATGTATTTTTTGACTGGTTCCACCTAGCTGTGTCTTATCTTTTATTTTTTAATGATGCCATTCAAAAAGAATCTTGATAAAATTCACATTTATCAAAACCCAAGAAAAAGAACTAAGTGAAGTTGAGATAAGCTAACTGCTTGAGAAAGAGTTCAGGATAACAATCATAAAGACGATCAAAAAACTTGGGAGAAGAATGGATGCACAGAGCAAGAAGTTAAAAGTTTTTGAGAGAGTTAGAAAATACAGAGAACAACTAAACAGAGATGAAGAATACAATAACTAAAATGAAAAATACACTAAAAGGAATCAACAGTACACTAAATGAGACAGAGGAATGGATCAGTGAGCTAGAAGACAAAGTAGTGGAAATCACTGACAATGAACAGAAAAAAGAATGAAAAGAAATGAAGACAGTTTAAGAGACAGCTGGGACAATGTCAAGTGCATTAATACTTGCATGACAAGGGTCCCAGGAGAAGAGAGAGAGAAAAGGGCTGAGAACATATTCAGAGATATAATAGCTGAAAACTTCCCTAATGTGTGGAAAAGGAAACAGACCTTTATGTCCAGGAAGCACAGAGAGTCCCAAACATGCACATGATAATTAAAATGGCAAAAATTAGACATAAAGAGAGAATATTAAAAGCAGCACAGGAAAAGCAACAAGTTACATACAAGGGAACTCCCGTAAGGCTATCAGCTGACTTTTCAGCACAAATTCTGCAGGCCAGAAGGGAGTGGCATGATATATTTAAAGTGATGGAAGGGAGAGACCTACAGCCATGAATACTCTACCTGGCAAGGCTCTCATTCAGATGTGATGGAGAGATGAAAAGTTTTACAGACAAGTAAAAGCTAAAAGAGTTCAGCATCATCAAATCAGCTTTACAAGAAATATTAAAGGGATTTCTCTAAGCAAAAAAGAAAAGGCCACAACTAGAAACATGAAAATTATGAAAGGAAAAAGCTCACTGGCAAAGCCAAATATACGGTAAGGGTAGTAAATCAACCAGACACAAAGCTAGCAGGAAGGTTAAAACACAAAAATAGTAAAATCATCTAAATCCACAATAAGCAGTTAAAGGATATACAAACAGTTGGATGTAAAATATGATATCTAAAACAGTAATCGTGGGATTTCCCTAGTGGTCCAGTGGGTAAGACTCTGCGCTCACAATGCAGGAGGCCCAGGTTCCAGCCCTGATCAGGGAACTAGATTCTGCATGCATGATGCAACTAAGAAGTCCACATGCCGCAACTAAGAAGTCCTCATGCCACAACTAAGAGTCCTCATGCTGTAACCAAGAAGTCCTCATGCCAAAACCAAGAAGTCCGCATGCCACAATGAAGATCCGACATGCCACAACTAAGACCCAGCGCAGCCAAAATAAATAAATACATAACTTAAAAAATAAAAATAAAACAGTAATTGTGAGGGGAGAAGAGTACAAATGCTGGGTTGTTAAAATTCGTTTAAAATAAAGAGATCAGCAATGTAAAACAATCACATATATATGGATTACTATAAATTAACCTCATGGTACCCACAAACCAAAAACCTATAATAGATATACACACAAAAAAGAGAAAGGAACACAAATATAACACTAAAAATAGTCATGAAATCACAAAAGAAGAGTACAGAAGAAGAAGAAAGGAATTTGAAAAACTACAAAAACAAATCCAAAACAATTAACAAAATGTCAATAAGAACATATATATCAATAATTATTTTAAATGTAAATGGAATAAATGCTCCAATCAAAAGACATAGAGCGACTGAATGGATACAAAAACAAGACCCACATACATACTGCCTACAAGAGACTCACTTGAGATCTAAATACACACAGACTGAAAGTGAGGGAATGGAAAAAGGTATTCCATGTAAATGGAAATCAAAAGAAAGCCTACGGAGTAATACTTATATCAGACAAAATAGACTTTAAAACAAAGACTGTATCAAGAGACAAAGAAGGACATTACATAATGAACAATGGACCAATACAAGAAAAAAATATAACAACTGTAAATATGTATGTACCCAACATAGGAGCACCTAAATATATAAAGCAAATACTAACAGACATAAAAGGAAAAACTGACAGCAACACAATAACAGCAGGGGACTTTAACACTCCTCTTACATCAATGGACAGATGAACCAGACAGAAAGTCAATAAGAAAACACTGGCCTTTAATGACGCATTAGACCAGATGGACTTAATAGATATATATAGAACATGCTACCCCAAAGCAGCAGAATACACATTCTTCTCAGGTTCACATGGAATATTCTCCAAATAGATCACATGCTTGGCCACAAAACAAGCCTTGGTAAATTCAAGAAAACTGAAATCATATCAAGAATCTTTTCTGACCGCAACACTATGCTACTAGAATCAACTACAAGAAAAAAAAAAAAAAAACTCCCTAAAACACAAACAGTGGAAGCTAAACAATATGCTACTAAACAACCAATGGATCACTGAAGAAATCAAAGAGGAAATAAAAAATACCTGGAGACAAATAAAAATGAAAACACAGTGATCCATAATCTATAGGACGTGTAAAAGCAGTTCTAAGAGGGACGTTTACAGTGATACAAGCTTACTTCAGGAAACAAGAAAAATCTCAAACAACCTAACCTTACACCCGAACAAACTAGAGAAAGAAGAACAAACAAAACCCAAAGTTAGAAGGAAAGAAATCATAAATATCAGAGCAGAAATAAACAAAATAAGAGACTGAAAAACAGTAGAAATAGTCAATGAAACTAAGAGCCGGTTCTCTGAAAATATAAACAAAATTAATAAACCTTTAGTCACACTCATCAAGAAAAAGAGAGGGCATAAATCAATAAAATCAGAAATTAAAAAGAAGTTACAACCGACTCTACAGAAATACAAAGGCTCATAAGAGACTACTATAAACGACTATATGCCAATAAAATGGACAAACAAGAGGAAACGGACAAATTACTATAAATGAACAATCTTCCAAAGACTGAACCAAGAAGAAAGAGAAAATATGAACAGATCAATTACCAGTATTGAAATTGAATCAGCAATTTAAAAACTTTCAATGAACAAAAGTCCAGGACCAGATGGCTTCATAGTTGAATTCTACCAAATATTGAGAGAAGAGTTAACACCTATCCTCCCCAAACTATTCCAAATAACTGCAGAGAAAGGAACACTTCAGAACTCATTCTACAAGGCCAGCATCACCCTGATACCAAAATCAGACAAAGATATCACAAAAAAAGAAAATTACATGCCAATATCATTGATGAACATATTTGCAAAAATCCTCAACAAAATACTAGTAAACCAACTCCAACAATACATTAAAAGGATCACACAGCACAATCAAGTGGGATTCACCCCAGGGATGCGAGGATGATTCAAGATCCACAAATCAATTAATGTGATACACCACATTGACAAAGTGAAGAATAAAAACCATATGATCATCTCAAAGATTCAGAAAAAAACTTTTAACAAAATTCAACATGCATTTATGAAAAAACTCCAGAAAGAGTTTATAAAGGGAAAATACCTCGACACAATAAATATCATGTATGTTAAGCCCACAGCTAACATACAGGTGAAAGTATTTCCACTAAGATCTGAAACAAGACAAGGATGCCCACTCTCACCACTTTTATTCAATATATTATTGAAAGTCCTAGCCACAGTGACCAGACAAGAAAAAGAAATAGCACCAGAAGGCAGACAACAGGAACAAGAAGAAATAAAATCCTGCAGCCTGTGGAACAAAAACCACATTCACAGAAAGAGAGGCAAGATGAAAAAGCAGAGGGCTATGTACCAGATGAAGGAACAAGATAAAACCCCAGAAAAACAACTAAATGAAATGGAGATAGGCAATCTTCCAGAAAAAGAATTCAGAATAATGATAGTGAAGATGATCCAGGACCTCGGAAAAAGAATGGAGGCAAAGATTGACAAGATGCAAGAAATGTTTAACAAAGATCTAGAAGAATTAAAGAACAAACAAACAGAGATGAACAAGACAATAACTGAAATGAAAAATACACTAGAAGGAATCAAGAGGAGAAAAACTGAGGCAGAAGAACGGATAAGTACCTGGAAGACAGAATGGTGGAATTCACTGCTGTGGAATAGAATAAAGAAAAAAGAAAGAAAAGAAATGAAGACAACCTAAGAGACTTCTGGGACAACATTAAATGCAATAACATTCGCATTATAGGGGTCCCAGAAGGAGAAGAGATTTGAAGAGATAATAGTCGAAAACTTCCCTAACATGGGAAAGGAAATAGCCACAGAACTCCAGAAAGCACAGAGAGTCCCATACAGGATAAACCCAAGGAGAAACATGCCGAGACACATAGTAATCAAAGTGGCAAAAATTAAAGACAAAGAAAAATTATTGAAAGCAGCAAGGGAAAATGACAAATAACATACCAGAGAACTCCCATAAGGTTAACAGCTGATTTCTCAGCAGAAACTCTACAAGCCAGAAGGGAGCGGCATGATATAGTTAAAGTGATGAAAGGGAAGAACCTACAACCAAGATTACTCTACCCAGCAAGGATCTCATTCAGATTCGATGGAGAAATCAAAAGCTTTACAGACAAGCAAAAGCTAAGAGTATTCAGCACCACCAAACCAGCTCTACAACAAATGCTAAAGGAACTTCTCTAAGTGGGAAACACAAGAGAAGAAAAGGACCTACAAAAACAAACCCAAAACAATTAGAAAATGGTAACAGGAACATATATATCAATAATTACCTTAAACGTGAATGGATTAAATGCTCCAACCAAAAGACACAGGCTTGCTGAATGGATACAAAAAGATGACCCATCTGTATACTGTCTACAAAAGACCCACTTCAGACCTAGGGACACATACAGACTGAAAGTGAGGGGATGAAAAAAGATATTCCATGCAAATAAAAATCAAAAGAAAGCTGGAGTAGCAATACTCCTATCAAATAAAATAGACTTTAAAATAAAGAATGTTACAAGATGTAAGGAAGGACACTACATAATGATCAAGGGATTGACCCAAGAAGAAAATATAATAATTATAAATATTTATGCACCCAACATAGGAGCACCTCAATACATAAGGCAAATGCTAACAGCCATAAAAGGGGAAATCAACAATAACACAATAATAGCAGGGGACTTCAACACCCCACTTACAACAATGGACAGATCATCCAAACAGAAAATTAATAAAGAAACACAAGTTTTAAATGACACATAGACCAGACAGATTTAATTGATATTTACAGGATATTCCACCCAAAACTGGCAGAATACACTTTCTTCTCAACTGCACATGGAACATTCTCCAGGATAGATTACATCTTGGGTCACAAATCAAGCCTTGGAAAACTGAAGAAAACTGAATTCGTATCAAGCATCTTATCTGACCACAACGCTATGAGATTAGAAATAAATTACACAGAAAAAAACGTAAAAAACACAAACACATGGAGGCGAAACAATATGTTATTAACCAAGAAATCACTGAAGAAATCAAAGAGGAAATCAAAACATACCTAGAGATAAATGACAATGAAAACACGATGATCCAAAACCTATGGGAGGCAGCAAAAGCAGTTCTAAGAGGGAAGTTTATAGCTATACAAGCCTACCTCAAGAAACAAGAAAAATCTCAAATAAAATGTCTAACCTTACACCTAAAGGAACTAGAGAAAGAAGAACAAACAAAACCCAAAGTTAACAGAAGGAAAGAAATCAAAAAGATCAGAGCAGAAATAAATGAAACAGAAACAAAGAAAACAATAGCAAAGATCAATAAAAGTAAAAGCTGGGTCTTTGAGAAGATAAACAAAATTGATAAAACATTAGCCAGGCTCATCAAGAAAAAGAGGGAGAGGACTCAAATCAATAAAATTAGAAATTAAAAAGGAGAAGTTACAACAGACACAGAAGAAATACAAAGCATCCTAAGAGACTACTACATGCAACTCTATACCTATAAAATGGACAACCTGGAAGAAATGGACAAATTCTTAGAAAGGTATAACCTTCCAAGACTGAACCAGGAAGAAATAGAAAATATGAATAGACCAATCACAAGTAATGAAGTTGAAACTGTGATTAAAAATATTCCAACAAAAGTCCAGGACCAGATGGCTTCACAGGTGAATTCTATCAAACATTTGGAGAAGACCTAACACCCATTCTTTTCAAACTCTTCCAAAAAATTGCAGAGGAAGGAAAACTCCCAAACTCATTCTATGAGGCCACCATCACCCTGATACCAAAACCAGACAAAGATACTACGAAAAAAGAAAATTACAGACCAATATCACTGACGAATATAGATGCAAAAATCCTCAACAAAATACTAGCAAACAGAATCCAACAACACATTAAAAGGATCATACACCATGTTCAAGTGGGATTTATCCCAGGGATGCAAGGATTCTTCAACATACGCAAATCAATCAATGTGATACACCATATTAACAAACTGAAGAATAAAAACCATATGATCAACTCAATAGATGCAGAAAAAGCTTTCAACAAAATTCAACACCGATTTACGATAAAAACTCTCCAGAAAGTGGGCATAGAGGAAATCTACCTCAACATAATAAAGGCTATATATGACAAACCCACAGCAAACATCATTCTCAATGGTAAAAAACTGAAAGCATTTCCTCTAAGATCAGGAACAAGACAAGGATGTCCACTCTCACCACTATTATTCAACATAGTTTTGGAAGTCCTAGCCATGGCAATCTGAGAAGAAAAAGAAATAAAAGGAATACAAATTAGAAAAGAAGAAGTGAAACTCTCACTGTTTGCAGATGACATGATACTATACATAGAGAATCCTAAAGATGCCACCAGAAAACTACTAGAGCTAATCAATGAATTTGGTAAAGTTGCAGGATACAAAATTAATGCACAGAAATCTCTTGCATTCCTATACACTAATGATGAAAAATCTGAAAGAGAAATTAAGCAAACACTCCCATTAACCACTGCAACAAAAAGAATAAAATACCTAGGAATAAACCTACCTAGGGAGACAAAAGACCTGTATGCAGAAAACTATAAGACACTGATGAAAGAAATTAAAGATGATACCAACAGATGGAGAGATATACCATGTTCTTGGATTGGAAGAATCAATATTGTGAAAATGACTTTACTACCCAAAGCAATCTACAGATTCAATGCAATCCCTATCAAATAACCAGTGGCATTTTTTATGGAACTAGAACAAAAAATCTTAACACTTGTATGGAGATACAAAAGACCCTGAATAGCCAAAGCAGTCTTGAGGGAAAAAAATGGAGCTGGAGGAATCAGATTCCCTGACTTCAGACTATACTACAAAGCTACAGTAATCAAGACAATATGGTACTGGCACAAAAACAGAAACATAGATCAATGGAACAAGATAGAAAGCCCAGAGGTAAACTCACGCACTTATGGTCAACTAATCTATGACAAAGGAGGCAAGGATATACAATGGAGAAAAGACAGTCTCTTCAATAAGTGGTGCTGGGAAAACTGGACAGCTACATGCAAAAGAATGAAATTATAACACTCCCTAACACCACACACAAAAATAAACTCAGAATGGATTAGAGACCTAAATGTAAGACTGGACACTATAAAACTCTTAGAGGAAAACATAGGAAGAACACTCTTTGACATAAATCACAGCAAGATATTTTTGGATCCATCTCCTAAAGTAATGGAAATAAAAACAAAAATAAACAAACGGGACCTAATGAAACTTAAAATGTTTTGTACAGCGAAGGAAACCATAAACAAGACGAAAAGACAACCCTCAGAATGGGAGAAAATATTTGCAAATGAATCATCAAAGGATTAATCTCTAAAATATATAAACAGCTAATGCAGCTCAATATTAAAAAAACAAACAACCCAATCCCAAAATGGGCAGAATATCTAAATAGACACTTCTCCAAAGAAGACATACAGACGGCCACGAAGCACATGAAAAGCTGCTCAACATCACTAATTATTAGAGAAATGCAAATCAAAGCTACAATGAGGTATCACCTCACGCCAGTTAGAATGGGCATCATCAGAAAATCTACAAACAACGAATGCTGGAGAGGGTGTGGAGAAAAGGGAACCCTCTTGCACTGTTGGTGGGAATGTAAATTGATACAGCCACTATGGAGAACAGTATGGAAGTTCCTTAAAGAACTAAAAATAGGATTACCATATGACCCAGCAATCCCACTACTGGGCATATAACCTGGGAAAACCATAATTTAAAGAGACACATGTACCCAAATGTTCATTGCAGCACTATTTACAATAGCCAGGTCATGGAAGCAACCTAAATGCCCATTGACAGACGAATGGATAAAGAAATGTGGTACAGTACATATACACAATGGAATATTACTCAGCCATTAAAAGGAACGAAATTGGGTCATTTATAGAGACGTGGATGTATCTAGAGACTGTCATACAGAGTGAAGTAAGTCAGAAAGAGAAAAACAAATATCTTATATTAACACATATATGTGGAACGTAGAAAATGATATAGATGAACCAGTTTGCAGAGCAGAAATTGAGACACAGAAGTAGAGAAAAAACGTATGGACACCAAGCGGGGAAAGCGGCAAGGGGTGGAGGTTATGGTGTGATGAATTGGGAGATTGGGATTGACATGTATACACTGATGTGTATAAAATGGATGAGTAATAAGAAAAAAATAATTAATTTAAAAAAAAAGAACGTTCTAGGAATAAAATTTTGGAAATGATTCAAACTTAGAAAGAAATGTGACTGTTTTCTAAGTCATAGAAAGCATTTCCATTCCATAATGTAAGATATACATATATATGTAAGTTTGTACATTTGGGTACATTGATCAGTATAAAAATGTAATTAAAAAAAAAGAAAAAGAAATAAAAGGAATCCAAATTTGAAAGGAAGAAGTAAAACTGTCACTGTTTGAAGATGACATTATATTATACCTAGAAAATCCTAAAGATGCCAGCAAAAACTACTAGAGCCAATCAATGAATTACATGAAGTTGCAGGATACAAAATTAATATACATAAATCTGTTGCATTTCTATATACTAACAGTGAACTATGAGAAAGAGAAATTAATGAAACAATTTCATTTACAGTCACATCAAAAAGAATAAAATACCTAGAAATAAACCTACCTAAGGAGGTAAAAGACCTGTACTCAGAAAACTAGAAGACACTGATGAAGGAAACTGAACACAACACAAACAGATGGAAAGATATATCATGTTCATGGATTGGAAGGATTAATATTGCTAAAATGACCACACTACCAAAGTCAATCTACACATTCAGTACAAACCCTATCAAAATACCAAAGGCATTTTTCACAGAACTAGAACTAATAATTTAAAAGACCCCAAATAACCAAACCATCTTGAGAAAAAAGAACAGGGCTGGAGGAATCATGCTCCCTGACTTCAGACTATACTACAAATAGATAGATTAAGAGACTTAACACAATGGAGAAAAAACAGTTTCTTTAATATGTGGTGCTGGGAAAACTGGACAGCTACATGTAAAAGAATAAATTAGAACATTTTCTCCCACCATATACAAAAACAAACTCAAAATGTAAGACCAGAAACCACAAAACTTCTAGAAGAAAACATAGGCAGAACACTCTTTGACAAAAATCATAGCAATAGTTTTTTGATGTGTTTCCTTAGGCAAAGGCTACAAAAGTAAAAATAAACAAATAGGACCTAATAAAACGTAAACGCTTTTGCATAGCTATAGAAACCATCAACAAAATGAAATGACAACCTACTGAATGGGAGAAAATATTTGCAAATGATGTGACCGATAAGGGGTTAATATCCAAAATATATATAGGTCATACAACTCAATGTCAAAAAACACAAACAACTCCATTAAAAAAGGGCAGAAGATCTGAATAGACATTTTTCCAAAGAAGACATTCAGATGGCAATCACATGAAAAGATGCTCAACATTGCTAATCACCAAAGAAATGCATACAAAACCATAATGAGATATCACCTCACACCTGTCAGAATGGCTATCATCAAAAAGACCACAAATAACAGATGCTGGCAAGGATGTGGGAAAAAGGGAACCCTTGTACACTGTTACTGGGAATGTAAATTGGTACAGCTACAGTGTGTAAACAGAAATACAACATGATCCAGCATTTCTACTCCTGGGTATATATCTAAAGAAAATGAAAACACTCATTAGTAAAGATACCCGCACCCTAATGTTCATAGCAACATTATTTACAATAGCCAAGATATGGAAGAAACCTAAGGGTCCATCAACAGACAAACGGATAAAGAAGATGTGGTATATGTATACAATGGAATATTTTTCAGCCATTAAAAAGAATGAAATTTCGTCATTTGAAATAACATGGATGAACTTGAAGGATATTATGCCAACTGAAATAAGTCAGACAGAGAAAGACAAATACTGTATGATACCACTTATAGGTGGAAACTGAAAAATAAAACAAAGTAGTGAATATAACAAAAAAGAAACATACTCACAGATATAGAGAACTTATGGTTACCAGTGGGTAGAGAAAGGAGGAAGGAGCAAGATAGGGGTAGTGTATTAAGAGAGACAAACTGTTAAGTATAAAATAAATAAAGTACAAGGATATACTGTACAGAACAGGGAATATAGCCAATACTTCATAATAACTATAATGTAATATAGCATTTAAAAATTGTGAACAACCTTGTTGTAAACCTGGAACTTACGTAATATTGTAAATAAACTATACCTCAATTTTTAAAAGTCCAAACTCTACTGTGAAAAATAAAAATAATTTTGATGAAAACCACCTCCTTTTTTCTTTTATTGTTCATATTTTTTTCTCCTCTATATAAGAAATACTTGCTTACTCCAAAATGAAAAAGATTTTCTCTTATTTTCTTCTAGAAGTTTTATGATTTAGCTTTTTAAAACTTCCATGATCTATGTGGGGTTAATTTTTATGTATATGATGTGAGGCAATGATCAATATTCATCTTTCCATATGGAAATACATTTATACTATTATAATTTTTTAAAAAATATTCTCCTTTCCCCCATTAAATTTTCTTGGCACCTTTATCAAAAATAAATTGACCAGGGACTTCCGTGGTGACACAGTAGTTAAGAATCCGCCTGCCAATGCAGGGGACATGGGTTTGAGCCCTGGTTCGGGAAGATCCCACATGCCGCGGAGCAACTAAGTCCGTGAGCTACAACTACTGAGCCTGCGCTCTAGAGCCCACATGCCACAACTACTGAAACCTGCACACCTAGAGCCCGTGCTCCACAACAAGAGAAGCCACCGCAATGAGAAGCATGTGCACTGCAACAAAGAGTAGCCCCCGCTCGCCGCAACTAGGGAAGCCCACGCACAGCAACGAAGACCCAACACAGCCAAAAATAAATAAATAAATAAATAATTAATTAATTTTTAAAAATCAATTGACCACATATGTGGTGTCTTATTTTTAGAATCACTGTTGTGTTCCACTGTCTGAACATGTCCATATGTCTGTCCTTATACCAGTATCACACTGTCTTGGTTACTGTATCCTTACACTCAGTCTTGAAATCAGGTAGTTATTCCTATGTTTCAAAATTACTTTGAATTTATTCGGTATTTTTCCATTTCAATGTAAATTTTAGAATGTTTGTTGATTTTTTAAAAAATCATACTAGGGTTTCATTGAGATTGTACTGAATCTATAGATTAATATGGGAAAATTGACATCTTAACAATATTAAGAGTCTGATACATGAACAAGATTGTTCTTTCAGTCTCCTTTGTCTCCACATTTCTTCAAATATTTTGTAGTTTTTAGGGTATAGGTCTTATTCATATTTTGTTAAAAATTTTACTAGTTTTTCATGGGTTTTGATGCTATTCCATATGATATCTTTAAAATTTTAATCTCCAATTGTTTGTTGCTAATATATAGAAACTGACGTTTGTACATTGACCTTTTATCGTGCAACTTTGTTAAACTAACTTATTAGTTCTAGTAACTTTCTTGTAGAATCCTTTGGATTTTCAATAGCTATGATCATGACAGTTTTACTTTTTCCTTTACAATCTATATGTGTTTTATTTTTTCCTCCTCCCTTATTATACTGGTTAGGATGTCCAGTACAGTGATGAATAGAAGTGAGGAAAGCAGATATCCTTCCTTGTTCCTGATATTAAGGAGAAAGTCTCCAGTCTCTCGCCATTAAATATAGTACGAGTTGTAGGTTTTTCACAAATATTCTTTAACAGGTTTAGGAAGTTCCCTTTTATTACTAGTGTTCTGAGGACTATAACCAATTTTCTAATGTTAAACCATTTGTGCATTCCTTGGGATAAATCCTACATTTATCATATTGATAATATGTCATACATTTTACTTCTATGTACTCTATAAGCCTCACAATTCAATATTGTTATTTTTGCTTTAAAAAAGTCAAACATTTTGAAGAAATTTAAATATGAGAAAAATGTGTTTTATATTCCCCACATACCCATCATTTTGAGTGCTTTTCATTTCTTTGTGTAGATATGTTTCCATCTAGCATTATTTTCCTTCCACCTGATTCCTCTTACATTTCTTATTGTGCAAGTCTGCCGGCAACATATTTCCTTGGCTTTTCTTAATCTGGAAACATCTTTATTTTGCCTTCAGTTTTGAAGGGTATTTTTGCTGGGTAAAGAATTCTAGGTAGACAGGTTTTGCATCTTTTCTCTTTTAAAACTTTAAATATATTGTTATATTGTCTTTTGTATATTGTATATGATCTTTTTTTCTCTGTGATCTATTCCTCTGGCTGCTTATAAGATTTACTCTTCATTACTTATTTGCTTCAGTTTAATTAAAATGTGCATTGGTGTGGTTTTCTTCATGTTAATTAGGCTTAGGATTTAATAAATGTCTTGGAAGTGTGGGTTTATAGTTTTTCTCAAGTTTGAAAATTTGTGACCATTGTTTCTTCAAATAACTTCTTCTGCACCCTCACCCCTTCTTGGAAGTCCAATTATACATATTATAGAACACTTGATATTATATCATAAGTCACTGAAGTTCTGTTCATTTATTTTCCATTCTATTTCTATGTTTCCTTTTGGATCATTTCTATTACTATGTCTTCAAATTCACTAATCTTTTGTTTTTTTGTTAAGTATACAATCTGCTATTAACATCACTCAGGGAAATTGTCATTTCTATTTTTATCTCTAAAAGTTCCATCTGCTTCTTTTAAATATCTTCCATTTCTCTCCTCATCATGTTCATGTTTTCCTTTAAATACTTGAACATAGTAATAATAACACTTCAGTAGTCTTGTCTGCTGATTCAATAACTTCTGTTTCATTGAGTTTTCTTCTAGTTATAAGTCACAATTTCCCTTCTTCACATGTCGAGCAATTTTTTATTGAATGCTAGACATTGTATATTTTACATTTTTGAGTATCTGGTTGTCTTGCTTTAAAGATCTTTGGGATTTATTCTGGAAGGCACCTAAATTACCTGTCAAGTTTGGTGCTTGTTTTTAAGACTTTTAGAGTGTGTCTAGAGAACCCTTTATTCTAGAGTATATTTTAACTTCACTACAATGGTGTGACCATTCTGGAGTTTCCACTGAATGCCCTGCATGGTCAACAAAGACTTTTCACCCTCTTTGGTCAGAACCTGAATATGACCCAGTCCTGAGTTATCCCTTGGAAACCTTCAGCTCACAGCTTACCAGCATCTCTTTGTGGCATTTCACCCTATGCATATCGATCATAGTTTTCAGCAAAGAGTCAAGGAGACCTCTATACATATTCCTGGAGATAATTTTCTGAGCAGCACCTTCCTCTCCATAACTCTGCCCTTTATGTTACAGACACTTCAGCTTCCCTGAACTAAGATCTGTGTCTCCTCAACTCCACAGAATCAACATGCTTTGCTTACAATCTTACTCCTTGTTCCATGGTTCAGAGTGTCCTTCCAGGAAGAAAGCTGGGGCAATCGCAGGGCTCATCTCATTTGTTTATTTCTTTCAGAGATCACAATCCTCCCCTGCCCATTGTCCAAAATATAAAAGCAGTTGTTTCATATGTTTTGTCAAGTCTTTCATTGTCTATAGCAAAGTGATAAAGTTCATTCCTCTTGTTCCATCATGGCCAGAAACGGAAGTCTACTATACACTTTATTCGAATTCTTATTATTTTGCTCTTAGATTCTAGTTTGGGACAAACGTAGAGACAATGATGACTGGCTTTTTTTGAGTGTTTACTATGTTCCGGGCATTATGCTAAAAAGTTTTACTTTAATTGCCTCATTTAATCCTTACAGTAACCTATGTACCATATAATACCCCATCTTACAGAGGAGGAAAATGAAACTTATGGAAGTAACTTCCCTATAGTCACATAGCTAGTAAGCAGTGGGATCAGATTTTCAATCCAGCTCTGCTGGACTCCACAGCTGGACTCTTAACCAATATACTTGGAAAACCCTTTGATTTACCCAATATACTCACCCCATATGACAGTATCTCAAGCATATACACTATTATATATGTACACTAACACTAAATGGCATTATATAATGCCAAAATGTTTATACCAATGCCTGGAAATTAAGTGCATTTTTTTTTGCAAAAAATTATATCTATCTGTCTATGCAAAATACTTAAAGGTAATGTGTGAAGTTGGGAGTAGGAGAATTTTGCACTTACATACTGATCAAGCATATTGAAGTTCTAAAACTTATCATCTCTGCAATTCTTAAACAACTGTAATATATTGATACTTATTTTGTTATTAATTTCATGTAATTCTATTTTTATCTCCCCCAAAAGATTGTAAACAAGCTTCATGAGAAGAAAATCATGTCTTAGTCCTCCTCTGTACACCCTGCATTGTCTAGAACAATGCCTTCTATATAGTACATACTAGATTATTTTTTGATTTCTTGATAGTTGGTTGATTCATCAAGAGAAGCTTTTTAATGTAATTGCCTTGATTTGTACTTCACTTTTAAGTACAGATCCCAAAGGATGTTACTACTATATTAGGTATTTCCTGCTAATTCTTTCTAGATTATAAGTTCCCCAAGGTCAAAGATATGTTTTATGTATCTGTGTCTCTGCTCAACACAGGGTGTAGATCCAGAAAAGCCATCAATACACAACCAACTGCTGGCTTCTGGTATGGATACACAGGCAGGGGGCCCAAAACTGAAGAGACTGCCTACTATGCCACTGACTAGCACAAACTGGACCAAGCTCAAATCACCACAGGATTTTGCATTCCAAGATTTTCTTCAGATATAAACATCCTAAATAATAGTAACATAACCTAACATATCCACATTTGTATCACAGTTTAAAAAACACTTCCATTTCACATGTTAGCCATGATCTAGTCAGAAAATGGAAAATTGCTATTTCTCCTACAAACAGAGGAAAGCAAATACAGAGGAACTGGCTACATTCTGGTGAGGGAAAAGTTAGGAATACAATCAGGGTCACTGAAGGAACCCTGGCATAATTAACAGCAGGAAGCCACTGTCACCCCTAGGTCTGGAGGGGCAATGGGAAGAAGTGGTGAAACACAGCCCAGAACTTGAGGCCATCCAGTGGCTCCACAGCCACGAAGGAAAGAATGAGCCAAGGATGCCACAGGAAGCCAAGAGGAGAAGTGTCCTGGGTTCCCTCCACGCAGGCTCTCTAATATTTTGCTGCTGCCCCTCATCAGTCAAAACAATCTGGAAGCCAAAGGGCAGGGAAGTCTGGGAAAGAAACGTGGCTTCCTGTGTTACAGAGCAGATCAGGGCAAGGCAGAGAAAGAATCTGAGAGCAATCACGTAGTTGATTCTACATTTTATCTCGTTCTGTGCAACAGAAAATGGATACTTGGAGAACTCCACGGACTTACTCAAGGTCATACATCAGCAAGTGGTAGAGCTAGAATTCCTTTAATTACAAACCAGTTCCATAAATTTTTTTCTATAGACCATGACTTCCTTTCACAATAGAACAGGAGAGGAGGTGAAAAATTGTATTTACGTGCATTTTCCCACTTTCTATTTCATCCCTTTCTCATTTCTATTCTCACTACACGTGACTGAATTTCCCCTAGAGTTGTATTTAAAGTGGTACTATTCACTTTAGAAGTCCTAAGCTCTAAAGAGGATTGTCCTCAGGACCAAGACCACTGGTGTCCTTCACTCCCCCAGTCACTCTCTGTGCCCCCTGTTCCCAGGGCCCCTTTGGCTTCCTTCCCTCATGCACATGCACTTTGAGCAGCAATTATTTGTTGCCTGTCTCCCCTCTTAGGTTGATGGGAACCAATTCTCAGGCATCTTGATATCCTAGGATGATACCCCTGATATCCTGATATAACGTCTAGCACATTATCAATGCTCTGTAAGTGCCTGAATAAATAAATGAATATAACTGAAGGTATCCTCACACCAGATAGGTGAAGTATGCAAAACTGCGGCTGCTTAACTGACCTTAAGTCCCTGAAGATTGTAAGATACAACAGTTCACAGAAGATTAGAGTCATTGGGAGGAGGGATGTTTACTCCTTTAGTCCCAGTGTCTTAGCTTTGGTGCTCTAGCTTTATCATCATCCAAAATAAGGTTGTAGAAGTCATGCCTTTTCATTTAGTCACATGAATGAGAAGGACGAACACAAGTGAGTGGTTGCCTAGATTGAGAATCCATTCAGATGCTGACATAAAAATAACCGGATAACAAAGCCCCACTTTAGCACTTTCTCTACAGTGATACACAAGAGGCATTTGTGGGCCCACAACAATTTCGAAAGCATAGTTCTAGGGAATAATGCTATGTAATCATAAAATTACACTCGAGATAAGATTTAATTATCATTTTCACCTTTCCAACACCTTTCACAAAGTAATACTTAAAAGCTTTGCAAGAAAGAATATTACCCTCAAAGTGATAACAATGAAAGCTCAAGAAAGAACAACCAACAGGCCAGGCTTTTATGGGAACTTAGGCTCAGGGTGTTATTCAAAATTATTATAAGTGACTGCCACCTAAGGGAGTTTATAGATTGACTTCAAAGGGGAAGCCACTGGGAAAAATAAATGGACTCTTTCCTAAAAGAGATATTTTCATTTCTCCAGACAGAGAGCTAATAAAAGCTGCTGGCTACTATGATAAGCAGGCAGTGATTCCAAGGTAAGATGCATGTCCTCAAAAGCATTCCATTTTCACTGTGAATCAAAACACACTCAATATTATCACTAATAGAGATGTGCAAGGCAGAGGTGGAGCAGCTGTCTTCTAAGGGGGGACCTACAGGATGACAAAAGCTTGAACTAATTCTTACCTCTCCTGGAGAGGAATATAAAATTAGACGTGGTGTCCTAATTACATTCATGAGTTTCCAGCTAATTTTAAAATCGAACTGTCAAGGTCATGAAAGGTAAGGAAAATCTGAGAAACGACCACAGATTAGAACAACGTGTTATCCTGGATTGAATCCTACACACAAAAAAGGATATTAGTGGGAAACTGGTGAAATCTAAATGAAGTCTAGAGTCTAGTTAATAGAAATATGTCAATGCTAATTTCTTAGTTTTGACAAATTGGCATTGTTATGTAACATATGAACATTAGGGGAAGCTGGGTGAAGGGTGTGTGGGAACTCTCTGTACTCTATTTGCAAATTTTCTGTAAATCTAAAATCATCCCAAAATAAAAAGTTTAGTTTGTAAAGAGTGATAAGCAAAGTCCACTGGCTATTCTGGTGGTTTTATTACTTGGATAACGACAAGTTGAATACTTCTTCCTAATTTCCAACTTTCCAAAGAGGAAGAAGACAATCCATCAGACAACATGGAATATGGAAGGGGCAGGGCAGATGTTAGCTCCTGAATGGCACTACAGGTCAAAAGGAAAATCTGCCACCATTAAATTTTGAGTGATGGCCTCAGCTGCTGAGGCTCCCAGAGGGATTTAGCTAGCCCGTGGTTCCTGATGGACTCCATCCTTTTGCTGATCAATCAAACTACAGTCATCAGACATCACTTAGAAATGAGACCAAAACATTTCTTAATTCATGAGCACATGTATATATACTTTTTCAATGTAAATAATTTACAAGTATGTGTGCTCTCTTTCTTTTCTCAGAATACTGAAGAACAAACTACTAAGAGGAATGTCCCCAAGTTTTGACAGATTGTTCTACCTTTAGGCTTAAACCGGAAGATTGAGATTGAATTTCAGAGGCATACAGGTCCTGGTAGAAAACAAATGGCATCATCAATCTGAGGAGAATTTAATAAAGGGACTGATTCCCAAGGTATGGACAAAATTTAGAGAAACAGCAAAGATCAGTGCAGCACCTCAGGCCCCGGGCTTGTGAAGGGCTGTTATGACAGCTCTTATGAAGATGCCCCTAAAGTGAAGGGACAAAGGGGAGGGAGAAGTTACCAGAAACTGAGAGATGGATATATCTAGAGGGCCACCTGTAGATCATCCACTGGACACAAGCCAGAGGAGTTAATACCCTGACCTTACTCTCCTCTTGCCCTCTGATTCTCTGCTGATGCCTCCCATTGGCCAAATCCAGCTAGAAACCAGAGCACACAGGAGCCCACAGCTACACCCCACACGGGGCAGCCTTCTGGAGGCTCAGAACAGAATGGAGAAAGGGGTGGAGAATGGATCCGGAGGGACAATTTTATCCAGGCTACTCACTCTGTTAATGGCCTTATCTTGAGTTTTCATTGCCATTGCACCTATTTAATAATAATGCTAATCTATCCATTGCTCAGTTGCAGGATTTTTCTGAATCTAGTACAGCCAAATAATTTTGCATTTTGTAAAATCTCTGATATGGGTCAAGCCACACCCAGACAAGATGCAGTCACCTCTCAAAGAAGGGGCATTATTTGCCAAATAGCTCAGGGTAGCAAAGTGCAGGGGCTGCTGTATGCTTCCACAACGGGATGCACTTGGAAAGGACTGTACCCAGTTTCCCTAAGTGGCCTCAGCTGGCTTCAAATAACAGTTTTCCCTCTTTCTGGTCCGTCCTTTATTTTCCCTTCATTTGTGAAACCCTTTAAAAACGTCAGCAGCAAAGACTTCTCCCTAGAGACAAAAGGGGGAGATGTGGCAGAGGAACAATAAAAATACCGTTGGAACGCAAAAGGGAAAATGCCAATAACTGCAGACTCGGGCACTCAGAGATTCACTGGTGTTTGTATTATTTGTATTTTCTTCATCACCTTTCAATTTCTAATTACGTGTAAGAAAAATTCCAAATGGAAAAATACATAAGGCAGTTAAAAGAGAGAGAAGCAAGGCCCGTGAGCTGAACTTAGCAACTGAGCTAAGGTAAAGATGGCCACAGAAGGAAAAAATGGGAGGATCAAGGGAAAGACAGAGGCAAGACGAAGCCTCATGTTGGATGAGGGGTAATCAAATTCTCACCTTCGGGGTCAGTAAGACACAAGATGTGTGCCAGTGAGCTGGCCAAGTGGTAGGACTGGGGTTCCCAGAAAACACGTGTAAAAGGTAGGCCCTGCTTTAATAATTCAGATACCAAAAAAGTCACATTTCCTTGATATTCAAGTTGTAATGACTCCAAGGCTTACCTGCCTAGGTTAGCAGTGCTTCTCTTTCCCAGACAAGCCCAAGAACACACAGACTGCTCAGTCTATAATGTTAATCCTGTTTTCTTCATTTCACAGCAGAATCCATGTTCATTCCATCACTCACTCACTCATTCATTCATCCAGTAAATATTTGTTGAGCACCTGCTATGCATCAGGCACTGCCGTAAATGCTGAGGATGCAGCAGAGAAAAATGAAAACAAGATCCCTTACTCTCCTGGTCCAAACATTCAGTTGTTAAGGTAGACCAAATGAGCAGAAAATGAACAAGATACGTTCAAAGATTAACATACCCTTGAAGGAAATAAAGTAGGATAGACTCTTAAAGAGGGCCTGCTAGTGTGAAGACGATTACCCTAGATTGAGTGGTCTGACAAAAAGCCTCAATGAAGAGGTGGCATTTGAGCTGTGATCTTAGATGACAAAAAGTAATGAGCCAAGCAACAAAGTGGACCATGAACATTGGAGGCTCATGTCTGGAAGCAAGTGCAAAGGTCCTGAGGAGAAATGGACTTGGCTGATCTTACAAGGGAGCCAGAGTCAGGGTGGGTCCAAACCTTGGCCATAGGGTATGTTTAGAGCCAGCCCTTTCTAAGGACAACCTGGGCCCTGGGGTGCCAAGTCTGCATCAGGCGTCCAGATCCCTGAGCCACCTCCTCCCCCCAAGAGCCTCTCACCCATTCCTAATTAGGACGCAAATTTTAATGGACTATAGAGTCCTGACAAAAACCACCTGGGAGGAATGTATCATAAAGTCCTTGGAAAGGAGTTTCTACCTCCTCCCAGGACAGTGCAGGGGGCGGGGGAGATCTGCTAAACTTTTGGATAACTAAATTTAGTTTTGAAGATTTTTTTTCCAAAACAAAGGAAGCCCATCACAAAGTTAGTTGACATCCTTCATTACTAGAAACTAGACTGCTCACAAAGCCTCAAATGGCTGTCTTTCTTAAAATGAGAAACTTAGGTTTAACCCAAATAGGTTCCCTGCAAGGTGTGCCTGGCGTTCTTCTCCTCAGGCAGGGAAGGAGAGGTTTATAAAGCTAGTTGCAGGGGCTTCCCTGGTGGCGCAGTGGTTGAGAATCTGCCTGCCAGTGCAGGGGACACGGGTTCGAGCCCTGGTCCGGGAAGATCCCACATGCCGCGGAGCGACTGGGCCCGTGAGCCACAACTACTGAGCCTGCGCGTCTGGAGCCTGTGCTCCGCAACAAGAGAGGCCGCGACAGTGAGAGGCCCGCGCACCGCGATGAAGAGTGGCCCCCGCTCGCCGCAACTAGAGGAAGCCCTCGCACAGAAACAAAGACCCAACACAGCCAAAAGAATAATAATAAATAAATTTTTTAAAAAAGCTATCTGCAGCTCCTGCATGGAGGTATCACGGTTCCTTCTTCAGTAGCAGTGGAAGGTGACGAGATCTTAAAGTACAAACAAGAAATAAATATTTCAATGTAGAGTAGGTCACAGTCAGCAATGAGGTGGCTTTAAAGTATACCAACCAATTCTTTGATACTCCTGTCTTCACAAGATGGAGACTAATTCCTGTTCCCTTACCTCTAAAGTGAACTTAGTGACCTGAGGAATAGAATGTGGTGGGTGTGAAGCAGCATGACTCCTAGGATGAGGACATAAGAGGCAAAGTGGCTTCCTCCTTGCTCTCTCTCAATCTCTCACTCTGGGGAAACCCAGCTGCCATGTCATGAGGACACTCAAGCAGTCATACGAAGAGGCCCATGTGATAAGAAACGCAGGCCTCCAGCCAATGGCCATGTAAGTGAGCCACAGTGGAAGCTGATTCTCCAGCCTCAGTCAAGCTCTCAGATGACTGCAACCCCAACTGATATTTTGTCATGATCTCATGAGACATCCAAGTCACCCAGTTAAGCCACTCTCAAGTTCCTAACCCACAGAAACTTTTTCTGGGGTAACAGACGTTTGTTGTTTTTAGTCGCTAAGCTCTAAGGTAATTTGTTACATATCAGCATAAGCAGTGAGGTCTGGAAGCATTTATATGGGGGTCTATGGGAAGGCACCAAGCCTTAAAATAAATGCTGTGATAGTTTAGTACCCAGATTCTACCTCCAGGCTGGCACGGTATGCAAACAAGGGGAACATATCTGAAACATATCCAATGTCTCAAATAGAGGTAACACCATTTGTGCCCATTTGGAGTTATTAATAATCATACTGTTTTTATATTGTTATAATGTTTTGTATTTTTACACAATACTAAGAGAATGACTTAATAGCCTGCTGACAGGCACAACAAAATACTATGACATCAAGTCTGCCTCGAGACTGGAAGGGGTGAATGTAAAAAAAATTTACCCGAGAGTAAAGATGTCAACCCCCGTGGCAGAGAATTTCAGTACCTTTAATGCAAGCTTATTAGTCTGGTGGCAGATAGAATCCTCCATCTTGAAGATCTGATTCACTAAGCCCTAGACTGACATCTTTCCATGAGCCAGTGTCTCTCTGCAGGTTAAAAAGTTGAGAGATCACAAACAAGCAATATTATTTTGGAACCAAGAGATGTTATTCTCAAGCTTAAATTTCTTTACCCTCATCACATCTGCTTCCCAAAATATCAAAAATATTGAAAATCAGGAACTGTCAAAGGCAAATCAAGTCAGATGTGCCTATTCCGAGACTAGCATGTCAATAGTGTTTATACCCCTTCTTACACCACGGAGTCTAATTACCTCTGATTATGTATTTAAGGAAACTTCCATTCACTGTAAACACTGCAAAAATATATCCCTTTAGGTTTTTATTTCCTCCATCTGGCAGACACAGGGAGTCCCCCAGTCAGCTGAAGTCCTTGACTAGGACACTTCGCCTACGGGTTAAGGGATGGGGAATAAATAACGACAACAATTGCTCATGAGCAATGTCATATTCCTCTTTTATTGCCCATCCTGCCCATCTCACCATCCTCTAAAAACCTCAAGCCTAGGAGAGGGTGTTCTTACGGCAAATTGAAAATCCAGATAGCACCTGTGCTACCAAATGCAACCTCCCCACAAACTGACTTGGGGACCAACGGTGCCACGATTCTTTGCCAGATTCAGGCGCAGCTGCTAAGGATGGAAACACTATAGCCAAAGAAATAAGTGAACAAGACACTGCCCCCAATATGGCCCTTTGTAGAAAATTGTTTGATTGGGTTTTTTCCTCTGTCCTTAGGTAGCTTTCCGGTGAGTCCTGGGGAATTCTTGCAATTCAGAATCTCATCTATTTTTCCCTGTGTTCCTGTCACCATATTCTTAGAATCAAGTGGTTTAAATTCCCAATGGGCAAACTCCAACCATTTCAGTTTGAGTTTTTATTCCCAGAATAGACTAGGCTTCAAAATCACCCAGTAAATAAAGGCAGCATTTTTAGAGGGCTTCTCTCATGGGAGAAGTCATGATTGAAGATTGGAGACACTGGGGAGAGCTGAGGATCTCAGGGAGTATAAGGATAAGGGAAATAGCTTCAGAGGGATGTTACATTTTTATACAGAGAGAGAGTTTCCTTAGAGTCCTCTCAAACAGAAAAAAATGATTGTCATTTTTCTAATATTTAAATGATGCCCATGATAAGCCCAGTAGTGAATTCAGTATTTCAAGAACACAATAAAAAACAGACTACTGGCACTGGTTCCCAAGATGCTTTTAACTTCAACTCAGTAAAAATGAATTAGCAAGTCATATGCCTGTGTGTTTGTACATTTATTCACTTATTAAGCATCTTTTACATGCCAGGCACTGTGCTAGGTACTGAGCGGGCATTGTTGAACACAGAAAAAAGACACAATTCCTGTGTTTCTGAAGTTTATAGTCTAGAACGGAAGATAGAAATTAAATGGATATAGGGGATGGGGAGAAAGAGAGAGAGAAATAAAAACATAGAAGTAAAGAACGGATAGCTAGAGACAGTTATATTAAAATGGTGCAATTGATCCAGTCAGGGAGGCCAGAGAAAGCTTCTAAGAAGGAAGGTTGATTGAACTGAATTCTGAAGAAAGAATTTCTGGGTTATCTGGGGCTGGGGAGTGAGGGTAACATACCAGAGAAAGGGAAAACCTATGTACAAAGGACCTGTGGCAGAAAAGGAGAACAGCACATTCAAGAAACTGAAAGAAGACCATTATAGCTGCACTGCAAAGATCAAGAAGCCCGGTGTTAGAGGAAACTATAAAGAGGAACAAGGGGCAGACCACACAGGGCCTTCCAGACCACGTATGCAAAGGACCGTGGGTCCATACCCTAATGTAAATGGGAATCTATCAGAAGGGTTCAAGAAAGGAGCGACACAATTAGACCTTTGTTTTAAAGGTACCCTTCTGGCTACAGTTTAGAGAGCAAATGGCAGGAAGGCCAGAAGGGATTTAAGGAGACCCAGTGTTCAAGTGAGAGATGGATGCTTGTGTCAGTGTGGTCTGTGGGCCCAGATGCCAACTACCAACCTGCTTTTCAGCCCCACACCTGCCTTTACATCCTCTGCTCTATTCTGCCTGGCTGGGAGTCTATGAACCCCATCTTCCAGTGTGTTTATTTCTTCATAATACCTCATTCTCCTAGAACAGTGCACAATGCTCACAACGTGGTCTGAATGGTACAGAAAGTTCGGTGGGATCTCTCTGGATTTGAACAGACTACAAATATAATGCAGCCTCAACTTGAACTCAATTTCTGTAATTTTTTGGTTTTGGAAGTTACTGTTTTGTTCTTGGCTCATAAAAATCAAAAAAGAGACTCTGAACATACACTGTATACCACAGGTCCTAAGGAGAATTAAAGAAGGAAAAGGAGAAGGAAGAGGAGGACAAGAAGGAAAAGGAGACTAGGGCATGGTCCTGTCCTAAAGGACCTTAAGAACTAACTGGGGAATTGTATATAAGCCCATGGTGTGCTGCAAAATCACTGCAACTGATAAATATTGAAGGCTATAAATTAGTATATGCAACATATTATCCTGGCACTCAAGGTAGGAATGAATTGCTTAATTTGGGAATAAGTGGAGAAAGCTCTGCCAAGCAGTAGCATTTGAACTTAGTCTTTTAGGTAGAACAGAACTTGAATATGTGGGAAAGTGTAGGAAAAGTATGTCTATCTAGGAGAATGATGTCATTCATTTAGTCATTGATTTATTTTTCACATATTTATTAAACAACTCTGTATTCTTAGCACTGTATTAAGTGCTGAGAAAATGTGGTTGAAAGAACTATTCAAAGATCTTACAACCTAACACACAAAGCTGTACAGGAAGGAAAATACGACTTTTGTTGTGGGGATGAAAAATTAGGTAGCTGGATTTTCAGCACTGAACTCATAAAGGAATAGTGGAAGAGAATGGAAGGTAGTTGGGGACCACAGTGGAGAGGGACCTTTAACGTCAGATTAATAATCCAGAGTTTTACCCTTTTGTTCCAGTTACGATGGCTATGTTACAAAGTACTCCAAAATTTATCGCTGTAAAACAGCCATTTATTATGCCCATAGTTTCTGTGGGTCAAGAATTCAGACAAAGCCCAGTGGGCAGCTTGTCTCTGCTCCACAATGTCTGGGGCTCACCTGGAAGACTCAAAAGCGGAGGGAGATATGGAACCATCTAAAGTCTCATTCACTTACATTCTGGAAGTTGATGCTGAGAGCGGGCTGGAGGTCTCAGTTCTTCTCCACAAAGGCCTCTTCACGTGGGCTAGCTCAGACTTCCTCAGAGCCCAGGGGCTGAGTTCCAAGGGGAAGTGCTGAAAGAGAGAGACAGAGTGAGAGAGCAAAAAGGATATGGCTTCCTCCTCATGACCTAACACTGGAAGTCACACACATCACTTTCATATACTCCTAACTGAAGGAGTTACAAGTCTCCTCCTATTTTCAAGGGGAGACCTCACCTCTTGGTTAGAGGAGTGTTGTCACATTGTAAGAAGAGTATATGAAAGGAGTTATCAGTCACTTGTAAGAAGATGGGTAGACAGATAGATAGGTAGATAGATAGGAGATTAATCTTTGGAAAACACCATCTGCCTCAACTTTAGATAACACAAAGTCCTGTGAATAGAAGAGCAATCCGACAAAATTATATTTTAGGAAGATTATCCTGATAGCAAGAAGAGCACGCAGATGGAGCACAGAAATGATGTAACAATTACCGAAGTAGAACTAACGAGGAATTTGCATCTTGCCTTTTTGTGTATGAAGTCCATTATTCTGAGTTTCATTCCTTTTCTGCCTCACTATTCTCTATCAGAAATTTTAATGTTGTACGCTCCAAAGTGTATTCTATAGAGTATCAGTTCCAGAAGATTCTCTAACAAAAGAAGACCCTATATTCAAAAGGAGGTACACATACTGTACACTTTGTCTCCCTCGGAAATTCCCAATGCTTCTTAGCATAGAAAAACCTCTCAGAAAGTCAGCAGCAAAAGAAAAAAAACTGCTTAACATTGTTTTATCCAGAGTGTCTCCAACCTTTTTGACCACTAGACCTTTTCAGCTTTTCAATAATTAACATCCTATGGAACTAGCCTAAAGGCCACAGTCCTGGCTGTCCCTGGGCAGAACAGTGAAAGGCCAGGCAACTAATCAATCAACAAGTAAGTATCAGATGCCTAATTAGGAATAAGACTCTGAAAATAAAGGGAATGTGTATTATATTGATAATAAGTTTTCAGTCCAATTAAGTAAAACAAAAAAATAAATAAAAGCAATGGAAACTTTGAGTTGTTTCAAGAGAATCTAAGAAAGATCTCAATGAAAGACATGTGATTTCCTTGAGAATTTAACCAAATGAGGCTGGTTCTTGAATGTCTGCACACTTCTCAAACCTCAGGCAAGGCTAAATTACTGGGAAACTCTTTTACTTTTAAATGCAACATGAAAAAGTGTTTATTTTCCAAAGGTTGTTTTGCATTAAGATGTGACCACTGCTTGCACACAAAGAAAATTTTACAGGAAGTGTGCCAATGAAAAACTCCATGTGCATTGAAGTAAACTACCAAGGAGAGCAGGAGAGCTTCCTATAAATCACCACTGGTGTGTCCTGATGGGGCGTCAGCTGGTAGAATGTTGATGCTCTGGGAGGGCAAGGCTGTGTCACGGGCCTCTCTGTCACTGTGATTGCTCACAGGCACCATCAGCAGCTCTCCCCTGTGGCCTATTTCCTTTCACCTTTTCCTTACTTTTCTCTTTTCTCCAAGATCCCTGCTTCTGGCCTTCCCCAACCAATACTTTTGTCTAAAGAAGCTAAACCCACTCAAACAGACCTCCTTAATGTCTCCTGGCCTGCCAGGTGCCAAACTAACATCTAGAACTCAGGCTGCTGTTGCTGGGTTAAAAAATAAATTAAAAATGAAAACTCTATTGCGAAGTAATTCTACAACTGCTTTGAATCTCTGAGAGGATTCCTATCTCTCCATTTCATCTCAGGCTCTCATACCTCTCTTGGTCTCTCCTCCAGCCTGAATTCTTAGCTTGATCTTCAAGCTACTCACTCACCTGCAGCCTCTTTTCTTTTGCATCTTTGTCCTTTCCTCCAAATCCACTCAGAAAAACACCATCCTCAGATCGATGCAAGAATCTGCCTCTTCTGGTCCCACCTACAGCACAGCTGGAATGATTAAAACTATCGCAAGCTCTGATCCCAGCTGCTGAGGCCAGAGCTCCACCTTCCAATCCTTACCCTTGTCAGCGGTCCGCTCCCTTCCCCGTTCCCCTCAGTGACTGTTCCAAACTTCCCTACTCTCCTTACCACCTAGACAACCCCTCCCACACCCGAGTCTAAGAAAGACTGAGCTCTCCTTCAGCATGGAAATCGGAGCCATCGAGTGGAACTTCCTGAACCGCCCTACTTCTGCAATTCTGTAGCTACGTGTAACCGCTCTAATTTCATACTACATTCTTCTGTGCCTGTTATGGTCTGGGCACAGAGGCAGGGGACAATTAATTACTGGGTAGAAGAAGAAAGAAAGAAAAAAGGCAACCATGTCCTAGCCCAGGAGGGAAACAAGCTACTAGCTCTCCACCTGGCCATCACTGACCACCTCTCGCCACACCGCCTGTGCATTTTTATGCGCAAGAGAATCTTTGTTCCTTGTTCCGCCTTGAGTTATATCTCCAATGGCTCCATCTGTCTAACTTTGAAACATGTCAAGCCCCAGCTAGAAAGGGAGGTAATAGGAAGAAAAGTAAATGGCATCCTCTTAGGTATTCATTAACATACAGGTTGTTTGTCATCCTCTCAAGGAAGCTTCCCCCCAACACCTCTCTCTAGTCCCCTTTCAGGATTAGAGGACTTCGGTTAAGCATCAGAAAACTTGGGGCATTTCTCTTTGGTGCCCTGCTACACTGCTTCAAAACATCTATGAAGTTATCGTAAGAAAACTTGATTTTTCCTATTTCTTTAATTTTGTACCAATATGAGATGGATATTCACTAAACTCCTTGTGGTAATCACTTCATGATACATATAAATCAAATCATTATGCTGTTCACCTTAAAACTACACAGTACTGTATGTCAATTATATCTCAATAAAATTGTAAGAAAAAAATTTTAATAAATAAAAATAAAGGGCAATGGGGAAAAAAAACCCTATATATGGGTCTGTTTTCCCCAGTAGACTTTGGGTCATATGAGGGGAGGACAGTATTTTACTTATTTTTGTTTCCTATCACAAAGCGTAGGGCTCAGCATATACTAGGCAATCATTAACTTTCACTGAATAACTGAATCAATAAACAAGTGCATGAATTATACCAGGATCAGCAGACTTTGCATGAATGCTGTAATAACACACACCGGGCAGACTCCCAGGGCATCTGGTCTCCTGTAAGGACCAGGAGTCATAATGTACTCTACTCACCCTGCCCCATAGGACCAACCATAGCAGGCACCACGAAGAATTAGAGATGAAAGGCCCTCTGAGATGATCTGGCCAAACACGGACACACAGGCCACCTCTAAAATACTTGGAGTCCTCTGGCACAGATAATATATAAACAAACACAGGTATTACTGATGAACTGATATTTGCTCAGTTCCCAAAGGTCCTTGAGGAAAATAAATTCTAGGAAAGTTCAAAGTACAAGTCAGCTCGATGGGAGGTGGCCCTATTTGTTTCTCTAGAACTAGTTCTCCTGCCCTTACTTGAAGTTTGACTTATAATTGCCAAATTGTGATGAGATTTACTCGTAGAACTAATGAGGTACCTCCAAAAAAATATTTTCTTTCTTTCTTTTTTATTGGAGTATAGTTGCTTTACAATGTTGTGTTAGTTTCTGCTGTACAAAAAAGTGAATAAGCTATATGTATACATATATCCCCTTCCCTCTTGGACCTCCCTCCCTGCACCATCTCACCCATTTAGGTCATCACAGAGCACCGAGCTGAGCTCCCTGTGCTATACAGCAGGTTCCCACTAGCTATCTATTTTACACATGGTAGTGTATTTATGTCAAACCTAATCTCCCAATTCATCCCACCCTCCCCTTCCCCCTCTGTGTCCACACGTCCATTCTCTACATTTGTGTCTCTATTCCTGCCCTGCAAACAGTTTCATCTGTACCATTTTTCTATATTCCACATATATGCGTTAATACACAGTTTTTTTCTTTCTGACTTACTTCACTCTGTATGACAGACTCTAGGTCCATCCACATCTCTACAAATTACCCAATTTCATTCCTTTTTATGGCTGAATAATATTTCATTATATACATGTACCACATCTTCTTTATCCATTCATCTGTTCATGGACACTTAGGCTCTTTTCATGTCCTGGCTACTGTAAATAGTGCTACAATGAACACTGGGGTACATCTGACTTTTTGAATTATGGTTTTCTCAGGGTATATGCCCAGTAGTGGGACTGCTGGGTCATATGGTCTACTTTTAGTTCTTTAAGGAACCTCCATACTGTTCTCCATAGTGACTGTATCAATTTACATTCCCACCAATAGTACAAGAGGGTTCCCTTTTCTCCACACCCTCTCCAGCATTTGCTGTTTGTAGATTTTTTGACGATGGTCATTCTGACTGGTGTGAGCTGATACCTCACTGTAGTTTTGATTTGCATTTCTCTAATAATTAGTAATGTTGAGCATCTTTTCATGTGCCTCTTGGCCATCTATATGTCTTCTTTGGAGAAATGTCTATTTAGGTCTTCTGCCCATTTTGTGATTGGGTCGTTTGTTTTCTTGATATTGAGCTGCATGAGCTGTTTGTGTATTTTGGAGATTAATCCTTTGTCCATTGCTTCATTTGCAAATATTTTCTCCCATTCTGAGGGATGTCTTTTCATCTTGTTTATGGTTTCCTTTGCTGTGCAAAAGCTATTAAGTTTCATTAGGTCCCATTTGGTTATTTTTGTTTTTATTTTCATCACTCTAGGAGGTGGATCAAGAGAAGATCTTTCTGTCATTTATGTCAAACAGTGTTTTTCCTATGTTTTCCTCTAAAAGTTTTATAGTGTCTGGTCTTACATTTAGGTCTTTAATCCACTTGGAGTTTACTTTTGTGTATGGTGTTAGGTAGTGTTACAATTTCATTCTTTTACATGTAGCTGTCCAGTTCTCCCAACACCATGTATTGAATAGGCTGTCTTCTCTCCATTGTACATTCTTGCCTCCTTTGTCATAAATTAGGTGACCATAGGTGTGTGGGTTTATCTCCCCTGGGCTTTCTATCCTGTTCCATTGATCTATATTTCTGTTTTTGTGCCAGTACCATACTGTCTTACTTACTGTAGCTTTGTAGTATAGTCTGAAGTTGGGGAGCCTGATTCCTCCAGCTCCATTTTTCTTTCTCCAGATTTCTTTGGTTATTGGAGGTCTTTGTGTTTCCATACAGATTGTAAAATTTTTTGTTCTACTTCTGTGAAAATGTCATTGGTAACTTGATAGGTATTGCACTGAATCTGTAGATTGCTTTGGGTAGTATAGTCACTTTCACAATATTGAGTCTTCCAATCCAAGAACATGGTATATCTCTCCATATGTTTGTGTCATTTTTGATTTCTTTCTTCAGTGTTTTACAGTTTTCTGAGTACAGGTCTTTTGCCTCCTTAGGTAGGTTTATGTCTAGGTCTTTTATTCTTTTGTTGCAGTGGTAAATGGGATTGTGTCTTTAATTTCTCTTTCTGATATTTTGTTGTTAGTGTATAGGGATGCAAGAGATTTCTGTGCATTAATTTTGTATCCTACACAACTTTACCCCAAATTCATTGATTAGTTCTAGTAATTTTCTGGTGGCATCTTCAGGATTTTCTATGTATAGTATCACATCATCTGCAAACAGTGACAGTTTTACTTCTTTTCCAATTTGTATTCCTTTTATTTCTTTTTCTTCTCTGATTGCTGTGGCTAGGACTTCCAAAACTATGTCGAATAATAGTGCATGATCCTTTTACTGTGTTGATGGTTTCTGTTTGCTAGTATTTGGTTGAAGATTTTTGCATCTATGTTCATCAGTCATATTGGTCTGTAATTTTTTTTATGATAGCTTAGCTTTTGGTATCAGGGTGATGGTGGCCTCGTAGAATGAGTTTGGGAGTATTCCTCCCTCTGCAATTCTTTGGAAGAGTTGGAGAAGGATGGGTGTTAGCTCTTCTCTAAATGTTTGATAGAATTTGCCTGTGAAGCTTTCTGATCCTGGAGTTTTGTTTACTAGAAGATTTTTAATTACAGTTTCAGTTTCATTACTTGTGATTTGTCTGTTTATATTTTCTAATTCTTCCGATTCAGTCTTGGAAAGTTGTACCTTTCCAAGAATTTGCCCATTTCTTCGTAGCTGTCCATTTTATTGGCATATAGTTGTTTGTAGTAGTCTCTTATGATCCTTTGTATTTCTGCAGTGTCCATTGTAATTTTTCCTTTTTCATTTCTAATTTTATTGATTTGTGTCCTCTCCCTTTTTTTCTTGCTGAGTCTGGCTAAAGGTTTATCAATTTTGTTTATCTTCTCAAAGAACCAACTTTTAGTTTTATTGGTCTTCGCTACTTTTTTCTTCATTTCTATTTCATTTATTTCTTCTCTTTATGATTCCTTTCCTTCTACTAACGTTGGGTTTTCTCTGTTCCTCTTTCTCTAGTTGCTTTAAGTGTAAGGTTAGATTGTTTATTTGAGATTTTTCTTGTTTCTTGAGGTGAGACTGAATTGCTATAAACTTCCCTCTTAGAATTGCTTTTGTTGCATCACAGAGGTTTTGGGTCATCGTGTTTTCATTGTCATTTATTTCTGTGTATTTTTTATTTCTTCTTTGGTTTCCTCAGTGATCTCTTAGTTATTTAGCAGTGCACTGTTTAGCCTCCATGTGTTTGTGTTTTTTACAGTTGTTTTTTTTTTTTTTTTTTACTGTAATTGATTTCTAATCTCATAGCGTTGTGGTCAGAAAAGATGCTTGATACAATTTCAATTTTCTTAAATTTTCCAAGGCTTGATTTGTGACCCAAGATGTAATCTATCCTGGACAATGTTCTATGTGCACTTGAGAAGAAAGTGTATTCTGCCGCTTTTGGGTGGAATATCCTGTAAACATCAATTAAATCTATCTGGTCTATCGTGTCATTTAAAGCTTGTGTTTCTTTATTCATTTTCTGTCTGGATGATCTGTCCATTGTTGTAAGTGGGGTGTTAAAGTCCCCTGCTATTATTGTGTTATTGTTGATTTCCCCTTTTCTGGCTGTTAGCATTTGCCTTATGTATTGAGGTGCTCCTATGTTGGGTGCATAAATATTTATAATTATTATATTTTCTTCTTGGGTCAATCCCTTGATCATTATGTAGTGTCCTTCCTCATATCTTGTAACATTCTTTATGTTAAAGTCTATTTTATCTGATATGAGTATTGTTACCCCAGCTTTCTTGTGATTTCCATTTGCATGGAATATCTTTTTCCATCCCCTCACTTTCAGTCTGTATGTGTCCCTGGGTCTGAAGTGGGTCTCTTGTAGACAGCATATATATGGGTCCTGTTTTTGTATCCATTCAGCAAGCCTGTGTCTATGGGTTGGAGCATTTAATCCATTCACGTTTAAGGTAATTATCGATATGTATGTTCCTATTACCATTTTCTTAATTTTGGGGGTTTGTTTTTGTGGGTCTTTTTTTCTTGTGTTTCCCACCTAGAGAAGTTCCTTTAGCATTTGTTGTAAAGCTGGTTTGGTGGTGCTAAATTCTCTTCGTTTTTGCTTGTCTGTAAAGCTTTTGATTTCTCCATCAATTCTGAATTAGATCCATGCTGGGTGGAGTAATCTTGGTTGTAGGTTTTTCCCTTTCATCACTTTAAACATACCCTGCCACTCCCTTCTGGCCTGCAGAGTTTTTGCTGGAAAATCAGAGGATAACCTTTATGGGGATTCTGTTGCATGTTATTTGTTGCTTTTCACTTGCTGCTTTTAATATTTTTTTCTTTGAATTTTTGTTAGTTTGATTAATATGTGTCTTGGTGTGTTTCTCCATGGTTTATCCTGTATGGGACTCTCTGTGCTTCCTGGACTTGTGCAGCTCTTTCCTTTCCCATGTTAGGGAAGTTTTTGACTAATCTCTTCAAATATTTTCTCAGACCCTTTCTCTTTCTGTTCTTCTTCTGGGACCCCTATAATTCGAATGTTGGGGCTTTTAATGCTGTTCCAGAGGTCTCTGAGACTGTCCTCAATTATTCTCATTCTTTTTTCTTTATTCTGCTCCCTGGCAGTTACTTCCACCATTCTGTCTTCCGGCTCACTTATTCTTTCTTCTGCCTCAGTTATGCTGCTACTGATTCCTTCTAGTGCATTTTTCATTTCAGTTATTGTGTTGTTCATCACTGCTTGTTTGTTCTTTAGTTCTTCTAGGTCTTCGTTAAACATTTCTTGTATTTTCTTGATCTGTGCCTCCATTCTATTTCCGAGATTCTGGATCATCTTTATTATCATTACTCTGAATTCCTTTTCAGGTAGATTGCCTAATTCCTCTTCATTTATTTGGTTTTGTAGGTTTTTACCTTGCTCCTTCGTCTCTAACATATTTTTTTGTTGTCTCATTTTTTTGATGGGTAGGGCTGTGTTCCTGTCTAACAGGTTGTTTGGCCAAAGGCATCCAGCACTGAAGACTGCAGGAAGTTGGGTAGAGCTAGGTCTTGGTGCTGAGATGAGGACCTCTGGGAGACCTCACTCTGATTAATATTCCCTGGGGTTGAGGTTCTCTGTTAGTCCAGCAGTTTGGACTCAGCACTCCCACCACAGGAGCTCAGGCCCAAACCCTGTCCTGGGAACCAAGATCCCACAAGCCACACAGTGCAGCAAAAGGAAAAAAAAAAAAAAAAAAAAAAAAAGAGCACTACAATAGCAAAGAATAAAAAATAAAACAATATTAGAAAAATTAAAAATATATTAGAAAAAATAAAAATATAAGTGAAATAACAACGAGGTAAAACAGAACCACAACAGCAACAAAATAAAAGAGGGGGGGGAAACAAACCAAAAGGAGCAGAACAATAACAAAGAATAAAAAATAAAATAAAATTAGAAAAATAAAAAAATTATTAGAAAAAATAAAAATATAAATGAAACAACAACATGGTAAAAAAGAACCACAACCTCAAAAAATAAAAATAAAAAAAAGGGCCAGAAAAGGCCTTGGCTGTGGGGTGGGCAGAGCTTAGGTGGGGGGCGGGGCTTAGGCGGGATTTAGGGTGGAGGCGGGGCTTAGGCTCAGGACCCACACAGTCGGAAAAGCCAAAGGGGGCCTCAGAGTGCAGAGTTCAGAGGTAAGGCCCCGCACGGCCAGAAGGGGCCTTGAAGGGTGGAGGATCAGGCCCAGGACCTCAGCAGGCTCCCAGGTGCCCAAGTGGGCTGGTGAAACGCTGGCATAGTTCCCTTCTGATCCTCCAATCCCCCGAGGGTCTCTCCCCTTCCCCGCTGATCCCCTCACTGTGGGTGGGCCCCTCCCAAGCATGGGAACCCCTCCCCTCCCCCAGTTGCCCCTCAGGGGCACCAGTACTGTCTGGCCTCTACTTTGCCTCCCCCCCCAACTCCCTCAGGACCCACGAGGCCAGAGAGGGCCTTGGAGGGCAGAGGATCAGGCCAGGGACCTCAGCAGGCTCCCCAAGGCACAAGTGGGCAGGGGAAATGCTGGCTGAGTTCCCTTCTGATCCTCCGATCTTCTGAGGGTCTCTCCTCATCCCCATTGTTTCCCTCACCATAGGTGGGCCCCTCCTGGCGTGGGAACCCCTCCTCTCCCCCAGCCGCCCCGCAGGGGTGCCAGTCCCATCCCGCCTCCACTTCTCCTCCCTCTTCCCTCTCCCCCCACATGCTACCCAGTCGCTCAGGGGTTCCTCCCACCCCCTTAGGTGTCCGTGGTCTCCCATCAACGCCTGGTAGGTGCCCTAGTTGTGAGGAAGCTCAAACTCTGCATCCTCCTACTCTGCCATCTTGACTCTGCCCCAAAAAATATTTTCATAACTTGCTTTTGAACTCTGAGAAGTTCCTTCTTGGAAGCTACAAATGGGGTCTTTGGGAGACAAGTCACCTGCTGCCTGACCAGGTGTGCCCATCCAGCTCCGTGCTGACAGGCCCCTCCACCAACGGGGACCATCTTTTTTCTGGGACTGAAATGAGTCCCTGGAAGGGCAAAGCCAGCAGGAAACCCCTTTGCTTGGACAGAGGGAGACTCACCTCACTATTCTCGGTAAGCTTAGCTGCTGCTCAGGTTCCTTGGGATGAAGACAAGTGGTCATGTTGAGTTGGGTTGGCCCTCTTAGAGCTCTCACCAACCCAGGATGCTTTCTAGATCTCTCTTCCCCACAGGGTGCCGACCCCATTGTGAGGGCAGGCAAACACCTGTGCCAGAAACTGGACATGTGTGCTCTAATATCTCTCGACCCGTAGGTGGAAATGTTAGCAAAACCTAGGGAACTTTTAAATAGTGTACATGTCTAGACTCCCTCCCAGAGATTTCAATACACCCTCTTCTCATGCTGAACACCAGGGGTCCCCACACCCTGAGCCATGGACTCGTACCGGTCCATGGCCTGTTAGGAACCAGGCCACACAGCAGGAGGTGAGTGGCGGGCAGGCGAGTGAATCTTCATCTGTATTTACAGCTGATTCCCATCTCTCTCATTACCGCCTGAGCTCCACCTCCTGTCAGATCAGCGACGGCATTAGGCCCTCATGGGAGCACAAACCCTACCATGAACTGTGCATGCGAGGGATCTAGGTTGTGCACTCCTCATGAGAATCTAATGCCTGATGATCTGAGCTGGAGCTGAGGAGGTGATGCGAGTGCTGGGGAGTGGCTGCAAATACAGATTATCATTAGCAGAGAGGTTTGACTGCACAGAGACCATAATAAATCAGTTGCTTGTAGACTCACATCAAAACCCTATCCGTGGGGCTTCCCTGGTGGCACAGTGGTTGAGAATCTGCCTGCCAATGCAGGGGACACGGGTTCGAGCCCTGGTCTGGGAAGATCCCACATGCCGTGGAGCAACTAGGCCTGTGAGCCACAACTACTCAGCCTGCGTGTCTGGAGCCTGTGCTCCGAAACAAGAGAGGCCACGATAGTGAGAGGCATGCGCACCGCGGTGAAGAGTGGCCCCCGCTTGCCGCAACTAGAGAAAGCCCTTGCACAGAAACGAAGACCCAACACAGCCAAAGATAAAAAGAAATAAAGAAATAAAGTTCAAACTAAATAAAAAAAAAAAACAAAAAAACAAAAAACCCTATCCGTGAGTGGCAAGTGACAATTAAGCTGTATCTGGTGGCAGGCTTCATAGTGGCAAGTGAGTTGATGTACTTCAATTGTACAGCTGCATCTGGTGGTACACTTTAAGTCAGAATCCAACACTTATTTTAGTCTGCGCATGGCCCACCCATTATTTTATTTACCACTTCCATCCACGTCTCTTTCCTGCACTGCACACTTGTCTCAGTCACAGTTTTCGTAAGCTCACAAGCTAACCCTAACCAAAATGAGTAAAAAACAAACGTTGCTGGAGAGCTTCTTTGAAAAGGAGGAAAGACCCAATGATTAGACAGCAAAAGACTCTAAGACTGCCAACAAAAAGAAAGCTGCATTTAAAAGAAAATACCAAGAGTCCTACTTAAATTATGGGTTCATTGCGACAGGTGATTCACATTCTCCAAGCCTGCCTTGTATAATATGTGGCGACTGGCTATCCAATGAAGTCATGAAACCTTCAAAACCGCTTCACCACAAGGAGACCAAGCACCCTGCATTAAAAGACAAGACTTTGGAGTTTTTCAAAAGAAAAAAACATGAACACAAAGAACAGAAGCAATTATTGAAGGCCACCACTTCATCAAATGTGTCTGCACTGAGAGCATCATTCTTAGTGGCTAACCGCATTGCTAAAGCTAAGAAGCCCTTTACTATTGGTGAAGAGTTGATCCTGCCTGCTGCTAAGGACATTTGTCATGAACTTTTAGGAGAGACTGCAGTTCAAAAGGTAGCACGTGTTCCTCTTTCGGCTAACACCATAACTAGACGAATTGATGAAATAGCAGAGGATATTGAGACACAATTGTTAGAGAGGAGTAATGAGTCACCGTGGTGCGCAATCCAGGTTGACGAGTCTACCGATGTTGACAACAAGGCAACAATGCTTGTTTTTGTGCAACATATTTTTCAGGAGGATGTACATGAGGATATGTTATGTACACTTCTGTTGCCAACCAACATCACAGCAGCAGAACTATTCAAGTCTTTGAATGATTACATATCAGGAAAACTGAATTCGTCATTTTGTGTTGGTATATGCAAGGATGGAGTGGCTGCCATGACTGGACAGCTTTCTGGTTTCACTACTCGGGTCAAAGAGGTCGCTTCTGAATGTGAGTCTATGCACTGTGTCATCCATAGAGAAATGCTGGCTAGCCGAAAAGCATCACCTGAACTTAAAGTTTTGCAGGATGTGATTAATATTATCAACCACATTAAAGTACATGCCCTTAACTCAGGTCTGTTCGTGCAGCTCTGTGAGGAGATGGACGCAGAGCACACAAGTCTTCTCTTATACACAGAAGTGAGATGGCTTTCTAAAGGTAGATCACTGGCCACAGTTTCTGAGTTATGAGAGCTGTTCCAGAGATTTCTTTTAGAAAAACAGTCACCACTGGCAGCACATTTCAGTGACACAGAATGGGTCACAAAACTTGCTTACTTGTGTGACATATTCAACCTGCTCAACGAACCCAATCTGTCACTCCAGGAGAGAATGACAACTGTGTTCAAGTCGGCAGATAAAGTGGCTGCATTCAAAGCCAAACTGGATTTATGGGGGGAGACGAGTGAACATTGGGATTTTTGACATGTTTCAAACATTAGCAGAGATTTTGAAAGAGACTGAGCCCAGGGCCTTCCTTCTCCCGGCTGGTGCATGATCACTTATCTCAGCTTTCAAAAGAGTTTGAGCATTACTTCCCAACCACAAAAGACCCCCGAACTGGGAAGGAATGGATCCGCGACCCATTTGTGAATAAGCCAGGTGAATCGACTTTGTCCGTGCTAGAAGAGGATCAACTACTTGAGATCACAAATGACGGTGGCCTTAAAAGTATGTCTGAGACAACTTCAAATCTCCATACATTCTGGATTAAAGTAAAGGCGGAATAGCCTGAGATTGCCACAGAAGCACTGAAAAGCCTGCTTCCATTTCCAACATCCTATCTTTGTGAAGCAGGGTTTTCTGCAGTGACAGCAACCAAAACGAAATTACAGAGTAGACTGGACATAAGCAACACACTTCGGGTGTCACTGTCTCCCATCACCCCCAGATGCGACCATCTCGTTGCAGGAAAACAAGCTCAGGGCTCCACTGATTCTGCATTATGGTGAGTTGTATAATTATTTCATTATATATTACAATGTAATAATAATAGAAATAAAGTGCACAATAAATGTAATGCATTTGAATCATCCCGAAACCACCCCCCCCCCACCCCCTAGTCCGTGGAAAAACTGTCTTCCACAAAACCGGTCCCTGATGCCAAAAAGGCTGGGGACCACTGCTGAACAGCATAGCTATTCTGTTACATTTCTGTTACATTTGTCATGCTAATACTAAGAGTAAAGTTTATGGTGGGCACAGTAAAGGCATCTGTCAGCAGGAAATTATTCTGATTATTGGAGGTGACAAGCAAGTTATATGCAAGGGTCAACTCTAGAAGTTGGCAGTGGCTGCCATGAATTGAGAAGGGCCCTGGGGCCATGTGCAGATGTAACAACAACAACAAAAGTGCCAGGTTCAACTATCGATATCTGCCGTGGGTTAGGGACTGGGCAGTGATGGCACATGGGCCATGTATTTGCCTCTGCTGCCTAGATCCTCTACAAAGCCAGAAACAAGGCTTACGGCTCCAGCCTCTTCGCATTCTAAGTAAAATCCCTTCTGTGAAGCCAGAAACAAGTCCTGGCAATGCAGCTGCTAAACAGTGCTTATTTAAAAATGCCATGGATAGGACTGGGATGACATTTAAAAAGGAAGTCAAACCATGTGCTTCCTGGAAGCACACCCCAAATACAAAGAAAACATCCTTACAAAGAGGAAAAAGGAGGTTTCCTACGAGAAGCACAGCTAGGATGTATGAGAGAGTGTTAGCAAAGTGATGTCTGCCAGTTCACAGTATTTTCTTTGCCCTGCTCAAAGGTAAAGTGAAAGGTAACAACAGTGTTTTGAACATGTTTAGGTGTTTTGTTACCAGAGGGAGCTGCAGAAAGCCTGAATTCTCTGAAATGAAAAAGAAAGCACAAAAAGGCAGGCTGTGCATTTTGCTTACTGTCAGTTACTTCACAGCTTTTCTTAAACACCTGAGGCGTGATCTGGTAAAGAGGGGTTGGTTAGTAGACATTTTAAATGAAGACGGTTTTCATATTTTCTTAAATGCTTTCAAATAAAGGTGACTGAGCACACCCCAAGGTCAGTGTCAGGTCTGACCTTGGTCCTCATTCTGAGTTGGCTGGACCAGAGGGGGCAATGGTGTCCGAGTGCATTCACCTTTTCCCCAGGTGGGCAATTCTGAGGACCCATCCTTTCCGGAATCCCCCTCAGCATTTAGCAACTTTGCTAGGTGAATTTACATCCACACCAGCATCTCTCTTGGGTGTGTTCATGCATATTTACTGGCAGGTCTGATCTGTGCTGTGGGAGTGAAAGACTCCACTTGGACTAAGGCAGCCTGAGTCCGGACCCAGCTCTGTGCATACTTCCTAGTCATTTAACCGTCTCCACTCAGGTTCTTCATCTGTAACGGAGGATAATAACTTCTTCCCAGGGCTGTGATGTGAGAACTGAATGACTGTTAAAGCACTCTGTGCAGTAAAAAGCAGATGCAAAGCATCCAGCGCCAGACTTCCTCACCGTAAATGTCATCTCCTCAGAGAGGTCTTCCCTGACCACACTGTGAAAATGATCCCTTTTCTCCTCCTCCATCCCCTTTCCCTGCTTTCCTATCATTTATATAGTTAGTTGGTAATGTATTTATTGTCTGTCTCCCACAGCAGATATCCATGGGCGGGGACTTCTGTCTACCTTGTCGCCTACTATGATTCCAGGCCTCAGAACTGCACCTGGTCTAAAGTCAGCACTCAGTAAGTATTTTCTGAATAGATAAATGGCTCTTTGCACCCCATACCACCTAGCTGATGAAGACAGGGGCAAATGACTTTTCTTGGTGGACCATCTATCTCCCAGCTAACCACCAAAAAAAAAAAAAGTAGACAACTCAAAGATAAGAACAATCTTTCTGTTTAATGTATATGGGACATTTCATGTAATAAGAAAACATGATCAAAAATTCGCCTGAATAAATCCTAAAAGGAATGGATTTTAGTGTCTCGGGAAGTTCTAAGTTCAACAACCATAAAAATCAAAGGAATTTCTCCCTAGAGGAAAAAGAGGAACAAACTTTAAGTAGTACCCACTCTGTTTATAAGTTTGTTGCATAAGGGAAAATTCACTAAGAATGAAAGAGGCCTAACTCAGATCCGGCTCAATTTGAATAATAGCTGAACTCTTTTTCATAATATTTGATGGACGCTGGTCTCAACTGGTGCCTAAAGACGTCAGTCTCACAGAAACAGCCCTCTGGAGATTAGAAAACAAAACATTGAGAAGCCTGCTAACCACTTGCTATTTCTCATTCATGTCCAGGAAATAATTCAATTCATAGTGCCAAGGCCCACTAAAAGTCTTCAAAATGTCCCATCAGCCATTTTAAAAGTTCATAATTAAATATGCCCAGCTTAGAGAGCAAATGAATTTTAGTCGGGGAACCTGGAAAGCAAAATAGTACAAATAATAATGAAGAACAGTTATCTTCAAAACCACTGTGACAACGATTACCTTCTAACAGGTCTACCATAAGTGAAAAGGGGGATGAAAATTTAGTCAGTTTCCTACAAAACTCAAAATCCATCCCCTCCATTGAGAGGAGCAATGGCTAACACTTCACATTTCTCATTTTAAATAAATGTTTCAGGATTCAAAAGAATATATTTGAATTGCTCCTGAAATATTCACCAAGCTCAATCCCAATTCTTAGAGAAATCGCACATCCTTACGCATTGATCCTGGCAGACATGAGAATAGCAGTGGAGAGGCCAAAACAGTGTCATATTTGTATTGACTTGGAGGCAATGAGGAGGGAAAGCTCTGCCTGGGATAAGCCTGAAACATGCCATTATATCCACTGTCCTTTAATTGGATCTTCATTTCCCCTGGCAATTCCTCTAAGCCCACCCCTTCTCACAACCCCAATATCTCCATGGGAGACGTCAACAGAGCCCTAGCCCTGCATTTCCATCTCTAGGACTCTCTCCCAACACACCCACTAAACAGCATATTTTCTCTTCAAGTCCACATCTCCTATTTATACCAACCTATCCTCATCACTGTCTACTGACCCCCAGGAGACCCTGCTTTGATGACGTCAACTCTTGGCTTCTGGTTCTTCTCACCAAGGAGCCCAGGCTCTGGGATAAGACTTGCATTCACAGACTATCTCCAGCATGTCCTCCCTGGAAGACCTTAGCTGGGCCACCTTGAGAGGCTCCTGCTTCTCATCTGTAAAGTAGGTGCCATATTACCTACCATTATAGGGCTGTTGTGAGGATCAGATGCTATAAGAGATGTGAAAAAACATTTGTATACTGGCACATAGTAGACCCTCAATAAATAGTAGCCTCTTTCCCTCCTTTTCTGCCCCCTCCCTTTAACCCTGGTGGGTTCAGAATCCATATTGATGACCCTTTCAGCACTGACTTAACACCTCCCTGACCTGTGGAACTCTAAAAATTTCATCTCTATTCTACTGCAACACCTTCTCAGCCATACCCTGGGATGCTGAATTACTGTAAACTGTCCCAGCTAAAAAATCCAAAACCCTGAAATTCCCTTCTCCGAGTAGTCCTTTCTTCTGCGTGTGTTCACTCCTACTACATATACTCTGTGCCATTATCATGACAGCCAGCCATGCACCCTCTCCCTCCTCTCCAGCTCCATTCAGCCTACTGCCCAAGCCAGGCTGCATCCAGGCATTTCAGCCTCCTTCCCTGCAAGCACCTTACAGCCCCTCAACTTCTCGATCTCCTGCTGAGACTGCCTTGTCACACTCCAACCCCAGGAACACTTGCCATCTATCTTCATCTAACAAAATCCTCGAACCATGCTGACTGGGTCCATTCTCAATGCTGTTTCGTTCCAGCTGGCCCCTCACTACTGATGAACCTCCTCCCCTGGCTCTTCCGAACTTCCGCTTACAGCCCTGTTCTCAGCCGTAGCCCGCTAGCTCCCAGCAGTGGCACTGCCTCCTGCCTTGCAGAGACATTCAAGCTAATATGACAGGAGCTATCACAGCATGTCTCTAAACGGACCTGCTCGCTTAAGAGCCTCTGGTGACCTCTAACAGCCTCACCCTCAACTGCTTCCCAGCACTCGACCCTATTGCTCACCACTTCCTTCTCGAAGCTTGCTCTCTCATCATCCTTTACACTGTACATAATTCTCCTGTCTCTCTCGTCATTGGTTCAACTTCTGCCTCTATGCCCTAAAAGCATAAATTCCCTCAATTCTTAACCACGGGCCCTGACCCTCTGCCCTCAATACTCTCACTGGAAATCTCATTCATCCCCATTATTTTTGCCCTTACCTCCAAAAAATTACTTCCAAATTCCATGCCTTCAATTCTACTAAATACTCCAGAGGATTCTGTCAGGGTATTCCACGGGCATCTCAAATTCAACATCTTTAAACGCGTTTCTCTCACTTTCTTTCTCCTATTTATATTGCAATATTACCAATCTTCCAATCCTTCATTCTTGACTCTTTCTCTCATCCTTGACAAGCCAACCATGCCAAATCACACCTATTCTAGCTCCTGAATCCATCACTTCCCCTCATTCCCATGTGCACCCTCCTGCTTCAGGCCCTCAAAACTCTTACCTGAAATACTGCAAGAGCTTTATAACTGCTTTTCCTTCCTCCTAAGTCCCAGGGTCCCCACCACCAGATTAAGTGGCTAACAAGTTAAATCTAAATCACAGTTTAGCTTGGAATTCCAGAACTTCTCTGGCCTGGCCACAACCTAGCTTTGCAGCTGAATCATTCTCTACTCTTCTCAATGAACCTTACACCAACTGTAACTGTCCCACATTTCACTGTTCCCCAAACATGTGCTCACATTTCCTGCCTCCACACTTTTGTTCTCATCATTCATCCTAACCCATTCTGTTCTCATCATATTATTTTCCCAAAATTCTAGCTGGAAAAAAATCTTTTGCACTCTTCTAGGCTCGGCTCAAATGTCATACACACCCTGAAGCCTTGCCTGATCCACCACCAAACGTGAGCTCATCTCTTCCTGAGCAGGCAGGGCAGTTTGTCCTTCCACTGTTCTTGGGATTTAAAGCATTCTGTATGACTCCCTGATGACTCCTGCTCATAGCAGTGTCCCCCTCAGCAGGAGGCTCACCTTCTCCTTGCTGCCAAGCTCTCACGCCTTCTAGGACTATCCCCTCTATGCCACTGCTGCTGACTTGGGCCCCTCCTTCCTCTTTTCCCCTTGTCTTGCTCTGCTACTTCTCTGCAGACAAAGGCTCTAGCCATCACTATCACCATCCACCCCTTTCAGTCCCTTCCACCCCATGCAGTCTTAGTGTTTCCTAATTCCATCTATACTGACCCTGAAGTATGTCGGAAAGTCATAGGTGTGCAAGCTGAACCATAAACTTGCACAGAGGTTCTGTTCTCAGAGAGCTAAAAATAATCTTACAGTGAAGTAAGTCAGACAGAGAAAGACAAACACTGCATGATATCACTTATATGTGGAATCTAAAAAATACAACAAACCGGTGAATATAACAAAAAAGAAGTAGACTCGCAGATGTAGAGAACAAACTAGTGGTTACCAGTGGGGAGAGGGAAGGAGAGAGGGGGCAAAATAGGGGTGGGAGATTAAGAGGGACAAACTATTAGGTATAAAATAAGCTATAAGGATATAGTGTACAACATGGGGACTATAGCCCATATTTTATAATAACTATAAATAGAATATAACCTTTAAAAATTGCAATTCACTATACTGTGTATCTGTAACGTATATAATATTGTACATCAACTATACTTCAATAAAACAAGAAAAAACAATAAAAATCTTACAGAATTGTCCTTCACACACAATTTTAATAATCGATTCCTATCATATTGTGTGTCATATCATTTTCTTTCTTACTCATTTGGCTGATATAATAGGCTGAAAAAGGCTAGAGTTCCCACATACAACATACCAAAATGATTTGACCTCTCATGTACATTCACTTGATAGAACCTACACTTTTAGTCACCACATTGACATTTTCATTCTCCTGTTTTGGATTCTTTTTTTCAATCATCAGGGGAAAATTAGATAAAATATTTAAATAATTTCATATATAAACATATTGTACAACTAAAGATTGAATCCCTGCACAAACTATTAGAGGCTGGCAGGCAACATCAAAATTTTGAAATATCCTATTGGCTATTGTAAGAAAGCCTAAATCTGGCCCACAGAAGACAGTATGGGGTATCAAAGACAATGAATGTGCAAAAGTGAGGGGTGTACAAAAGTTGGGACCACTGGTACTCCTCACAACACTCAGGGTCATTCTCGACACCTTAGTAATCCTGTGTCAGAGCAAAGTGGGCAAAGGAAACACTCAAGATCCCAATGGTGAGAGCTCTGGGTTTTAACAGAACTGAAAGAGAATGCTTAAAATGGTTACCAACTGCACTGTTTCAATTACATAAGGAGTTAAAGAGGCTTTTATTGTCTTGCCTAATTATAATAGTATTTTATAAACAATAAAATGCTACATAATTGCAGTGTGTTTGAACCTTATTTATATGGAATTCATTCCAAATTTCAAATGACATCAAAATGCATTTTAAAATGTGTCTCAGTGTAAGCTCCTAGAAGGCAGGGCCCCTTTCTTACTTCTCTTTGTATCTTATCTCTCATAATATTTTTCATATAAATGATCTAAAGTTCTTATCATAATACACATGACAAGATGAATTGACATTAAAAAAAGAAAAGCCATAATTAACCAAGAGATCTTTTTTTAAAAATTAAAGTATAGTTGATTTACAGCATTTCAGGTGTACAGCAAAGTGATTCAGTTATATATATATGTATGTGTATATATATAAAATATATTCTTTTTTAGATTCTTTTCCATTATTGGTTATTACAAGATATTGAATATAGTTTCCTGTTCTACACAGTAGGTGCTTGTTGTATACCTATTTTATATATAGTAGTGTGTATCTGTTAATACCAAATCTCTAATTTATCCCTCCCCCCCTTTCCCCTTTGGTAACCGTAAGCTTGTTTTCCATGTCTGTGAGTCTATTTCTGTTTTGTAAATAAGCCCCTTTGTATCATTTGTTTCTAATAATACAAACCAAGAGGTCTTTAAAGATGTAATCACTTGGCATCACACACACCCCTATAAGTTACTTTAAATGGGTATATTTAAATCAGACGCAGACGCTTTCCAAGTAAGAAACAGAAAGCCTACAGATAAGAAAACAATTGTGTACATTTACATCTTCATCAGATTATATTTCCTCTCATGCAAATCAGTGGAATCAACTTGCATGGAATTTGACGGCAAGTCTTTCAGCAAAGGCGAAGGAAAATTATTCAGCTTCCTTGGCTCAAAAGCCAACTTGAGCCGTGGCTAGAATGGAAGGGAAATAAAAAGCAAGAGAGGCATCCGCAGAATGTGGCATCCTTTCACTGGAGGTTTTCATTTGCTCCCTCACACTGGCCAATATGAGAGCAGGAAAATGTATAACTTCCGCCTTCAATGGCATTGCCTGTGCTATGCAGGGAATCAGCGAGCTTGAGACCTCAGTATCCTCACCGCACGGCGATTGTTAACACACACACACACCACACACACAATTGAAACTGCCACTGCTTCCTCTGGATCCAGAGCTGGCTCCTCTACTAAGAACCTCCTCCCTGGGAGAGGCATCGGTGGAGCAAGGAAATTGTCTCTCCCTCCGGGTGTGTTACCAGGGTTCCCTCCTCTCAAGGCTTGTCACAGCCGTGCTCTGAGAGACACCGATCTGTGCTCCCCTCACTGTCTCGCTGCACCAGAAACAAGGAACAGCAAAAGAACAGTCATTACTTGTATTTGGCGAGAAAGGCGGCAGTGAAAGCTGGGAGGCAGTGGGCATGAAAATGTCAGACTGAGGATCTGAATGAGGCAGGGACAGCAAGCCCGGAGGAGCAGTCTCAGGGGAGAGGAGCCTCAACTACAGACACATAGGTAAGTGATGGAGAAGAAAAGAAAGAGGGAAACGGGGGTGGGGGCGCCCACTACACCAAAGACCAAACAAACTCAGGTTCAATGCTGCTGCCACCTCCTGAGGTATAGAGCAGAATGGCTGAAAAGCACACAAACTCTCAAGCTGAATGTCCACAGTTCTAACGCTGGCTCCGCCACCTGTCACTTGCACGGTTTGTAAAGGTCAATTTTTTAACCTCTTCGTGTCTCCGTCTCTTCATCTGTAAATAGTGATGATGATGATGATGACACTGATAACCAACTAACAGAACTGTCATGAGGGTCAATGTTCATAATGGTTAAGGTTAGAACAAGGTCTGGCACATAGTTGCTACAATTCGGATGATGATGTGGTAAAAGTCATTTCAACACCCCGGACTTCCTTTCCTCATGTAGAAAAAGAAAAGAAGCGAAACCAGTTACTTTCATCTCTAATAGTCTCTCATTCTACTCACATTATTTGCCACATGCCTTGGGGGAACCACCGCCTAACCCTGTAGGTAAGCCCCCTGTAAACCAGGCCTTCCGGTGTCATCTGACACATCAGCCTCCGCCTGTAACCAGTGCTACGCAGCAGGCAACGCCCAGGGTGGGAGTCGGGGGGCTCCACTGGGCCAGATGCCTGCCTGGGGGCTGAACTCCAGTCTCTGGCGGACAAGGTTCTAGGAGGAGGTATCACTCCCAAAGCACTGACAGCATTCACCTTCAGTAAGTCAAAATGCTACTGCACAGGACTTTATGCCAAAATAAAGTATTAGGTGTTTTCTTTTTCCTTCCAATTTGGATTCAAGATGGGTCTTTAGCAAATCAAGTAGGTAAAATATGTCTTCAGAGCACTTTCTTCAGTTCCCTACCTCAAGCCCATTCCAAGCAGAGGTGGATGAAACAGCAGGACGGGGTCAGAGGGAAGTTCTGCAGGGACCAATTTGTAAGGGGCACTAAAACATCACTAGGACACAGAACATCACTAAAAATGTCATCAAACGGTGAAAGATGTGCATTAAATGTGATCGGAAGAACATGTAACTCAATGGATCTTATCTGGGATTTTACTGTTCTGCGGGGGTGTCTGGAGATGGGTGGAGAGTAGGGTTTGGGTGGTCACAACTGCTGGGAGAGTAATGGGTGGCGCCAGGAACAATAATCCATGAAACAGAACTTTTCTGTCAGAAATGCCAGTGGCCACCTTATTGAGGAAGAGTGCTAAGTACTCCCAGAGAGCGCACACCTTCTAAGGACGGTAGTCCAGCTAGCCCCTGGCTCCCCGTTCCCGCCCCCATGGCCCAGGAAGGTGAGCATGCCCGCTGGGGCAGATGCTGGACTTCCAGGTCACAGAGAAGCTAAGGCTTCTCCTGGCAGCCTCCTCCATGGTCTGACACTCAGGGCTTGCTGCCCGGTTCCTGCATCTGGAATCCAAGGCCAAGCACCTGCTCGTGGAAGACAGTGAATTGTGACCAGCATGCTCTAACTGTCCCCCACTTGGTTTCACATTTAATTCGCACGGCAACTCCCTGACGATGAGATATTCACTTTCGCAGCAACTCCAAAGGACCAGCGAAGGAGACTGGGAGGCCGCCCATCTAGAATAAGTAGCCACAATTGCCCTGCAGCCCTTCTCCCAGACCCTGCCCTGAGCTCTGGGTCTCACAGTATGACCGCCATCCTTGATGCACCTGGAAACTGTAGGCAGCTCCACGGAGACCCCGCTTCTCCACATCACTAGCCCCCAAGCCAAGCCCCTTGTGGATGTGTCTGGTGGGCAAATCAGGGTCATATGTCTGTGCCCTAGTGCAGAGGGGTCTGAGAAAACACAGAGTGGGAGACAGTCTCTGACTCCTAACAAGACTGAGGAGCCAAATTCCTCAACACGAAAGGGAGCCTCAAAAGCAGGTGGTGGACTATGGAGAACAGTATGGAGGTTCCTTAAAAAACTACAAATAGAACTACCATACGACCCAGCAATCCCACTACTGGGCATATACCCTGAGAAAACCATAATTCAAAAAGACACATGCACCCCAGTGTTCATTGCAGCACTATTTACAATAGCCAGTACATGGAAGCAATCTAAGTGTCCATCGACAGATGAATGGATAAAGAAGATGTGGCACATATATACAATGGAATATTACTCAGCCATAAAAAGAAATGAAATGGAGGTATTTGTAATGAGGTGGATGGAGTTAGAGTCTGTCATACAGAGTGAAGTAAGTCAGAAAGAGAAAAACAAATAATGTATGCTAACACATATATATGGAATCTAAGGGAAAAAAAAAAAAGGTCATGAAGAACCTAGTGGCAAGACGGGAATAAAGACACAGACCTACTAGAGAATGGACTTGAGGATATGGGGAGGGGGAGGGGTGAGATGTGACAGGGTGAGAGAGTGTCATGGACATATATACACTACCAAATGTAAAATCGATAGCTAGTGGGAAGCAGCCGCATAGCACAGGGAGATCAGCTCGGTGCTTTGTGAACACCTAGAGGGGTGGGATAGGGAGGGTGGGAGGGAGGGAGATGCAAGAGGGAAGAGATATGGGAACATATGTATATGTATAACTGATTCACTTTGTTTTAAAGCAGAAACTAACACACCATTGTAAAGCAATTATACTTCAATAAAGATGTTAAAAAAAAAAAAAGCAGGTGGTGGAAAGGAAGGGCAAACCTGCGAACATGGGCTCAGAGAGGAGACTTCACCTTCGGGACTTGATTGTGGTTTTCACCTAAGACTAAGGTGACTGCATATCCTCTGTGCCGGGACCATCTCACTTATGCCTGTTGGCCTGACTCCATTAATAATAATATCCTTTTCATTCTCAGAAGTGTTGGAGTTTGGAAAATAAATAATGATACTGTCACCCTCCCTAAGCTCATGGCCTGCAGTGAGACTCGAATGAGGCCTGCAGGGCTTTGCACATAGGTACATGCATGTGTGCGCACAGCCCCAAACTGACTGCCTGGAACCGTGCTGCAGAGGCCAGGCTCCGATACAGCGGACACTACCTCCACTCCCAGGAACTGCCCCACCCAGTTTGAGACTCCATCTTGAGAATGATTCACAGGAACCACTTCCCCAGTAACAGAATTGCCTTGACTTGGTATATGATTTGTTGCTTTGCAGTTGGAAAACCAGGAAGTGATAATTCCTGGAAAAGATTCTTTCCGCTGTGTCTGTTCTGCTAAGTGCATTGCTCAGACTCCGTTATTTTATCTCACTTCCCTCAGGACTCTGCCCTTAGCTGCCTTCCAAGTAGCAATAAAATTCAACTTTTCGCTTGAACTTCAAAATGCCAGCATATTTTAGCCCTTTGGGGATAAGTGGCTGGGGGAGGAATAAGAAAAGAAAAAGAGAAATCCAAAAAAGGAAGGTTGAAGGAATGAAGCAGAGAAAGGATGGAGAATGGAGAGAAAAAACTAGAAGAGAAAGGAAGTAAAAAGGAAGAAGGAAATGAAATAAGGGGAAAGAAAGAAGAGAGAATCATCTTATATGATATATCATTCATATGTTTATTTCCCTTGGACTGTAACATGTGTTGGTAAAAGCTAACAATTCATCAAGCTTGGTGGTCTCAGCCTGATTCCAACGGGTTTCTCCAGCTGAACTCTCTCCCGGCGTCTGAGCCAGTAAGCACTTCTGCCACACATCGCAGGACCACAGAGTCCTCCCAAAGAGCCAGAATCCATCCAGCAGACTGCTATATAGTGGAAGGAATGGATACCTGGGTTTACCCAAGCTAACGCTCAAAATAAACCCTGAACACAGTCCCTTGTGATGTTAATCCCAAGGGGAAACAACTCCAAATATTATCCAACCCTGATTTTGAGTCCCAGCAAAATTAAATTGAGAAATCCTTCCCAAGCTACAGAACAACTTTACCTGGAATTATCAGCTTCTTGAGAGAAGCCTTCCTCATTTTGAAAAATCCTTAGGTCAATTCCATTTAGGTCTTCTGTTATTCCCAGTGATGTTTTAAAACAATGGTACCCAAATACATATTCCTGAACTGATAGAGGGGAAATTACAGTTCACGAATTAAGACAATGACACGTCTCAAAAGAAAATACACCCTATAACCCTGCTATGTTACTCAGTGCAGAGGCAGCATTTTCTCTCCCTGTTTGCAGGTAATTTAGGCCCTCTGGCATGTTACTATCACTAAATATTGAAAAATTTTTAAAGCTTCTGTTTTAACCCACAACCTCATTCTGATCTGTACAGGTCTACAAGGAGAGAGCTGGGAAAAATATCACCTCTTCTGAATGATCCAACCTCACAATTAATAATTGAGAATCTCTTTCTCTTTCTCCCTTGCCTTTTTTCTCTCCGAACTAGAGTGCACTCTTCAGCTTGTTAAGCTCAGCTCACTCCCACTGATAATTCACTAGAGATCATAATTTATGGACAATTGAAGCTGCAGAAACATCTCTTAGAAGGAACAGAGCAGATCCATAGCAACAATTCTTCAGGGGAATATTAATCCCCAGCTTTATGTAGTGCTAAGTGTACAATAGTAATCAGAACTTGAGTAGAAGCTGCTAATCATTGAGGGAAAAGGCTGTATAAAGAATTCATAATGGAATTAGCCTGCGGCAAACAAAGAAAGACAAAATTAAATCAGCCATCAAATTGCACCAAGGAATTTTAATTTACAGGTTAATGTAGGATTATGTAACTAATCACAGCTAACATTTTCAATGAACAACCAATAAAATTCTGCTCTTCTTCTCCCTCTCTAATCTTACTAATGGTATTCTAATAACATGCTTTTATTACCTTATAATATGTTAGAAATGATTCTCAAAAATTCTTAAAGTCTTTCCAACCGTCAGTATCAGTGTAAAATGGTAGATTTGAAATAGTCAGTGGAAAGTGTGGATCTAGCAAGATCCATTCCCCAGTTTAGTCCAGACTCAATAATATCTATATAAGTTTGCATAAAATAGATTTATATAACCATATAGCTTTAAAGTATATGCATGTTTTTCATGCAGTGCAGGGAGCTAAAATAGGACAAAAGAGACTAAATTAAATATGTGAAACTAATTTGGAGCACAAAGTGTATCAGCTAATTCTAAATAAAACCACTGCCATAGATTTATATGTCAATATTGCAGACATATCCAATGACATACGCACCAAGGACCAGTCTAACGGAGTTTTCATGGTTTATAAATGTAAACATCATAAAAAGAAATAAGGTTTCTAGGATAAAAAGTTGATTAGCATTTCCCACGGGAGGGGGGTGAAATCTTGTATCCTCCCCAGTTATATTTTGATATCAACCAATGCATGACAAAGACAGGGGGAAAAAACCCTCTACACAATTTGAAAAATTATATGAAACCCACTGCTTCATAAATATAAATATATAAAAAAGACAGCATAACTCTTTGCACATTGGCAAGGGGAAACTCCAAAATTATTCTGTATGCTTAAAAAGACATCACTTTAATCAAAAAGATCTTTTTCCAACATATGGCAGAAGGAAAATTATTATAAATGGAGTAAAAAGTATGTTCATAAGCTTTACTTCATGAGGGAAGAATGCTGGGAAGAAAAGGCGACGGCATTCTTCTTGCATATGTTTTTCTTGTCGAGAACAATGTGGGAAAGTCTCATTTTCCTTTAATCTAAATGTTCATTTTATGGAAGCAGCAACATGCAGTCCAGATATTAGCAAAGGAGTTTTGTTGCTTTATAAAGTCTAATTTTAAGATGCTCACTTCCAAAAAAACATTATGGTGTCAATTGCACTACCCTTCAGCAATCCTGTAATAACTTTATTCAACCATTTCTAATTATAATTATATTTTCAATTCCTTTTAGCTATAGAAACTCTTTATCAATCAGAGCACAAGACAGAAAATTACTTTATTACAGCTACAGCTCGTTAGGCTGAGTGCTCTTAATGAAGCAGCCTCATAATCAGATGAAAATCATGCTGGAGAAAACTTGCATCATTAGTCTGGGCCTTAATTACCAAGAAATATAGTCACTAACAATGATATTCCATTTCATGATATGGTGCATGCACCTTCTACACTAGTTGCAATTAATAATTCCACCGACTGCTACAGAATCCTTTCTATTTATTCATAACAATGGAGGGGGGAAATTCTAAATTTAATTGAGCGCTTCAGATTGAGCTCTCTTTCTCCCTCTCTCTCGCATTCAGATTAAAATGTCACAAGGCTAATATTCTATCTTACAATAATTCATCATTTTAATTACATATTTTATGTATGTGAAATGTCTTTTTCAGCTTTCTAGTTGAGGCTGACATTTTTGGGGACACATCTAGGAAAACGTGTGGCCTCTTGTGAAGGTGGTTCCTACTACCCAGGACCACAACAAGGAAACTGGGGAAAAAGAAGAGTCCCTGCCATCAGCCCGTCAACTCCATCCATATTGAGAACAACTGCCAACAAGAGGAGGGACATGTGTTTAGATTAATGTCAGTGTCTTCTAACGGGCTTTGGGTGGCAGGCTGGTGATGCTCTGGGAGGCCCTGTGTCACGGGCGTCTCTGTTAAGCGTGATCGATCACAGACAGAATCAGCAACTTTCCTTTGTGAAAGCCTCCTTTCTTCTGCTCCATTTCCTTTCACCCTTTCCTGACTTCCTCTCTCACCAAGATCCTTGCTCCTGACCTCCTGAGAAATACCTTCAGCCAGGGCAGAGTGCCCTCAACCCTCCTGCTGGGTTCTGCACCCTGCTGGGTCCCTGCGGCCCACCTGACTTCTCATCCTCTCTCCAGGCGGGCTTAATGCTGAGCTCAGGGTGCTGGTACAACCGCTGCTCTTTTTCAGAAGCAAATTAGGCAATGGTGTGAGGTCAACGAGCACTTGAGGGAAGGCAAAGGGCAATGGGGTTGGCACAGATAAATGAGAACCCCATCTGACCTCAAAACCCAAGTGTGCCTACAGCTGAACTTCCTGCCTGACATCTCCTTTCATAGGAATCGGTGCCAAACAGCTGGTTTCATTAATCTGGCCTGTGCTTTCCCCAATCATCTGCCTTATGAGCACCAAGCAGTTTGATAAATGAAATCGATAGAAGAGAATGACTTGGAAAAATCCACAGGGCACAAGATGAAAAGCTGGCTATAATAAAAGACAATGCTAATTTTTTTTAAAGATTTTAACATCCGATTTCTATAGCATGAATGTAAAAATCCCAACTTAAAGAACCTTGGCTTCACCCTGATTAGTGTTGAGCAAGCTAGGGCACAGTTCCTGAGGCAGTATCAGGAGACACATTCTTCCCACCCAAGTTCAGACCCCAAATAAACAAATGACTGAATAAAGTAATATATGAAAAAACCACCATCGAATAAAACACCAGATGACAATTAGCTTGATGATGTTGAAGAACTGACTGTATCATGTGTGAGTCTGTTCCTTCTGGCATTGCTAAGGTTTGGAGGGAAGTAGTGGCAAGTGGCATTGTATTTCACATATATTTTACAGGGAAAGTGGACCCAGAGGAGGAACTTGGAAGATGAGAGCCAGGAGAACCAGGAGAGTCACGGGGCAGAGCAGGAAGATGCAGCTGCCTGGAAAGGAGCACTAGGTGGTCAAGAGGAGGTGGATCTGGACCAAGATAAAAAGCTACGGGAAGCAGCAGGAAATGAAAGCTGTCCAGGAAGACAGCGGAGAAGAAGGACATTAATCAGAACCACACAGAGCACATTTCCATAAGAAAAATGTTTGGCATTCTGGACAGCACAGTGGCTGGCAGAACAGCCTGAGATGTGCAGAGATCCCTAAAGACAACTGGTTTGCAAAGCTCAGCCTGACACCCTGAGAAGCAGCCTCTAAGCATCCTTAGAGGAGAGCCAAGTGAGAGTTAAAGGGAACCGGCTGCATTTCCGTGTTCTTCCATCAACGCAATGTCAGGAGAAGACGTCAGCATTATCGTCCTTGCCTTCAATCACTCCTTAATGCTTCCTCCTAACAGCACTTCATTTCAGTACAGAAGTCACTGCAGGTGTTTCCATCCGACAATGGCTACCCTCAGGGACATGGGAGAGGCCCCGGTGGAGCCCTAGACCTTTGTCAAGGGCTGTGTCTCACATTCTGATGTTCCCACTCTCTGTGCCTGGCAATGTCCACCTCCAGTTCCACAGTGCATATGAGTTCCACAGCTGTATATGAGGAGACTGAAGACCCCTGCACCGTGGAGGCGTCCAAGGGGAGGTACCCAGCTTAACAGCCCAGTCCTTCAGCATCACTGCAGTGGCTACGGCATGAGATCTTCCTGGGGCCTGCCACATACTAGCTAGGGGGTCTTAGGAGGTTGATTTAACTCCTCTGTGCTTCAACTTTCGCATCTCCAAATAAGGGCAACAAGAGCAACAGTGTTGCGGCCACGGTAATCTCGGAAGAGGCATGTAAACGTGCTCATAATACAATCTGGCACAATAGTAAGTTTCAATACAGTCATCATCATTGTCATCATTATAATCATCACCACAGACTAGAGACAGGCATGGCCTGCACTGAAAGTTGGTTCAAGGATTTCAAACAGTGGTTTTCAAACTTGGCTATACATGGAAATCACCTGCCCTGAATTCCCCCATCCCAGACCAATTAGATCAGAAGCTCCCAGGTGGTATTCTTTAAAGCTCTTTGCATGATTTCAGTGTGCAACCAGGATTGAAACCCACTGATGCGGAGTCTTGAGGCCTATGCATAATATTTAGACCATGATGTTGCCAGTTAAAAGGCCTGCATCTTGGAAAGTGGCAAAGCCCTCATCTCAGTCTCCCAGAGAGCAATAGGGATCTTGGAGCTCCACTTTAAGATGTGATGGTTTGGAGCATTTATGGCCCATGAAGGAGCAGCCACAGCCTTGGCTGAAGGAATGTGCCTGGTGGCTTTTCCAGCTGGCAGAATGGTCCATTTACAACATACAGAGTATAATGCATGCAGCCAAATGTTCCCATAAGACAGCACCTGTGACTTGCAAACTCTTCTGTCTGGGGCCAGGACACACATGTGCCACAAGGACAAAGGTCGCCCTTGAGTACCAGTGGAAGGACTGTCTTCCCCGGTGGTTCAGTAAAAGCAGCCCAGGCAGAAACTGCCCAGAGAGATTATATTAAGGCCCCAGGGGAGGAAATGACTACCATCCAGATCTCTGAGAGTGAAGATGAACCTGTCAGAATGTATGAAGTTAGATGCAGGCTAACCCTGAATGAATGTGACAAACCTAACCAGTTAAATCCTTAGCTATCTTGATGACTTTGGCAGCTGTTTGACACTTGCATTTACAGGATCTAGGAAAACTAAAACTTTCAACTACTTAGACTCCTCAAACCCAAATAAATCTGCCAGATGCTCATTAGACAATCTTCTATTTATTTGCTTTTAATATTTAAGACACTTCCGCCACAGAAAGACCTCCAGGACCAAGTATGAAATGATAGAAAAACCACAGTCTAAAAAAAAGAAATTAAGAACAATAAGCGGCATCTAAACTCATCAGTCATTTCAATTCAAGTTTTTCTTCCGGCAGGAAGGGATTAATTTAGACTGTGGTGGTTACTGGAAATCTGAAAGGGAATCAGTTCATCCCAAGGAGTACAGGTTAGCACAGCCTCCTGTCCTCACAGGGAGCTGGGGAAGGATGGGAGTGTTCAATCTCCCTCCCAATTAGAGACATCAAACCCCCCACTTTGTGTAATTATTTAATATTTCATGAGTTTTTGCTTCAGTGATTTTTGAAAAAAGCAAAACCAAAATAAATAAATAAAATGCAAGCTCTCCCTTGAAACACCAGAAGCAGATCAGAAAAGGAAGACTTGAGGCATGAGAGACTGACTGACTGAGTCAAGAGTCCTGGGTTGACGACTTCTCTCTGACCCTAATGGGCCGAGTGACCTTGAGCAAGTTACCACACCTCCTGGGGCCTTGGTTTCCTCGTCATTAAAACCAGGGAGTTAAGGAGGATCACCAAGGCCATGCAATTCTGAAGTCCACAATTCTACACCTTCTTTCCTTTGCCTCATTCTTCGAGTCTACCTTGCTATTCACGGCAATATTTTCATAAGAAAGCCAAGGTCACTACAGGCAAGTATTCTCCTCCCTACAGGTTATGTAAAAAAAAAAGAGGATAGAGTTGGAAACAATTAGATAAAAATAACTTCATTGTCAAATTTTCAGACAAAGAACCCACAAAAATATGCAAACCCCAAGAGCAAATACTGTTTTTGAACGTTTCACTCCTTTATCATGAAGTGTTTTTAATCTGATGAAAGTGGTCTTTTCTTCATGATTGTAGATTACCTAGTTAGAAGTTGTTGGGTCTATGCCTGCCCTTGAATGAGCGGCTGAGCCTGTGCTTAAGACTCGGGAGACCAGAAGTGTTCAGAGTTCATGGACAGCCACATCATCACTACAGCAGAATGCAAAGCATCTGTCCCATCACTGGGCTGTTTCTAAACTTTCACTCCTCCCTCTACCCAGAAATCTTGGCAATCAATGCCATGACTTCAAGGGACCAACATCCCAGCCACAATTTGCACTGTTAAGTACCTTTTCATCCGACTTTGTCCCTTCTTTCCACTTTGCCTCTAAAATGTCTGGAAAGCAGGAATCCTGCTATACACCCCCTTGCTAAGCCCCATGGCATCTAGGGGAAAGTAAGAGTGTCAGCCAGCCTCTTTCTAAGTGCCACGAACCATGCCATCTGCACTCCATTCTTTAGGCCAGCGATTCTCAACAAGGGACAGTTTGTCCTCTTCCCCACTCCAGGGACATTTGGCCATATGTAGAAACATTTTTGACTGTCACAAGTGAGGACAGGGGAGCTACTGGCATCTAGCTGGTGGAGGCTGGAGAGGCTTTTAAGCATGCTACAATGCACAGGACAGCCATCACAACAAAGGATTATTAGACCCAAAAAGTCCATAATGCTGAGAAACCCTGCTTTACACCACTGAAAATTTCACAGAAATTATGAAATAGATTTTCCCATCCTCATTTTACAGATAAATCTAAAGAGGTTAAGTAACGTCTCCAAAGTCACCTAACAAGGCAATAGAAAGGCCAGGAATGGATCTCAAGTCTCTGGGTCCAAAGCCCCACTGCCTCTCCTTGAATGAATGAATGAATGAATGAATGAACAGAGAATAAATAAAGTCACCCTGCTGCTCTGTGACAGGGGAGCCAAAAAAAGGGCAGACTGCACGAGGGGCAGATGCAGGTTGACCTGAGACCACCTCACTGTTGATGCCCCAAGCCAGATGCTCAGTTAAGACATGCTCACGGCCTCTCCAACACTGCTCACTGGAGCTGCCCACCCCAATGGAGTGGAGACAGCGAGGTCAACCAACAGGACCTCACGTTTTTATGACACCATCTGGCTCCAGCGGGCTTCTGGGGAAGGCACAGCTACCACTCCCCAGAGTGGCTCACGAGAAAGCTGAGAATTGGAGCCGCAGAGGTGCACATGCAGAAAGTGTAGGCCAAGACTGGCCACCTGGGGAGGTGGTCGGACCCCTTAGGTCCTTTCTTTCAGGAAATGGAGGTGGATGGGAGAACAGTGATTGGGAATGGTCCCCACCCCCCGCCGACCCCAACTTTCCCCTTGTAGAAAGGCCACCTCTCTATCAGCTAATTGCTTTCAGTTTCTTTGAAAAGTAAGCCATTCACTCCGTAGAACCACACACAAGACGGTGGTGGTTTTAAAAGATAACAACTTCCCCCCTCCATAACCTCCCAAAAAGCCTGCTTCACGCTATTAGTAACTGAGATTTCCACAGATTGACGACAAGTGCCAGCCTTCATGGTGAAGTGCAGTGGGGAAGGTCAGCTTCCAAACCCTGGTCACTGGAGCCCAGGCTTGGGAAGCCCCCTCCACCCAGTGCCTCCTGGCCCCTCACATCCCCACCAGTCCCTCGGAAACAAGGACCCACTGTCTGAAGCACTGCAGACTACTGAGCTGGATGGAGTAATTAACGGCTGCTTCTGTCAACCATTTGCGCTAAAAAGTCTTAAGAATATTCAACTCCCTCAGGCTGTATGCATTAATTAAATCCTTTTTACCTGCTCTCTCAGACTTTTCTGGAAGCAGAAGACTGCTGGGGGAGAAGAGAAGTCCTATAGTATATCACACTGCAGACATTAAAACCCATCCATCAGGAGTTTGAAAAGTGCCTTCGAGGTGCTTAGCATCTGGCCCACTCGTAAGGGCCACTCTCCCAGGGACCAGACCACAGCGACAGAGATGGGTATGAGTTTGCAGCAATCTCCCAAGGACACTACAAGGTTACTGTGGTTCTAGGGTCATCCTCAAAGCACCCATGACTGGTGGAGCTTTTTTTATCAACTACTGAGCAGAAGAAACAAAATTTATTAAATAATACATGATTAGGGTTTTTTGGTTTTTTTTTTTTTACTATTAACTAAAATTCAGACTTTATTTGGATTTTACTAGTTTTTCCATTAACGTCCCTTTTCTGTTCCAAGAGCTAATCCAGAATAACTTACTGCATTTAGTCAATGCAGTCTCCTCTCATCTACGTCAGTTTCTCCGTCTTTCCAGGCTTTTCATGACCCTGACACTTTGGAGTTCTGGTCAGGTATTCTGAGGAATGTCCCTCAATTTGTCTGATGTGTTTCTCATGATTAGACTGAGGTCACAGGTTTGGGGGAAGAATATCACAGAGATAAAGTACCTCCTCACCGCACCCTCCCAGGAGGTACATACACACACATCACTGGACATGCTCACTTTGATCACCTGGTTAAGGTGTGTACAGCAGGCTCCTCCACCGAAGGCTCACTCTTTTCCCCCTTCTATAGTCTATTCTTTTGAAGCAAGACACCAAGTCCAGCCCACATTCAAGGGGGAGTGAAGCATTTTTATCATGCTCTGCCCTAGGACAGACTTCTCAATAAGAAATAGAAATCAATTTTTTCAAAAAAGCATAATCTGGAAGCCAGGACCTTGGGCTCTAGTTTCAGCTGTGTGACCTGGGAGGCATCACTGCTGCTTAGAATGGTTTGCTCAGCCTCCCCTCTGTAAGATGGGCGGGGTGGCCCTGCCTTCTCCAGAGGGTGGCTGAGGGATCACAGGAGCAAGACATGTGAAAGGAGTTGCAGCTGCCATGCTGCACCCCATGGCCATGAAAGTTAAACTCCTGCCCTCTTCCTTGCGTTCCCCTGCACCTGCGAACACACAGCACTTGCCCACTTCTGGCCTCTGCTACCTCTGCCAGAAACGCCCTCCTCCCTCTCTCTGCTCAAATATCACCCCCCTAGGGAAGTCTTCCTTGACCCTCCTACTTAAAATAACATTCTCGTACACTCTCTCTATCCCTTCACACTGCTGAGGTGTTTTTTTGTGGCTGTCAGCACGACCTGCCATTATATTCTATTTTTATTTCTATTGTTTGCCCCCTACACAAGGTTGCTTGCCCCTTGAAGAGCAAAGACTTGGTATGTTTTATTCCCCCATTGAATCCCCAGTGCCTAGGACAGAGCCTGGCTCAAACTAGGCAGAGTGTCAAGAGATATTTTTTGAATGAAGGAATACACGGGAATGATATTTTCCTGTGTCTTTACAATGCTTGGTGTCCTTGTAGATTTGTGTACCCTTGGGATAACTACAACATCACACAACCTCCCACCAGGCTTAGAACCACTGTCTAACCTATTAGTGCCTAAGATTATAATGTTGGATGAAGATACCTCAGACAGGGGAAAGACTATAATATAGGGATGGGAAAATGGTTTTATCTGCCATGACACCTGTGGTCCATGGGCAGTGGCTGCCTAGAAACTGTTTTAAGAAAGTTTCTGAGACCAGATACGGGTTCATTAGGACAATGTGTCATGACTGATTTGTAGTTTTGTAATATCTGCAATGGATAAAAGAACAGGAGCAGTGAGGTGCATGAGGTTATATATATATTATTCCTGAGCCTCAGATCATTCCATGGTGAGTAGCCCTGGTTTTCTAACTAATACAAAATGATTGCCATTTAATCAAATTCCTGTAAAATCATTGCCTATATCAAGGGTTGGTAAATTTTATATATAAAGAATCAGTTAGTAAATATTTTAGTATTTATACTATTTAGTATTTAGACATATAGTAGTCTCTGTGGAAACTACTCAATTCTGCCACTGTAGCACAAAAGGGGCATAGACAATACATAAATAGTGGGTATAGCTGTATTCCAATAAAACTTTATTTACAAAAACAGGCTCCAGGCTAGATTTGGTGGGCCATAGTTTGCCAACCTCTGACCTCCATGAATTTCCCTTCAGAGAACATCTTTCACCAGCCCACTCTCCCTATTCCCCCCACCAAAAAAGCAAGAGCTTTAGAAAAACCAAAAATTATTATTCAGCGCTTGCTAGATCTTCTGACTTCTGCCTACCTAGAGTCCACAGAAATTATTTACATATCAACATCTTCTGGCACTTTAAGAGATATCAAAAATGTCACCAGTCACCAAATGTTTCATTACTGATTGCAAACATCTTTAGAAAAATACCACGGTGGGTTCCTTTCACTGAGTGATTTATTTCAGATATAATTTCAGTTTAATTAATAGGGGACTTCGTTGTGATCTGGAGGGTGTGAGAATCAGCAGAGAGTCTGTGGTTTGGTTAAGAGGAAACTAGAAACCTGTCTGTGCCTGTAGAAGGAAAATTTTACAAAAAAAAAGAAAAAGAAAGCTGGCATTTTTGTGAACATCCAGCCTATACCCTCAATAGAGGAACCAGGGCAATATCTTAGAAAAGCAAACTAAAAGGAGGTAGAGGAGGAACCAAGAGGTACAAATTAGGAGGGTGCAGGGCGGGGGGGAATGGTATCTGGCTTACGTACTCCCCGAAAATAATTCTGTTCCTTAGCTGAATTGCAATCTTTATCTGTACCATACGTCCTTAAAAATCCAAAATCAGCAAAAGCAACAAATCAACAGTACGATTTATTAGGCCCCGCCTGGCACCACACAGCAAAAGTCAAGAGACACGGTCCCTGCACTTGAAGAGCCGAGTCTTCCTTCAAGTGGCTTCATTTGACTTCCTGGCATTCTCAAAACATATAATCACTTATCTAAGCAATAAAGCTTATTTTTTGAGGGGTGCATTTGGAGGGGAGAGGGTTGTTGTTTTCAATTACCAATAAGCAAAATGCCTCATCCACATTTCCCAAAACACCAGGTTACATTAGTTTCAGTTTTAATATCCTGCCAAAGAGAGAAAAAAGGCCCCAAATATGAAACAAATACAGCTGTCTAATATTGCTGTTCAAATGCCACTGCATTTAATAAAATTCCATGCTGTAAAATTTTGCAAGGTGATAAAACAAAAATGATATAATAAATATAAAACATCTGCATTTTTTTTAACAAGACATTTGGAAACCGATTTCATTTATATTTAAACTTGTTTTGAAGTGTTCCTCGTTTTGAAAAACATCCTAGTTACAGTATATTAGATTTTTTTTCCCCAGGCGAAAGATTAAAGGGCTGATGCCCAAATAAAGGAGGATGGAGGGAGGAGAAACCACCATTGTGTTTTCCAGAATGAACTTTGTATTTGAATCTTCAGCTGCCTTTCGGTCATAAAAAGGGGCGATGAGTGCCTTCCATCAGCAGGGCTGGAAAATGGATCCTCACACACGCACAAAAATGAGTTAAAACATCATGAAGTTTCTGGCAACAACTAAGGCACATACACCCAGAAGGCAGAAAGTTTAACAGTGTCTCTGCCTCTCTCTACGTGCCTAGGCAGGGTAGTTGTTAAAACACTGGGAGAACAGTAAGACCACCCACCACTTTTGGTTTAGGCAGGCTTTGGTCTGGAGGGGTAGGCCTAAAATAGGGGGAACTCTCTGCCTCTACCATCAGGCTGGGAAACCCAAGGTCTGAGCATCTGGGCACTGGACTTACAACAGCTCAAAAAGGTCTCAGATTTCTTTGGTTTTTACAAAAGAGCACAAATACCATTGGGGAAAGAGGGGACAAAACATGCATCTGTTTGCTACAATCTTAAGCACCCTCATTCTCCATTGCTAGAGGGAAGAATCCATGGATACCTGAATTCACAGATGGGAACTCCACCACCACTCTACCCAAACACCATTTTATCTAAAACACCCATCTTTTGACCCCAAATCCAGCTATAGAGCTGCAAAATTAGGAGCAAGTTCTTTGTTCATTTCATGGCTTATAGCAGAATGGATAAATTGTGCTTGGAACAATCAAGGGAAGACAATCTGACCTAAGGACTGCTCATAGATGAGTTTTCAATGTTAATATGAGCTAACGTTCACTGAGCACCTCTTTGTGCCAGGAACTTTACAAACACTGCCAGGTTTCATCTTTATGACCACTATTTCAGGTGATCGTTATCATCACCTTCCGAATGAGGATGACGAACTTCAGCAGAGCCAAATAAATCGCCCTGGGTCACAGAGCTGGCCAGTGGCAGAGCAGGAAACTGAACCAAAGTCTGGATGACTACAAAATCACTGCAGGTCATTCCTCAGCATCTGGTAAGTGAGGAATGGGTTGTAGCCCAAATTTTACGTAGAAAGTTTACTGATTTCATCCACTAAGGAGAGGACCTTGGAATGGATCAAAATTCTGCTTAACAGAGTATATGAAGAGAAGTGCAATTAATATTTTTCAGCTAAGACTGCATTTGGAACAAGGTTAACCACATATCAAGTAGAACTAGAAGACCACATCTTGATGCACAGTTAATGGTGGTGTGTGTACAACACATCAGTTATACAAAAATGCATCTTTCAAGGCCGTTTGCAAAGAATTCGCTCTCAAACTGTATCTTTTCTACAATTTATTTATTAATTTGTTTGGGAAACAGTTTATTGAAGTATAGTTAATTTACAATGTTGTGTTAGTTTCAAGTGTACAGCAAACTGATTCAGTTACACATAGAGATATATATATATTTTTTCAGATTCTTTTCCATTATAGATTATTACAAGACATTGAGTATAGTTCCCTGTGCTATACAGTAGGTCCTTGCTGTTCACCTGTTTTGTATCTAGTAGTGTGTATATGTTAATCCCTAACTCCTAATTTATCTCTTCCTCCCCCTGCCCCTGCTATCCCCTTTGGTAAGCATAAGTTTGTTTTCTATGTCTGTGAATCTATTTCTCTTTTGTAAATAAGTTCATTTCTATCATTTTCTTAAATCCCACATATAAATGATATCATATGATATTTGTCTTTCTCTGTCTGACTTACTTCACTTAATATCATAATCTCTAGGTCCATCCATATTACTGTAAATGGCATTATTTCATTCTTTTTACAGCTAAGTAATATTCCATTGTATATATGTACCACATCTTCTTTATCCATTCATCTGTTGATAGACATTTAGGTTGCTTCCATGTCTTGGCTATTGTAAATGGTGCTGCTTTGAACATTGGGGTGCATGTATTTTTTCGAATTAGTTTTCTCTGGATATACACCCAGGGGTGGGATTGCAGGATCATATGGTAACTCTATTTTTAATTTTTTAAGGAATTTCCATACTGTTCTCCATAGTGGCTGCACCAATTTACATTCCCATCAACAGTGTAGGAGGGTTCCTTTTTCTCCACATCCATTTCTTGACTTTTTAATGATGGCCATCCTGACAAGTGTGAGGTGATACCTCATCATAGCTCTGATTTGCATTTCTCTAATAATTAGCGATACTGAGCATCTTTTCATGTGCCCATTGGCCATCTGTATGTCTTCCTTGGAGAAATGTCTATTTAGGTCTTCTGTCCATTTTTTGATTGGGTCGTTGGGTTTTTTTCATATTAAGCTGTATAAGCTGTTTGTATATTTGGGAAATTAATCCCTTGTTGGTCACATCATTTGCAAATATTTTCTCCCAGTCTGTAGGTTGTCTTTTGGTTTTGTTTATGATTTCCTTTGCTGTGCAAAAACTCTTAAGTTTAATTAGGTCCCATTTGTTTATTTTTGTTTTATTTCCATTACTCTAGGGGACAGATCCAAAAAAATACTGCTGCAATTTATGTCAGAGTGTTCTGCCTATGTTTTCCTCTAGGAATTCTATAGTATCTGGTCTTACAGTTAGGTCTTTAATCCATTTTGAGTTTATTATTGTATATGGTGTTAGAGAATGTTCTAATTTCATTCTTTTACATGTAGCTGTCCAGTTTTCCCAGCACCACTTATTGAAGAGACTGTCTTTTCTCCACTGTATATTCTTACCTCCTTTGACATAGATTAATTGACCATAAGTGTGTGGGTTTATCTCTGGGCTTTCTATCCTGTTCCATTGATCTGTATGTTTGTTTTTTTGTGTCAGTACAATACTCTTTTGATTATTGTAGCTTTGTGGTATAGTCTGAGGTCAGGGAGCATGATTACTCTAGCTCTGTTCTTCTTTCTCAAGATTGTTTTGGCTATTCAGGGTCTTTGGTGTTTCTATACAAATTTAAAAATTTTTGTTCCAGTTCTGTGAAAATGCCATTGGTAATTTGATAGGGATTGCATTGAATCTGTAAATTACCTTGGGTGATTTTAATAATATTGATTCTTCCAATCCAAGAACACAGTATTTCTTTCCATTTGTTTGTGTCATCTTTAATTTCTTTCATCAGCATCTTATAGTTTTTGGAGTAAGGTCTTTTGCCTCCTTAGGTAGGTTTATTGCTAGGTATTGCATTATTTTTGATGTGATAGTAAATGGGATTGTTTCCTTAATTTCTGGGGAACTTTTTGCTCATAACTAGTTTAAAAGCTATCTTCAGCCCAACCCCTGTTCAATTCACACACAAATGCTTAATGAACATGTTCCCTCAACACCATCCCACACACAAAACTGTCGACCAAAATTTTAACTTGCCCTCCTGACATAATAAGTTTTCCCTAATTACATAAACAATTCCAGGTTTGGGGTTTTTGTTGTTTGGGTTTTTTTTCCGTGACAGTGATGGACCTTGTGATTATCTCCATAGTATCTATTCTATGCTCCCAATGAGGCATGAGTGGACTGCCCAGACCCCAGCTCCAGGACCATTTCAGGTCGTCACAGCAATCTCATCTTTCTTGACACTGCCAACCCAGGCCTAAACCAGATAGCTCAGGGCTCAGGGGTGATCCTATCAGGGTGAAGATCAGGATTCTTGTTTGATACTCCTGGGAGGAGATGTACCCTCTTCCTGGGATACAAATTAGGAAGTAAATAGCTCCAGTCATGGCTGGCTGCTCTCGTGCAGTCAAGAGAGGAACCAGCCTGACAGTGAACTGACAGTGAAGTCCAACCCACACACAAAGGAGAGAGCTGAGGAAACCTGAGAGAAGGAGAGTAAAAGCCCTGATTGAGCTCGACCTCATGCTAGCTTTCTCAGTAACATGCAGCAATTCATCTGCTTTCTTGTTCAGGCTGATTTGAGTTGAGTTTTATTTTGTTTGTGAGTAAAAAAACCATAACTGGTACACTGAGTTTCTTAGAGCACTTTGAGAATGTACTAGGCAACCTCCAGCACTAAATCATATAGCATCCACTCAATACCATGAAGTTGCATCTTAAGTCAAGAGAGTTTAGAATCTAGTATCATGATATAAAAAAACCACACATAGCAAAATTTACTACAGCAAATTCTGTAAAGATGCTATACAGTAATTCTTACATACATTAAAGTTTGAAACTCAACTACGGGAAGAAACACATAAACATGTTCTATTTGACATATTTGTACCCATGCATTAATGTACTGCAGATTCAATATTCCTACCTTGAAACCTACTGCATAAGGAGGCATTTAAGGTCCTTCCCAATCAGACCCCACCTACTCCACTTGCCTCACCCCATTTCATGCCTTCATGCTTTATCACATATTGTTTCCATTAAAGTTCCTTCTACATTTTTCCTCACCTGGCATACTTCTACTTACACTCCAACACCCAACTCAAATACCACCACCTGCCTTAAGTCTTCTGACTTCCTGGGAAACAATCATTCTTTGCTCTGGACTCTCAAAGCACTTTGTTCAAATCTCTATTAAAGCACTTACCTTGTGCTTTGAGACTCAGCCATTTACACATAGACCATGAACAATTCTAGAGTGGAAGCATGTCTAATTCATCACTGTATCTCATTTTTTAAGAGATAGAATTTTACATTTATTCACTTAACATTACACCATAAATTTTTTCCTATTTTTGCCACAATCCCTTTTTTTTTCTTATATCCCTCCCCCAGTTCCCAGCCCAAGTAACTGATCTCACCTGCCTGGCACCACTGTATCTCTTGTTTAGCATATAAGACTGGCTCAGAGTATGCAGTCATCGTGTTTACTGAATAGATGTTCTTAATTCAGTTGACATATCCCAAATCTACCCGTTTCTCTCCATCTCCACTACCCATGGTCTGATTCTGTCTTAGCTGGGTGACAGCAAGAGCCTACCTGAATGATCTGACTGCTTCCATTCTTACTCTTTTCAATCTTTTCAGGGCAGATACGCCTTCATAAGAATTAGAAAATTAGAAAAAGGCAGCCCTCTGAGTGGTTAAGAAAAAATTCCTCTTCTAGACTGATACAACTTACTGGGAAACTATTACAAAAGAAGACGTCTATTTTCAACAGAGTTACTAAATTGACAGAACGAAAGCCTGGAGTTGGTGGTCTTTGCCACTGCACTGAGGAATGCATTCTTGAGACTGAAGTAAACAAGGAGGAAGAAAGATGGAAAAGGACAGATTCCTGATTGTGTTGTTGAGCACCTGGGTTCAGCCACACCTGAAAGAGTTGTCCCTGGACTTTCTAGTTACCTGAGCCAATTAAGTTACTTTTGTGCTCAAAATAGTTTGAGTTGTACTACAGACATTTACCACCTAAGCAGTCAGAATATATACCATTGCTACATGCTATGAGCATAACATTGAAATATGACTCAGGGACAGTGTTTCTGCAAAACCTAAAGTACACAGGACTAGAGACCAGATTTGTTGGGACCACTACAGGCTAAGACTCTCCAAGGTCTCTAATTCAAACCCATTTGCAGAATCTGCTTAAATTAGGACTCTATACTGTAATTCTGTGCTTTGAGTTCAACATGAGTGAGCCCCAGACTGGAATACATGAATTTGCCTTTTATTTTCAAAATGCTTTTGTCATACACATCAGAACTAAGAGGAAACGCTCATGAGAGGTCATCATCGGTATCCCTCTACCTCCACATAGTTCTACCCTTAAGTCACCCCAAAAACAGAGCTGCGTAACACGTCAAAAAGGAAACTGACCTGACCTTCTGAAAAGAGTTTGAGTGTTCAGATGGTTTCATATCATTTTTTTTTAATTGCTCAGAGATACCAATGCAATCCTATGAAATATTGAACAGAAAGCCTTGAGGGAAAGTCAAAAAGCAACCAACATCATTAGATAGCTTGCCCTATTCTAACCAAGGTTATAACTGTGGCTAAGAAAGTGAGAAATTCTACCAATGGTTTATTTATTTATTTACTACTACAGGCACATCCATTGCCTGCTTCCCACTTACCCACCCCATCTCACACAAGGTTGGATGATTTGATTTGAGAAGCGTGTCGCATGGTGGATGGGCTTTGGGTTCTTTTGGTTCTGACACTTATTTTCCAGGGGGCCTAGGCCAGTCAATTATCTTCTCTTGGACTCAATTTCCTCTTCGGCACAAATGGGGACGGTAACAATGCAGAGGCTCCTGTGAGAAGCGAATGAGATCCCCAGTTCAGAGCACCTACACAGTGCCAGAAACACAGCAGATGCACACAACACATTTGTTCACTCGCTTTTTACTGAACTGTCTTAAGCAAAACTAGCCAGTTATTTTGGTATTAAATAGGGTAATTTCTTGTCAAAGTGTTCCCTGGCTAGTCAATTCCACCAACACTGGCCCACAAGCTCAGGCCAGAAGTGAAGCACAGTCTTGAATCTCGTTTCCCTCACAACCCACATCCTATCCACCAGCAAGACTGGCTGGTTATATCCCAATAAATATCTCAAATCTGACAATCTCTCCCCTCCTCCTACTCTTCTGTCCACTTCATCACCATCTCTCTGCTGGATATTGCAGCAGCCTCCTAACTGGTCTCCTGCCTCCCCAACTTGTCTCTTTACAGTCTTCACATGGCAACCAGGATGACATTTTCTGAAGTGTAGAGCGGATCATATCACTCCCCTGCTAAAATCCTCCCATACCTTCCAATAATATTAATAACTACAATAATAGTAGCTATAATTTATTGAGCACATACTATATAAAAAGGGCACAGGTATAGCACTTTGGACATATTACATTATTTAATCTAAAACAATTGTCCAGTGTCTGTCGACAGATGAACAGATAAAGAAAATATATAGAGAGAAAATGTATTCCAAATATAATATATATATATATATATAGAGAGAGAGAGAGAGAGAATAGTATTCAGCCATGAGAAAGAAGGAAATCCTGTCATTTGCTACAACATGGATGAAACTGGAGGGCATTATAAGCCAGACACAATAAGCCATACACAGAAGGACAAATACTGTATGATCTCACTTATACGTGGAATCTAAAAATATTGAACTCACAGAACCAGAATGTAGAATGGTAGTTGCCAAGGGTTGGGGGTGGGGGAAATGGGAAGAGGCTGGTCAAAGGGTACAAACTTCCAGTTAGAAGATACAGTTCTGGGGACCTAATGGACAGCGTGGTGTTTATAGTTAATAATGCTGCATTGTGTACCCGAAATCAGCTAAGAAAGTAGATCTTCAGTGTTCTCACCACACACACACACACACACAAATGGTAACTACGTGAGATGACGGATGTGTTAATTAGCTTGATTGTGATAATCATTCCACAATATGTATGTATATTAAATCATCATGTTGTATACCTTAAAAAAACATTCTGTTGTACAATCTAAATATATACAATTTTTATTTGTCAATCATACCTCAATGAAGCTGGGAAAAAGTAAAATAAAACTATGCAGGGTTGGTACTGTCATACCCCCCTTTCTTACATATAAAGTTAGTGACGCAGGAGCCAGAACAAGGCACACACCCTTTCCCTTCCTAAGAGGCTCTATAAGGCTGAGCCCTGCCCTGTCCACTTCGCCACTTGACCTCCTAATACTGCCCCTTCTCCCTCTTTACTCCCTAAGCTCCAGCCACTCTGGCCTTATTTGTCCCCCAAACATACCACAGCTCATTTCTTTCTCAGGTTCAAAGACTCTTCATCCAGGCTCTGCTCAAAAGTCACCATCATGACCACACTAACAGGTGAAGCAGGTATGAGCACTGGTTTGTCACTATAATTATAACCACTAGCATGAGTCCAGAAGGGTGTTCCCTGAGGACCTCTTATTATTATTTTTTTTTAAGTTTATTTATGGCTGTGTTGGGTCTTCGTTTCTGTGCAAGGGCTTTCTCTAGTTGTGGCAAGCGGGGGCTACTCTTCATCGCGGTGCACGGGCCTCTCACTATCGCGGCCTCTCTTGTTGCGGAGCACAGACTCCAGACGCGCAGGCTCAGTAGTTGTGGCTCACGGGCCCAGCTGCTCTGCGGCATGTGGGATCTTCCCAGACCAGGGTTCGAACCCGTGTCCCCTGCATTGGCAGGCAGATTCTCAACCACTGCACCACCAGGGAAGCCCCCTCTTATTATTTTTGCTGGGGGTTTAAAAACATGCGGAGGAGGAGAATGACTTCGAGTGCTATGACTTATTTATATCAGGTAAATGATATAAATCATAAAGCCTTGATTCTAAGTTTGATTCTGAACAGAAAAATGCCTATGGAGAGAGTGAAAAGTCTATGGCATGTTTTTGGAAATTGCTTCTTAGAACCCTGAGTTTTTTTGCCCCCTCAGTGAATGAACTACTCTCTGAAAAACTCTTAAATCTGAAAACGGACGGTACTGAAAACATTCTCTCACAGAAAGGGCTTACTTTAACTTTTTAAAAAATATTTGTGTTTCTTTAAATATTCTTACAGTTCTTTTTTTTTTAAAGGCAATTCAATTTGGGGGAAACATTATGACAATATGCTTCTTCGTGCCAAAGAAAAGCTTTTCATTGGCCTCTCTCGTGTTTCTGGCTTTCTTTTTCCAGCTGTTATATCAGATATAATCATCCAAAACTGCAATTTGTCATCTCCATCAAATTTGGTTTACAATTCTCAATGTTGCTGTTTATATGAAAAAAATTATGGATTAAAACTCAGAGTAAAGTGAAGATTTCACAGATTAGGGACAAAGTTAATATTCCTCAAAAGGTTGGATTACAAGCAGACCTGAAAAACACTGAAGTTTATCCCAGATGTCAGACACACAGCACTGCCTGTTCTACTGAAATGTGGTGGAGCAGAGGCCATATCCACACTGCCAAGCCAGCCTGGGGATTTGGTTCCCTCATACAAGTAACTGGATGATCTGGGGAGGGTGGTGGATAAAAATGAGCTCTTAGACCACCTGACCTGTCAATCCAAACAGAAATATCACATTTAGCCCCCTGATTAAAGTTGATTGAATGGTTATTATATGCTTCCAACCGACCATCACTGCCCACAGCAGCAACATATTGTTCAAAATAGTTACCATTTATTGAGCAATTACTATATATCAGGCAGTGTGTTGGGGAATTGGCATGGCCTTATTTTATTGAATAAATGTTTGTTGCGTAGTGGAGGTTCTTTATATTGGGATGAATAATATGAAACTGACATTTTTGTAGGTGAAAACAGTCCAATAGTAGCAATTTCATGCAGTTCACTCTAATACTTGTTCTGTGCCTCCCAGCTAACCCAGCACAATGCTTATCACTCACGGCAGGGCTCAGTAAGCTCTCATTTCATTTATTCTTAGTTTTACATAGAAACAACCTCCAAGAGGGGGACAAATAGCAGTATTTCAAGCAAGATTCAATCTAGCCATCTCTGCTGTGCTGTTCTCAGCCACACAAGTTTCATGAAAGGTCTTAGGCCACCCACCTGCCTCCACCCCCTCAAAGCTCACTTAGTAAAACAATGAACCTTACCGGTGTGCCCTGCCCAGTATAATCACAGGGAGCTATGGGACACTGCTGGGAGGTACTCAGTTACAACTCTTCCCTACTATCTCCAGGCAACCCACTTTTCCTTTCTTGAAAATCACCATAAAAGGCATTGGATGGTTAAAAAGCTGCAGAGGAGTGCCCAGGAGAAGTGAATTCAGTACTGGGGTCAACCTTAAAAATTGAATTCTAGAATAAACATATCCCAATTAATAATATTTATCATTCTTTAGGAGGTGAAACGAGATCACAAGAAATGAGTGACAAGAAAAAGATTCCACCCCTGGTGAGGGGATGCTCAAAATCCCCAACCAAAACCCTAGAAATTTAAACTGAATGTGAATAGAAAAGCCAATGAAGCCATTCAGACAAAGGGGGTATGAAGTTGTTCCATTTTAAAACATTGCCTGAGGGAATGTCTTTGCCCAGCCCCTTCTCACCCGACCAAGGAACAGAATGAAACAAAACAAAAACATGCCAGAATCAAGAGGTTCCATTTTCACCAGAAGTTAAACTGAAACCAAAGACCAATGGCTGCCCTTCTTTACCTTTTCTAGGGCAGTGAAACTACTCTGGATGATACTCTGATGGTGGATACCTGTCATTATACGTTTGTCCAAACTCATAAATGTCCAATACCTAGTGAACTCCAGAGTGAACCCAACTGCAAACTGTGGACTCTGGGTGATAATGACGAGTCACGTAGGTTCATCAACTGTAAGGAACGTACCATTCGCGGGGGATGTTGATGGCAGGGGAGGCTGTGTGCGTGTGTGGGGGCAGGGGGTACATGGGGACTCTGTGCCTTCTACTCAATTCTGCAGTGAACCTAAACCTGTTCTAAAAAATAAAGTCTACTTAAAAGGAAAAAAAAAAAAAAGACCAATGGCTGAACAACAGAGCACATTCCCACACCTCCCACCATCCACTTGAACATTTACAGCTCAGAATCACAGAAGATGAAGGTGACTGTCAAGATTTGGTGTGTTTTGAACTAGGAATAATTTGCCATTTGGGGTAGGGGATGCTGAGAACATCCCAAGCCAATCTCTCTAGCCCACTCGTTGTGGAACTAATAACGAGACAGGGAAACATCTGCCTGTCAGCTATGAACATGAACCAACTGATGCATCTATAGACATGAGACACCCAACTTGCCCCACCTGGTGTACAGGACTACTGGAGCAGGGAGGAGATGAGGAGAGGGGAAGAGAGGAGAGGGCTGTTGAGAGGAGCACTTTTCAGAACCTGGAGCAAAGAAAGTTCATGTAAGGGCTCACTGTGGCCCACCTGTGTTTCCACCTCTTTTCTTCCTTGCCCTACCCCATCCCTTATCCTCATAGGTTAACTAATGAAACTGATATCTTCCAGGTTTTTAGCTACTGGAATACCAAATAAGAGATGCGTGTTCAGCCCCAATGAGAGCAATATGCATGACCAAATGATCTTTTCTTAATTTGGTGAAAGAAAAATAATGAAGCAGTTGTGACATAAACCTAATGTGGAAATGCGATGCAGGTTGAAAGCTGCCTTGTGTGCATTAAGTGGTACCCAGAGCACCCATTCTTCCATAAGGAGAGTGGACACTCCTGGCCCAGACAGGATCAAGATGGTATAGATTAAGATCTATTCTCCACCAACCCAGATACAGAGCTGATGTCACGTAGGCAGCGACCAGGCTGGGAAAGCCTATGTCCTCTGTGGCGAAAGATTCTACCTTGTGAGCTAGGAAGTGCCATAGCAGGAATCAGGATGCAGCATTGCTGTACAAGGGTTCATACTGTAGCAGCTCTGGGGCGAAAACTCGCTCCTACCTCCCCTGATTTACAGCTTCTGAAATTCATGAGCCATTGGCTCTGAGTGCTATAAGTAAGTCAGGTAAGGACTGCACTAGAAGAAATCTTACAAAAGACCCTTGAGTCTTGCTCTTTTCTGCCATCCCAGCTTTATCCGGTACCCTATGCCATCCCTCAAATGGACAAGAAGTACACACTTCATTTCACTCTCCTCTGTTTTCAACCAAGAAATCCATGACCCAGTCTAATGATCAGCACAGAGACTGACAACGCCATTAAGACTGACATGAACTTCATTGGTTCAAGATGGCGGAGTAGAAGGATGTGCGCTCACTCCCTCTTGCGAGAGCACCGGAATCACGACTAACTGCTGAACAATCATCAACAGGAAGACACTGGAACTCACCAAAAAAGATACCCTACATCCAAAGACAAAGGAGAAGCCACATTGAGACGGTAGGAGGGGCGCAATCACAATAAAATCAAATCCCATAACTGCTGGGTGGGTGACTCACAAACTGGAGAATACTAATACTACAGAGGTCCACCCACTGGAGTGAAGGTTCTGAGCCCCATGTCAGGCTTCCCGACCTGGGGGTCCAGCAATGAGAGGGGGAATTCCTAGAGAATCAGACTTTGAAGGCTAGTGGGATTTGACTGCAAGACTTCAACAGGATTGGGGGAAACAGAGACTCCACTCTTGGAGGGCACACACAAAGTACTGTGTGCATCGGAACCCAGGAGAAGGAGCAGTGACCCCAGGGGAGACTGAACCAGACCTACCTGCTACTGTTGGAGTGTCTCCTGCAGAGGCGGGGGTGCCTGTGGCTCACCGTGGGGACAAGGACACTGGCAGCAGAAGTTCTGGGAAGTACTCCTTGGCGTGAGCCCTCCCAGAGTCAGCCATTAGCCCCATCAAAGAGCTGGGTAGGCTCCAGTGTTCGGTCACCTCAGGCCAAACAACCAACAGGGAGGGAACCCAGGCCCACCAATCAACAGTCAAGTGGATTAAAGATTTACTGAGCTCTGCCCACCAGAGCAACACCCAGCTCTATCCACCACAAGTCCCTCCCATCAGGAAAATTACACAAGCCTCTTAGATAGCCTCATCCACCAGAGGGCAGACAGCAGAAGCAAGAAGAACTACAATCCTGCAGCCTGTGGAGCAAAAACCACATTCACAGAAAGATAGACAAAATGAAAAGGCAGAGGGCTATGCACCAGATGAAGGAACAAGATAAAACCCCAGAAAAACAACTAAATGAAATGGAGATAGGCAACCTTCCAGAAAAAGAATTCAGAATAATGATAGTGAAGATGATCCAGGACCTCGGAAAAAGAATGGAGGCAAAGATCGAGAAGATGCAAGAAATGTTTAACAAAGATCTAGAAGAATTAAAGAACAAACACCAAGAGGAATTAAAGAACAAAAAAACAGAGATGAACAATAACTGAAATGAAAAATACACTAGAAGCAATCAGTAGCAGAATAACTGAGGCAGAAGAACGGATAAGTGACCTGGAAGACAGAACGGTGGAATTCACTGCCAAGGAAAAGAATAAAGAAAAAAAAAAGAAAAGAAATGAAGACAGCCTAAGAGACATCTGGGACAACATTAAACGCAACAACATTCACCTTATAGAGGTCCCAGAAGGAGAAGAGAGAGAGAAAGGACCCGAGAAAATATGTGAAGAGACTAGAGTCGAAAACTTCCCTAACATGAGAAAGGAAATAGCCACCCAAGTCCAGGAAGCGAAGAGAGTCCCAATCAGGATAAACCCAAGGAGAAACACGCCAAGGCACATAGTAATCAAATGGACAAAAATTAAAGACAAAGAAAAATTATTGAAAGCAACAAGGGAAAAATGACAAATACCATACAAGGGAACTCCCATAACGTTAACAGCTGATTTCTCAGGAGAAACTCGATAAGCCAGAAGGGAGTGGCATGATATATTTAAAGTGATGAAAGGGAAGAACCTACAACCAAGATGACTCTACCCAGCAAGGATCTCATTCAGATTCGATGGAGAAATTAAAACCTTTACAGACAAGCAAAAGCTAAGAGAATTCAGCACCACCAAACCAGCTCTAAAACAAATGCTAAAGGAAATTCTCTAAGTGGGAAACACAAGAGAAGAAAAGGACCTACAAAAACAAACCCCAAACAATTAAGAAAATGGTAATAGGAACATACATATCGATAATTACCTTAAACGTGAATGGATTAAATGCTCCAACCAAAAGACACAGGCTTGCTGAATGGATAAAAAAACAGGACCCATATACATGCTGTCTACAAGAGACCCACTTCAGACCTAGGGACACATACAGACTGAAACTGAGGGGATAGAAAAAGATACTCCATGCAAATGGAAATCAAAAGAAAGCTGGAGTAGCAATACTCATATCAGATAAAATAGACTTTAACATAAAGAATGTTACAAGAGACAAGGAAGGACACTACTTAATGATCAAGGGGTCAATCCAAGAAGAAAACATAACAATTATAAATATATATGCATCCAACAAAGGAGCACCTCAATACATAAGGCAACTGCTAACAGCTCTAAAAGAGGAAATCAACAGTAACACAATAATAGTGGGGGACTTTAACACCTCACTTACACCAATGGACAGATCATCCAAACAGAAAATTACTAAGGAAACACAAGCTTTAAATGACACAACAGACCAGATAGAATTAAATGATATTTATAGGACATTCCATCCTAAACCAGCAGATTACACTTTTTTCTAAAGTGCACGTGGAACATTCTCCAGGATAGATCACATCTTGGGTCACAAATCAAGCCTCAGTAAATTTAAGAAAATTGAAATCATATCAAGCATCTTTTCTGACCACAACACTATGAGATTAGAAATCAATTACAGGGAAAAGAATGTAAAAAACACAAACACATGGAGGCTAAACAATACATTACTAAATAACCAAGAGATCACTGAAGAAATCAAAGAGAAAATCGAAAACTACCTAGAGACAAATTACAACAAATACACGATGATCCAAAACCTATGGGATGCGGCAAAAGCAGTTCTAAGATGGAAGTTTATAGCAATACAAGCGTACCTCAAGAAACAAGAAAAATCTCAAATAAACAATCTAACCTTACACCTAAAGGAACTAGAGAAAGAAGAACAAACAAAACCCAAAGTTAGCAGAAGGAAAGAAATCATAAAGATCAGAGCAGAAATAAATGAAATAGAAACAAAGAAAAAAATAGCAAAGATCAATAAAACTAAAAACTGGTTCTTTAAGAAGATAAACAAAATTGATAAACCATTAGCCAGACTCATCAAGAAAAAGAGGGAGAGGACTTTAATCAATAAAATTAGAAATGAAAAAGGAGAAGTTACAACAGACACCGCAGAAATACAAAGCATCCTAAGAGACTACTACAAGCAACTCTATGACAATAAAATGGACAACCTGGAAGAAATGGACAAATTCTTAGAAAGGTATAACTTTCCAAGACTGAACCAGGAAGAAATAGAAAATATGAATAGACCAATCACAAGTAATGAAATTGGAACTGTGATTAAAATTCTTCCAACAAACAAAAGTCCAGGACCAGATGGCTTCACAGGTGAATTCTATCAAACATTTAGAGAAGAGCTAACACCCATCCTTCTCAAACTCTTCCAAAAAATTGCAGAGGAAGGAAAACTCCCAAACTCATTCTATGAGGCCACCATCACCCTGATACCAAAACCAGACAAAGATAATACAAAAAAAGAAAATTACAGACCAATATCACTGATGAATATAGATGCAAAAAACCTCAACAAAATACTAGCAAACAGAATCTAACAACACATTAAAAGGATCACACACCATGATCAAGTGGGATTTATCCCAGGGATGCAAGGATACTTCAATATATGCAAATCAATCAATGTGATACACCATATTAACAAATTGAAGAAAAAAACTATACGATCATCTCAATAGATGCAGAAAAAGCTTTTGACAAAATTCAACACCCATTTATGATAAAAACCCTCCAGAAATTGGGCACAGAGGGAACCTACCCCAACATCATAAAGGCCATATACAACAAACCCACAGCAAACATCATTCTCAATGGTGAAAAACTGAAAGCATTTCCTCTAAGATCAGGAACAAGACAAGGATGTCCACTCTCAACACTATTATTCAACATAGTTTTGGAAGTCCTAGCCACAACAATCAGAGACGAAAAAGAAATAAAAGGAATACAAATTGGAAAAGAAGAAGTAAAACTGTCATTGTTTGCAAATGACATGATACTATACATAGAGTATCCTAAAGATGCCACCAGAAAATTACTAGAACTAATCAATGAATTTGGTAAAGTTGCAGGATACAAAATTAATGCACAGAAATTTCTTGCATTCCTATACACTAATGATGAAAAATCTGAAAGAGAAATTAAGGAAACACTCCCATTTACCATTGTAACAAAAAGAATAAAATAACTAGGAATAAACCTACCTAGGGAGACAAAAGACCTGTATGCAGAAAACTATAAGACACTGATGAAAGAAATTAAAGATGATACAAACAGATGGAGAGATATTCCGTGTTCTTGGATTGGAAGAATCAATATTGTGAAAATGACTATACTACTCAGAGCAATCTACAGATTCAAAGCAACCCCTATCAAATTACCAATGGCATTTTTTACAGAACTAGAACAAAAAGTCTTAAAATTTGTATGGAGACACAAAAGACCCTGAACAGTCAAAGTAGTCTTGAGGGAAAAAAACGGAGCTGGAGAAATCAGACTCCCTGACTTCAGACTATACTACAAAGCTACAGTAATCAAGACACTATGGTACTGGCACAAAAACAGAGATATAGACCAATGGAGCAGGATAGAAAGCCCAGAGATAAACCCATGCACCTATGGTCAACTAATCTATGACAAAAGAGGCAAGGATATACAATGGAGAAAAGACAGTCTCTTCAATAAGTGGTGCTGGGAAAACTGGACAGGTACATGTAAAAGAATGAAATTAGAACACTCCCCAACACCATACACAAAAATAAACTCAAAATGAATTAGCAACCTAAATGTAAGACCGGACACTATAAAACTCTTAGAGGAAAATATAGGAAGAACACTCTTTGACATAAATCACAGCAAGATCGTTTTTGATCCACCTCCTACAGTAATGGAAATAAAAACAAAAATAAACAAACGGGACCTGATGAAACTTAAAAGCTTTTGCACAGCAAAGGGAACTACAAACATGACGAAAAGACAACCCTCAGAATGGGTGAAAATATTTGCTAACGAATCAACGGACAAAAAGATAAATCTGCAAAACATATAAACAGCTCATGCAGCTCAATATTAAACAAACAAACAACCCGATCCAAAAATGGGCAGAAGACCTAAATAGACATTTCTCCAAAGAAGACATACAGATGGCCACGAAGCACATGAAAAGATGCTCAACATCACTAATTATCAGAGAAATGCAAATCAAAGCTACAATGAGGTATCACCTCACGCCAGTTAGAATGGGCATCATCAGAAAATTTACAAACAACGAATGCTGGAGAGGGTGTGGAGGAAAGGGAACTCTCTTGCACTGTTGGTGGGAATGTAAATTGATACAGCCACTATGGAGAACAGTATGGAGGTTCCTTAAAAAACTAAAACTAGAATTACTATATGACCCAGCAATCCCACTACCGGATATATACCCAGAGAAAACCATAATTCAAAAAGACACATGCACCCCAATGTTCATTGCAGCACTATTTACAATAGCCAGGTCATGGAAGCAACCTAAATGCCCATCGACAGACGAATGGATAAAGAAGTTGTGGTACATATATACAATGGAATATTACTCAGCCATAAAAAGGAACAAAACTGGGTCATTTGTAGAGATGTGGATGGATCTAGAGACTGTCGTACAGAGTGAAGTCAAAAAGAGAAAAACAAATATTGTATATTAACGCATATATGTGGAACCTAGAAAAATGGTACAGATGAACCGGTTTGCAGGGCAGAAATAGAGACACAGATGTAGAGAACAAACGTATGGACACCAAGGGAGGAAACTGGCGGGGGGGTGGGGGGGTGGGTGATGAACTGGGCGATTGGGATTGACATATATACACTAATATGTAAAAAATGGATAACTAATAAGAACCTGCTGTTTAAAAAAATAAAATAAAATTCAACAATTCACAAAATAAAGACTGACATGGACTTTAGAATTCAACAGCCTGGTTTTGAATACCCGTCCACCCCTTACCTTAGCAAATTCCTTAACTTCTCTGTGCCTAATATTCTATGTAAGATAGGGAAGATAAGTGCATCTAGCTGCTAGGGTTGTTGTAAGGATTAAATGAGTTAATCTATTTAAAGGACTTAGGAAAGTCTCTAGTACATGGTGAGCAAGAATAAATGTTACCTGCAATCATCATCATCTTCCCAGCTCCCATTTGTCAAGAAGTGAAAAACTCTGTCTTTGGTCTCCCTAGTATACAATCTGGGATGGAGATAAAATTGACATCCAAAACAGCACTGATTAGGTGACACGGAACATACGCTTTGTAGGAGTCTGAATGAAGAGGGAGAAACAGAGCAGAAAGAGCTGGGAAAGGTTCACGGAGAAAGGAGGTTGCCATGGGGCCTTGTACAAAGGCAGCATTTGGATGGATGGATGCATGGATAGATGGATGGATGGAAAGACAAAAAAGAGACTGAACAATTCATTTTCTTTCAAAGATTCTTTGGGGGATGAGGCATCCTTCTGTTGTCTATAAGGGATGAAACTGTTTAAAAAGCTCTTCTCTCAATGACCTCTCTGGAAAATTTTTACATTTAATACAGGCCCAACTGCAAACACCCAGGGTGAATTCCCACAGAAGCAGTCTCTTCCCCCACCCTCCATCTCGTCAACACTGTAAATAGAACTGCCGTGTTATTACTAAGAAGGGTGGTAGCTTCCATGCAAACTACATATTTGATTAGGATCTGAACTCTTTGCTGAACCATGAATTCAAAATAATTTAGGTGATACATATAAATTTAATTTCTTTGTTCAAACTCCACATCTGAAATGATGCCCTGCAAATGTGAAACTCTCACTGTGGTCTACAAAATAAGTCTCCTTCTAATTCGTCTATACTGTGTGGAAATAATCTTCAAGGAAAGGAATAAACCTATTTTAAAAACAGCTGAGTCCTTTAGATCATATACCCTAACCAATTTATGGAGATAAATGGAATTCAGTATTAAAGAAATATATTTTTTCCACTCCTCCAGAAAATGTAAATGCCAGCTACAAAATAGAAAGAAAAAGACAAAGAAATCAAGAATAAAGCAGCACAGAAAGAAAGCCAGAAAAACCAATTCAAGGACAACTGAAGAACCCTTGACTTATTGTCCTTTCCTGCCTCATCCTCTCACCCCATTTTCCCCCACTGACCCAAAGGCATTGTAAATAAGAATATCACAGAGGAGAGGAACCCAGGGGGAAAAACTGCCAAAGAAAACAGAATTCATTTCCACCATCCGGAATCAGAGAAGGCATAGTTCTCTATGGAAACAAACCTCCTCTTTCTATAGTGGGGCAGTGTCCACTGCTGGCCATCTTTCCTGCATGGCATACACTATTTCAGTAACTCTCATGTTAACCCTGAGCTAATCACCAAGATGGACAAATGAAAAATTAACAAAGGAGAAAGACCAAGAAAGGGAAGACAAAGTTACACTGTGAGTGATTGCTTGCGTCCTATTAGTATAATGAATACAAAATACCTTAAAAAAATGCATTAGGCAGATATTGGCTTATGATGTGGTCAATATCACGATTTATTTAACTCTGGGGACAATAAATCTTGATATTGACTGAAAACATAAGTCAATATGTGTACTGTTGTGTGCATCCTACTACAAAAATGAGGTTTTTAACTTTAATAGCTCCTTTTGCAAAGAGGAAAAATAAAAGAACTCCCTCAAAGGCCCTCAGATCACAGTCACACCAACATGCTGGGAAGGGATTCACTGCCTGGCTCAGCAACTCTGCATCACTGGCTGAGGATTGGTCAGTCAGTCAATTACTATCATAGACGGAATTGTTGATCCTGTTTCTTCACCCCTCCTGTATCCACAATCTTCGATGTTCATCCTACACAAAGCAGAGGCCACTGCTTGACTTGGGGCTTAGCTTGTGATATTTTAGCCAATGGAATACGGACAAAATTGAGTTTGCCAGTTTCCAGTCTAATCATTCATAGGCATCTCATGTTCTGCTTGTTTTCTTGTGACTCTGCCATCACAATTAAAAGAGCGTCCCTTCAAATATATCCTATCTCTTTAGCCTGAACCCCGAAATAAGTCCACATGAACAGACCACAGTCCATGAGGCAGTGTGGAGCCAAGCCCAGCTGGACCTACAAGTGGAAGCAGAGTTACCCATTCAAGCTCAGCCTAGATCAGTGCCTCTCAAGTCAATCTGCAGCTTTGGGAGAGATCAATGCTTACTGCGAATGCCACTGAGATCCGGTGGTTGGTTGTTCTGCAACAGTAGCTAACTGATACAGTTAGCATTCACTAAGTGGTCATTATTCACAGACCACTATACTTACTCCCCTGTGGGATCTTCAGAGAAAGTTGGAGATACAGGCCCCGACCCTAAGGAACTCACAGTACGATAGGGGAAGAAGGCACCCACATGATGGCCTGTCTCCCCTTAAGAGTATGTTCCATGTAACCCAGACGACTGTCAGACATCTCCCCATTCCCTTAGCCAGGGGTACTAACTTCCTTGAATCCACATATACCCAGAAGTTGGACTCAGCACACTTACTAGTTTCCAGTAAAAATACAGCAATTCCCAGCATTAGGGATATTTGTAGCTTGGGTTTTGCTTTTGTTCTGAAGATCAGGGAGACTTCATGGGAATGCTATATAAGGTTGCACATAGCACTCTAAATGCTTCATTTTCTCCAAATTTCTTCTCAGTGGTAACATAATTCTCTCTTTCCCCTCTTCAGTGACCCAGGGCCGGCCTCCCCAGTAAATCCTTTATCCTTCCAGATTACTCTTAAGAGCTCCAAGGTCCTTACTAAGCAGAAAATTTCAACTATGCTCCAGTTTATACCTCTGACCTTATATTATCCAACTCATTCTGTTCTTAGCAAATACTGAGCCTTACACAACAGAACTACCCTCTTCAGAAGGCAGTTCAACTATTTGAGAAGATTCTTTCGTGTCTCAAGTCCCACTCCAAGTGGCTGATCAAAGTCTTTTTTTTTAATATGTATATAAAACCATCCAAAGTAATTTTGATGACTGAAATTGTCCTTATATCATTATAATCATTCATTAATTTTTAATACATATTTATTGAACCAGTCACTGTTCTGAAGGCTGAGAATTCAGCTGTGAACAAAAGAAACTCCTTGACCTCGCTGAGTGTTCTCTCAAGAGCAGAAGCCAAACATTAACAATTAAACTCACAGATGAAAGTCATGTTGGGCATCGGTAAGTACTATGAAGATAATTAGCCAAGGATAAGGGGATCCACATGCTATTCTAGACAAGGTGATCAGGGAAGGCCTCTCTAAGGAGGTGACTTTTGAGCAGTGACCTGAATTGAGCCTAAATCTCTTGAGTGCTTACTTAGTTCATCCATCCAATAAGTATTTATCATGTACCTGCTGTTCTGAAAGGTTAATGTTTGGTTGCTGAGGGAAACAGAGAAGAATCACAAGTGGATACACTCCTCGAGGAGATTTAGTCAATAAAAGAGATAAGGCATACATTAAAAAAAAGAAAAGACATGGGGGACTTCCCTAGTGGCGCAGTGGTTTAGAATCCGCCTGCCAATGCAGGGGACACGGGTTCGAGCCCTGGTCTGGGAAGATCCCACATGCCACAGAGCAACTAAGCCCATGAGCCACAACTACTGAGCCTGTGCTCTAGAGCCCACGAGCCACAACCAGAGTCCGTGTGCCACAACTACTGAAGCCTGTGTGCCTAGAGCCCGTGCTCCACAACAAGAGAAGCCACCCCAATGAGAAGCACAAGCACCGCAAAAAATAGCCCCCACTCGCTGCAACTAGAGAAAGCCCATGTGCAGCAACAAAGACCCAACGCAGCCAAATAAATAAATACATTTATTAAAAAAAAAAAATAAAGGCAAACTATAGGTTTCCCCCAGTACTTGAAAGTAGTGTTCCTATGAAACCTTTCATAACTTGAAATGGTGTAAAGAGAAGAAGCAATTACCTTAGGGTACATCTTGCTAATGAATGCACAAAATAAATCAAGATAATGCACAGATGCTCACAGACACAGCTCAAAGCTATGGAGGCTGGATGCTGAGATGCTGAGTATAGCTCCTGGGGAAGGAGCTTGTGGTGTGCTGCCTCTATAACAGCTCCTGCAAAACCAATACTGAACGCTATTTTCCCTTTATGCCTTTTTTTGTAATAGGAAAATTCCTCTTCCAATTTCTTTCAGTTAATGAAAACAGGTACTAATGTAGATCTTTCATAAAAGCAAAGTGGCATAAAGTAAACTTTTGAAAAGCAGGGGATACCTGTTTACTTTAAGACAGAAAATAACATGTGCTGTGTAGATAGGATACCAGGGAGATTTGGAGGAATGAGAAACCACACCGTAAGAAATCAACAGATTCTTTTAAAATTATAATTTTTAATACAAAATTTTCTGAAGAATCTAAGGTAATTTTATCAAAAATGGAAGGATTGTTCCACCCCAAATTTCCAGATCCTTCTCATCCAGTATATGCTATACATGACAATTTTATGTGTAAACCAGCAATCTATATTTTATGCCCAAATCTTATAATATATAAAGAAAAGTTTTTAAATTTTTTTATTTTCTTGTTTTCTCTCCTCTTATTTACTGAGTGTGATGACAGTGGCAGATAATTTAGTAAAAAAAAGATTTTTCTACCCGTTTCCAAAATTATTCTTACAATGTAAATCTGTATACTTGGAAGCACAGAATAAACCCTTAGATTAGGGATTCAAGCACAGGTGGGGTTAGAGAATGTTCATATAGCAGCCAGTGGTAGCCTTGGACACTCACCCAGGTCTATGACTGGTTGACTGATACACAAAGAAGGTAGAGAGAGGGAGAAGGGCGTAGGGGTGGGATGAACTGGGAGATGGGAATTGCCATACATACATTATTGATACTATGTATAAAATAAGTAACTAATGAGAACCTACTGTATAGCACAGATAATTCTACTCAGTGCTCTGTGGTGACCTAAATGGGAAGGAAATCCAAAAAAGAGGGAATATATGTATACATATAGCTGATTCACTTTGCTATACAGTAGAAACTAACACAACATTGTAAAGCAACCATACTCCAATAAAATCTTTCAAAAAATAAGAAGGTAGAGAGACCACTCACAACAAATATACCCACACTCTGAATTGTCTTTCTTTCTATGGATTTCTATAGACTTCTACTGATTAGCCATATCTCAAGCTCAGTTCCCCTGTGCAGTTCTAAGAAAGGGTTTACATTTCCCTGCTAAATGGATTTGGAGTATGTAGGCTATGGGAGAGGACTGGGTTTGAGGAATGTGATAGATACTGGTAGTTAACTGTCAATATCCTTTTTTATTTAATTTAAAAAACTATGGAGTTTTAGCTGGGTCCATGGCTGTCCAGCGAAACAGCACATTCCCCACACGTTCTTGCAACTGAACGTGGCCATGTGACTATGTTGTGCTCATGATAGGTGAGCAGATGCAATACATCTTAACTCAAGAGTGTGCCGTTAAGAAACATGGGCATGCAGTCTTCTTGCCTTTCCTCCCTCCCCCCTTCCCACTGGCTGGAGATGGAGACAGAAACCACATATCAAGGATACCAAGTCCTGTATCTCTGACTGTTGTGTTAGAAATAAATTTCTATCATGCTTAATACACTATACTTGAGTCTCTGGTACAGCAGCTTACTCTGTACCCTAAGCAATACAGGAGAGAGAGTAATATAGGGGCCATTAAACTCAGCAAAATTAAGTAGCCCAAATGATCGTACTCCTGGCCAGGTTTGTGAAAGTAGTGCTACCAATAGAAGAAAGAGTCTGCCCAAGTCAGGACTTTACATTAATCACCTGGCTATTTTCTACCTTGGACATGGCCATGTACTCAGTACATGAGTACATGGCCATGTACTCAGAAACTGTACACAGTTTCCACACATGACTTAATGTTTGCTCATGCTACATGGTCACTGACAACAGTGTTTTCTGGACCAGAGGAACCAAATCATTCAGCAACACTGAGAAGAGCAACCATTCCCGGAACAGGACAAGAGTTTTTAGAGACTCTAAAAAAGTGTGAGCCTCTCTGTTGCTTTTCAGAGCTAAAATTTGATGCTTCTTGAGTTTCTTAGCTGATATGTTCCTCTCATTTTATTTCCTAATAGAAAAGAGAAGTTATTTTCTAAGCTGTAGCTTCACAAAAACCATTTCCCTTTAGATAATGAGGAATGTAACAGAGAGCAACTCCAGGGAACAGGGATTTCTTTCCCTTAAATACAGCCCCTCTATGGGGGAACCTAAGAAATCGAGGATTTCCATATCTGATTGTTGAGATTGACCAGGTGCTTAATTTAGAAATCTGAATAGTTTTATTTCAAGAAGTATTTAAATTAGTTCAATTAAAGGTATAGGACTGGGGATGGGGAGGGGGGGCACAAAAAAGTAAATATTAGAAACATAGAGATCTCCTGAAATCTGAGGGCAGGAAACAAAGTAGATGTGGGAAGTGGGAGAAGTGTGAGCTGGACAACCAGACTCAGGGTGGTTCCTGGGACCCCATCAGCAGACACCCTTGGGTTTCATTCTACTCTTCACCACTGACCTGATTCAGCTCCTCCCACAGGAATCCTTTGTGTTTTGTCCTGCTATCCACCAGCTTGGGCTCTGAATATCCCAATTCCTAGTTCTTTTCAACAAAGACTAAGAGCACAGGCAGTTCCCAGAGAAAGCAGACTAAGGGTGAACCAGGAATCCCAAAACAATCCCACTATCGCAGTGGCTGGGGGACAACACAAATGCCTGTAATTTTCTGGATAAGTTGGGGACAGAGGGCTGAATTCTTGATCACCTTTCTAGCTCTGTGATAAATACCTTTGGCCAAGGTCATCTAAGCTAAGAGATCTTAATTCATCTACTTATTTATTCATTCAAACATTCATTCAATAAACATGTATGAGCACTTGCTCTGTGCTATGGACTCTAGGAAAACAAAATTGAATAAAAAAAGGATCTTATTCCTTCAGCTCACAGGCAAACATATAAACAGTTACTTCCCAGAGAGCTGCAGTATCTGAGGAAGGTCACATATAACTCAAAACATGAATTTAAAAATAACTGGTTGATATATGGTTTGAAATGGTTTTCATGTAAACTGATGTTTAAACTAAATGTGAATTCATTTACATAAGTAAACGTATTTGCACAAAAACCGTCCCCATTTCTTAAAGAGGTCAGCCGGCAGTAAATCAGAGCATGCCAGGATGATCTTCCTTGTGCTAGTGAGACATACCTTACTGCAGATAATATGTGCCATCCACCCGCTATGCCACTGTTGTTAAGGGTCTCAAATGCCAGTTGTAAATCCTCTATCCCTGTTTAACACTGTTCAACCAGCAAAAGATGAATCAAGGATACCCTCTGTTCCGAGAGCATCAAAGAAACATTTTCCTTGTCTGACACAGATAAATCCAGATACATTCTTTTTGCCCCACTGCCAATGGATCTAAACTAACAATGCTTTATCAAGGTTGTTATAATAGGTCTTTCCCATTTTTTAAGTCAGTTTCATGGATTCACTTGGGGATGCAAAAAATTAATTCATCTTTTTTTTTAAAACCTTAAACCACTTACATTTCCTTGATATGTGTAAGTTAGTTGGTTTGGTTTCGGTTTTATAGTCTATCCTTTTATACATTGTTCCATATTTTAAAGTTTTTGTGGTATGTGAAATACTGTGTGGGGTTTCCTTCCATTCAAATGTCTTAGGTTATTGATTAACTTCATTATATTTAACCATACAGTTGTTCACTAACACTGCACTATTACAATTTGCACAAGTGGCTGCCAGCGATGTACATTATATATTTAATGGAGTATTGTTATGTTAAACAACTTAGTACCTATATAGTTTCAAACAAGAGAAATCTTCAGATTCTTGGTAATTTTAATATTTTTACAGTTGTGTTAAAAAAACACAATCTACGGATTGGTCAATGCAAACCTGGATAACCAAAAATAGATAACACATATATGACAAAACATGAACTCAGTACTTTTCTAGAACAAAGGAGGGCATGACTAGTGTCACAGGGAAGGTGGGATTAGGTGGGACACTGTTGGGGAGAGGTACGTTTGTAGGTGTCGAGGAAAAGCTGCACAGAATAGCTCTCATAATATAACTATTAATGGAAATAAAAGAGAAAATATGTTTTCTCAAAGCTAATACAGGGAGGATATAGGATGGCCTAATTGCCCTAAAAATTGAGGACCTTTTACAGAGAAGAGATGACATCCATACAATCAGTGTAAGGTCAGTCTCTGTGCCAACCATCTGATAAGCAATGGGATATGTCCTGCTGTTAAGGAGTATTCAAAACAAGATACTTATAATTATTTCCATAAACTCCCCCTCCAACCAGTTATCTCTCAACAATACCTAAATGCATTATAATAACAAATGGGCCTTCAAAAACAAATCCAAAGGTCTATTTGGCCAACTAACTTTTATCGTCTTCCTATATAACAGGATAGTGTATGGCCCATAAAAGCAGCACCTTTCAGCTTCCAATTCAACTCAGCCACACACCTCTCAAGAAAAAGTTATAAGTCAAAATATTGTTGGTTCCCTTTAAAAAAAAAATACAGAAAATAGCCCATTAGGATTTTTTCCCCCAAATAATTGAGGAGAAAATAACAAAGCAAAAGAAAATAACCGTGAAAAGCCTACCGTACTTTGTAACACTTTTTCTCATTTTTAGGCCACCATCACTGATTTTAAGTCATCACCACTTAAATTGCCTCACAGAGCGTTTCACTTGGTGCACCTGTGAACAGATGCAATGCAAAGACAAACAACATATTCCTCTTTCCCAAGACACTGTAATGACCTCAGCACAAGACGTAGTGAAGAAAAGCTCCTTTCTATTATCTTTTCTTTTTTCTCTTTCTCTTTTCCTCCCTGATACCTGTAAAGACTTCCCTTGGAATGAATGTGGAACTCATCATTTGATGATGAATTTGCATGTCGATCGGCAGCCAGTGTAGCAGCCCTCAGATTAGGGACATTCCGCTGCACACTAAAAGGCACAAAGAACAAGAAGTGCATTTCCATCTGCCCTTCCTTTCCAGTCAGTGCATTCCCAGCCGTGTCTATTGATGAGCACTTGGAACAATACCAAAATGCAGTGTAAGATCAATCCTGCAGTTTACTTCGCTGAGCTAAAGGAACAAAGAACAGAAGAAAGGCCTTAAACCCAGCCATCGTAAAGGGGCGGGATGAAGGATGAAAAATGGGTCTGATGGGCAGTTGCACAGAGTAAACGTATTTGGAGAAGCAGCAGCTCCAGCTGAGATAAAACCAATGATGATTTGTATTTTGTACTGTATCTTCAGGGGATAAAAGCACTTCTACCAGACAGCATTGGAGGCAAACTTGAAACACTGCAGTAAATGTTCCCTGCCAGGGAGAGAATAAAACCTCCCATAATTGCTGAGGAGTGTTAAATACCTGATTGTGCATGCCTCTCTCCTCCCATGGTGAGGCAACTCAACCAGGTCCTCTTTTTAACTCTACCAGCCCCTGGTAACCCAACAGTTGGCTGGGCCCTGCTGTCAACAAAGCAACAGGATACTGGGTTTTACTTGGGTAAATACCAGTAATTGTAATTTGTGGGATTATTTGTCTTTAAGACTTTTTCAAGTTACTTCAAATAGGAAGCCCTGCAACATCACTGCTGACAAAATAAGAGTTGCAGGGGGAGAGGCAGGGCTCGTATTCAAATGCAAATATTTTGAGAAAGAGAAGGCGGGCTTACAGGCCATTAAAGCAAAGGTAGGGATTTTCTTTCTGAATAAAGAGCAGATGCAACATGTTGCTTCACCATTTGGCAAAACCACGTGACAGTGGCCAACTGCAATGAGGAGGCACCCCAGGTAAAGGGTATGAGGAAGGCAAAGGCCGGAAACACACAGGCAAAACTGGGCACATCTCCCTTGGCATGCCCTCCTCAGTTCTCCTCCCAGAGCTAGGTCCAGCGCATCCCTTAGTCTCGCAACTCAAGTGTGACCCGAAGACCAGCAGCATCAGAATCACCTGCGAGCTTGTTAGAAATACACAATCTCAGGTCCTGCCCCAGACCTGCTGAATCCAAGTCTCAAGAGGTGGGACCCAGTGAGAGTTCAGAACCACAGCTTTAGATTATACAAAAACCTTTCCTGACTCCTTCAGCACTCAGCATACCCTCTCTTCTCTGAATCCTGTGTCCCATATTGCTCTGCCAACCATAAGGCATCAACAACGCCTTTGCACACAGTGGGGATCCAACAAACACTTGTTGATTTGCCTTGGTCTTGCTGTTTTCCTGTGTATTTATGTGCCCTGATTCACCCGTTAGATGTCAAATTCTTTGAGAACAGGGATCCATCCTCTCTTAGTCTTCTTTGAACCCTTCTCCATGCCTGGTACATATTGGTGCTCATTAATTATTGAAGGGTTGATCTGGGCATTGGGCCTCCTGTTTCTATTGGGGGATATTACAGTAAATGGTATTGAGTATATTCTTCACTGGCAAGGAAAGGTCAGCATTTTCCTACTTTAGTTACCCTGACAAAAGGACATGGCAGCCTAAACGGAGTGCAATTGGGCTCTCTTATTATCTTCAAGTGACTCAGCTCCTCCCATCTGCAAAGCAGGTGTAAAAAATCATAAATTTTGTTAAGCATTTTGTAGAGATATTAAAAATTAACTGAAAGACATTTATCCTTGGGGGAAAAAGTTCTGAGTAGATGCAATCTAGCATAATCTGTGAATGTGCAAAAGTCAAATGCACCCTTTTAACTTGGCTGTTTACGAGAAAGCCTATCACTAAGTTCTAAGCATTACATGGAGGTGATCCATTTTAATCCCCAAACAACTAAGTGAACTGGATATAATTTATTCTCAAGTAGGGTAAGGAAACTGAGGCCCAAGGAGATGAAATAATTTGCCCAAAGCCACCAAGTTACTCAGCAAAGCACAGATTCTAATACTAGGAGACTCCAGAGCCCATGCCTGCTCTTACACATCCCACTGGAGGAAAGAAAAATAGGGAATTAAACAATGCATCGAAATGCAACCTGAAGGTCTTTCTGTACACTCACAGGAATGGAAATGCCTGCCAACTGGAGGGACCTAAACTTTATCCACCAGAAGACAGATATGCTCAATGTGGCAACTTCGTAATTATAATAGCACAGGTAGGTGAAAGAAACAGCATAGCATAAATCCGTGTCTACACAAAGTCACACAGCTAAATTTTTCAACAAAAATATTCCACTAATCATCAAGATACTTATAAATAATGGGTCCCTGAATTTTTCACTTCTTCCTAAAATGTTTGGGAGACATATAGACTTAACTCACACGTCCAAAACTTCTTAAGGAGACTTGCCTCCAAAGAACTCTGACATTAACAAAAAACACATCAAGAATCTAACATGTTTCTTATTGTTCATATTATCTGAGCACAGAAAACAGACTAGACACCACACAGAACATTAAGGGAGACTCGATTTCAATCGAAAGTGTTCATAATATAAATTAGAAAGACACAATCTAAATTAAATAGACACAGTCTAAATTAGATAAACAACATCATCAGAGCTCTGATTTCTTCCCAGCAGGGATGGTAGGAGAGGAAGTTTCCCAGAGTTTCTGACACACAGAAACTGGTCTGCGTTTCCCAGGTCATTCGTTAAATTTTATTGTGCACACTCTGGATCCAAATATTGACCTTGTTGTTTTTCTGACTGAGTCTAGCATGGCTGAAAATAACATTGACCTCATAAGGTGGGGTGGAGGCATTAAGGGTGAGAATTTTACAGTCTGTCAGTGTGTTTCATAAGAATTGTATTTTTTTAGGAAATTTCAGCTTGACTAGAAAGGCTTTATTATCATCAAGTTTGCCACAAAAGGCAGAACTTCCTGCCTTGCTTGTTCTATGTTCTTCCATCAAAGAGTAGCCTGGTGCAGATGGAAAGTGCCCTCAGTGTATTCTCCTAAGCAGCAGGAGGGAGTGGCTGCCTGCACCCCAGACAAGCCCCAAAGTCTGGGGCTTTATGAATGAAAATAAGACCATTAGCATCCTGTAACTATATAATTCTCTAACACAGTCCTTTCTTAGCTAACAAAGCCTCTGAGCAGCCTCTTCCATAAAGATCTAAGGTGCAGAATGGTTAGATGGCTTGTTCAAAGTCACACAGGGAATTAGTGCAGAAGCAGGACTGAGATCACCTGTCTGGACACCTGGTCCACTGCTGTGCCCTCTGCCTGGTGCCAAAAGCAAATCCCCTTCTAGCAGAACTGGTCAAGGGAAATATGGTGCAAGCAAAATGTGAGCCACATATATCCCCTTAAATTTTCTAGTGGCCACATTTTAAAAAGTAAGAAGAAAAGGTAAATCCAGTTTTAATAATAGATACTACTTAACCCAATACAACCATCATTTCAACAAGTAATTGATATTAAAAATTGTTAATGAAATATTTTACATTATTTTTTCACATGAAGTCTTCAAAATCTTGGGTGTATTTCACACTTTCAGCACATCCCAATTCAGATGAGCCCCATTCCAAAAGGTCAATGGCCACATGTGGCCACCTTATTAGATAAGGCAGCATTATAGCGTCTGTCTGAAATATTTGAAAAGCACAGCCCTGCCAAGTCCAGCCATGGGTCAGACAGCTCCTTCGTGGTCAGGACTGTTGAAGTGAGACCCAGACAACAGCTCCATTGGGAAGTGGGAGAAAGGTTTCCAGGCAGCCTCCAACCCTAAGGAGACTCTTATCCTTGATATAAAGCCCCAGAAACTATTAACATTTTCCCTCCCTACACTGCCAAGCAGACAGCATGTTCACTCAGACTCCTGCAAGCCCTGAAGGGTCACTGCAGAGGAGAGCTGCAACACATGTCTCTGACGGTTTATTAAGGAAAATAGAGAAAGCACATTTAGCGTTGCCACAAGTATCTACCAGGTGACAACTCTGTGTCAAGCATGGAGCTCTGTTCTGGAGATACAGCAGTGAACAAAATCGACAAGCTCCTTATAGAGCTCACCTTCTAGTGGCGACAACCTGAGAGATAAACAAACACACATGCAAAAAATAATTACAATCTGTGATAACCCCTACAAACAAAATTAAAAGGATAAAGAGAAAGTGACATCTAGTGAATGTTCACTACAAACCTGGCACTGAGCTAGTCTCCTTTACCTGTGTTAGCACCATTTATGAGTGCTTAAAGCATATCAGAAAATATGCTAGACTATTTATTTATATTAGCACTTGTTCTCACAATAATCTTGCAATCTCCATTTTACACATAAAGGTCACACCACTAGTAAATGTAATATCCAGGATCCAAGCTCAGAACAGACAACACCATTCTCTTTCTACTCTACCATGATGCCATTCATTTTTATATCATGTGGATTTGTTGAACACCAATAAGGAATAGAAATTGCACCAACCCTGTGTGGGCTAGAAAGAGCCTCTACTTTAAGAACTAAACTTCAAGCCATTTAAAATAAGATTTCTAAAAAGCGCTGAAATGCAGACATCAATTCAAGCATCAGGCCGTGGTGGGTGAGGGATTACCAATGGGCTGCATCTCCCAGACCAACTCTTGAGGATGCCCGAGAATGGTGTGAGGGCATCTGGGCTCAAGGCCAAGTAGGCCTTAATCAGTTAGCTATGTGTGCTCTGCCTGGGGACAGGTAGAAGAGACACACTGGCTAAGTATTTATCACCCCTGAGTCTGACTCAAGGCCACCACAAACCCAGGAACAAACCCCTGGATCCTGGACGAGGAAATGGATCTAACCTGAGACCATACTTTGGTTAAACGCCAGTCAAAATCAGTTGAGTTTTCTGCCGACCCTGGCTGAGGGCATATTTAGCATCCTGGGGCTTCATCATCAGACCTGAGCCCCTCACAGGACCCAGGGCAAATCCATGGACACTGAACTGCCTACAAGGTAGATTCAGGCCCAGACCACTCCAGGTCAACGTCTTACCAAAACTCCAGTGAGGCAGGCTTTGTAGTTGACAACCAAATTACACTGTAGTTGTAACTTATTTGTAATTTGCCAATGATTTATTTATTATTAAATTACTTGCATATAATTTGTTAAATCTACATCGCAGTGTAGATTTGGTCATTTTCCACCAATCATTTTGTTGCATTTTAAAAGCCTCAGGTTAAAAGTACTTCTTTCAGGTTATATAAGCAGAACCAATAGGTGTTTCCATCCTAACGCTGAGGCCCCTAATGGGTAGACATCGCTTTAGGTCAGCAGTGGCCACACAGGACACTGAACTGGGGACAAACTACATTACCAGTACCATTTCTCTCCCCAGGGACTGGTTTACCTAGACCACATGTCCCACTAAGTCAGAGGAGGATTTCCAAAGACGAAAGGAGTCACACACAACACAACAGCACCCCCTATGCAGCTCATGCTCCTCCCCCATCCTCTCTAATCCCGGGAAATGGTTACACTACCTTCCAAAAGAGACCACCTCAAAATCTCCTATGACTCCTACCTCGCCAACCTAAACCCTGATATTACAATGTTTTCCACAACAGTCAGTCAAAGGGAATGTGAAAATCTCCCTCCCTTCCGATCATGGCACAGTCACAGGAGAACATAATCTTTGGATGAGCAAACTTCCTCTTCAAACAAAGGAATATTTCTCCCTGTGCGGCGGGAGACATTTAGCCCTTCTAATATCCCCTGTTGCGGAAGGTGAGCCTTCCAGGCTTCGCTGATGGGGATAATTACAAGGGGATTTTCAGTCAGGGCCTACAGGTGGGAAGAAGGGAGGGCGGGAGGAGAAAAAGCAAGAATCCCGATCGTTTTTTCATGTCAGGGAAACACCTTCATGCTCAAAATGAGCATAGCTTCTTGATCACTGACCTCCCCCTCACGTAAAAAGTCTTCTCGTGGGTGAAAAGATGCTTGTAAATATGGTTCCCACAGTCCGAGATGTTGAAACGTCTGAGAGACTCTAGCACTTCTCGGCCCGGCCCACAGAAGTGCCATGCCAGGGAGACACTCTCTCACAGCCTCTGCCATCTTTACTTCACATTGTCTGCAAGCAGCCAGGGTACATGCTGACAGTCACGGCACAGGTAAAGCTGCTCACACACACCAAAAAAGCAGAAAGCCTACTACCGCCTGGAGTGTCCAGGTACCCACCAGTCAATCTGCTTCGACTGCCGGGCCACTCAGAAGCCTCATTTCAAGGGCAACGCATCAGAGAAGAGGAGAGATGTAAAAGGCAAAAAGACAGCTGACTGCCATCTAAGGTGAGCGTCTCTGTGGACAGGTGTGTTTCCAGTTCAGTGACGGGAGCTGGAAAGCAGGACACAGGCTGTCCTAAAGAGCTTGCACAGAGCCACCTGCTCCAGCGAGCACAGGGACACCCTGACCTTGTCTAAGTGCGAGGGGAGATCTCGTCCGCCTCTCCACCACCTGGAACTTCTGCAGCGCCTGGGCACACCTCCCAACCAGGAAAAGAGTGAGACGTTATTTGTGGAACATAACACTAGATGCCTTTCAAAATGCACTCAAAATCTCCATTTTCCTTTATTTTGGTTGGTTGGTTGGTTGGTTTGTTGGCTGGTTGGTCAATTTAACCCTCCCTCCTTCACACCTCTTGTAACCAGATGTCTAGCCCCTCAGTGGGAAAAAGCGAAAAGGAGAGAGGATTCTTCAAAGGATGGTATGTTGGGGTATATTATTTCTGAAGGAGAGCAACATGGAGTAATAACATGTCATGTTTTTATGTTACTCAGAATAAAAATACATTTGGCCTCCTTTCTTAGAAGAAGAACCTCCCTGAGCCCTGCATCTCAGGAAAGGGATTGGACCTCACACCTTTCCCTGCACGTCCAGACTGTTCCACTTCCAAGACATTAGTTGAGCAATGAAGTGACCAGGAAGGAAGGAGAACTATCACTAAACTTTTGTTATTTTATTACACACTTTGAAATACATTCAATTTCTTGTAGTTCTGTTTTTCAAAGATTATTCACATATACACACACACACACAGTGTTTACCAACACAAAGAATGTGTACTTGCAGTTCCCCTTCCCTGGTGCGCACAGGCTGAAGGACAGAGTGTTCTGGGGCACAAGTGACTCACTCCCACATGCAGCTGGAGGACTGCAGAAGCAGGGCACAGAGAGACCTGCCCAAAGTCAAACACGCAGTTCCGTGTTGGGGCTAAACACTGGGGCTAAACTTTACTGAAATGTGTGAACTCAGAAGTAAAGGAAGGAAGAAAAGACAAAGGAAGCAAAAAAGGACAGAAAGGAGAGGATGGAGAGAAGGAGATCCTAGAGCCTGTCTAGGATCCTAGCATCTTTTCCTGTTCCTGTCCCCTTTTTCTTGTGTGAGCCACTGGGAAAGTAAGCAGGGGGAGGGCAGAGGATGGGGCAGTCCTCCTCCCCCTTCTATGATGTCACCTTCCTTGCCACAAGTGTCCTTCCTGCCAAACCTTTCTTTCTCCAACTCTCCTTCTCTCCCTCTTTCTCTTACTCTGTCTCGAAAAATTTCTTCTGTGTGTACTAACCTTTTGCTTCTCTCCACATTTGCTCTTATCCAGTTTTCCTTCACATTCCATTTCAAAATTAGTTGCTCTTTTCAAAACTGAACACTAACCTAGACCCAGAATCATCTTAAGAATTATCCATTCCTCTGCAGACTTTTCCTCCTTTACACCCAATGTCCCCCAACTCTGTCTCCTATTCCCCATGACAAGGGCTTCCCAAGTCTCTGGATTGAAAGTCCACTCGCTTCCCTCCCAAGGTTTCCCCATGTGCTCCAGCAGGGCTCCACCACCAGTTAGAACAGATGCCCGCCCCCCGCCCCCCCACCCCGACAGGTATAGTAAACACATGCTGGGATCAAGGAAGCTATTAATAATAATACCATTAAACAGGCCCTGGTAGGCTGGGGTTAATCTAGAAACACACATGCTCATCACACACGAAGCCCATAATACACAATGAGGGAGAATCTTAATTCTCCAACTCACTAGCATTCATTTATATTCCGAAGTCTCCACCTCTCTCCCGACGGAATCATTCAGCACAGTAGGATTTTCTCTGCTCAAACCCACCTTCACTTTAAAAGAACTGAAAAGGCTGGGCTTAGTTCCTGTCGCGGGCATCAAGGCTTTTTCTCTTTGACAACTGGCCCGGGGATCTGCAGCTTCATCTCTTCATCTTTTTTTTTTCCCTGTACACACATGTGCAAAACCCACAGCATCCTTACTGAAAGCAATATACAAAAGGGTTCACATTGACCTAGCATTGGATGATCTTGCAAGCTCGAGTAATGTGATATTAATTTTCGACCAATATGGGTTAAAATGAGCTGCCCCCCACCCCTCCATGAGAAAGAACCCAGAGGCTGTCTGTCTCACCTCTGGTTTGACTTTAATAGAATCTGCCCAACACAGAAGGGTAGTGACAAGAGCTTGGCTCCACAGCTGCCACCCCTGAAAGCAGCTGCCCTTAGCACTCCTTCCAGCCAGAAGGAGCAGGAAAGGTCTGTGCTTGTAATGTCAATGGGAGGCAAAGACACATGCCAGCCTACCAAGCAACCTAGAGCGGAACCCGCTGAGCCTGTTCTGGCGCCTGCAGTTACCAACTCCCACCTGGAGTCTCCTGAACCCAGGCAGGAACATCTGGGTCATCCAAAGGTTCCATCTGTTTTCTCCAAAAAGCCATCACCTGTTTAAAGAAAAAAGCCTACAGGGGAGCGCCCTGCACCACCCTAGATCATCCAGAAACGTTCCCCTCCTTACTCCATTGTTTTCCAATCCTGATTTTGCAAAACTGCAGGTGGCTCCCCCTCATTTCAAAGTATATTGAGAAATTCTTAGATTCAATTCTCAAGACAAAACTCATTCCATTCCGTTTCATTTTTGAAAGTGTCCGGCACCACATTTCAGAGGAAATAGAGAGTAAATTAAAGTTAAAATTAAGCAAAGGACTACTAATACTCTTGTATCCCGCAAAATAGTAATACTATTAACTGTATTACATGCAGGACAAAAATATTCAAGTCACCTGATTTACTGGGGACCTTTGAACTTTAAAGAAGTACTGGACCCAGGGGTTTTTAAGCAGCTCTTCTGCTTTGTGCATAGAGATGAACTCTGGCTCAAATTACATTTCCCCATCCAGCCATTCCTTCACAGATGTGACCTCAGACTGGTAACGATCTGCACCACTGCCTTCTGTGTTCCTTCCCCAAACTGGCTTCACATGAAATGCAATCAGAGAAATAGATTTGCTCCCAGTGGTGGCCACTGCCTGTATGAAACAGTGGCCATTTCTGGAGATGAAATATAATTTCCGCTACTGTGCTCATAGGCACACCAATGTTTTTATTCACTCACTCATTCATCATTCAACAAGTAAGAATAGAGCCTCTATTCTCTACCAGGTCCAATGCTAGGTGACTGAGATACAGAAGTGAACAAGAGCAACCTATCCCTCTCCTCCTTTGAAGCTGATATTAATTAATTAATAATACGTGACTAAAATGATTGCAGACCAGAATAAGTGACATGAAAAGATAAACAAGGATCTAAAATAGAGAGTAACAGGTAGAACTGACCTCTGCATTTAAGCAGAGACTGACTAAAAGAATGAGAAGGAACTCACAATGCTAAATTCCAGGCACTGCCTTCCAATTATTATACATTCAAGGGGAGGAAGAGCAAGCGCAAAGCCCCTGAGGTTGGAAAGAACTTGGTGAGTGCAGAGATTAAAGGCATGGTTTTCCTGGTGCATAGTAACCAAGGGGAGAATAGTGCAGAAGGAGACAATGTCCACTACCCCGTTACAGATGTGCCCAGCTGCCTGTCTGCTCCATCTTCTGAAGGAAGTACATCAGAATGCAGTCAGGAAGGGGAATGACATAGATAGATATGGCCTTGAATCTGCTTTAATTTGTAAAAAGAAGCAATCACAAACTTTGAGACTTTCAATGACATGGGTAATATACTGTCTGTGGCATACCTCAGTCCTGAGAATACCACACCATCATCTTGGAACACCATGTTTGAAGATCTGGAATCCCACAATCCTGGCTCCTAATGCTGGTCCACACCCCCTAACCTGTCTGAGATTCAGTCTCCAGCTGACACATGATGAGATCTGCCAACAGGACTGACTTAAGAAGGCACATCTTCACTAAATGCCACCCTGAGTAGTAATCCTTTGGATATTTACTTAAAACTCATTAACTGATTGATACTTTATCAAATAAACAACTTCTGCTTAAGCCAGTCGTAGAGCCCACTTGCCCAGCAAACACAAAAATGAATGCTCTATAGTAGGGCTGTCCAACAGAAATGTGATGTAAGCCAAACATGTGAGCCACCTGTATAAGTCTAAATTTTCTAGTAGCCGTATTAGAAAAAGGTATTTAAACACAGAGAAATTAATTTAATAATATATTTAACCAACATATTTGAATAATTTATAATTTTAACATGTAATCAATGTTTTTAAAATTATTAATGAGACGTTTTACATTCCTTTTTTTGTATTGTCTTGGAAGTTGGGTATGTATTCCACACTCACAGCACATGTCAATTCGAATTAGCCACATTTCAAGTGCTTAATAGCCACATGAGGCTACTGGCTGCTATAACGGACAGTGAAGCTCTATAGAGACAATCAGACTTTTAGACATCTGTACCCTACGAGCTGTCTTAAGTATAACTGCAAGACTGATGAAGGTTAAGAAAAAATAAACAAAGCAATACAGAGAGAGCAAATCCCATGCTTCAAAAGTCCATTCTGGTTTCTGAATGTTGATGAAACTTTCAACTTTCCTGCCTTCCTGAACTATGACTCATGGAGCATTCATTTAATCATCTATGTATTCATTCATTCAACAAACAGTAACTGAGCACCTTCTATTGCCCAGGTACCAGGTGCCAGGGACGCAGACACGAACAAGCATGATTCCTGCCCACAAGATGTTCCGTATTTAGGTAGGAATCACCTGACCCGATGAGTAGTCAGCACTCCTCAAGATTTCTCCCTCCCCAGCCAGAATTTTGGAGAAACAGATTCTCGTTTAGACTCCTCTACTAACAAGCTGTGAATCCCAGAGAAAGCATTTTCCCCATCAGAGCCTTTGCTTCCTAATCTGTAAAATGTGAGTTAATCTGAACAACTACTAAGCGTCCTTCCAGTCTGAGATGGCAGCTTCAGCCTGAACCCCACTACCCTGTTTCTTATCCTAATGATGTGTGGGAACGTGGGAGAGCAAGCTGAAGAAAGGCCCCTCCCCTACCTCCACCCAGAGGAGAAGATGCAGCTTTGTTTTCTTCTGAATCTTTTCCCCCCTGGGCCTTCTGTGGTTGCAGGAGTGGTCTAGCTTTGTTTTACTTTGCTTTGTTTTAATTACATTCAAAATTAGCAAAACAATCCCTATGGTCCACCTAGCAGGGTAATTGGCCCATTTGGTACATCTGACTATGTGGCGAGACCCCCCTGTCATTACACCAGAGCCCCACACGTATTCTGCTCCCAGGTAGATGATGGCTAAGGAACCCAGAGAGCTTATCTAGCCCATCATTAACCTCATTTTGAGACAGCCCCAGAGGCAGTCCTTCAGCCACCCGCACAGCCGGCTGTCAATTGTGTCAAGCCAGTAACATATTAGTTAGCAGGGGAGCAATCCAAAGAGGTAACCATAGATCCAAATGCCTAAAAGATATTCTGGAATGTGGTAATTACATCCTGCAGCTGCCAAGGGGGTCCTCTGTGAGTTCACAGATAGTAGTTGTACCACGGGAAGAAGAGGATGGGTAACAGCAGCCAAGCTGTTAATAACAAACAACAGGTCTTGGTGGGAACTCACCGAACAGTCCTCCACACTTCAGTCCTGATCTATCTTCAGGTTCCTGCAACTGTTCCCAGGAGACTGGCTCCCTTCGTGTGGGCGCTGTGTATTCTGTTCCTGAACGCAAGAGATAAGGGGCAGAGGGAAAAGCGGTAAAGTTAAGAGTAAATAATAGGTGGGTTAAAAGGAGAATATTCTTGGTGTTACCATGGATTCTGTGGCTCTGTTCTTGTAAGTGAAATTTCCCAATTTCCATGTTTTTAAAAAACAGGCAATTTTCATACTTTTTTTAATAGTTCTTTTGTTCGTATTACTAAGCAGTATTCCATTGTACGTATACCAAAATTTTTTTATCCATTCACTTGTTGATGACCATCTGAGTTGTTTACAGATTTGTGCTATTACAAACAAAGCTACCGTGAACATTTGTGTATGAGAGAATGTGGCAAATGTCAGTTAACATTTGGTGAATTTAGGTGATGGGTATGTGGGTTCACTACGCTATTCTTTCAACTTTTTCTATGTTTGAAATTGTTTCAAAATAAAAACATACAAAATGAAGTACAATTCTTACTGAACCTGATTAAAAGATATTTAAAACTTTTAAAACAATTATCATATGGTAAAATTGACTTTTAATGTACAGTTCAATGAATTTTGAGACATGTATACATATGTAACCACTACCACAATTGAACATTTCCATAGCTCCAAAAAAAACCCCTCTGCTATGCCTTTATATTCACACTGTCTCCCTAATCCTAACCCCTGGCGACCAGTGATCTCTATACTCCAACCATTCTCTTTTCAAGCATGTCATATAAATGGAATCATACAGTACGTAACCTTTGAGACTGGCTTCAGTATAATATATTTGAGATGCTGCATGTGTCCAAATCGCTGCATGTGTCAACAGCTCATCCCTTTGGGTAGCTCAGGAGCCTCCACCTGTTGGACACTTGGGTTAGTTCCAGTTTGGGGCTATTATGGCCAGAGCTTATAAGAACATTTGTATACAGGTTTTTATGTGAGCACAAGTTTCATTGCTCTAGGATAAATACACAGGCGCATGACTGCTAGGTCTTCAGTAAGAGTATGTTTAACTTTATAAGCAACTGTCAAACTTTTCTAGCAGGGCTGTGCTATTTGGAACACTTGCCAACAATGGATAAGTGTTCCCAGTTGCCCCTCATCTTAAACAGCACTTGGTGTTGTCAGGTTTTGGGGTGTACTGGTATAGGATTGTGTTTTTTAAACACAAGGTATAGTTGATTTACAACATTAGTTTCAACTACACTGAACACCTATATTAGGTGTATAATATAATAATTCAAATTTTTTTATAGATAATAATCCATTTATACTTATACTTATTAAGAAGTACTGGCTAGATTCCACGCACTGTACAATACACCCTTGTAGCTTATTAATTTTATACATAGTACCTTATACCTATTAGTCCCCTACCCCTATCTGAGCTCCAACTCTCTTCCCTCTGCCCACTGGCAACCACTGGTTTGTTCCATGTGTGAGTCTGTTTCTTTCTTTTTTTGTTATATTCACTAGTTTGTTTTATTTTTTAGATTCCACATATAAGTGATAACAAACAGTATTTGTCTCTGTCTGACTTAATTTCACTTGGCATAATACCCTCCAATTCCATCCATGTTGTTGCGAGTGATAAAATTTCATTCTTTCTTACGGCTGAGTAGTATTCCTATGGGTGTGTGTATACACACACACACACACGACATCTTCTTTATCCATTCAGCTACTGACGGAAACAGGTTGCTTCTATATCTTGGCTATTCCATAATGCTGCTATGAACATTGGGGTGCATGTATCTTTTCAAATTAGTGTTTTCAATTTCTTCGGATATATACACGAAGAATTGCTGGGTGGAACTGCTGGATCATATGCTAGTTCTATTTTTAGTTTTTTGAGCAACCTCCATACTGTTTTCCACAGTGGCTGCACCAATTTACACTCCCAACAACACTGTACAAGGGTTCCCTTTTCTCCACATCCTCATAAACATTTGTTATTTGTGGTCTTTTTGATGATAGCCATTCTAACAGGGGTAAGGTGATATCTCATTATGGTTTTGATTTGCATTTCCCTGATAATTAGTTATGCTGAGCATCTTTTCATGTGCCTATTAGCCATCTGTATGTCTTCTTTGGAAAAATGTCTATTCATTTCTTCTGCCCACTTTTAATCAGGTTGTTTGGGAGTTCTTTTTGATATTGAGTTGTATGAGCTGTTTACATATTTTAGATATTAACTCCTTATTGGTCATATCATTTACAAATATTTTCTCCCAATAAGTAGGTTGTCTTTTCCTTTTGTTGATGGTTTCCTTTGCAGTGCATTTAACTCAGTCCCATTTGTTTATTTTTGCTTTTATTTCCTTTGCCTTAGGAGAGAGATCTAAAAAGATATTGCTAAAATTTATGTCAAAGAATGTTCTGCCTATGTTTTCTTCTAAGAGTTTCATGGTTTCTGATCTTACATTTAGGTCTTTAATCCAATTTTAGTTTATTTTTACATATGGTGTGAGAGAATGTTCTAATTTCATTCATAGCTGTTCAGTTTTCCCAGCACCACTTACTGAATAGGCTGTCTTTTCTCCACTGTATATTCTTGCCACCTCTGTCATAGATTAACTGCATGGGTTTATTTCTGGGCTCTCTGGTCTATTCCATTGATCTGTGTGTCTGTCTTTATGCCAGCACCATACTGTTTTGATTACTGTAGCTTTGTAGCATAGTCTAAAGTCAGGGAGTATGGTACCTCCAGCCCTATTCTTCTTCCTCAAAGTTGTTTTGGCTATTCAGGGTCTTTTGTGTTTCCATACAAATTTTAAAATTATTTCTTCTAGTTCTGTGAAAAATGCCATTGGTATTTTGAAAGGGGTTGTATTGAATATGTAAATTGCCTTAGGTAGTATAGTCATTTTAACATTAATTCTTCTAATTCATTAACATGGTGTATCTTTCCACGTTTGTGTTGCCTTCAATACACAGTATTGAAGTACAGGTTTTTTACCTCTTTAGTTAGGTTTATTCCTAGGTATTTTATTCTTTTTGATGCAATTGTAAATGAGATTGTTTCTTTAATTTCTCTTTCTCATAATTCATTGTTAGTGTATAAAAATGCAACAGATTTCTGTGTATTAATTTTGTATCATGCAACTTTACTGAATTCATTGATGAGCTCTAGTAGTTTTTGGTGGCATCTTTAGGATTTTCTATGTACAGTATATTGTCATCTTCAAACCATGACAGTTTTAATCTTCCTTTCCAATTTGGATTCTTTTTATTTCTTTTTCTTGTCTGCACTGTAGCTTCCAATAATATGTTGAATAAAAGTGGGCATCCTTGTCTTGTTCCTGATCTTACAGGAAACACTTTCAGCTTTTCACCATTGACTATGATGTCAGTTGTGGGCTTAATACATATGACCTTTATTATGTTGAGGTACATACTGTCTACACAAACTTTCTGGAGAATTTTTTTCATAAATATATGTTGAATTTTGTCAAAAGCTTTTTCCGCATCTATTGAGATGATCATATGGTTTTTATACTTCAATTTATTAATGTGGCATATCACGTTGATTGATTTGTGAATACTGAACCATCCTTGCATCCCTGGGATAAATCCAACTTGATCATGGTGTATGATCCTTTTAATGTATTATTGAATTTGGTTTGCTAATATCTTGTTGAGGACTTTTGCATCTATGTTCATCAGTGATACTGACCTGTATTTTTCTTTTTTTGTGATATCTTTGTCTTGGTATCAGGGTGATGGTGGCATCATAGAAAGAATTCAGAAGCATTTCTTCCTCTGCAATCATTTGGAATAGTTTCAGAAGGATAGGTGTTAACTCTCTCTAAATGACTGGTAGAATTCACCTGTGAAACCATCTGGTCCTGGACATTTGTTTACAATTATTATATCTTCTTGGATTGATCCCTTGATCATTATGTAATGTCCTTCTTTGTCTCTTATTACAGCCTTTATTTTAAAGTTTGTTTTGTAAGATATAAGTATTGCTACCTTGGCTTTCTTTTGATTTTCATTTGCATGGAATACCTTTTTCCATCTCCTCACTTTCAGTCTCTGTGTATCTTTAGCTCTGAAGTGAGTCTCTTGTAGGCAGCATATATGTGGGTCTTGTTTCTGTATCCATTCAGCCACTCTATGTCTTTTGATTGGAGCATTTATCCCATTTACATTTAAAGTAATTATTGATATGAATTTATTGCCATTTTGTTAATTGTTTTGGGGTTGTTTTGTCGTTACTTTTTTCCTTTCTTCTTTTATTCCCTTCCCTTGTGATTTGATGACTACCTTTAATGTTATGTTTGGATTCCTTTCTCTTTTTTGTGTGTGTCTCTATTATAGATTTTTGGTTTGTGGTTACCATGAGATTTATATATAGCAGTCTATATATATATATGATTGTTTTAAGTTGCTGGTCTATTAATATCAAACACATTTTAACAGCCCTGCATCTGTACTCTCCTCCCCTCACCATTACTGTTTTTGACATCACATTTCACATCTATTTGTTTTGTGTGTCCTTTAACTGCTTACTGTGGATATAAATGATTTTACTACTTTTGTCTTTTATTCTTCCTACTAGCTTTGTATATGAATTATTTACTACCTTTACTGCATATTTGCCTTTACCAATGAGCTTTTTCCTTTCATAATTTTCTTGTTTCTAGCTATGACTTTTTTTCACTTAGAGAAGTTCCTTTAACATTTCATGTAGAGCTGGTTTGGTGGTGCTGAACTCTTTCAGTGTTTGCATGTCTGTAAAACTTTTTATCTCTCCATCAGATCTGAATGAGAGCCTTGTCAGGTCGAGTATTCTTGGTTGTAGGTTTTTCCCTTTCATAACTTTAAATATACTCCCTTCTGTCCTTCAGAGTTTCTGCTGAAAAGTCAGCTGACAGCCTTATGGGAGTTCCCTTGTATGTGACTTGTTGCTTTTTCCTTGCTGCTTTTAATACTCTCTCTTTATCTTTAAATTTTGCCATTTTAATATCAATGTGTCTTGGTGTGGTCCTATTTGGACTGATCCTGTTTGGGACCCTGTGATTCCTGGACTTGGATGTCTCTTTCCTCTCCTAGGTTAGGGAGGTCTTCAACTATTATGCCTTCAAATATGTTATTTGCTCCTTTCTCTCTTCTCCATCTGGGACCCGTATAATGTGAATGTTAGTGCACTTGATGCTGTCCCAGAGGTCTCAAACTGTCCCCATTTCTTTTTATTCTTTTTTCTTTTTTCTGTTCAGTGTCAGTGATTTCCACTATTCTGACTTCCAGCTTGCTGATCCATTCCTCTATGTCAGTCTATTGTTGATTCCTTCTAGTGTATTTTTCATTTCAGTTATTGTTTTCTTCATCTCTGGTTGCTCTATATATTTTCTAAGTCTCTGTTAAAAACTTCTTAAATTCTCACTCTATTCATCCATTCTCCTCCTGAGTTATTTGATCATCTTTGTAACCATTAACTTGAACTCTTTCTCATGTAGATTGCCTATATCCACTTCACTTAGTTCTTCTGGGGGTTTATCTTGTTCCTTCATTTGGAACATGTTCCTCCATTTGGAACATGTTCCTCTGTCACCTAATTTTGCCTAACTTGTTATTTTTTATTTCTATGTATAGGGTAGGTTGGTTACATTTCCCAACTCTGGAGATGTGGCCTTCTATAGGAGACGTCCTATGTATTCCAGTAGCACACTGCCCTCATCACCAGAGCTATATGCTCTGGGGTGACCCCTATGAGGGCTACTTGGGTCCTTCTGTTGTGGCGGGCTGACTACTGTGGGCGGTCTGGTACAGATGGCTGGTCCTTGGTCCAGTTGGTTGCCAGGCTGCCTTTTGCGAAGGCTGCCAGCTGCTGGTTGCACAAGGTGACTGGCTGCAGAATCCTGGTGCAGGAGAGGGGAGGTGGGTAATGCAAACTCACTGGTTGGTATAATCGTGGCCCAGGTAATCCCAGGGCTGGTTCCCTCCCACCAGTGGGTGAAGCCAGGTCTGGGGCTAGTACTGGCCCACTAGCACACAGAGCCAGGTCCTGGGGTCTGGCTGCAGGGCCCAGGGATCCCAGAGCTGGTGTGGGATTGCTGGTAGTTGGGACCAGCTCCTGACACAGCTGGCTGTGGGTCTGGGGTGTCCCAAAGTTTGTGTTGGTCTGCTGGTGGTCAGGGCCAGGGCCCAGCCAGTCCCAGGGCTGGTGCTAGCCTGGCTGGTAGGTGGGTGGGTCTGCAGGCTGCGGGGCTATGGTTGTCCTGGGAATAATGTCCACCCACTGGTGGGTCAGGCTGGTCCCAAGGCTAGAGCAGGCTTGTTGGTGGGCAGGGCTGGGGATTCTGGGGCTGGTGTCTGCCCACTGATGGGCAGAGCTGGGTCCCGAAGTCTCTGTCTACAGAGTCCTGCGGGTCCTGGGTCCAGTGCCTGTGAACTGGTATGTGGGGCCAGCTCCTTAGCCCTCTAGTGGGCAGGGCCATGTTGGGGTAGCTGTTGGCTCTGGGCATCTTAAAGCAGCCTGTGTAATGGTGGGTTGGGCTGTGTTCCCACCCAGTTACTTGCTTGGCTTCAGGCATCCCAGTACTGGTGCCTACAGGATGGTGGGCAGGGGTGGGGCTGAGTCCTGAGGTTAATAAGCTAGAGGGAGGATTCCAAAATGGCACTTGCCAGCACCAGTGTTCATGGGGTAGAAGGAGCTCCCCAAAATGGCTGCCGTCTGTGTCTGTGTCCACAGAGTAAGCTCAGTTGTCTCC